>NC_067399.1:158720443-159415443 GCF_016432865.1 Antechinus flavipes | reverse complement strand
TTTCTTTGTATCTCTAACACTGAGCATAGCATCCAAGGTCTAGTAAACATTTAAATTTGTGTTGACTGACTACACTAAACATGGGTTTCTTCAAAGGGGTTAAACCAAAGCCTTTGGCTGGATAAATATGACTGAAGTTTTTGTTAGGATAGAAATCTGCCAATATAATAGATTTTCTCAAGGGGACTTGACCATTTGCAATTAGGAAAAAAGGGAAGAAGAAGGGAGAAAAGAAACTGTGGGCTTACATTTGCTAAACTCTCTCCTGACCCTCCATGAAATTCCTTCTCAGTTACTTTCTTGTCACAAAGAGGTGTCTTAGGTTCTCAGAGTTTAAATTCTGGCCCTATGGGGTTGGAAAGGTTTGTAGTAAAGGTCTGGAGATGAGCCTGCTTCAATTCCAGGAGGCCCATTTTCAGGTTGGCTGTAGACTTGTGAATTGTTTTGATCATAGCAACTCTTGAAGACTACTCATTAAGTTGTGGGAGGGGTGGTAATTCACCACAATCTGCATGAGTGAAGGAGAACTCCTTCTGACTAAACCATGGATGTTTGGAGTGTTGAAATGTTTTCTTCTTATGGCACTGAGAAAATTCTTAGATTGGATGTTTTTACAATACCCAGTAAATTGTCCAATCTAAAAGCTCTTAGTTATCAGTGTTGACTTGCCTTATTTAAGGTTATGCCTAACATTTCCAAGGATTTGGACATATTATAAAGATTTAGAACTCTGATAACTCTAGAGGAACTATCTATATTTTTAACATAGACAGAAACTGAGGCCAAGAAATATTAAAAATTACTTTAGATCAGAGGATTATAGATTTAGGCTGGAGGGAGCTTATTGGATATCTATTTATACCCCCATACTCTACCCCTCATGCTTAGCAGTGTTTTGCACATAGTAAGCATATAAGAAATTCTTCATTCATTTATTTAGTCTAACTTCCACATTTTAAAGATTAAAAAAAAAATGGAGGCACTAGTAAGTGAAGACAAGATTCACACTCAGGCAACAAAATCATAGGATCATGAATCCTAAGCTGAAAAGGATTTAAATATTGTCTGATCTAAGTCTCTCAATTTACATCTGAAAAAGCCAAAATCTGGTTCACAGAAGTATTAAGTTAGCAGAGACAGAATTCAAAGTATGCTTCATGAGAAAGTATCCTTCATGTATACGCTATACCACACTCTCTCCATTTTGTCACAACTATTGTTTTGTTGGGTTTTTTTTGGAAGAGGGCAGGTTCTCACTCAGGTGCATCTGGCTAATTTTCTGATTGATGTTTCAGGAATAGATTCTCTAGATAGGGCTTCTTAAATTTTTTTCATTTGCAATCCCTTTCTTCTAGAGAAATTTTTTATGTGACCCCTGATATATAAGTATATGTAGGTATGTATATAAAACAGGCATACAAAGCAAACATTTACTAACGATAAATCATTATTTTGTGACCCCCACATTCAGTTATAAGATATCATATGAAGTTGCAAACTATAGTTAAGAAGCTGGGCTCTAGATACTGGCCCTAAAGAGATGAGGCTGAACCAAATGGGTAATGTAAGTGTGAAGTCAAAGGCAGGAGGAGAAATTCCTGGTATCCAGAGAAGAAGAAGGCTGCTACAAGCTAGGGATATAAATGTCAGCTTTTTTGGATTATCATAGCATCTTTCCAAAGGATATGGGACTAAATTTAGGCAAGGATGTTTAGTAATACAACTGTAGGATCAATATAATGGAAATACCATCATTGTTCATATCCCCCCATTTATGCTGGAACTCAGGAGCAGCACAAAAAATGACCACAGACCTACTGTACATGGATGGAGATACATTGCACATGCCCAAGACCATTTCTTTTAAAGATTGAATAATCAAAATCACATAGAAGAAGCCCTAGGGAAGCAGAAAGGGACAACTGACCATCATTGCTAAACATAAAGATCTCCTGAACTTGCAGGACTTTTTATTTCCATACCTGACCAAGAATTTTGCTGAGAACAAAAGATAGAATAACTTGACTATCACCGATTAATAATTTCTCTTGCCATCCTCCCAAAAAACCTTCTGAAGCTCATCTTCATTGAATAGTCCCAGTTGTTATTAAGTCATAGATCTCTTGGTTTAACATGCCAGCCATGCTCTGAAGTTTGGTGTAAATATAACAAAAGGACTTGAAAAAGAGTCATTCCAAACTGTGCCTGCAAAGGCTATGACTGATGGTGAATTCCTTAACTCCCCACTGCCACTTGGAATTTAAAGAAAAGGATGGTATTTTAAAGACTTCCTCCTCTCTAGAGTCTCATATATAACAGTTCTTCCATGTTGATGCTAACCTACTTATGCAAGAAGAATGACTTGGAAATAACCAACACAGGTGTCCAACTATGAGGCATGTGCCAAATGTTGCTCCTTTTGTCACCTTGCTACTTTTCCATATTAGGAAAATTCATTACTAAAAGATTTCTCCTGTAGATATTGATTATATATATCTTATATTTATTAATATCTGTATCTATTTTCTCAGCAATTCCATGATACAAACTCATTCCAATAAACTTTGGATGGAAAATGCTATTCAAATTCAGAGAACTGTGGAGAATGAATGTGGATCAAAGAATACTATTTTTGCTTTTTTTCTTTCTTGTGGTTTTTCCCTTTTGTTTTAAGTTCTCTCTTCCAACATGACTTAGATAGAAATATCTAAAAAATTAATGTACATGTATAGCCTAAAAATAAAAACATACATATATGCAAAGAAAATTTAAAAATCACCTAATCCAACCCTTTTATTGTATAGATAAATAATTTAAGTCCCAGAGGGATGAAGGTAATTAGCAGCAACACCAGGACTTGAAACCCAGGCCATTTCACTGCCAGGTCAAAGATTATTCTCTTTTATGAAACTGCATCATTAAATTATGAGTAGCATAGATTTGGAACTGGAAACGACATAAAAATTCATTTGGTACAACTACCCAATTCTTCAGACCAGGACACTGAGGCTTAGAGAAGGGAAATGATTGATTTAGGGTCACATTGTAAGTAAGTAGATTTTGAGTCCTGGCTCTATTACTTATAATCCATATATCCTTGAATAAGTTTTTTTTTTACTTTATTGGAATGCAGGTCTTTATCCGTAAAGTGGAAATGTTGGATTAGATGCTCTATGATGACTTTTATTTCTAAATTCTATAATTTTGAATCATTTCCTATTAGAGCTGACTTTGCATCACCCCCTCACAATGCAACAAAGCACTCTACAAATAGTAGGTATTATTAAAATACTTGTTGGGTTACATTGAATAAATACTTTTACATCCTTAAATAGTCCCTACCTTCAGCAAAATACTGCATTTTTCCTTCCACATTTTCTCTGAAGGTAATGCTGGCTAACAACTGGGGGCTTTGCTTCTCCTGGCAGACTATGAGATCCTTGAGGTCAAAGACTGATTGTTTTGTTTTGTTTTGTTTTTCCCTTCTTTTCATTCTTTCATGTTCCATTCCCTGCAAAAGTTTTAGTTCATGGTAGGCCCTTAATGTTTGTTGAATTGAATTGAGAAATGTTTTACATTTTCTATTCATTTTTTGTTTTAATTTTGTTTTACTTTTGAAGCCACAGAATCCTAGTCTTAGCTGCCACTTGTCCTTTATGTGTTTTCATCTCTTACTAAGATAAAAAAATCTTTGAGGACCTTTATTGTTTTCATTTTTTATTTGTATGTTTGACACTTAACATTGGCACATTAATAAATGTATCTTTATTAACTTATTCATTTGTTCACATACTATCTTCCACAGAGAGTAAGCTACTTGAGAGCAGGGATTATTTCCTTTTTTTGCCTTTGCATCCAAAGTACATAGCATCCATTTAATAAATATTTATTGAATTGAAGGCAATTTCTTTCCCTCCTGATATTCATTAAAAATGTGAAAATAGCATCATGTCCAGCAATCTATATTCCACAAACTAACTCAATGAAAGATGCTTATTATCTATGATGTGATTGGTTGTTAGATGGGCAACTCATTGAGTTAATCCTTTAGTACATATATATGGGAAAGACTCTATAGTTATATAATGAGCTCTACCCAAGATCAAATAGAATAAAGTGGACTAAATTCTATATGGAGAATCACACAGTAATTTCAATGAACTCAAGCTTCTCCCTGAAGCAATAACCTATCTTTCTAAAATCAATATTATTGACAAAATGGAATACTGGATAGATGACAGGGCTGGGAAGTAGGAAAATGTGAGTTTAAATACCTCTTTTAACACTTATTGGATGTAAGACCCAGGCAATTTGCTTACTGCTATATGTATGAAATTCCCACTTATCTACTAAGTCATAAAAGGGTTGTGATAATAACTAGCCAAGGAAGCTTCTCACAAAGAGGAAATTTCAGATTCTTCCTGTATCTTAAAAGGGCAAATCCATATATTTCTTTATGATTCCACTCAAAATCCCCACAATTTTTGAAGTTACAGAACCCTAGCCTTAGCTGCCACTTGTCCTTTATATGTTTTCTTTTAAGATATAGGATCTTTTGCCAGTTCCAATGATCTTGTGATGAAGAGAGCCATCTATACCCAGAGAGGGGTCTGTGGAAATTGAATATGGATCACAACATAACATTCTCACTCTTTTTGTTGTTGTTCACTTGCATTTTGTTTTCTTATTCTTTTTTTCCTTTTTGATCTGATTTTTCTTGTACAGCAAGAGAACTGTACAAATATGTTTACATATATTGGATTTAACATCTATTTTTATTTGTATATCATAAAATTGGATTGCTTGCCATCTAGGGGAGAGGATGAGGGAAAGGAGGGGGAAATCTGAAACATAAGACTATGCAAGAGTCAATGTTGAAAAATTATCTGTGCATATGTTTTGAAAATAAAAAGCTTTAAAAAAGATATAGGATCTTTGAGGACTTTTGTTATCTTCATTTTTTACTTGTATTCTTGTTTTCTTTATTTGTAAATCTTATATTGATTTGTATTCATTTATTTATTTGTATACAATATTTGTATATTGTATTCTTTATATATTTAACACAATGAACTTAATAAATGCATTTGCTTTTACTTATTCATTGGTTCATTTATCCATACATTCATGTATAAATATACACATGTATTCATCTGGTGACATGTGAATCAATGAAAACCATAATCTCTGAAGAATCAAAGTTGAAAGTGATAAAGAGAACAATGGTGGAAATCAATTACATGTACCATTGCCAACAATGTTGGAGTATAAGAAGTAAGTAAAAAATATAATGTAGAAAATGTATGATCAGAAAAGTAGGAATAGTAGTCATATATTGAGACAATGGAACAACAAATGAAAGCTTGAATATTACACTAGTATTTGCAGAATGTTACAAGATCTAAAAAAAAAGACTTTCAGAAAATTAGGTGGATCCTCCATTATGGGAAGACATGAGCCCCATAAGATGGGAAGATGAAGATGTGTTACAAGCTACACTACTAGAAGAAGTACCTATATCCACAAAATCTCATATTATTGAAGAATTTTTCATAGAAAGGATAGGACATATATCATTCAGACTCATTGAACACATCAGCTTAGATAAACGTATCAGATTGGCCAACATCAGGTATCCATTTCCTGAGCCAAAAGATAAGAATCTTTTAAGATACATGGAAGTGTTGCCAGCACATGCCACAACTTTCTAATTACAAGGTCACACTCTTTGGGGATTAGGAAGGATTTTGGTGGTCATCTAGTTCAGCCCACATAGAAAAGGAATCTCCACTGAAATGTACCTGATAGGTAATCCAACTTTTATGCTTGAAGAGCTTCAAGGAGGGGGAAGTCTTTGTCTCTCTAGGCAGCTTATTCAATTTTTGGACAAGGTCTAATTGTTGGGAAGATTTTCCCCACCTAAATTTTCCTCCTTGTAACTTATGTCCTGTGCTCTGGATTCTACCCTTTGGAGTCAAATGGAGAAAGTCTTGTTCGTGCCCCCAAGATAGGTTTTCACATGCTTGGAGACAATTATCGTGTTCCCCACTGAGTATTCTTTTCTCCAGGACAAAAAGCTCTTGTTCCCCAACTGATCCACACTGGACATGATCTGAAGGCCTTTTACCATTGTTTATCCTCTTTTGAATACTCTTTTGCTTAACAATGTCTTTCTTAAACTCTGGTTCACAGTACTTAACATTACTCCAGAGGAGGTCTGATCAGAATAGAGTACAGTAGGACTAGCAATCACTCAATCAACATCCTATTTCTGAAAGTTCTGCTCCTTTTAATGTTGCCATGCTTTGCATTAGTTTTTGTGGGTTTTGTATCTCACTGCTGGTTTTTATTTAACTGATACAACTAAAAGAAATGGAGATTTTAAAATCAGAACTGCCTTCCTCATCTTATATTTGTGAAGCTAATTTTTTGGTACTATAGTACAAGAGTAGACATTTCTGTCCATTGAACTTAATCTTGGTAGGTTCAGCCTTTTCTCCTTATTTTGGACCTTTGATCTTTGCCTTTCAAGATCCTTTTGGGTTCTGATTTTATTACTCACCATTCCTCCTACTTTTGTAAACAAACAAATAATTCATTGACAAATATGTTAAATAGCATAGAGCCAAGCAGAGATCTTTGCAGTGCTCCATTGGAGATCTCCTACCATACTGATGTTGAACAATTGCTCTCTGCATCCTGCCATCCAACTATTTCTGATTTTATTTTTGACTAATTTATATCTTGCCATTTTCCCCTCCCAAGTCATACAAGATACTTTGCTTTGCTATGATCTAGGTAAACTGTATCCATCTCATTCCTCTCATTTGACAGTTTAGTAATCTTTTAAAACTGCAAATGAAGTTATTTTCTCATGACATGTTCTTGATAAAGCCATGTTGGCTCTTTGTTATTGCCGTTTTTCTTTCTAGATGTTTGCTAATCATCTCTTTAATTACACATGCGAAAAGTTTCCCAAGAATTGATCTCAAGCTCACTATTCAATAGTTCACGAATTCTGTTTTTTTTTCTTTTTTGAAAATTGGAATAAAAATCTGTGTCTCACCAATCTTGTGTTACTTTTCCCATTTTCCATGATCTTTCAGATATCAGTGTCAGCAGTTTAGTGACCACATCTGCTAGTTCTTTCAACACTTGAAGATAAAATTCATCTGGCCAGGTGACTTGAATTCATCAAAGGCAACTAGATGTTTCTATTTCCTTTATTTTCTCTGATATCAAATCTGTTTGTTATTTTTTGGCCATTTCCAATATAGAGGGAGTTCTTTTCTGTAGTGAAACCAAAATGAAAATTAAGCCGTTTTGCTTCCTGCCTGTTGTTACTTATCACCATTCTATTCTCCCCAAGCAAAGAATCCAATCCTTTCTTTTCTTTTGAGTTAGCTAAGAAATTCTTTTCTATTGTCTGTAGCTTCCTAGTTAACCTTGACTTATTCTGAGCTTTGGTTTTAATGAATTGTACCATTCTTATAAAATCTTCTGTTACTCCACTTTGCTTCCATCTTCTGCATATTGCTTTTTAAAAATCTAAGTTGGTTGATAGAATTGCTTCCTGCTCCCATCCCAACTCCTAAGCTTCCTATCATTTCTATTCCAACAATCAGTTTCTCATTACTAATGAGAATCAGATTTGGAATAGAATCTTCCTTTCTTGGTTCTTCCTCTAGTTGAAAGACAAGAATATCACTAAGGCAAATCAGTAGGTTATTAAATGATTTGATTTTGGCAGAGAGAGAACTTCAGCAAGTCCTCCCTCACTTCTCTATCCAATTGAATAGTTTAGCTGAAATCCTCCATCACTTCTCTATTGTGTTTATTTGCCAGAGGTCACTTTTTTTTCTAAAATTCTTCATTTTCTTCCTTTTTCTTCCCAGGTATTGTTGTTTAGTCATTTCAGTTACGTCAGGATCTTCATGATGCCATGTAGGGTTTTCTTAGCAAAGATACTAGAGTAGTTTGACATTTCTTTCTCCAGCTCATTTTATAAATGAGGAAACTGAGGCAAACAGAATTAAGTGACTAGTCCAGGGTCATATAACTAGTAAGGATCTGAGGCCAGATGAGTCTTCCTGACTCCAAACCCAACATTTTATCCATTGCGTCACCTTCTTTTCCTTCTTCTCAGATAGAATATAATGTACTACAAAGCAAAAATCACCTCTGTTTATCCCTCCTTTGACTTTCACTTTAATACTATCTGTTATATTTCCTCTCTCTGGTTTTTGGATTTTCTCAGAATGAATATAACTTCTTAGTGTGCAATATACTTTACTTATCATTTTAACCTATACTGTTTCTTTTGACTACAACATAGTTCTCCAGAGTCATAGCTTCTTAATGCATTTCATCCTATTAAATCATATTGATATCTATGAGATCAAAATTTCCCCTCAGGACCTCTTATGTCTCTTATTTTTTATTTAAACTTTGGAAATTTTAGTAAAGATACTTGGCACCTTGGGTTTTCTATTACTGACTTCTCTTTTGCTGGATGGGGGAGGATATTTTCTGTGAACTGTGAATTTCTGGATATTTAAACTGGTATTCTTCTCTCTTTGTGGTTAAGGGTTTGTAAAGAGGGATATGGGGAGAAAGTATATTGTATATTAAGAAGGTATACTCATCTCAAGAAAATCCAGAAACCAGATGGTGGAAACATAGTAGATAATACTTGGGCAAAAGTAACTTGAGGGATATAAATAGACAAGTTATCTCTCTCCTCCTCCCCATCCTTTTTAGTTTAAAGCCTTTTCGATTAGATTTATAAGACAACTTGGAAATACATTTGTACTGGGCTTTATTAGGTATACTTCATCTCTGGCCAGGAATATGTCAACCCTATATGTAAGCTGTGATTCAGAAGTACAAATCCTATTTTCAGGCACCCCCTTCTAAGCCAGATGTTCGCTTTACAAATTAATTTTTATCTTATGCATCCTTTACTTCCAGTGGAGGAAAAACAACCTGTGCCATTTGGGTTTTTAGTTGCTTTTCCAACACTTCAGAATCATTGCAATATATTTTAAGTTCCTTATGGAATGTCCTTTTGCTCATATAAAACATAGGATTGGTTAGTTTTCTTCTGTTTTAATAAGTCTTGTGACATTCTCTGCTATGTTTTAGAGATGTAACCTGAGAAAACAACAAGTAATTTTTATTGTCATTTGTTCAACCAGTAGTTGTTTGAATACCCTCTAAAATACCCAACTGTTACTACACTTCTTTATCTTACTTTGTCCCTAGCTATATCTGCTATATCATTATTATGCCATTGGGAAGATGAGAAGCTTTCTCTTCCTTATGAGAATCTGATTCTTTTGTTCTTTAGGAAGAAATTCAAATTTGTTCTAAAATTCTAATTATAGAAGTACCTTTTTGTTTCTCTTCCTTCTCTTTGTAAAACTCTTCCATTCTCTATCAGGCTAAATCACCAGTTATTTTCTTTAAGTTGAGGTTTGTCCATATTACTTCCCTGTTCAATAAACTGTAGTAGAACTCCCTATTATTTCTGTTTGGCATTCAAAGCCTTTCATAACCTAGCGTCCTCCTCCATTTGCATTTTCTTACACATATTTTTCCTTCCAGTGATACTGGTCTCCTGATTGTTCCATGAACAAGATCTCCCCTCTTTCATTTCAAAGCATTTTCTTAGTCCCATGCTTAGAATGTGCTCTTTCCTTAACTCTACCTAATGACTTTCCTGAGTTCTTCTAAGTGCCAACTAAAATTTTATCTTTTACAAGCAGTATTTCCCAAAACTTCTTAATTCTAATTTCTTCCTTCTGTTAATTCTCTTATTTATAATGTAGCTTGATATATACATAATTTGTTTCTATTCTTTTGCATTAAGATACTGTCTTTTGCCTCTTTTTGTATCATCAGCATTTAGCACAATGTGTGGCACATAGCAGATGCTTAATAAATGTTGATTACTTTACTCTATCTTAATAACAAGCATTTATATAGTGGTTTTGCTGAGTGCTTTAGAAATATTTATTCATTTTGTCTTCATCACAAAAATCTGTGAGATAGGTATTATTATCTTCATTTTACAGATGAAAGAACTGAGCCCTACTGTGTCTGCTAGTGTCCAGGATTGGGAACTTCCCAGCTATGTGATCCTGGATAAGTCACTTAACTTCTGGATGGCTAGCACATAGTAAACACTATATAAATGTTAATCATTGTTATAATCATTATTATTTCTTGTTGGAATTTTTACAAATCATTAAGTCATTAGAGTTGATAAAGACAATAATTATCTAATTTAGTATGATTGATCTGATCTTACAAGGAGATATTATGGGCCAGAAGAAACAAGGTACTTAGTAGAACTAATTGATACAATGCTTGTGTTCACACCTTTACTCTTTGGAATTCACAAGTATGGGAGATTCACAAAGTTAACTGTGTAACTTTGTGAATTCACACCTCCCTTGAAGCTCTTAGAGCCAGAGAACACTCTGAGAAGAAACCCATAATCCCTCTCTCTCACATCCCACAATCCCTCTCTTTCGAAGGAGCATAAATAGAGCTTCAGTGAGTCCAGTCAAGGAGTGGAGCTGAATTTAGATTGAGAGAGGAGAGTCAAGTGAGTTCAGCCAGAAGCCCTCTCTGAGTGAGGAGTGTTACTTTGGAACATTGACTGGGGTCGGAGAGGAGCACTCTGGGAGATTGAGAGCCAGAAGCCCTCTCTCAGAGGCAAGACAGATTCACCTTTGTGCTGGCTGGGCTGAAGGACAAACCTTTGGATTTGGAGACATTTGGAGGGAGCTCTTGGAACCAAGAAGAGAGATAGGCTTCTAAACTAACCGGGCTATATTGGAGGCAATAAAAGATCTGAACTTTTATCACCTGGCTGTGTTTTGGGTGATTATTTACTCTTGATTGAAACTAAGGTTGCCTCCAGAAAACCTCCCCGAGAAACCTGCTTTTCCCCCCAGAGAAAACCATTATATTATTATAAAGAAGAAAATCTCCACAATTTCTTATATTTGACTTAAGCTATCTCTCTTGGACATGGGCAAAGCTTCTGTAGCTTGTAACTTTATAGCAAAAAGTAGAAGATAGAGAGGATCCAATAAACTCATTGATCTTCCCATATATTCAGAGAGAATGCTTTTGTGGAGAATGCTCTGAAGAAGCCCAATTGTTTTTTTACAGCCCAAGCTTTTCTTGCTTTGATCCCTTCTGCTTTGTTCTATTCATCCCCAGATGTTTGTTGAATTGTTATTT
The DNA here is from genome assembly GCF_016432865.1 of Antechinus flavipes. Taxonomy (NCBI): domain Eukaryota; kingdom Metazoa; phylum Chordata; class Mammalia; order Dasyuromorphia; family Dasyuridae; genus Antechinus; species Antechinus flavipes. The sequence goes on along the minus strand of NC_067399.1, from coordinate 159,404,187 downwards.
GGTAGTAATGCCCACATCTATGTTTTCACAGATTCAATAAAATATTAAATGGGCTCATTTATATCCTCACCCCATTATTTCTATCCATTAAAAATTTTTTTTTCCATTGGTGTTGGGTTAGATGCACTTTATGGTTTTTTTCCAACTCTTATAGTCTATGATCTATTATCCCATCATATTGAATGCATAAAGTACTACATGATAAGGAAATTTACACATCCAGCTTGTAGTATCTCATCTCTGACAGAGACTTCCATTGATGTTTTTCCATTCATTGCTTCGACTTCTTTTGAGAGTAATAGAAGTATAAGTGATTCTTCCTGGAGTGCTTCACAGGTGAACTATAAAAGAACCCAAATAAGATCAGAGGGTATTTGGCATTACTGCTCTCCCTCTCCAGGTCTAAAGGAGTCACTAGTACATCTAATATATTGTAGGTGATTTAAATTAATTAATTAAAATTAAAGTCATTGGTTTCAGTTCATTTGACTGAATTCTTATAGAGGTTTTTGGTGGTGGTGGTGGTAGTGATTAGTATTGGCATTAGTGTATGTATATATGTATTATGTATGTTGAAAATATGCCCATTTCCTTAATATGAGAGAATGCTTGAACTAAGACATATGTTTCTCATTTAGAGAAGAGAGCTGAATGTCAATTTTCTTGGACCAGATAATAAAAGTGTTTGAGGTAAGAGAAGAGAAAGCCTATTCTACACCCAATTGACATTGAATACTTATTGAATGCATGAAAAAGCATCGTTTCATCTTTAAGCTACAATCAAGTATTTTGTTATAGCATTATATTGGTTTCTTGCACGTAGAAAACCCTTAATATTTGCTGAAGGAATAAGTGAATGTAAGGGTGTGTAGATGTATAGATGAATGAATGAATGGATGTCTCCCATCAAGGGCAAGGAAGCCTTAGACCAAAAAACCTTCCTTACGGATCCCTGTCTCACCTGAATTATTTTCAATTTACATCTAATGATCTTTGAAGGGGAGTGAAAGGTATATTAATTTGGTTTTGCTGAAGTTGTGGCTGTGTGTATTCCAAATTGGTTCTTGCTCCTTGTCAAACAAATTAATGTCCTGCTGGGCTGTATTGTAATCTGAGCATGACCTACTTGGGTGACATACTTCAGTGTTTTTGCTTCTGCAAAAATAATCTAAACATTTAGGAACTGGAGCTGTTAGGGAACAGAGCCATGAGTAAACAACAAACAACAAATGTTTATTAAGTTCTTGCTCTCATCAAGGTCCCAGTGATGCAAAGAAGAGTATAACAAGGACTCAGCTCTTAAGAATCTTACCATCTAACTTCTGCGTGTGAGTGGGGTATAATATATTTATACAATTGAAATAAAGTTAAGTGAAGCTAATGACAATGAAAGAGTAAGGGAAGTTACTATGAACCATTTGAGGAAGGAGAGCTTACAGGCTTCTGGGGGATGATAAAGGCTTCATCAGGAGGTAGTATCTGTGAATGAGTTAGCCCTGAAGAGAAAGAGAAAGAAATTTCAGGGGATGGAGCTGGGTACAGGCAGAATAGAAAAAAGAATTCACTCTGAACAATAGGGATGGCATAAGTGAAGTCACAAAGTGAGACTGCAGAGAACAAGAATGAAAGACAAAAATATTGAATGCATGAAAGGAATTAGCATGAAACAGATCATATAGGATCTTGAATGCCTTGATCAAGATTTTGTGTTTTATTTAGGCAATGGTGAGCCACTGAAGGAAGGTTTGAATGTCATGATAAGAATTGCATTGGCACAATTACTCAAGCCACAATATGAAAGATGAATTAGGGAAGGGAATAAAAGAAGAAAGGTCTTTTAGGAATCTTTTACAATAACTATGACAAAATTTAAATGAGAACCTAAAGAAGGATAGTTGCAATGGGAGTAGAAACCAAGATACACTTCGATCAAGTAAAACCAAGGAAATTGAAATGATTGAATGTGATTTGTGAGAAAAAGGGATGATTCAATATTGAATCCTAAGTGACTAGGCTCATTGGATGGATGATTTTAGAAACAATGCAAAGACTTATATTAAACATCAAGTTGAGGGGAAAGGAAGCTATAGATAGTAAATCATATTGGTAAGTTGAAACTAATTGGCATTGACCCCCTTTAAAATGACTTATCCAACATCTCCATTGGATGATTTTATTATTCAGAATGAATCTGGATGAGAGCATCATTGTTTTGAAGCAAATGTATAATCATATTTAATAATATAATATGTGGAATCATATTATATATCATCTATGTATCATATATACCATATTTAATATGCATATATACCTTATTTCATATGTCTAATATGTATAATCATATTTAATATAACAACTTCCAATTTGAATTACTCTTTTCTCTGACTTTCTAGATCATTCCTATCTGATTTACTCCTACATTTCATAGACATCAAGACATCTGAACCAAATTTTGTGTTGTTCTTAATGATCACCATTGAAAAACATTTATTGAGAACAAATTATTTCAACTCATATCATATACTGGGAGGTCTTGGAAGGGGCCCTAAAACAGTCACAAACTTGATTATTTCTATAATTCCCAGAAGCCTCAAACAAAGTCCTGTTCTACATGTATTTGAAGTGAGACAGAAAAGCTAACTTTATTTCAAAAAACTAACAGCAATCACAATAATAGCAGCTGACATTATTATGTCACTATAAAGTTTGCAAAGTGCTTTTCATACATTTTCCTATTTGAGCCTTACAGCAACTTTGAAATGTTGATATATGGGTGTATTCTAATTGCCTGATAAAAGCTCCCTGAAAGCAGACATTGTTTCATTTTTGTCTTTATGTACGCAGAATCTAGCCTATTGCTTGACTGTTAGTAGGCACTCAATAAAGCTGGTTTATTACCCTGCCCATTTATTTCATGGATGAGAAAACTGAGGCTCAGAGAGTCTATATGACTTGTCCATAGGCAAACAACAAAAGCTAGAGACCGAACACCTCTCAAATGTAAATCCAAAGATCTGTGGTAGTCAGTCTGAATTATGTAAGGAATGGAGTGGAAGCCAGTCAATAATACTAGGGAAAAGACTTAGAATTATAGAATTTCAGAGCCAGAAGGGATCTTAGAGATAGCCTAGTTCAACACTCTTTTATCTTACAGAAAACAAAAACAAACAAACAAACAAACAAACAAACAAAAAACGGAAGCTAAGATCACAAGGCTGCTAAATGCTGACAATAGAACTCAGATACTCTTTCCCATTCTGTTAATTCACAGAACCTCAGGTCATGACAGCCTGAGATCAAGCAATATCAGTCAAGACTGGCGGGAGAATATGTTAATTTCAAGCTATTTAAGTTTATTGCAGCATTCAATTGCACATCTTAGATAATTTTATGGGATAATTAGAAATGATTCTTAACTCCTCAAGTTTGGTGGGTCCTTTGCTTTGCAGCACTTCCTAAGCCTTTAAGGTTGGTAACTCCCAACTTTTGTGGAATGGTCAAAATCTACTGTTGTTTGTTTTTTTTTTTCATGAAGTTTTCCTGTAGGAAATGTAGAAAGATCAATTAACCTCTCATTCTTTTCAAACAAATTCCATTGATAACTGTTGTTTCTTATTTCATCTTCGCCCTATTTAGCAAACTAGCCTGTGTAAATAAAATGAAAGAGGGAGGAAAAGCCATTCCACCAACTAAGCAGGACACCAGCTGAACCTTACCCCTTAAAGTTCATTTTAGATATTATCTTATTTGTGCATACTTATTTGCAATTCATCTCCCCCATGTAAATGACGATCTTTGAAGACTGGGACTAGTTTTGTTTTGTTTTGTTTTTTGCCATTCTTTGTATCCCCAACACTTAGCACAGTGTCTGGGACAAAGTTAAGTGCTTAATAAATGCTAGGCGACTGATCTCTGCAAAGAAATTGTAGAAAAACATTTTAAAATCTTTTTTAAGCAATATGTTGAGTCAATATATATAAATTTTTATTATTTTCCTTTTCACTTACATTGCGTTGTGTAAATTGATTTTTTGGATCTGCTTGTTTTTCTTTGCCTATGAATCTTTCAAAGATTCTTAGGATTATTCATATTCATTATTTCTTATGGTGTAGTCATAGTTTACTTTATGAATTTGCCACAATTTGTGCAACATCCTTAGCTGATGTCCATCTGCTATTTCCAGATATTTCTAGATGGATAGTGCTAGGAATATTTGGATGTAATGAGATCTTTTGCTTTAAACTTTTTGCTTAATAGTGGGATCTCTAGGTCAAAAAGCATTAATATTTTAATCACTTCTTTGCACAATTCTAAATTACTTTAGCTCAATTGACAAATTTTATCAATATTGAATTATTGTGCCCATTTTTTCAAAGTCCCTCAAACATTGATAGTACTCATCTTTAATCATTCCTATCAATTTCTCATATGTAAAGTGAACTTTTAGAATTTGCTTTGATTTGTATTTCTCTTAGTGATTGGAGTTCACTTTTATATGATTGTCATAATTTGTTATTATTTTTGAAACCAAATATTCATATCTTTTGACCACTTATCATTTAATAACTTTTGGTTTCTGATAATTGCCTACATGCCTTAGACTTGACTCATATCAGAGATATTTGATACAAATATTTTTCTCCCTTAATCAACAGTTTCTTTTCTTATTTGGGTGTCATTAATTTTGTTAGTATAAAAATCTTTTCAATTATATGTGGTTCAAATTATACAATTTATCTTTGAAAATAACCTCAATTCATTATTCGATTAAAAATGGTTATTATAGCCAAAGCTGTGAAAGGTATCTGATCTTATTTTCTTTTAATTTTTCTTTCTATCATCAATTGACTTTAAATATTCAGTTATTATATTCATTTTGAGATAATTTTTTTTGTCTATGGTGCAAGATGATAGCATAAACCTAATTTCTGTCAAACCTCTTACTAATTTTTCCTAGACATTCCAGTTAAATAAAGAGTATTTCCCCCAAAACTTATGGTGTCATGATTATCAAACACTGGATTATTGAGTTTAGTCATTCTTCAATGGTATAGTCCGTACCACTGATGTATTTTTGTATTTTGTTAAGCCAGTACAAAATAATGTCAATGACTGGAAATTCTCTCTCTCCCTCATTTCAACTTTCCCCCCTTCCCCCATTTTCTCGGGTGATTCTAGATCTATTTTTCCTCCAAAATAAATTGTATAGTATTTGATTCATTTTGATTCTCTGAATCTGATCTTTTTAGTCAATAAGAGAATAATTTCCATTCCCTAAATATATTCAACACTTTTTTATATTTGTGCTTTTGCTCACACTATTTTATGTAGAATAATCTTCCTTCACAGCTTCATCTATCTAAATCTTCCAATATTTCAAGGTTTAACTCAGATAACATCTCCATCCTCTCTTTTACAGCTAAATAAATTTTATCAAGGCTCAAATATAAGCTAGTCCCTTAAAATTTAAAGGTAAAAGTGTCATAGTAATAGTCTCTAGTCTCTAGCTTATCAGATAACAATATGATGTTCCTTCAAAGAAAGGAAGGAAAAAATAAGCTTGAAGTAGATAGCACTTCCTTAGATTTCCTTTCTTTTCTCCTCAAAAGAACTATAAATATTTATATACATTTTTTTACTTAGGGTTTGTTTGCTTAGGTCTAAGCCATCCCATAATCTATTTTCCTTCTAATTCCTCCTTTCCTCTTTCTTCCTATTTTCCCACTGAATGAAACATATTTTTGGATCCAACTATGTGTATTTTTTAGTGTGTGTATTCTTCCTTTCTTTAATCAGTGAGGGTAAAGTATCAACTGCTCTTTCAGTTCTTCTTTTCTTTGATTAAAGGTCTAGTTGTAGACCCTGATTGTGTAATACCAGGATTTTGTCTTATATATTTTCTGGATCCATTTGGAGAAGTTTTGTGGATGGGAACTCAGTTGCCTTGCTTCTTAGACTTTGTCATCTTGGCTCTGCATTCTGATGCTTCTTTTGGGATTGATGATTTTTAAAATTTTTAATCATACTTTCAGGACATTAATTCTCTTTCAATTTTATTGAGATATTCTAACAAATAAGATTTTTTTCCTCTATGGATTATATTAGCTGCATTATTTGTGATACCTGTAAAAGAGACATGCCTTCTACAGAATGAAAATTTCCTGCCTTCATTTTTAAATGCAGTGAGTTCACCAACCATGAAATGTCACTACATTGTTTCATCATCATTCTCTTTCACAGTTATTTCCATAATTTGTTTTGATTCATTATTCCAAATGTCATTAAGTTTACTTTTATATATGCATATTTTCCTTATAGTCTTTATATTGATTGTTATTAATTGATGTTATGGTATTTAAAATATCTGCTTCTGATTTTTTATATGTATTTATAATTTGTGCTTTCACATATGGTATGTTTTTATAAAGGCATATTGTAGTTTTGAGACTAGGAACATTTTTTTTTAGTGTTCTAATTTATGTTACCACATTTTTACAGCTCTAAATTTTCTGACAGTTTTCCCATTTTCTATTTTCCTTTTTTAAAAAAAAAACCTTTCCATTAAATTTGTCTAGTTCTTAGGGAAAAACAGTAAAATCTTCTACAATTATTGTGTTAATATTTATGTACTCAATTTTTCCTTTATTAATTTAGATGTTATGAAATTTGGTATGTATATATACAAATATGCATATATATGTATTAGTATTGAAAATCATTTCTTGCCAATGGTTCCTTTGAGCATGAAGATAAATGTGTGAGAACAATTAGATTGGAAAAAGTTAATTTTACAAGTGGGAGGTGGCAGATGTGTGGCTAGCTATTGGACAGTATATTTTTAGAAATCAGAAGTAGAGTTAGAGGATACATGCTAATATGAAGCAATGGTATGGAGTAGTAACTGATTTTAAGCTGAGAGTTTACCAATTTTGAAAGAAGACAGCAAACATATATAGAAACATGATATAACTTTTAAAAACTGAATACTAAGGCAAGTAGGATTTACAAAGGTCAAAAATTACAAAGGTCAAAATTGAGTAGCTTCTCCAAATCCCACCAGCTGTCCTCGTGCATTTTCCAGATTTGCAACTGATATTATTTGGAGAAGAATTACTTGTTACATCATCCAGTCTTTAAAATGATGAGAAACTACCACTTCCAGCTATTTTCTCCTATCCATTCAAAATTGAATGAGATTTAGGAGAAAAAATTGGGTGTAGTTCATGGTTCAGAAATTTGCTAGCTAAGACTGAGGTTTATAAATCTCCCTTTTTGAGGAGTCTTATTTCACTATTCAGGCTCTTTTACTTAATAAATTCCTGGAGCCTCTGTATAATTCTATGACACAGCTATATCATTCTTATCTCATCAAGGTTTGCTAGTAAATATTCCCTTAGGACATGGGTTTGTATGTGCAAAAGTAAAAAGGCTTTGATTAAATAGTGTCCAAAGCATAAGACAGAACAGAATTAAAAGCAACACTGCCTATAGATGACAGAGCATAAGTAAGCTTGTGTGAAGGTGGCCAACTGCAATATTCTTCTGGTGCCTTCTTTGATCTTAAGGAGTCTTTTATACTGAATTTCAAATATATTTTCTTTGCAATTTTCACTCAGTTTTTAAAATTGCATTTGTGGAACAACAGGGGAACCCTTTAATTTAATACCTGTAAAAGAGTTTCATGTCTTCTGGAGATTGAAAAGTATCTGCCTTAAATTTCAAAGGCAGTGAGCGCACCTCCTATTATGGTTGGATTTTTTTTTTTTTAATAAATCCTTACTTTTGTCTGTGGCAGTCAGAGATTGTCAAGTTGTGCTGTTGTCTCACAGCCTCATATCAACCTCCACCTCCACCAAGCTCTTAATGTTTCTAAATCTGCCCCAATAAAAGGGTATTTCTTTTAAATAAATTATTACTTATAAATGGTAGTTTTTGTGTGAAATGTACATATGGTTTTGTAAGTTCATTGTTCAAAAGCGTTTCTTTACTGTAAGAAAAATGAAGTTTCAAAGGCCATTAGAAGTTATCTAATAATGTCAATTGGGGAATAGATAACCGAGTTATGGAATTTGATTGTATTACAAGAAAAGATGAACTGGATTATTTTAGGAAAACATGGGAAGACTTGCACAAAATAATGGAGTGAATTGAGTAGAACCAGGAGAATACTGTATATAGCAATAGCAATATTGTTTTAAAAATGACTAAATCATTTTGACTATTATAAATAGCCAAATTAGTTAAAAAGTACATATGAAGACAGGCACTACAGAAAGATGAATAGACATGTGTATAGATTGATTTTACATATATATATATGTACACACATAAATATGCATATATTTACATACATATACACAGTGTCTAATGATAGCTCTCTCTAGGATGGAGAAGAGAGGGAAGAAAAAAATGAACAAAAATACAATAACTTAATTATATATTTAAATGGAATAGTAAGTTGTATATAATAGATTTGCAGTTTCCTTTGCAATCATTTTTTAAAATTATACTGTTATGTAGATGTTTTTTAATTTTCCTAATTAAAAATAAATTATAAAAAGTGAGTCATCTAGTCCATTCTCTTGCTACAAGAAAAACCATTGCTATCCAAGCCTTCATATAACCTAAGCAGAAGAGAAAATTTTTGCCTTTGAAACAATGAAGGGCTCAAGATTTGTTCTAATGTGTATGTAGCCTTGGTCAAACTGTACCTAGAGTATTGTGTTCAGTTTGGGTATCATAGTTTAGGTTGAATGTTGATAAACTAAAGAATATGCGAAAGAAGACAATCAAAGTGATGAAAAAATGTCAGCTTCAAGCTATTTAGGGAATGGTTGAGGAATCTGTGGCTATACTGCCTGAAGAATAGAGGTCTTAAAGGGTCAGGATACTTGCCATCTATTGCCATGTGAAAGAGAGCTTAAATTTGTGTTACCCCACAGGATATATTAGGGGCAATACATAGAATGTGAAAAGAGGAATATTTACATCTGTTGTGAGGAAAAAAAAACAACATTCTGACAATTTGAGTTAGATCAAGTGGAATGGACTGCTTTGAAATGTAACAGGTTCCCCCTTACTAGAGGTCTGGATATTCACATGTCAGATAAGCTGGAGAGGCAATGCTTGTAACTATCTCCAAGTGAAATCAACTCATTTCAACAAACATTTTAGTTTGTATTATACCAAAGCCAGTTTTTTAGAGCTGAAATAACAATATCTTCAAGGTTTACAAAGTACTTTACAAATATTATCTCATTTTATTCTTACAACATCCCTTCAGGAAGCTACTATTATTATTTCCATTTTGCAGATGAAGAAACTGAGGTAGATTGCAGTTAAATGACTTGCTCAGGATCACACAGCTAGTAAGTATCTGATTCAGGAACTCAATTCTGACTCCAAATCCCCTATTCTATCCACTGCTCCATAGAGCTTTGACAGTCCAGTTTCCCTTTTTGAGGAGGAAAAGAACCAAGGACAGAGGGATTAAGAAATTTTTTTGTGCAGCTAAAGTAAGACCAGACACTAGGATTCCTGAATCTCAGGTGAATGCATTGCCACTCCTCTGTCTCTCTGTGCTCTTGGTCTATTCATAGAATTTTCTTGGGGTTCCAGACTACAGAACGTTCCAAGCCACTGGGGGCCAGAGAGAGCCTACAACAGTTGGCCAAGAAGAAAAAGTGAGGGCTACTTTTTTGGGATGGACTGATTTTCAAATAAATCATACAGATTATCATTCAGCTTAGGGGTTGAACAATTTTATGGTTTTGATCAAGGAAATAGATATGATAGAGGAAGAGATCTTCTCTGCTTTGACACTATTCCCTTATTACAAAAACTCACTTCCAGCCAGCCAGTCAGGCAGTCAAGAAACATTTATTAAGCACCTATTATGTGCCAGACACTGTGCTAAGCACTATGGATACAAACAATGGGAAAAAACAGCATTCCTCAAAGAGCTCATGTTCTAATGGGGGAGATATACAAAAAATGTATACATTCAAAATATGTACAATGTGAATGGAGGGTAATATTAGAGGAATAAGAAGGTCAAAAGGAAGGATAGGACACAGAAAAGTCTACTTTAGAAGTATTGAAGGAAACTATTGAAATTGGTAGATGGAAGAGCATTCTGGAGTGTCATAGGTTTGAAGCACAATATTCCTGAGTACACCTGAACCAGATAACAGTGCAATTAGGAAATATTTCACAAAATTTTGAAAAAACATAGATTATATAGGATTTTTAAATCAATAGGCAGCCATTATTTAAATAGATTAGCGGCTTCTTTCTCTGAGTTTAACACCACTGTTTTAGAAATTAGATTTAGAGATGCCTTAGATCTTGTCCTAATTAATTATAGCTGCTGCAGTAGAAGGGGGATAGGTGAGAAGGGTTGGTGGTGCAAAGGGACTAGAATAAAGATTTTTTACTGGTAAAATACATCACCATCCTAGTGCCAACTGGTGCCCAAAATCAAGATGTAGATGTTGAAAGGTTAAAGGCCTTTCTTTGGTCCATTTTAAGCTCATGCTAGGAAAGTGTTTATCTGGAGACCTCTATAGGGAGGAGAGCAAGAGAAAACAGCCTATTCCTCTTCCCTCTCTATAATCCCCAGAGAAGCAAAAATTTCCCGATATCATAGGATATGTTTATAAGTTGACCATTGAAGAGGAAATTGAACCCAGGAAAGAAGATCTTTAAGTCAAGGAAGGAGAATAAAAAAGGCGATGAATAATCAAATGAGAAACATTCCTTAGACATGGCACCTATTTCAGAGCAGGTTTCCATCACTCCTCTTAAACCAGGACTTCCAAGTTCTATTTCTCAGACAGGGTTGCTCCCTGATGCAGATGAGGGCCAGGTGTTCCATGGTTAAGGGGGAGACCTCCAGCAGGCATTTCTCATTAGTATTCCATCTCTGATATAAAAATCAGGGAGGCACCAATTACTAAAGTTTCTTGGGGCATGCAGATTTCTGGACAAGTGCTGGGTTTTCAGATATAGGTCATGGACAAGGGCAGAGATGCTTTGCAGGATGAAGGAGTTTGTCTTGAATATACAACCTATCACAACGAAGACTGAACCCTGAAAACCAGAGGATTTTGAAAAATCATTGTCACTGAGATCATCTAGTCTAATTCAGTCATTTTGCAGATCAGAAAACTGAGGATCAGAGTGGTGAAGAGATTTGCTCAAGGCTGCAGATAGCATGAGCCAGAAGCAGGAGATGAATGAACCTTTTGTCTACCAATCCTGGCATCTCTACCCCAGATGAGCCACTGACCATCTCCAGTGAAATGTGAGAGGTATTGCTACCTGATTATGTCATCTCTCTTCCTTTGAACTTCACCTGGCAAAACCAGTGCAGGTAGCAGTCAGGCCACGTACCTTTGCAGCTTATTGGTTAATGTAGCTCTTTAGGGAACACAAACCTTTCCTTTTTGCAGGAAAAAATGTATTTAAATTCAAGATCATGCCTTGCAGGCTTTCTTCATTCCTATTGCAGCCCTAATGTTTGGAAAGTTCAGAATCCAATGAATATACAATTAAACTGATCTGAAGGTGGGAGGGGGAGGGGAGATAACCAGAAGATTTTTGTAGCACGAAAAACTTGTAGTACCTCAGTCATTCTGATATTCCTGCCTTTTCTGCCATGTTCCATTTTTTCAGGTTACAATTCTTTGCAAATGTAATTTTCATAAAGATAAAGCCGAATAAAACATTTAGCAATCCTTTTTCCCTAAGTACTTCCTGTGTGTATGGAACATTTAATTTTAATCTTTTTTGTTACACCAATGGCCCTTTTCATGACTGTTCCTTGCACAAGCATCTCACCAGACTGCTTTCATATTCCTAGGGTAGCAGAGACATATTTCCCTTTATTCAAACTAACAGCAAAACTCTGTGGGTGACCTATGTTTGCCTGTCTTCTCTTTTCATTTGTACATTAAAAAAAAAAAAACAGGTCAAAGATTTTGATTTACAGGATTACTTTTTTGAGTTTAATTAGAAATATTAGCCTTTGCTACTATTTGTTATCGATTTAGACTTCATCTTGGAGCCAATCTGAGATCGTGATATTATAATGATTCATTTCAACACAGAAAAAGGAAAAGAAGAAGAAAAAAATAGCTGAAGAGAAGGCTCAGGTAATTCAAAACATGGCATTCATCATGTGTGGTTCCACTATAAGATTGCTGTTATAAGTGTATAATCACTTTTCAGTTGTCCTTTAAATTTCATCCAAGTACACTACTTCAGGTTCAAGGTATTTTTATATATATATATATATTTCATTAGCCTCTACCAATGTACTTATCTTTGATAGTCAGCCAAAAGACACAGCTAAAAAGCAAAGACATTTGCTGAGATGTCATCGTGAAAATTATCTATAAAACATCCACTCTTCTATCTCTGTAAAATGAGTCATAATCTTCCAAAACTATATAAGGTGTTAGAAGAATATGCGAGTAGAGATGCTTACAATCATAGAATCCATGTGGCCAAAGAAACTCATACTTTTGATGTTGTAAAGCCTTAATATTTCTTCTCTTTTTTGTGGTTTTAAGATCAAGAACAAATTATTTTATTTCCTACTCTTAAAATTTCCTACTATTTCACACATCTTACACAGAAATTTTTTTAAGACAATGTACTTATGACCATAGTCTAGAAGAACTTTGTAAGGCATGTGTCTTATCAAATGATGTTTTTCTCCCTGTAGAAATAGAAAATATTCCAGCCTTATCTGAAAAAAATATCTTTCAGTTTACACACAAGATTCTAGAGTTTCATGTTATTATTATTATTATTTTTTTTTGCTTTGCTTTGTTTTAAAAACAAGCAAATTTCATTTTCATAAGCAACTGGATTAAGTTGAAGAAAATAAATTTTTGTCATTAAAGGCACATTCCCAACTATGCTCTCACAATCTTGATTTTGCCCTGTATTCTGCTCCCTTAATGCCCCTTTTTAATCACAATTGAATTGTCGTAAAGAAGTGAGTTGATTAAAGGCTGGAATGGATGGTTAGGGATATTCCCTCCATTTCAAAGTCTTTGAGGTTAGTGATTCTATTTTGTCATTCTTTCCTCTATCTTTTAGAGAATCAAGTTATCCTTAAAGTAAGTTATGCATTTATCAGTACAGGTTTCACAAAGAGATATAGCTCTATCACAAACCATCCTAGTTCAAGTCTCCTGTTACTGCTATATTTTATTTCTGAGTCAGGTTTGAGATACATTTTCTGAACTTATCATCAATTTCTTCCTTCTCTTTAGGGGGTCTGCAACTTCTTTTTACAACAGTATTATTTTGTTTCTCACGATATTGACTCACACTCCCAGTGTTTTTCACTGTGTTTCTTGGTTTTTCTCATGAATATGCTTTAAAAAAAAATCAATGCCCTTGATTTTTTATCAACAATTTTAAAATAATTTCCTCATTGAAAGATCACATTATAAAGAAAAACAATTATGCAAAACTGACTAATAAAATAACCACATCTGACAGGTTTTTTTGTTTTTTTTGTTTTGTTTTTTTATAAATTCTCTCTCCCTTTAGCAAAAAGAGGAATGTGTGTTTTATCTTCTTTTTTGGAAATAAAGTTCATTATGATTGATCTGATTTTAACTTTGTTCATTTTAACTGATTTGAGTTTAATGACTTTTTACTATTGTTCCATTTATATGGTGTTTTTGTTTTTTGCTTTCTTGACTTTCTATCACTCCATGTATCTTTCTAACTTTCTGTTGAATCTTCATATTTATCACTTTTTAAGGGACACTACTTCACCACATTCAAATATATGTCTTTTACATATAGCATTACTTCACTGATGTTATTTTATATTCCCTGACTATACTTTCATCATGACTCCTTACTTAAAAGATATATAAGAGCAGAAATTTGTCCCTTTGTTTTTTACCTGTACTTAGTGTATTTGTCTATTGACATTTGTAACGGTTTTAGAGCTACCTCATTACTTGAATATAGTCTATTCTAAATTGTTTCTTGCTCTACATATTCCTTTTCCAATAGTATACCTGTTATTCTCTGTGGTATGTAGCTTGGCAGATACATGGGTAGTTTTTTTGGTGGAGAAACAGATCAATATATGCAAAAATATTGTTTGGGATTTTTCAAATATCAATGTTCTAGAATGTCACCACTTTCATCATTGCCTAGTAAATTCTAATGACATTTCATTCACAACAGTTCCCATTAGCTGTGCAAATTATTCTAAGATCTAAAAGAAATTAGATGGGGTAAATATTTGTTAATCAATATAAAGGGATGCTAAAGAGTCATGGTAGGCTTTTGAGATGGATAGTTTAAATGATCTAAATTCTCTCCAAAATTTGTTGATCATTGGTGTTAATTGGCACTATCAATAATATAATTAAGGAAAGCAGGGAGGAGATTAGTCATCCTGATTGCAGGCTGAATGTGTAGAGGAGTAGATGTAAGGCTACAGGTGAAGATTTCCTATTGTCTTTCTTTGCACATTTTCTAGAAAAGTATCACATGTGGAGCCTGCAGTTTTATTGGCCTGCAATCTTCAGACGATAGCCAGAAACAGATTAAAATATAATTGGAAAATATTTTACAAAATAAGTAATAGAACATTTTAAACTCTTTGTGATCTTGTGGGCCATAGAACAATAATATTGCCCATGTGGTTTTCTTGGCAAAGATCTCAAGTGTTTTGCCACTTCATTCTCCAGAGGATTCTTTCATCAGTCAATCAGAGAGGTTAAGAGACTTGCTTAGGATCATCACAGTTGGGCAGTTTTTGAGGCTAGATTTGGACTCAGGTTTTTCTGACTTTCTCAGGTCTGGGCCCTGTGCTCTAGCTGCTGAGCTACAGATACCTTTGTTGACAAGTGACTGTCCAAGTAAATGTGCCACCTGTAGGAATCCTTATGGGTGGTTTAGTGGCCCCCATTTCTTTCTTTCTTTTTTTTTTTTTTTTGAATTTTTTTTCCTTAAAAAATTTTTTTAAAATAACTTTGTATTGAAAGAACACATGCCAGGGTAATTTTTACAGCATTATCCCTTGCATTCACTTCTGTTCCGATTTTTCCCCTCCCTCCCTCCACCCCTTCCCCCCAGATGGCAAGCAGTCTTTTACATATTGAATAAGTTACAATATATCCTAGATACAATATATGTGTGCAGAACCGAACAGTTTTCTTGTTGCACAGGGAGAGTTGAATTCAGAAGGTATAAGTAACCCGGGAAGAAAAACAAAAATGCAGGCAGTTTATATTCATTTTCCAGTGCTCTTTCTTTGGGTGTAGCTGCTTCTGTCCATCTTTGATCACTTAAAGCTCTCTTTATCGAAGAGATCCACTTACATCAGAATACATCCTCAAACAGTATCGTTATTGAGATATATAATGATCTCCTGGTTTTGCTCATTTCACTAGCATCAGTTCATGTAAGTCTCTCCAGGCCTTTCTGAAATCATCCTGTTGGTCATTCCTTACAGAACAATAATATTCCATAACATTCATATACCACAATTTACTCAGCCATTCTCCAATTGATGGGCATCCATTCATTTTCCAGTTGCTAGCTACTACAAACAGGGCTGCCACAAACATTTTGGCACATACAGGTCCCTTTCCTTTCTTTAGTATCTCTTTGGGATATAAACCCAGTAGAAACACTGCTGGATCAAAGGGTATGCACAGTTTGATAACTTTTTGAGCATAGTTCCAAATTGTTCTCCAGAATGGCTGGATGTGTTCACAATTCCACCAACAATGTATCAGTGTTCCTGTTTTCCCACATCCCCTCCAACATTAGTGGCCCCCATTTCTATTTTATTTTGACACTACTGGCCCAGAGTTATTTCATGAGGAATTAGGAAATATTGATAGACCAAAAGGATACCAATAACTTTCAAAATGCTAACCATTCTTTCAAAGGGTTTGGAGGCTTCTGGTTTCCCTCATGAGATGCTAACAACTAGGTTCATCACCAAACATGAATATTGTCTGCGGTATCTAAAAGATTTTTCAGTAGAGCAGGACAATCACTCATATGCACGTTTTCACACGCAATGAGAAACAATATTTATCTCCTAGTTTAATACTTTAATGAATTTTTTTATCTTAATGATATGTAAATTTCTAGCTTCCACTTGAGGATTTTTTCTAATCTTTACCTCTACTGGTAGTTTGGCCCTGCCCTATAAAATTACATTGTATTTATTTTGTACGTATTTCATATTATATTTTATATTATACATGTTGTCTCCTTTAATTAAATGCAAGTTCTTTGAGAGCAGGAATCTCTCATTTTTTAATTTGAATCTCTAGCATATAGCCTAATGTCTCACACATAGTTGGCATTTAATAAATTCTTGCTGACCAAGTATGCAATTATTTAATTCTTAAGCTGTATCTATATAGCATAGCCTGTAGAACCAAGTTCACCCATACAACTACATATTAAAATATGGGGAATGTGTATTTTTCATCCACTTGATTTTTAGTATATACATTATTATATTGAATTGTTTGAGTGATTCATGACTCTGTTAGGAGGATCTGTAGCATTTCAGGTCTCACTGTAAATCAAACATTTAAAATACCTACTTATTAACAGAAAATCCATCTTCTCTTTAGAATTTGCTCAAAAAATTTAAAATTTTTAAAAACTAATTTGCACAGAACATCTTTAGTAAATGAAGAAAATAAACAAAGAGATACTTAATTTCTGAATTAACTCCTTATCAATATGAAATCCCAAAGGTTAATGAGATTTGATAAGTACAATGAATGGCACTGCAGGAGAGTCTGAATAAAACCTTGGTCACTAGTGCCATTTTTGTGTCTTTAGCATATTATTGGCTTTGCTTAAAAGATAGTTAATCAGTCAATAAACATTTATTAAGCATGTTCTATATACCAGACACTGTGCCAAACCCTGAGGATACAAAGAAAGGTAAAAGACACTCTCAAGAACCTCACAGTCTAATGCACTGTAAATCTCAGAAATTTGTTCCAATCCTTCCATGTAATTATTTGTAATAAAGCAGTATTGTTTAATTGGAAAGAATTATTACATTATTTTAAACAAGGATTACACACATTTATACATGGATGTAGCGATGG
Source organism: Antechinus flavipes (assembly GCF_016432865.1). Classification (NCBI taxonomy): domain Eukaryota; kingdom Metazoa; phylum Chordata; class Mammalia; order Dasyuromorphia; family Dasyuridae; genus Antechinus; species Antechinus flavipes. The sequence goes on along the minus strand of NC_067399.1, from coordinate 159,387,055 downwards.
ATACTGGTTATGATAATGTGGCTAGTTACTGTAGTAATCACAAGAAACCAAGACCAGATGAAAGGTGATGGGAGAGCATGAATAGATAGTATAACCTGATGGATAGCATTTGTCCTTATAAACCTTATGAAAAGGATCTCACATATCCTCCTCCTTCTGCAGGTTTTTGTCTGCCCCGTGACTCAACAAGAACTTTGGAGAAATTGGTTAAGGGTCTGATAGGATAAGAGGCTCAGGACCTAGCTTTTAGATGATCAAATCACAGAATACCTGAGTTGGTTGATGGTTAAAAGAGACCAAAAACACTACCAAGTCCAACCTGTCTCAAAATAAGAATACAATAAGTGAATAAATGAAAGAATATATCTTTATCTGCAAAGCACTGTGCTAAGTGATGGATGTCTAAATTTAAAAAGACAGCTACAGTTCTCAGGGAGATCATGTTCAATTAGGGGGAGGCAATACATATGAAAAAAAATTCAGCTAGAAATCATATGAAAAAAGCCTAGTAATAATAAGTAGCATTCATACAACTCCCTAAGGTTGTAAAGCACTTCACCAATATTACCTTATTTTAGCCTTAGAACAACCCTGAGCGGCAAATGTTATTATTATCTCCATTTTTACAGATGAGGAATCTGAGGCAAATAGCAGTTAAAGGGTCATGTGACTCACTATCAATGACTAGATTTGATCCCAGTTCTTCCTGCCTGGATCCAGGTCCAGGACTCTGTTGAATTGCAAAGCAGTCTCTTCCAGCTATATCAGTAAAGCAGATGGTAATGCATCTTATTTTCCATTAATATCTTTTATTCATCTGATACTGAGTCACTTTGGTGGTGAGAAATTTGTTAAATCTTCCGTAACTCGCTTGGATCTTCATGGCACTTGTTTCTTTTGAATATGGTTATGGAAAGGTTAGAAGCAGGATCAGTGATAAAGAAAGACATGATTAGAGACATGGTTATTTCCTGGCCTCTTGGACTTAGCTGCCCAACTGTGGCATTAGGTGTTGCTACTTTGGCAATGGAGATAGTTGGCTTATTCTCCAAAGAGATTGTTCCCTTGGATGATATCTTTATGAGTTGGAGGGAGCTTCTGTTTCTAGAGTACATAGTCCTGAGCTGTCTCTGATGGAAGTGGTAGAGGCATTTAACCTATATGACATTTCCTATTTTTCTGTCAAATGCCTTGCTATTTCACCTTAGCTAATTTGCCTGATGCAATGTTGCTAGTTGGTCATCAGTAGCTATTGATAATGGACTGCTTGATGAATCTAATTTTTCCACTACCTACAGAAGAAGCCCATTCTGCTTTTGGATAGCCCTAATTCTTAGGAAATATTTGTTTAAATTGAACCTAAATTTTTCTCTGAAATTATCAATCATTGCTTCCAGTTATGTAAGCAAAATATAGGGACAAAAATAAGGTATTTTTTGTTTGTTTGTTTGTTTGTTTTGATTTGCAGAGTAGTGCAAAGTGAATTGGCTGTAGAGTTAGAAAACCTCTGGGTTAGTCCTAGTTCTTTCCAGAGGTATAAATAGGGTTTTTTTTCATTGCAGGCAAAAGGACTATGATCAGGAATAGGTAGTATAGAGCAGAGCTTCTAAAACTTTTTCCATTCTCCCAGTTTTCTGTGAGAAATTTTTATGCAATTCCAGGTATACAAATCAAATATTTACTGATAATAAATCATAATTTTGCAACCCCCCACATTCAGTTACATGACCTCATATGGGGTCACAACCCTCCATTTAAGAAGCTTTGATATGGAGAACAGCCTAATTAAATATGAAGTCAAGTAAAGAAGGGGTATGGCCAAATCTCAATGAGTATGATCTGTACATTACTGAGAAAGGTGGTCCCTAAAGAAGTGTACTCTAGTGACAGATCAGGACAGGTGAAAATATGGGAGTATACCATGCAGTTCCGTCCAGATATTAACTCTCTTAGGAAAAAAAATTATTCCCTTATCCTATCAGCACCTTGGGACTAAATCTTTTTTGCTCTGCTCAAAATATTGATTTGTACATTCATTTACTCACTAATAGACCTCAAGCAAGTGACTTAACCATTCAGCCTGAATTTCCTCATTTATGAAACAAGGAAATAATATTTGCACTGTCTGCCTTGAAGGATTATTGCGTGGATCAAATGAGATTATGTAAAGTGCTTTGTAAATTGTAAAGCCCTATATTAATGTAAGATCATTATTGTTATTATTAAGTCTACTGAGCTGTCTAGTAGATTATATCACTTCCTATGTAGATAAGCTGAAATATTAGAAATTATAATAATTCCCTGTCAGTTTAAAAATGAAAAAAAAATTGCATGTTGCTGATAAGTGGCCATATCATAGAAGTATTTTTTGTGCATGTAAAATATTTCAACAATACCAGAGAATTTTGCTGTTTAAAGATCTATCATGAATCCATGTGTAAAGTGAATCTATTCTAAAGAATTTATAATTGCTTTCCATAGAATCATAAAATAGCAGAGTTTGACGTTAACTGTATCATGTATTCCAGTCTTGCATTTTAGTTTACTATGATGCAACTGGGACTTGAATCTGGGCCTCCTGATCCCCAGAATAATACTTCTGCTATCTTGACTCTTACCATTTCAGAATTCTGTAAAAGGAAGCATGTCTATGGAGAAATCCCTACCTGGCAAGGCATTTTTTGTTGAGATTAAAAAAGATTAAAGAAGAAAGTGCCTTCATCTATAAATAAGACAGGCAAGTCGAATTACAGGTGCAGAGCATGAAGACTTTGTGTAACAGCATAAGATGTCCAATGTGGAGATTTCTTTTATCCTAAATTCTTTTACAAGGCAAGGAGGTATATGGAAATAATTGAGATAGCATTAAAGTTTGGAAGACCTAACTTCTAGATGTACCTCTGAGGTGTATAATAAGGCATACTGACTGTGTAATCCTGAGCAAGTTACTTACTCTCTGTGCCTTAGTCTCTTAGAATATAAATTACTGTTTTGTTTTGCAATGGTAAAGAGTTTCCTCCTCTGGCATTTCCTATTTCACTATTTCACTATTGTGAATGGATGAATGGAAAAAAAAACATTTATTTAGTGATCATTATGAGCTGAGAACTGGTGGGATAAAAATGGTGAAAGCAATAGGCCCTGTTCACAAGAAACTCGCATTCCTATTTGTTTGGTTCTGTCCCTCTACTTGCTACCACCTTCTGCCCATATTTTCATTAATTCCCTGGGAATTTTTTAAAGTGCATTGGTGCTTTTGAAAAAATATCTCAAACAAACTATTTAAATCATGTTAAATGAGATTGGACAAAAGCCATAGTTTCCTGGTAACAAGTCACAAGAAGGAAAGACCTGCTGATTGTTTTCCATTGCTAATTTCTGGGATGCTCTGCTGCCAAGTTTACTAAAGAAATTTAGAAGGCTCTACAAGAAGCATGCTTGAACAAAAGTAAAATATTCCAAGTTTCCAAGTTTATGTTTTCAAGAAAGTATGGAAAGACTGCCCAGTAGAATGCTCACTGGTCCCCAAACTATAATAAAACAGTTTTCTTCCCAAATGCCTGAGAATAATGCTTATAATTTTAGTCCATGGTTACATGGAACTGTGTAAGGTAAATATTCAAGAAAAAGGAAGAATTAGAAAGGGGAAAGAGGAGAACCAATTAAACTCTTCATCTATTAATACCTAACCTCTCCAAAGAAGGAATAGTACCCAAGATTTTTAAGGTAATGGATCATAAAATGCTTGCTTAGATGAATTCCAGTAGAAAAAAAATAGATGATTTTATGAGTGGGAAAGAGAGAGAGAGAAAGAAACTACTATTTAATTAGGACTGACAAATGTATAAATTTTAGGGGAAGGTAAATGCCTGTCAATACAAAATATAATGCATTCAGAAATGACTTTTTGTGAATTTAGAATATAGTTCTTAATAGCAATCCTAGTAGAATAAGGTATGTAAGCATTCCTATAAATAATGTGGAGTTTAATTGTTTCTTCTGATTTCAAATCGGTCTATCTTAAAAAGAAACGAGAAAAGGAAGACAGAGACACACAGAGACGGAGAGAGACAGACACAGAGAAACAAAGAAAGAAATGCTGCCATTTTGTTCTCAGACCACCATGAGAGAACCAAATAGAAAGAAAAGAAAAATGTTTCTTGTTACAATTCTGCCACATAGAAAAAGAGAAGCCTAGGAAATCTTTGTTTTCTGAAAGCTTACTGCAGATAATTATTTTCCTTTTTGTTAGATCCTTCATAGCTTTTTGAAAGTAGCATTATGCTTAAGAAATTCTAAGCTTGATTGCCATGTTTGAAAAAAAGTGGGAGTGCCCCAATACCAGCTTTTCCACTGGACAAATCCTTTTAAAATTAATAAGATCCTAGTATGTTAATAAAAGATATCGCCCTCTTAAAAACACTCTAGTAAATCTCCTGCCCCTTTTCTGAGACCCTTTTTTTTTGCGGGGGGGAGGGGGAGGCGGGTAAAGCCAAGTATGTGTGTCACATAGTTAATAAGTGTCTGAAATGGGTTTTGAATTCAGCTTTCTTACTCTAGGTCCAGCACTTTATCCACTGTGTCACACTGCCAACTTTCTCATATTTCTTCAACTCTCCTTGATTTCAATTGCTTTGTTTCTAGCATCGACTTATTTTCTATATATTTAATCTAGCTTAGCTACTTTTCCTTTCTTTATTCTTTTCAATTTTCTCCATTTCTACTTTTCAATAAGCGATGCTAATTCAAAGCTATGATGTTAGTGATCAAATGTTGTGACTCTCCTGTTCTTGATGGTTGAAATAGATTGTTACATAAAGTCTTTGCATTTCTTTTCCTTCTTGTGTATATCTGTCATTCTTCCAATTTCATTCCTAAATGTGCTCAAGAGAACTTTAACTCATCAAAGCTTCTTTAAGCTAGTTTTTCCTCTATTCCTTCTCACTAAATTACTCCACTGCTTATAATCACCCCCTATCTTTCTCTATAAGGCTGATGTTCTAAGAGGCTGCCATGGGCAATCATGTCTCTCTTTCTGCCAAGCATTTGAAATGCTCGTTAAGGCAGTTGTTAGCTCTCTTTGGCTCTTTAAACTAACTGATCCTTTAAACTAAACTAATTAGCTATTGGCAAAGATACTTCGGTGTTTAGTCACTTTCTTCTTCAATTCATTTTATGATGAAGAAACTGAGGCAAAAAGATTTAAGTGAGTTCCCCAGAGTCACAACTAATAAGTGTCTGAAGTTAGATTTGAACTCAAATCTTCCTGACTCTAGTGTTTCCTTATCACACCACTGTGCAACTCTGTTTAAAAAAAAAGAGTTTCGGTTGGTGTAATATTATAATGATGTTAATGTGTGCTCCTTTAGCCTTTATGAATGCTAAATCACCTCTATACCAGCATCAGAGTAGGACTTTGTATCTGTGTTTTGTCCACATGACAGTCCTTCAAATACTTGGAGAGAGAATCATCATGCTCCTCCTGGGCATTCTCCAAGTTAAACATCCATGGTTTCTTCAACTGATTCTCATTTGGCATAAATTCAAGGATTTCAGCATCTTGGTTATCTTCTGGTGCTCTCTGTCCAATTTAATAAAGTTCCTTCTGAAATATATCACATAGAAATGAACACTGTGATCCAGTTATGGTCTGACTAGAGCATAATGCAGTGAGATTATTATCTCTTCATCCTGGATATTCTACCACTCAACATGTCCTAAAACTCTTAATATTTGGACAACCACAACCCTCTATTGTCTACATCATCCTACTGAATTTAGGATTCACCAAAAACTCTAAATCCTTAATCTCCAATTGCTGTCTTTTTGTTGTTGAGCTATTTCAGTCATGTCTAACTTTTTGTGACCCTGTTTAGGTTTTTTTCTTGACAAAGATATTGGACTGGTTTGCTAATTTTTTCTCCAGCTTATTTTACAGATAAGGAAACTGAGTCAAACAGGTTTAAGGAACTTGCCCAGGGTCATGCAGCTAGTAAATATCCAAAGCCAGATTTGAATTCAAATGCTACTGACTTTAGGGCTGTTTTTATCCACTGTTCTACCTATATGCCCATATGCTATCTAGTCATATCTTAATTAGACATGTAAAGATGATTTTTTTAATCCAAGTATAAGATTTTACATCTGCCTTTCTTAAATCTAATCTTATTAGATTTCACTCAAAGTTTTATTCTTTCCTGATTACATGAATCATTTTGCCATTCAACATGTTTTGTTATCTCTTCTAATTCTGTTTTATCTGAAAATGTGGTATCACATTTTTGTCTTTATCCAAGTCATTGCTAAGAATATCAAAGAGCAACAAATATATATTGCTGGAGTATCCCATTGGGTACTTCCTTCCAAATTCACAATCAACCATTAATGATTAGCTTTTGGGAAAATCAACCATATCTAAATTTAGCTAACCATCTAACCCACGTCTCCCCATCTTTGCCATAATAGGATAAGGTACTTCTCCAGTGTCCCCCCCCAAATCCAGTTAAAACTATATATGTAGTGTTACTTTGTCAACACTATCAAACCTGTGCAACTTTGTGATCTCTACTTCCTTTTCTAAATGTTCACTAACCATTCCTTTGATAATATAATCTCAAATTCTGCCAATATCCAGAATCAGGCTCATTATGCTATAGTTTTCAGATTCTATTCTTTTCCCTTTTATGAAAATAGGGACATTTTCTCTTTTTAAATGTGTCAACTTTCCTATTATTGATGATCTTTCAAAGATCATTTAACGATCATGTCATCATTTCTTTCATTGCATCGAGATCAAGTGAGTTGAACTCATAAAAAGTGTTCTCTTGTTATATTCTTCCTTATCTTTTACTTTAACTATGTATTAGCCACTTTTATTTTGTCTACTCAGAATCATTCTCTTGGATAGAGAAATCAACTAGAAAAGGAATTGAGTAGTTCATCCTTCCTTCCTTTGTCTGTAATCATCAGTCTATCCTGTCAAACAACACTATTATTTCCCTTTGATCTTCCTATTTCCTTCTGTCATTTTAGGGCTAATATGAGATTGAGTATTTTTTTCTTACAGGCTCATATCATGGCTTTATAGTCATTCTCAATTATATTCCCCTCCTTTACTCTTCTGTTTGTGTTTATTATGTATTTACATTTGTTAGTAATCTATATACCTATACTTGATGACTTTACATTTAAGTCTAAAATTTTAAACAATATATAAAGTACATTCACATCTATTTTCTGACTTCATTCTTGGAGCAATTAACACAAGGAAATAAGAGAAAGGGACAATCCTTCCCCTTCTAGATCCAGAATAGGCAGGGAGAACTTAAAGATCATTTCTACTCTTATCTTCACTGCTGTGGACAGTACGCTTTGAGATCTTAAGTAAACAGTACACTTGTAAGTACAAAGCAGTGTTATTTTAGCTCTCATAAATACAGGCTTTTGTCTCCAGCTGAGAAGTAGTTTGGTACAAACAGCCTAAAGCAAACAGAATTGTTAAGGAAAAGCAGCACTCCTTGGCATGCACAGTGGAAAACTCTCCATGGCATCTCCTCATGGCAGAAACTTCTGTTTTCTGGGGTCAGCTGGTACCCAGCTGACGACTCTGCTGGCAGATTCCACAAACAGTCATAAAATGGGCTGTCTCACTCAGTCTTACATTTCTTGTGTCTGTTTCATCCTTATTTTCTCTCTGGGGGCCAAAATGAGTTCACCTTCTCTCTGATCATTATAATCCTCAGAGACTTCAAATCTCTGCTGTCTTTCCAAAAGAAGAGAAAAGAAACTAAAAAAACCCACCTTTCTCCCCTCCTCTTTATACCCTCCACTCACCCAGGTCTAATAGGTGAGACCTTGAATTCAAAAAGAAAAAAATACCTGGCTTTATAGAATTCAGGAAGATAAAAGGAAAACAAGAGAGGCCAGATCTCAGGCAAGAGAGTAGAAACAGTTGAGAAGTTCAGGCGTACCTCACCTAATGTCATTAATTGATCCTCTGAAAACACTACTTTAGCTCAAAAAGAGTTGTAGGGGGCAATTAATTACATAGCAACAAAGTTATAAATGGAAGGTATGTTTCTGGGCAGCCGAAATTTGGATTAAAAAGCTTGAAATTGGTATCTGCTGAGGCAGGCTACAATAGGGTTGGGCTGGGCTGCTATAGAAAAACATGCCCCAAAGTGTAGAAGCCTGACACATACCAAGTCATCAGAAGGACCCCTGAGGCTTGCAGCTGGCAGCCACTCAAATGGGGGTTGGGAAGGAGGGAGTGACTGCTTCAAGTGCAAGGAGCAAAGAATCCAAATAGGGAAAGGGGCTAACTCTTTCCTCCCTAGGAATTCTTTAGCCTCTAGTTTAACTTTTAGCTTGAGATAACAACTCTAAGATAAGTTTGGACATTATTTCCTCCAAATTAAACACACACAACAACAACAACAACAACAACAACAACAACAACAACAACAACAACAACAACAACAACAACAACAACAACAACGCCTCTATTTGGGAAAGGTATATTCTATTTCTCCAAGAGGACTGATAAGGATGGGAAAAAGCTTGAGCTCTAGTGAAATAATAATAGTAGCTTAGCCTTTCTTTAGACTTTGGGTTTTGCAAAGTACTTTGCATGCATTATTAATTTGATCTTTCCTATAAATCCATGAAGTTGGTACCATTATTATCCCCATTTTACAGATGAGGAAACTGAGGCTTAGAAAGGTCAAGTGACTTGCCAAGAATCGTGCAGTTAATGAATGACTGAGACAGATGTAAAATTCTGATCTTTCTCATTCCAGGTCAAGTGCTCTATTCACTTAACTGCCTAGTTTCTTCAAGGAAGGCATTGATTATATAGAGAACTTGAAGGTTTAGGGACTAAGCATTCCTGATTTCTTCCCTGCTTTTAATTTTCATTTTTAAATGTGAACTTAAAAACATTAACACATATAATTACTTCCATATATAAAGAATAGAAATAAAAAATCATATATGATTCATCAATTATATAATTTTGTTTTATATATAAAGTAGGTATTATATTTATGTAATGAAATAATTTATACTAATTTTTATGTTTTTATATATACAAATGTGATAATGCCAATACTTCTGTTTGTCTGTCCCCCTCTAAAGTTCTTTTTATTCTCTTCTGCATATTTATTGAATTGACTATCTATTTTCTCTCTTCTTCCTCCTCTTCTTCTTCCTACTCCTCCCTCCTTGCTTTTCTTCCTTCTTTTTTCTCTTCCTCCTTCTCTCCCTCCCCTCTTCCTCCTCCTCTCCTTCCTTCTCCTTTTCTTCTCTTTCTCCTCCTCCTGCTCCTTTTTCTTTTTTCTTCTTCTCCTTCTCCTTCTTGTATTACTATTACTATCATCCAATAGTCCTCCAGTCTCCCTCTACCCAAAAGGAATAAAAGTCTTTCCTTGTAATAAATAAATATAGTTAAAAAAAACAAATCTACATATTGGCTATGTCGGAAAATACATGTCTCATTCTGTACCTCTCGTCCATCACCCCCACCAAGAAGCTGTAAGTCTTATTTATTATCAGTTTTCTGGACTCATGATTGATCATTGCTTTGATAAGAGTTCTTATATTTTTCAAGGTTGAAAAATTTGTCTTATTGTAGTCATTTTATAAATTATTTAACTGATTCTTCTCCTTCACTATGAATCAATTCATACATCTTTCCAGGTTTCCTCTAATCTGTTCCTTCCCTATTTTCTTATAATGGAAGTTTATTCTATTTTATTCTTTTACCAAAATTAATTCAGCATTGTTTAATTGATGGGCATTCACTTTGTTTTCATATTTTATTTTGCTACATTGAAAATAGTTGTTATAAAAAATTTTGTATATATGGATTTTTCCCTCTCAATTTTTTCCTTTTAATTTAAATGCCTAGTAGTGATATTGTTGAGTCATAGGGTATGCAGAGTTGGGTGAGTTTTTTCAGTATAGTTTTAAGTTGCTTTCTAAGATGATTGGACCAATTTCACAACCCAAACCTCCTTTTTCCAAGAAATTGGCAGAATAGGGCAAGCACTGGGACAGTGATTTTGAACTTGAATAAGTTACTAAATACAAATGTTATCAGTCTCTGAAGAACTAAATATTGTGTGCCTTTCCCCTTTTTTAAACTATTATGTAACTCCATCTAGGTTGCTAATCAAAGTTATGATTTAATTTGTACTTAATATCCTCCTCCTTCAGAAACCAGTTGTTCATTCTCTCCTGGAGGGTCTGCTAAAAAATCCCCCAAGCAAAAATCTTACTTGATTTGGTGAGTGCCAGGCCTCTGCCTGCTTTGCTATGTGATGCAGAAGAAAGCTCCCAGAGGCCCTCATATACCACACTCCCAGAGGCAGAGCTCTTCTAGCAGTAATATCAGCATTAAGCATCCATATTTTCTAACGGGGCTTCTGCTAGAGACAGGTTTTTCACCTTAAAGAGGCCATCTACCCTCTCACCCCCATCTCCTTTTTTTCTTTTCTCAATCTACTATAAACATTAAAAAAGCCAATTGAAGAAAACAGAAAAAACTTTGAGATCAGTTTTATTCCAGACATTATCTAATTTATTCTCACAGTTTTCCCCATAGAGAGAAGAACAGAGCTAAAAACTGAACTAAGGTAATCTGGCTCCTAACCTCTCTTTATCACTCTCTCTATCTGGCCAAAACCTACTGAAAATATTGTACAAGGAACTCAGAATGAGGTACGCTGGCCAAATGGTGATTTCCTTAAATAAGTTATCAAGAAGATCTTAAATCTATCCTGAAGGAGAAAAGAAGGAGAAAAGCCCAGACAAACCTGAAATACAAAGAAGAGCTAAGAGCCCAGAAGCAATTTGGCCTTTTTGCTACCTACTGGACTCTATTTGGATTATGTTTTTGTTATAGTATCTCACAGGCCAAGAGTTGAAATTTATTTAGACAATATACATAGAAACACACACATACACACACTTATAATAGATATAATATACATATTCTTATATACATGTAAAATACACACCAAGCATACCCACATATACATAATGCACATACTCATACATATTCACAATGATTACTATACATACATGCATACACACGAACACTCACAATATACATGTGCATAATGACATATATACATAGAAACACATAATAGTGTACATAATTTACATAATATATTTAGATATGTATATATACATAATCACATACATATACATAATTTACACATACACTTATATACATATACATACACAGAAACACATAATACACATATACACAGTCATACATATTCACAATACACATAAACATATATACATATTTATACAAATATAAGGATATATACACACATATTCAAATATATACATCCTATTGGTTCATTATTCTGAAGAATGAAATTGCCATCATGGAACATCACACCATGCTGAACTATATGTTCCCAGCGGCACAAACTATTTCTCAGCTAGTGGGTAAAAATGCCCAATAAGGGATTCTGTAGGTAGAATGCGTGAGGTTCTTCCATAATGTGATTTCTGGATCTTCCACAAGGCTTCCTTACACACAAAATAGCTCTTTTACATGCTTTCATTTTGCTGATGATAAATTGTTGTCGTACAGTTATGTCTAACCCCACGGACCATGGCATGCTAACTGTTAGGGTTTCTCGTCAAAGATACTAGAGTGGTTTGCCATTTCCTTTTCTACTGTGTCCCCATTTCCAGATGATGAACAAGCAAAGAGGAATTAAGTAATTTGCTAGTGGGTTACATAGCTAATAAGTGTCTGAGGCTGGATTTGAATTCAGTTCTTCCTGACTTCAGGCCCAGTACTCTAACATTGCTAGGTTGCCAACTATCTCATGATTCACAATAGAATTTGTGCTGTTACTTTATTACCAATAAAAATTGAGCACCTTTATTTTCTTCTTTGAAAAGTTAATACTGTGTGGTTATAAGATCTTAGATTCTAGATATCCAAGGAGGTCAGCTTTGATATTTAGGAAGGTGAGTCTCTGTTTTTTGTTTTTGTTTTGTTTTGTTTTTTGAGTGTGTCAAAGTTGAAGGGTATATCTTGATTACAGAAGAAAGCTCATAGTATTCGAAACCATTAAACAAAACATAAAAGATTTTACATATAAAAGATTTCTTCTCTTTATAAAGCTTCCCACACATACTTCATAGAAAATGGAAAGTATCATAAAAATGTCAAGATGACTTTGACAACATTATAATTAAATTTCTATAAGGTTCAATATCAGCTAGAAATTTCATGGTTGGTTTTTTAGTTCTTTGACTCTGGTAGTTTAATCTTGAAACTTAAAGATTCACTGATTCTCCATGATGGGCTTAACTGGTGATATAGTCGAAAAGGGCCTTTCTGGAAACTTGAAGAAGTGGCAGCCATCTTTAAAAGGGAGCTGATAAGCGCCTGATGTCAATCATTCCTGCCCTTCAGTGTGAAAGCTGAGCTCTATATTTTTACTTTACCAGCTTAGATTCGCCTTTGGGCTTCTAATTAGTCCCATCCTGCTTTCTAGTTAAATACTTATTAAAAATGAAGGAATTCAATTCACAGAATTACATAATCTCTGAATGGGAAGGGATCTCAACCATAACTAATCTAAGCCATTGTTGTCATTTCACTTCATTCTTCGTGACCTCATTTGGGGTTTTCTTGGCAAAGATACTGGAAATCTTCTCCAGCTCATTTTATAGATGAAGAAACTGAGACAAGCAGTGTTAAGTGATTTGCTCAGGATCACACAGCTTGGAAGTGTCTGAAGCCAGATTTGATCTCAGGAAGATGAAATTTTTTTATGTTAATGTATATAATGTATATTATCTATGAGCAGGAGCTCAAAAGAAATGTGTGAGATTTGCAAATTTGGAGACATCTCCCTTCCATGTGGTAATACAGATTATCTGTTGCCAAATTGTGGTAGAGACTTCTGAGCTCATATTGATATCAACTGGATATATTGTACATTGACCCCAACATTGTAATGGTATTTTGCATGAAGGGCAAACAACAATCACATCCTTACAAATCCTCAGTTGATCCTCCATCTTTGTTAGCTAGGATCTTTGTTTCTTGAACTCGTCTTTGCAAAAATCCTTGAGAGAGCCATTTATACCATTTCCACTTTCTTTCCTCTCACTCTTTTCTAAATGCTCTGAATTTTAGTCTTTGATCCTATTCAACTGATATTATCCTTCTCAAAATTACCAATGATCTCTTACTTGTTGAATCTAATTGCCTTTTCAACAAAATTGTTAACTTTCTTGACTTCTGTGTAGCATCCAGCATTGTTGATCATTTGGATGCTTTATCTTCATTATGATTTTAGAATTAGGGTTTGCTCTAAGTGTCCTTTTATCAATGGCTCCTTTTCAGTTTTTGTTAGTTTTTTATCTATATCATGTCTGTCACCTAAGTTTCTGTCCTGAACCCTTTTCTTTCTTCCTTTTATACTGTCTTCCTTGAAATTCCCAGTAGCTCCCATAGAATTATCAAATCTATGCAGATGATTCCCAGTCTACATATTTGTCTTCAGCTCTAGTCATCAATTGTCTTTTGGACATTTCAAATTGAGTATCTCATAGGCATCTCAAATTCTATGTGTTTAAAACATAAGCGGTTATTTTCCCCTCCCCCCCCATCTCTGTCATATTTCCAACTTCCTTGTTATTCTCAAGTATATCGCTATTGTTCAATTAGTCAGATGTGAAACTTTACTCTCCACACACTGAATCCATATGCTTGCAGTCCCTCAAGCGTAACAATTTTTTCCAACTTAGTGTATTTTTGTCCTTCATACTTTGAATGGTCACTCCTTCACATCTGCCTCTTAGTTTCCCTGTCTTTCTTCAAGGTTCACTTCAAAACCCACCTTACTCCAAGATGTTTTTCCTGGTCTTCTGAGATGCTAATTAATACCTTGTCTTTCAGAGCTCCTTCCAGCTTTATATATATAACTTGTTTTTACTTACTTGTTTACATGATATATCCATCATGAAAATGCAAACTCTGAGGGCTGTCTTTTTTGCCTTTCTTTGTGTATCTATGCATAGTAGTCAATAAAATTTTTAAAAAATGCTTGTTAACTTGAGGGAAAATCCACTGTTTTATTTTATTTTTCAATTGCATGTAAAAACAATTTTTGACATTTTTTTTTAAAGAAATTGCATTCCTAGTTTTCCTTATCTACTCTCCTTCCTCCTTGAAAAGGCAAGCAATTTGATATACATTATATATGTATACTCATGCAAAAGGTATTTCCATATTAGCCATATTATGAAAGAAAACATCAAAAAGGCAGATAGAAAAAGGAAAGAAAACCAAAAGAAAGTAAAAAAAATTCTAGCTTATGCATTCAGATTTGATTATTTCTTTCTCTAGAGGTAGATAACATATTTCATCATAAGGTCTTATGAATTGTTTTGTATCGTATTTCTGAGAATAGTTAGTCATTCACAGATTGTCACTTCACTTCACTTTATATAAGTTCATGTAAGTCTTTCCAAGTCTTTTTGAAAGTATCCTGCTTATTTTTTATAGGATCCCATCACAGTCATATATGTGCAACTTGTTTAGTCTTTTCCCAGTTGATGGAGATCCCCTCAATTTCTAATTATCTACCACAAAAAGGAGTTACTAGAAATATTTTTGGTATGTATAGGTTTATAAATATATATACACACATACACACATTATGCATACATATATATATATTTTATGTATATAGGTATATAAAAATTTTTAAATCTTTTTGGGATACAGAGCTATTAGTTATATTGCTGAGCCAAAGAGGATGTACAGTTTTATTTATTTTAATGAAATTTTTTACATGCACAGTTTTATAACCAATTTAGCATGGATCTAAATTGTTTTCCAGAGTGGTTGGATCAATTTATAATTCCATGCACAGTATTATTAGTATACCACTTTTTCCATATCCCCTCTATTGCCATTTTCTTTTTCAATCATATTAGCCAGTCTGATATTTATGAGGTAGTCATAGTTGTTTTAATTTTCATTTCTCTAATCAGTAGTGATTTAGAATAGTTTTATATGACTATAGATAGTTTTGATTTCTTTTTCTGAAAACTGCTTGTTTACATCCTTTGATCATTTATTGGGTAATGATTCATATTCTTATAGATTTGACTCAGTTCTCCATATATTTCAGAAATAAATTCTTTTTCAAAGACACTTGATCTAAGTCCCCCCATTACCCAATCCTTCATTTTCTGCTTTTCTATTAATCATGGCTGCATTGTATTGGTTCATTAAGAACTATTAAATTTAATATAATCAAAACTATCATTTTTACATCTTATACTGTTTCTTGTTTGGTAACAAATTCTTTCCTTATTCATAGATCTGACAGATAAGATATTGTAATTATATTAATAACATTCTTGGACTTGTCTTGGCAGGTAGACGCCAAGTATTTTATATTTTCTATACAATTTAAATGAATTTTTTTCTTTCTATCTCTTGCTCCTGGATTTTATTGGCAATATGTAGAAATACTGATGATTTGTTTGTGTTTATTTTATATTCTGTGACTTTGATGGTTTTTAATTGTTTCAACTCATTTTTAGTTGATTCTCTAAGATTCCCTAAGTATACAATCATATCATATTCAAAGAGTAATAATTTTATTTCTTCACTGCCTTTTCTAATTCTTTCAATTCCTTTCTCTTATTATATAGTTAGTATTCCTAGTAAAATGTTGAATAAAAGGGGTGATAATGGGCATCCTGGATTCACCCCTGATTTTATAGGAAATACTTCTACATTATTTCTATTACAGATAATGCTTTTTGATGGTTTTAGACAGATACTACTTATCATTTTAAGGAAAATTCCATTTGATCCTCTACTTTCTAATGTTTTTATAGGAACAAGTGTTGCATTTTGTTAAAAAAAGCATTGAGATAATTATATAACTTTATTGTTGTTACTGATATAGTCAATTATGCTGATAGTTTTCCTAATATTAAACCAACTTTACATTCCTGTATAAACCCAATCTGCTAATTGTATGTAATCCCTATGATATAGTGCTGTAATCTCTTTCCTAGTATTTTATTTTTAAAATTTGCATAAATATTCAGGAGAAATTGTTTTACAATTTTCTTTCTATTTTTTATTATACAGATCAAAAGTAGTGATACTTGTTCCCATATCCTAAGACTTCAGAAGCATTACTATATCTATTGCATCCAGCTTTCTCCTTAATGCCACATACATCTGTTTCTTCATTTTGATAGAAGTCCATGAGAGGCAAAGTCAGTCTGGGAATCAAGAAGATCCTTTTTCTTTTACTACTAAATACCTGGCAAGATCAGTCAAGAACTTAAATGACTTATATTAGAAAAAGAAATATGAAAAAACCAGAAATACCCAGAAAAAAACACAAACATAGGGTCTGTAAAGAACAAGCAAATGCAATAACCAGTCTGGCTGTCATTGTGAAAAGGAAAGGATTTTGTGCAATGAGGTTACTTTAAATGGAGATGCTTAGTAGTTACTATGACAAATCTACTTTTTAAACTTTAAAATAGCACTGTTAGCATTTGCATCTCTCCATCCTCTTGGGAATATTGTGATATATAAGGAATAATTACAGTTACTAATGAATCGGAACTCTATTTGAGATGAATACTATATCCATGTAGGGAGCATCATTGCCATTAAAAGGGAAATGGAAATGGTATTAAAAATCAAAGCCCATTGGTTTCTGAATTCAATCAGGGATCTTTACTTCTCCATTCATTGGCAGCATAATGATCATAGAGAGAGCAACCATATTATAGTGGATAGTCAAGAATGCAAATTAAAATGTGAAAAGTTTAAGGGCTCCTAGAGTATCCATATGCTAATAGCAGACACGTTAAATGTTTGATATTGAAACTGAAGATTCTAGCACATCAAACATTCCTTATGGGAAGGAATTTTTTAAAAGCTTGCACATGCTTTCTGATAGAAAAGAATATTTCTTCAGAAACTTGCAGTTTTGTGTTTAAGAAGACAGAAGAAGAGAATGGAAAATTTCTCTACCATCACTCTTACAATCAGTTAAGTTGAGAGACCTGTATTCTTCTCCCAAATATGCAATAAGATAGCTATGTGACCTTTGATAAGTCATAATTGCTTTGTTTCCTTGTTTGTAATGGTTGAGTTGGACATTAAAGTCCTTCCCAAATCTTACATTCTGCAAATATCATGAATATATATTTGAAGGTCTAAGATGTGTTTAATTACCTTTAGGCACTGTGGTGATACAAAAGATTAAATGAGACAAATCTGGGCTTGAATTCTACCTGAGACATTAAAATATATGTAAGATACATATTAAACATATGTGTATATGTGTATGTATACTTAATTTTTCTGCAATCTAGTCTTCTCATCTGTAAAGTAAGGATGTAAGTATTAATTTTAATTATTAAAAAGATCCCATGAGCAAAGTTTTCACAGCTCAACCCTATTCTTAGTCAGATAGTTTCAGAAAACCTGCCCCACTTTCAGTCCTCCAGTTAACCAAAAAAGAAAAGGGAAAAAAAATGTCAATTAAGTTATCCAAGAGTTATGGTATGTGAATGTTATGGAATATCTAGCTATATGAACATATAAAGGGTACAAGAAATCTGCCTCTCATTTTAATCATGTGTTTAGCCAGACTATATTCAGTCTCCATAATCCTCTTTCTGGATGTAGATGGTTCTTTTTACTACGTCTATTGGAACTGACCTGAATCACCTCATTGCTGAAAAGAACCAAGTCCATCACATAACTTTGTTGTTGCTGTGTACAATATTCTTTTGATTCTACTCATTTCACTTAGTATCAGTTCAGGTAACTCTCTCTAGGCCTTTCTAAATTCATCTTGCTGATTGTTTCTTACAGAACAATAATATTCCATAACATTCACATACCTTAACTTATTCAATCATTATCCAACTTATGGGCATCTACTCAATTTCCAGTTTCTTATCACTACAAAAAGGGCTGCTACAAACATTTTGCACATGAGGGTCTGTTTTCCTTTTTTATGATCTCTTTGGAATACAGTCAGTAGAGACACTGCTCCATCAAAGGGTATATAGTTTGATAGTTTTTGGGCATAATATTGGACTTTTTTCTATGTAAAACCCATGGATATTGGTACGGGCAAGAACCTTTGATATTGCTGGAAACCAAGTTGGCATATTTTCAGTCCAAAGATCAGAAGCATCTCTTGGTATTCAGCTTGGCTGAAATGAGGAAGAAAGCAATTTGCCTCCTTGGTTTCTAGTGTATATATAGAATTAATTTGTAGCCACATTTAAAGCATTCAGTGTTTGCAACAATTCAGCTAAAGGTGAAGCATCTTATTGAAAGCAAAGGGTTAACTTTTTAAGGTATGTCAGGTAAACAGTTCTAAGAGATTATAAGCTAGTGCTTCTTTTTCTCATGGTGGTGGTAGTGGAAGGGAGGTAGCATTGGAGAGAATAATAGCTTGGTTGTTTTTTAATAGACATCATAAAATTAAAAAATTTAAAAACCCTAGGAGTTTATTTGGAAGACACATGAACCTTTTAACTAGGGATGTCATAGGAGTAGGAAACTTAACTGGGTCTAAAATCTAGCTATATGAACATAGAAAGGGTACAAAAAAAATCTCCCTCTCATTTAAATCATATGTTTAGCCAGTCCTTACCTCATAGGAATGTTGCAGTTTCCAGAAAAAGAGTCAACATAAGTGGAAGGCATTATCATTTATATGGGGGTTGACTTGGTCCTTCCCTTCATTCTCCCTGTTTCCATATGTAACCAATAAGTTGTCAAATACAATTTTAGTTAAATATGTGTAGAGAGCCCAGACAGTGGGGGAACTCTGGGTAAGTTATAAGACCCTTCAGCCCAGAGGGAACCTGCTGACAATGTTTGGTTCTGCTCCCCATCTCTCCCTGGGGCTTCTCATCCTTCCTGAGGGGTAAGGGGCAGTGATAACCTGTGTTGTAATTGAAGCAGAGTGATACCAG
The DNA here is from genome assembly GCF_016432865.1 of Antechinus flavipes. NCBI lineage: Eukaryota > Metazoa > Chordata > Mammalia > Dasyuromorphia > Dasyuridae > Antechinus > Antechinus flavipes. The sequence goes on along the minus strand of NC_067399.1, from coordinate 159,368,029 downwards.
GTGGCAAACTACATAGCAAGTTATTTATGTGGTCTCACAGGAGCAGTGTTGCTTTGGTTATATAAAGGTATTAAGGTATATAAGGCTGAGAGAATTTGGAATAAATAGACTCCATGTTTGACCATCCACATGAGTCTCACCTCATTACTTCTCCTCCACTAGACTAAGGACTCAAGCTGGTCCCGAGATCCTCTAGAAAGTTAATCTGGATGGTATATTTTGGCACCAACATGGGGGTTCTAGAAAGTACCCACCAAATTTGTATTTAACAAAACAAAATTAATTAAGTAAACAAAAATAGTTAATTTTATATCTGTATCATCTCTTTCATCTGTCCCTTTGCCTCCATTTACATGGCCACTACCCCTAATTTAGGCTTCTGTTATTGTTGTTCAGGAGTTTTTAAGTTGTGTCTCACTCTTCCTAACCCCATTTAGGCTTTTCTTGGCAAAGATGCCAGCGCAGTTTGCCATTTCCTTCTCTAGTTCAATTTATAGATGAGGAAACTGAGGTGAAAGGGTTAAGTGACTTGAGTGAGATCACATGGCTAGTAAGTGTCTGAGACTACATTTGAGCTCACAAAAATGAGTCTTGTTGATTTCAGGCCCAGCACTCTATCCAGTGGCCACCTCATTGCCACTTCTCAAGACTGCTGCCATAACTTTCAAATTGGTATCCTAATTTCTCATCTCTTCCTTCTTCAGGTTACTTTCTACATAGATGACAGATTCCTAAATCGCTAATCTCTCCATGTCACTCTGTTGCTCAAGAACTCACTGCTAATTCCAGGATAAAATATAGATTCCTCTTTTTGGCACCTAAAAATCTTCCCAATCTGGTTTCAACCTTTCTTGCCAGATTAATTTCACATTACTCTCTTGCAGACATAATGTATTCCAGACAAATTGGCCTACTTGTTCCTTGTATATGACAATCTATTTCCTGTCTTTGTCTTCATACAAGCTGTGCTTAATGCCTGGAATAATCTAGCTCCTCACCTCAATTTCTATTTTTTTTTCAAACTCAAGTACCAACTGTTTCTGATCCCCATACTGATCCTCTCTTCCCCTTTGTATGATTTTGCACATATTCAACTAAATACATGTTGTTCTGCAATATAATATGTATTTCTTGAGAATAGAACTTTTTATTTTTTTAATTTTTTGTCACCATCTCCTTGTACAAAACTTATTGAGTTTAAATGAAAATTTTGATTGATTTATTATTTGGACTGGATTTCATGAAGATTGCCTCAAATGCTTATAACCAGATGCCCCATTCTTAGAGCCATTCAATAAATGTTTATTAAATATTTTCTGAGTGGAGAGCATTGATATGGCTGCTGTGGAAGATAATGTCTAGACAAGACAACCTTTGGAGGCAGTGTAGTAAAAGGAAATAAAGAACATAAGTCAAGAAGACAAGGTTTCTAGTCTTGCCTCTGAAGAATTCTGGCTATGTAATGTTGGACAAGTCACTTTATACCTCACCAACTTTGAGTCGTGAGTCTCACCAAGAATGACTTATAGCTGATGACCTTTATGGAAGGAGAGAGGTAAATACACTGTTAAATCATACATACAGAATAATTGAAAGAAAAAGTCCCTTCCTACATAAGGTTTATACTTTAATGTAAAGAAGATACATACCAAAAAATTATAATAATACATACAAAACAAGTAGGTTTAAAAATTTTCTCAAAGTGCTGGAGCATTTGGAAAGTAATGTGGTAAAGTAGAAAGGGGGCTGGCCTTGGAGTCACAGGAAACTGTGTTTGACAGTTACTGTTTGACCTTAGCCATATCTAATCTCCTTAAACCTTAGTCTCCTCATCTGTAAGCCAGGAAGATTGATCTAGATAGCCTCCAAGGTCCTTTCTAGCTCTAGAACTATGATTTATGATTCTATTTTCCAATTTGGGGCCTAAAGGAGAACATTTTTCCCAACAGGATGGTTTCATGGATGAAGTGATTGCATTTTTCTTTAAAGGATGCATAGGAATTCAATAAGTAAAAAAAAATTAAAAAAACATGTCAGGCATAGGGAACAAAATGAGCAAAGGCACAAATATAGCTAGAGTGGAGACTTTTTAGTTTTGCCTATGGGAGAGAACTCATGGAGAGGAATAATATGAGATTAACCTAGATGTATCAGGTTGGGAAAGCAATGTATGCCAGAAAAAGAAATGTGAATTTTATTTATATAGTAAACAAAGAGATTCTTAAGACTTTTTAGCAGATGATGACTAGATCTATGCATAAAGAAGGTAAATCTGGAATAGAAGATATATAAGAGTGGGAAGCAAGAGAGAGACAAAGGTGTGGAGGGAGAGAGAGGGAGAGAAGGAGAGAGAGGGAAAGAGAAAAGAAAAAAAGAGAAAAGGAAAAAAGGGAAGGAAGGAGCGGGAGAAAGAGAAGAGAGAAAAGGAAGAGAGAGAGGAGGAGATGAGGGAGAGAGAAAGAATGAGAGAGGGAGGAAGAGAAGAAAGACAGACAGAGAAAGAGAGAGACAGAGAGAGACAAAGAGAGACAGAGAATCCAGATCTTTTAAGAGGATATGTAACAGTCAATGATAACTTGTATTGAGTTTGTGTCAATAGTAGAGAGGATGGAGCCAATACAAGCTGTAGCATGATGGAAAGAATCAATAGTTTATGTTAACTGATTGAATATGATAAATGACTAAGAGGAAAGAATCCAGGGAAATCCCAAAGTTTTGAACATGAAAGAAAATGGTGCATGCTGCTATCACTAACAGAAATGATAAATTCAGGAGGAAAAGCAGTTGTAGGGAGAATTAGCAAGCTCGGTTTTGAATATTTTGGGATTGAACTATTAGTGTAATATCTGGATACAGTGTGGTCCTAAAATGGAAGGGGAAAAACATTTAGGTGCTTTTTAAAATTATTATTACCTCATTTTCTCCTCACAAAACCCTGAGAAGTTGGTACTTTAATTATCTCCATTTTCCAGATGAGGAAATTGAGACAAATACTTATTAAGGGTCTTACCCATGGTCTCACAGATAGGAAGTGTCCAGGCCCACTGCTCTATCCACTGCCACTTAGTTATCTGCATATATATCTATATTTATATTTATATAGAAATAGATATGCAGATGGGTAAGAGCCAGTAGGGAGTAAAAGATTGAAGATGCATAAGAATAAGTAAGACCATTAGAACAAAGTTCTAAAGAAGGTAGCAGAGAATGTATTAGCATAAACATGTAGAGAAATTACCCCGAATGAGGAGATTACATGCATTGATGCTGAGAAGTTTTGAATAACAGAGGGTTGGTGATGAGATAAGTCATGGAGAGAGGCCACTGATGGCTTCAGCCTTCTCAGGGAAGTAGCTGGTCTCTAAAGGAAGCCTAGTGGTCCAAGATGTGACTAGGGGTTCAAGGAGAAAGGAATCACTGAAATGATGTGCAGTAGAATAGAATGTTTATTGAGCAAAAGTGAGAAAGCAGATGAAGCTATGTATCTTTGTGATGAATTTGATTCTTTTATGGTCATTTGCATTTATGCTGTGATCATGAAGAAATAACTGTGGAATTATGCATGAAGTCCAAGTACTCCAAATCCCTTCCCCCCCTCCCCAGTTCTCCCATGAATCAAAACAGAAGTCATTTCCCTTGATTGGCTATTTTGCAATGTGATTACCAAAGTCTCAAAACAGTAGAAAGTTGACAGAATCAAAACAGCTCTTCTTTCTTTTCATTCCCCTAAGTTAAAAAGAATTTTATAATTATAAACTTAATAATCAGTAAATATGTATACTCCAATATATAAAGGAGTACCAAAAGAAAATTATAGTAATATATATCTATAGATACATATATATACATATAGAAATATATAGGCTTATATACATATATAATGAAAATAGCCACAAAATCTAAAAATTGGTTATGAAATTTAAAACTACATATACATATAGACATATACACATAAATGAAATATGTATATGTAAACAACACACATATATAAAGATATGTCATGATGTGGTAGAAAGAACACTATTTTTAAATTACTTTTTTGAGTCATATGGCAAATTATTTGGTATGTATGTTATGTAATATATAATACATACACAGTGTTCTTCCTACCATATCATGATGTGTATACATGCACATATATGCATGTATACACATGTCTCCCACACTTTTAGCCACAATGGATAGGGTGCCAGGCCTTTTGAGTTCAAATCCAGCTTCTGTCGTTTAATATCTGTATGATCCTGGGCAAGTCACTTAACCCTGTTTACTTCAGTTTCCTCATATGAAAAAATGGAAGAGGGAAATGACAAATTTTCCCAGTATCTTTGCCAAGAAAACCACAAATGTTCTCATGAAGAATCAGAGAAGAGTGAAACAACTGAACAATAATAACAACAAACATATTTAATAAGATTATAGTTTGTTTTATTTTAATCTGTATTAAATTTGATATGACAGGAACAAAATTTGTATCCTTCATGTGGTTCCTAAAGTATTTTATTGATGCTTCTTTCTTCCTTTCTTTCTGCATCTCTGTTACTAGCCACTAAAATGAACTCTTTCACCTCCTTCAGTTTTCCCTTTATGATAAAGAAATATAATAAACAATACAAATTTCATTTTCTATCTGTAAGCTATCCCCTCCCCCCAAAATGAGCACTATGCTTTAACATTGACTTTGAAGTGGGGATTGGTCACAGTGCTGAAACTCTCTCTCTTTTTTTTTTTTTTTTTTTGAGCCAATGAATTCTTGGCATATAATAACCTGGAATTGTTGCTCCTATGTTGCAGGAACATTACAACTCATATAGTCAGCAAAATCTTCACTTGTCCTCAAGGGAATGAATTATAGGAGGTTTAAGACAATAATCATACCCAAGAGAAGATTAATCTGATGGGCCTCTGGATAACTACATAGTGACATTGTTAAACCTCAGTTTCCCTGAAGTGTAATATCTCAGTTTCCCTGCCTCAGTTTCCCTGAATTGTTCTGCTTCAGTTTCCCTGGTAGCAACCTCCCCTTCCTGGCCATTAGGACTGAGAAAATTAGAGCTGTAGAGGTCTGGCTACTCTAGTATTCCAAAAAGTCATAAAACTCCAGATGGCTTATCTCAAATACTTGGATGTCTCCTGAGCCCAGACTTCCTGTCTCCTGTTTGACCACTTTCTTCATTCCCAACTTATCAGAATTTATGGTGCTTTCCTGGAATTTCCACTCACCCACTTCTCTGCCCCCCCTGGCCTTTATTTCCCTGATAGCTGGAACCCTATAAAAGTCTCTGTAATCAATTGCTAGATGTTGGATGTTTTGAGGCAAGAGTCCAATCCGGCTTGCTGGCTATGGCTAGTATGGCTTTGCTAATCCAAATTCTCCAATATTAAAATATTAAAAACCCTAATCTTGGCCTTGCCTCAGTTTCTCTGGCATTACAAGATAATACTCATTTTTGAGCCTAACACTCAGAGATTTCCTAGTTTCTTCTGAAGGGCATGTTACCTCTCTGTAAGCTTTATCAGCTCAAATTTCTATCATTTTAAGACAAAGCTGTTACAAAATTTACCATTTGGTTATAATGAAACATATAATATACATGTATATATGTTATAGTGAGACATGTTATATATGCATATATGGTTATATATATTTATACACACACAAACACATACATGTAAAACACACAAAAGCACACACATAAAATATACACATATAAGCACATGCACATATCTATATAATATCTGTACACATATATAGATACATATACATATGTATACACTTGTATGTATATACATACAAATGTATATGCACATACATGTGTCTATACACGTAAATGTATATACATAAACATGTATAAAGACATATCGTAATATGGTGGAAAGGACACGGAACCTAAAATCCAAATAAGTCAATTCCCCAAGATCATTGTAGAATGAATGCACAAGTTCTTTCTATGTCTATTTCACAGGGATATTGAGAATGTAAAATGAGATGGCAGATTAGAAGATCACTTTAAAAAACTAAAAATTATTTTAAAATAACATGTTTCTCTTTTTAATTCATTTAAATAATTGACATTTGAATAGTATTTTCAGATTTTCCAATAGACTTATGACCATATTTGATGCACATACTTGCTTGATGATAAAGGTATTTCAATAATTATTATTCCTATTTTATAGATGAGAAAATGAAGACTCTCAGAGATGAAGTAGTTTGTTCTGATCACATGGTTGATAATTGATTAAAAAGTCTAAATTTAATCTCAGGTGGAAGAGGATGTATAATATTGTAAAAGGACATTAGCCTGAGAGTCAAAGGGCTGGAGAATAGCCCTGAATTTGTCCTTTCCTAATTATGTCATGATGAGCAAGCTATTAACTTTCTATTCACTCTATTGTTGTCTTTACAGATGTTCTTTTTTTTTAGAAGTAACAATTCATGCATGATGGAAGCAATGTCAGATTAAAGCAACACTCCATATTCTATCTAAGTTTTAATAGAGTATTTAAAATAATATCTAATATCATTCTTGTATTAAAGTTGGAGAAATGTAGGCTGTGTAATATCCAGTTTTGTGGATTTGGAAAAAGAGAGGTCATTAATGATCGAATATCATTTTTCAGTAGATCCCCCCAAAATCATCTTTTAAGAACACAATGTCCAGCTTTGCCTAAGCAGCAGTGCATCTCAAAAGTGTCTACAAAAGTTTATTCTTCATTCTTGAAGTGGACCTTGACATCAGGGAAGTGATGTCATGACTTGCAAATGAATTAGATTTAAGTGAGGGAGGGTTGTGCAAAGCCACCAGTGTTACTCTTTCCTCTGGAGCCATCTGGGTCCAGGGGCAAGATATAGAATAGGATGATTGAAGATGGCCCCAGATGCAGTGGGAGACCTTTGTCCTTTTAAGATAAGGTTTTTTCCCAGGTCTCAGTTTGACTAAAGCTATGTCCAATCATTAATTAAGACTAGATAAGAAATGAAATAGAAAATGGTCTCTTTTATCTAGTCAAAAAAAAATCAATCCAGGAAGGAAAGACCTTAAGGTTTCTGGCTAAAACAGAAACAATTGCTATTTACACTCACTATGTGTCAACAAGGTCCAAACAATAACCATGTGAATAACAATTAAAGGTCAATGGGAATCAATAATGAATAGTAGAATTGCCAAGAAAACTAACATTTTCTTTGGTTTCATTAAAAGAGGGGTAGAGTTCAGATTAGGGAGGTGAAAGTTCTATTATTCTGCAACATCTGTAATATTGTATTCTGTTCTGGGAACTATATTTTAGAAAGAACAGGGATAAATGATTAGGCCAGCTGGATTCGAAGGGTGTGATGGTAAATACATTGGAAATATATATTGGGACCAGATGATAGAGAAACACTGAACTGCAGGCTAATGAATGTGTATTTCATTGTGTAGGCGATGGAGCATCTTAGAAAGGTACTGAGGAGAATAATGTGGTTCAAAATAACAGGGCTATAAGTCTGGCAGATATGTGCAAGATAAATTTGAGGGGGGTAGCTACTAAAGGCTGGAAATTAGTTAGGAGGTTATTGCAATAATACATGAAGTGTCAGTGGAAATGGAAATAGATATATTTAAATATTGCTATTAAATGCTTCTTCCAGTAAGTAGAGAAATGCTCCAAAGATGAGATCCCAGGAACATAAATTAGCTAAGGCCTTCTCTGAACTAATTTAAACTTGACAATGGTGCCTTCCAACTAGAATGGTTTCATAAGGAAGAAAGTAAACTTAGGTCAGCTTTACAACCCTGCATATCTTATTTTTAATACCAGATAATTATATCCAAACCCTTTACAAAGAACTCAAGTAATCAGATGATACAAGTGACATACCTTAACCATGGCAACACATCTATAAGGGACTACATAGAGCATCTACCCACCCTCTCCACCCACTGAAATCCTATCCACTCTTCTAGGCTCAGCTCAAATGACATCTTCTCCATATAGACCCCATGTTAAATGAAGGAAAGAAAAATGATCAATAGGACAGTGAAGGTTCATGTGCCTCTCATCCATGGTCACCTGGTGGGTCTGTGGTCAAGTCTACGCTTGACTTCTGCCCTTCTCTTTTCTGGGACCTATTAATGTGACAATCCTTTTCCTGGGTTATGCTATTCTTGCACAGCTGGGAAAGGTTGGGCTTTGAACAAAGCATCATTTTATCCAAGTTCTTAGTTGTTGAGTAACTGCTCCTTGGTGTAAATTGTCCTGGTTTCTGTTATTTTGACATTTTAAATGGGCTTCTGGAATGAGAGAAGTGACCAGATATATTTTACTGTACTTCTAAAAATTAAGGCCATAAACAAGAAAGTAATTGCTTTTGATTTTAATTAGGCAGGATATTGCTCTTGCTAGCTAATGAGTGGCATAAACTAACAGAAGGAATTAAAGCATCACCCTCCACACATGCGATTATGTTTTTAATTTGAGCATGCAGTTTAACACTGATATGCTTATTTGTTAACTGGCCTGGAAAAACTGGTGGTTACTGCATTTCCAGAGACGGCATTAGGCAATGTAGGATGCTATATAATATTCCACTGTACTAGAGATAGTGACAACCTCCACAGAGTAACTTGGCTAAACTGAGTTCCACAAAATAAATAACAATAGCCATAATAACAGCTAGCATTTATATAGTGCTTTGAAGTTTACCAAGTGCTTTACAAATATTATATCATTTTATCCTCACCACAACCATGGGAAATAGGAGCTACTACACAGCTCATTTTATAGATGAGGAAATAGACACAGACAGAGCCGAAGTGCTTTGGCCAGGGTCATCCAGCTAGCAAATGCCTGAGGCCAAATATGAAGTCAGGTCTTCCAGACTCCAGCTCCAAAATTTAAAGTGATATCTTTTTAGAAGACAAAGGACTTTTCTATACAAAGCCATCTTCTGAATGTATGTCAAGGGAGTACATTGCAGATGGGTCTGTCTTAAAATGAAGTCCTTCAATCCCTTTGCTTGGGGTCCATGGAAGGCAAGTCTTGTACTGAATTTTTATCTTGTTCTACATAAATGTTCATCATAATCTGTTTTTCATCCAGGGAACTCTGATGAGTAATGCCGGGTAAAACATTTAATTTCTCTAGGTCTTGTTTTTTTATCTTAAAAATAAAGGTATTGAAACTGAGAATTTTTAAGTCCATAAATGTAGAACTAGAAAGGACTTCAGGAGTTATTAAATCAACTCCTTCACTTTATAGATGAAGAAACTGAATGAAATTAAAAGACTTGTCCAGGGTCACACAGCTGATTAAGTATCTAAAAAGGACTTAAATTCAAGTGCCCCAATAATATCTCCTTAAAATCTTCTAAAACTATACTAATTTTCCCCATTGTTTGTTTTTGTCTATTCTGATTCCTAGAGGCAGCTAGGTGACATAGTGGCTAGAGCTCTTGGCCTGGAGTCATGAAAATTCATTTCCCTGAGTTCAAATCCAGCCTCAGACACTCCTGGTAGGGTGTCCCTGGATAAGTCACTTAACCCAGTTTGCCTCATCTGTAAAATGAGCTGGAGAAGGAAATGGCAAACCATTCCAGTGAAAATCCCAAGTGGGGTGATGAAGAGTTCTATTGAAACAACTGAAAAAAAAAACAATTCTGATTCCCTATTTATTTCTATACTAGTTTATGACTTTTGTTTATTCCTTTGTAAGCAAGCATCACTGGGAAAAGTTAAAAAAAACAAAACTGGTTGGGACCAATGAAAATTCATGCTGATGCTCCAAAGGAACTATTCCAAAACTTTTTTCTATCCTCCTCAAAAATATACCAATGTTTTCATTTGTAGTAGATTATCATGTTTCCTATTTTATGAAAAAGATTGAGCCCATTGAATGTGAGCTTTAAAAAATTCCATTTTTTTTGTACATGATTATCTGTATACCTTAATACATTCTGTTTTTCCAGCTTGTTTTTATGATGAAAGTTCTCTTTTCTTTCTAAGGGCAATCCCACTCTTATTTACAAGCTATCCTTTCTATGTTTTCAGTATATTAGCCCTGGGAAGTCAGACTATCTCTCTTTGAGATTTAAGCTATATAACCAGCATCTAGCACAATACCTGACCACAGTAATTTCTTAATGATTGATTGATTAAATCTCTTCCCACATTAGTTCCCTCTCTTCCTGCTAAAAATATGAATAGGTCTTCTTATTCTTGACTTCCATATCCAATTATAGATGTCTGATAAAAAGTTGCAGAAGATGGGAGATTAGTAGAAAAGTTTGAGCTAGATAAATCAATCTGAAAATCATCTACACATAGATGATAAAAATGAATACATAGAAGCCAATGAAATAACCAAATGAGTGTAGAGAAAAAGAAGGCCTAGGACAGAGCCTTAGAGGACATCTATAATTAACAGGGATGAACTAGCTAAAAATTTAGCAAAGGAGCTATAACTCAGTGCAAGAAGGAGCAGTTAGAGAGCCAGGAGGAGAACCAGAAGAGAGCAGTATTTCAAGAAACTAGAGAGAAGAATATCAAGACAAATAGATGACTGACAGTTTCAAAAAGCTGCAAAAAGGTCAAGAAGAATGAAGTTAAGAAAAGGTCACTGTATGTGGCCCTTAAGAGATCATTGGTAACTTGTTGATTTTCCATTGAATTAGGAGGTCAGAAGTCAGACTGCAAAGTAGAAAGTAGAGGCACTGATTGTGGTTGGCTTTGTCAAGGATTTTCGCCATGAAAAGAAAGAGAGCCGTAAGATGATAGCTAGTGATATTAGTTGGATCAAGTAAGGTTTTTCTGAGGATGGGAAGACATGGATATGTTTGTTGGTGGTAGGGAAGCATCCCAGAAGAAAGAAAGGGATTGAATATTTGTGGGAGCAGAGATGAATGAAAGTCAAGCTGTTGGATGGAATGGTATCATTCATGCATGTAGAGGGATTTTGCTTGACAATGAGAAAGTTATCTTTTTATATGCAAAGGGCAGAAGAAGAAGATGGTAGGAAAGGCATCTGAGTGATGTGAGATGAGGAAGGCATGGAAGAAAAAAGAGTTCTTAGAGAGTGACCTCATTTTTTTCTTAAATTTTTTTTATTGATTTTGAACTTAAATACAAAAAGAGAAAAATATATTTCCATGTACGCAGCACAAAATAAAAAGGGGATTCAATACAATGCAATGAATTCTCTATTTTATACTGTTTACTTTTTTGGGTGAAAAATTATGTAATAAAACCAAATATAATTTTTAGAGCTACCCTGATTTTCTGTGTTTTCTTCTAAATTTTCTTTTGTTCTCTGCTGTGCACTTTTTTTCCTTCCTACCTCCCCATCCCATTAGACACAAATATGTATATATATGTAAAACCATACTATTCATATTTCTATTTATCAGTTCTTTCTTTGGATATGGATAGCATATTATTTATAGATCTTTTGTAGTTGATTTGAGTATTTGTATACTCAAAATGATGTAGTTGTTCAAAGTTATTCTTAGAATAATATTGTTGTTACTATGTACAATATTCTTTTCATTCTGATCATTTCACTTTTGACTATTTTATGCACATTCCCATATTTTTCTCAAATTAACCAGCTCATCATTTTTTATAGCACAGTAGTATCATCATGGTTTCACTTTTTAGTGAAAGATGAAGCAAGGTTCTCAGCTGAGGGGGTGAAAAGAAGAAATTTGGGGAGAGATAAAAATGTCAGAAAAAACTACTACATAGTAAGTGGGATGGTGGATAGATTGGGGAGATTTAAAAGGATTGCCTTGCCACAGTGAGGGCTTAGTTGATATTATATAATATAAATTTATAGTGGACTCAATCAATAAAGTTTTAGTCAGAATCCATTCATCATATTTTTCACTTCTCATAGTAGAGCAATATTACATTGCTTTCACATACCACAACTATTTTAACCATTGATTAATCTGTGAACATCTACTGTGTTTTCAATTTTTTGCCTTTACCAAAAGTATTTCTTTTGCAGCATATTTCTCTTATTGGTGATTTGAAATAATCTTTCATATGGTTGCTAATAATTTATGATTGATTCTTCTGTGGATATCTATTCAGTAATATCCTTTGACCATTTATCAACTGGGGAATCTCTTTTAGACTTGTATATTTCTGTTATTTGCTTACATGTCTTGGATATATCAGAATACTCCAGATTCAATTCATCATTTTCTCTCCATCATCAACACTCTTCTGGTTTCACAGAATGAGTGGATCTCAAAATTTTTAAGAGTGGCCAAAAATCATCTGATCCAACCACATGTGAACAGGAAACCTCTTTAGTCAGGCAACAATTCATTAAATTCATTAAATTTCATTATTTATTATTCATTAAAAACAATTATAATGCGCTAGGTACTATGCTAAGGAAAGGCAAAAAAAATTCCTGCCTTGAAAGAACTCAATAGGGTCACACAAAAATAACTATAGCTATGTATATACATACATATATGTATATCTTCACACATATATACAAGTATATATATATGTGTGTGTGTGTGTGTGTGTGTGTGTGTGTGTGTGTGTGTGTGTATACACATTTTATATATGAGGTAATGAAGGGTGATTGTGGATAATCTCAGAAGAAAAGAAATAAGCAATTGGGGAGGGACCAAGAAAGTCCTCCTGCAAAAACAAAACAAAACAATTAGATTTGAACTGAGACTTAAAGGAAGCCAAGGAAACTAAAAAGCAGGGGTGAGGAAGGAGAAACATTCCAGGATTTGAGACAGCCCTGTAAAAACAGATAGGTGGGAGGTAGAATGTTGTATTTGAAGAATTGCAACTAGGCTGAAATTGTTGAATCAGATGGTGTGTGGAGCAGAATAAATTGTAAGAAGACTGGGAATGTAGGAAGCAAACAGGTCATAAAGAATTTTAGATGTCAAAATAAAGGCTTTATAGTTAATCCTGGAGGTTGCAAGGACCTACTGAAGTTTGAGTAAGAGGGAGTGACCTACACTTAAGGTAAGCTGTCAGAGCTAAGTGGAGAATTCCTTAGAATGGGGAGAGACTTCAGGCAAGGAGACCAATTAGAAGATTATTATAAAATCTAAGAAATAGGCAATGACAGAGTGAACAAAGCAGGTGGCTGTGAAAGAAAGAGAAGAGGCTGTATTTAGGAGATGTTGTAAAAGTGTCAATGATACTATTAGGAAAGAGGTTGATGATGTGGGATGAGTGAGAATGAGGAGTTACTAGCCTAAGTAAGATAAGTGCTATGCAGAAGAGGAAAAGGCCTAGGGCAGAGTGGGGGAGAAAAAGAATCTGGTTTTGGACATGCTGAGTTTGATATGGAACATCTAGTTCAAAGTGTCCAAGAAGCACTTGATGATATAGGACTAGAACTAACTAGAGCTGGTCATTTAGATCTGGGAATTATTTACATAGAGATGATAGTTGAATTCATATCCTTGATAAATGTTTATCTGGGTGCTGCTTGAAAATCTCTAGCAAGGAAGAACCAACCCAAAAAGATTGCTGAGGCAGTTCTTCTGCTGAGGTAGTATAATATTATTTGGGACAGTTTTAATTGTTCTAAAGTTCAGTAACAATAATTCAACAAAGACAAAACAAAAACAAACCACTCCCCCTCCAATCCCCACAAAAACCCAACTATAGAGAAATGATTGCTCCACAGTATCTTGTTTATCCTTCATTTTTGAAAACCAATGACATCACAGAAAGATATCTTGACTCATGCATGATTTGGATTTGAGGGAGAGTTGCACAAAATCATCAACATCACTCTAATTTCTAGTTATCCAGTACCAGGACAAAAATCAAGATAACTGGAGATGGCCCAGGATGCAATGATTGACCTTGGTGTCTCTGGTGTCTGACCAAACTCTAAGTACTCCACAGGTCCTGCCTCTACCGCCTTCGTGATCTTTGGAACAAATTGTTCTCATCCTCCCATTGCACTTTGGGGAGTTATCACATGTTTGGGATCAAGCTCATTCACTGATGGGTTTGAGGACTTTCAGTTACCTTCACCTAATTTAGCCACTTTGCCAAGGAATGTGGCAGTTGCACATGCTGTAGATTCTTGGACAGGGGAAAGCTGAGCAAATCAGGTAGATACCAAAGGTAGATGAATGGCCCTGAAAATGACTTGGCAAGCTCTCACACCAGAGGTGCTAATCCTCTTGAGCACCCCTTAAACTCCACATACAAGGAACTTGGATCTTTGAAAGATGAAGCAGGTTTGGATGTCCCCCAATTGCTCTCAACTAGAAAGAGGTCTTTGAACTTCAGGTGCACTCAGGCTGAAATGAAGGGACATTATGACAACAAATTGGACATGTCCAAAGCTATTCAAATTCCAAAAAACAACCAAAAAAGCTTCTAAATATCACTCTTAGCTTGGTGTGAATAATATTTGGGGAGAAATGAGGAAAGAATAAAGTTTATATCATAAGGTGAGGTTTAACATATGTTAAATGATTGACACAAGAGGTAAAAAACCAGGGTATTCAATGTAATAAGTTTACTTCTCCTACAATCTACTTGGAAGCTGTGGTTGCTTGATAAAGTTCTCAGATAAGATCCATTTTCCCCTATGGCATTCTCTGCCATATCCTAGGTTAGAAAGCTAAAAAGGACAACACCATAGGAATGGTCTAACTTGATCACAGTATAGCAGGACTATCAACTCCCTAGTATTGGATATTGCATTTCACTTAATGAAGCCTAAGATGACATTAGCTCTTTTGGCTGCCCTATCACAATTTATTCATATTGATCTTGCTTTTAACTAACACTCTATGATCTTTTTCCATTAACCACCCCCCAAACTATTTTATAGTCTACCCTTCTCCATCTTTTACGTGTGCTACTGATTTCTTAAACAGATTCAGATCTTTGCATGTTTACTAAATGCCATTTGACCAGCAAATTATTCTCAATTTTCCAAATCCTTTCGGATCTAAACTTTGGCATCTCATATGTTAGTTATCCTTTCTAACTTTGTGCTATTATCAGTAAATTTGATAAAGATACTTAGCAAAGTATCTGACAAATAATAAGTATTTAATAAATGCTAGTTGACTAACAATTTGTGTCTTCATTTAAATCACTGATAAAAATTTTCAGTAAAATAGGCACAAGGAAAAGTACTTGAAAGACTGCATGAGTGACTTTTTTCTAGACTGACATCTAGATTGACATCTAGATTGACACTGATATTATTCACTACCCACTGGGCCTGATGGAACAGTTAACAATCCATCTAAATGTTCAGAACTCACATTTCTACTCTAGTGCTCACATTGTCCACCAAGATTATATGAAGGATTTTTCTTTTCAAATATTTTGCTAGAATTCAGGTGCATTAGATCTATAAAATCCCTCTAATCTATAATCTAGTTGTTGTTTAGTCATTTCAGTTATGTTCACATTTTTGTGACTCCATTTGGGATTTTCTTGGCGAAGATATCCAAATATATGGAGGTTTGCCTTTTTTTTTTTCTCCAGCTCTCTTCACAGAGGAGAAATCAGAGGCAAATAAGGTTAAGTGACTTGCCCAGAATCACAAAACTAGTGTTTGAGGCTGAATTTAAATTCAGGTTTTCCTGAATCCAGGCCTGGAACTCTATCCATTGTGCATATCCTGGCTTCCCCACAGTAACTCTGGGGGAAAAAAAATAAGGTTAGTTTAACATGATCTATTTTTGATGAAGCAATACTATGCTTTGAATGGCAGCACTTCCTTATTAAATCCTCACATGCCACTCCTTTGATGATACATTCTAAACATATTTTAGAATCACAGTCAAATTCAGTGGCCCATTAAATATAGACTGAATCCTGCCTTTTAAATATTGGGACATTTGCCATTCACTAGTTATTCAACAACTTCCCTATTGAATGAGGTTATTCAAAAATTACTGACAGCAGTTTAGCAATCACAGTTGCCTGTTCACATGGGACCTCAGAATAGAAGTTTCCTGGGCCTGGTAATTTATTTTATTATAATTTTATTTTTAATAATTATAACTTTTTATTGACAGAACCCATGCCAGGGTAATTTTTTACAGCATTATCCCTTGCACTCACTTCTGTGCCGACTTTTCCCCTCCATCCCTCCACCCCCTCCCCCAGATGGCAAGCAATATGTTATAGTATATCCTAGAAACAATATATGTGTGCAGAACCGCACAGTTTTCTTGTTGCACAGGAAGAATTGGATTCAGAAGGTAAAAATAACCCAGGAAGAAAAACAAAAATGCAAACAGTTTACATTCATTTCCCAGTGTTCTTTCTTTGGGTGTAGCTGCTTCTGTCCATCATTGATCAATTGAAACTGAATTAGATCTCTTTGTCAAAGAAATCCACTTCCATCAGAATATATCCTCATACAGTATCGTTGTTGAAGTATATAGTGATCTCCTGGTTCTGCTCATTTCACTTAGCATCAGTTCATGTAAGTCTTTCCAAGCCTCTCTGTATTCATCCTGCTGGTCATTTTTTACAGAACAATAATATTCCATAACATTCCACAATTTACTCAACCATTCTCCAATTGATGGGCATTCATTCATTTTCCAGCTTCTAGCCACTACAAACAGGGCTGCCACAAACATTTTGGCACATACAGGTCCTTTTCCTTTCTTTAGTGTCTCTTTGGGGTATAAGCCCACTAGTAGCACTGCTGGATCAAAGAGTATGCACAGTCTGAGAACTTTTTTGGCCTAATTTCAGATTGCTCTCTGGAATGGTTGGATTTTTTTCACAACTCCACCAACAATGCATCAGTGTCTGGGCCTGGTAATTTAAATTCATTAGGGTACCTAAAAGCTATTACCATCAGTGATCTTAGGTTTCAATTTCACATTAACAACTTTTGTATAATCTTCCCAATTTGAAGATCATTTTCTTTAGTATAGAAAACAACAAAAGAAGAGATCAATAGTTCTTCCTTCCTTTCATTATCCATTATCATGTTCCCATCTATTCATATTAATTCTATCTTTTTAAATCTTTTTCTTGCCTCCATATTCCTTGAAATATATTTAACACAGTTTTTGTCATCCACAATTTAGTTGATTGAGCAACTGGGGGGCATCCAATGAACTTTAGCTCATTTTGAACTTCAGTGTCAAGACTCTATTCTGACAATCTTTCTTTCGAATTTATCCTTTTTCACCTACTCTTGCTTCCATCATCTATACATATATTTTAAAATTTTAATTTGTTTTTATGAATCTTGTGATTGAAATAGTAGTGTCTATAGCTCTCTCAGACCACAGATGGCAAAAGGGTCTGACAACTAACTGGTCAGAAGATGATTATAAAAGACCCTTTACTGGTCTTTGGAATAGGACTCTGTTGCATTATTCATATGTATTTCCTGGGTGTAGTTTCAGGGTGAGGAGGATGAGGTGAGTATGCTTATGGTCACTCAGAAATCTGGGCATTGCCAGGAGAGCTATGACCACACCTCTCTTTAGACCATTCCACCTTGAATTTGAAGAACTAAAAACGAACTAACTCTGAAAACAGCAGCAATAAAAGTTTGGAACAATGCCCTCTCCACAGTAGGAGCAGAGCCCAACTTTAACATCACATTAAAAGTCAAAAAATAAGCTGGAAAAATGAGCAAACAATAGAAAAGAATTTGACCACAGAAAATTACCATGGGAATGGAGAAGATCAAATCAGACTCAGAAGAAAATAAAATCAAAACTGCTGCATCCAAAGAAATCTTCAAAGAAAAATGTGACTTGGTCTTAGGTCCTGGAAGAGCTCAAAAAGGATTCTTCAAGATCAAATGGTAGAAGAAAAATTGAGAAAAGAAATGAGAACGATTTAAGAAAACCAGGAAGAAAAGAGTCAAAAGCTTGATAAAGAAGACTATGATAAAAGCACAGCAGAAAACAATAGCTTAAAAAACCAGAATAGCAAAATGTAAAAGAGGCATAAAAATCCATTGAAAAGAACTTGTTAAAGAGCTGAACTGAACAAATTTAAAAAGAGAAACAAAATCCATTGAAGGAACTTCTTAAAAAGTAGAATTGGCCAAATGAAAAAGGAGTAGAAAAACTCACTAAAAAGAGTAATTCCTTAAAAATTAGAATGGGGAAAGTGGAAGCTAATAACTTCACTAGATACCAAAATATATTAAAATAAAATAAAATAGAAAAAAAATGAAACATCTCCTTGGAAAAACAATTGACCCAAAAATAGATTGAGAAGACACAATTTAACAATGATTAGACTAAGAGCCATAATCACAAAAAAAGAATTACTTGTCATCTCCATGGATTACTTCTTTCTATATAATGCCTTTCTGGTGTCTATCTCTGATGGCAGATTATACATAGCCAGATTTTTCCCTCTCATTTGAGATATAAAACCTTCTTGCTCAGATTTACAAATATGTTTTTTATCTGCTCTCATTATATCCACTCTATCCCTAGCCAAAATTTCTTAAACTGTTTTCTAAAAATTCAAATCACAATTTCAGACGCTATCTCTTTAAACCCAATTTCCAAGGCTAGTTTTCCCTTTTGAAGTCTGGACTTTAATTGGTAGCAGTAATGGAAATTCCAGTTGTGCTGTTCAAGTCTTTAGTTTCTTGTCCAGGACTCTATAATCCCTAGAAATGCTTTATTAGGTTCTTTTCAGTAGCATCAATTGACCTCACATAAACCAACAGGAATGGGTAGTAGTTGTCAGGACCAACAGGTTTCTGAAAGAATACTCACATCTTAGATATGGGTCTGAAGACAATAGACTTCTCTATTGTTCCTATTAGGTCAATGCATCACTTCAATAACAGAAAGTCATAAGTCACCAGTAATTGACTCTTCATACCCTAATTCTTACCAAATAGTTTGTCTTTACTTTGTGTATGTGTGTGTATGCAGTATAGATGTACAGTATAGATGTATTTTTTACATAAAATTAATAAATACATATATATATATATTTGTTCTTTGTTCTTGTTTGTCAGTTCCTGTAATGTATTAATTACTTAGTAAATACTTAACTGATTGATTGATGTGTGGCTCAAATGGATCACTTCTTGGATATTAAGAAACTGCACCAACCTCAGAGGGTTCTAACCCCACCCATTTTAAGAAAAGACTGGTACCTGTTACACTGCTCCAAGTAGTTACTGTTTTTTCTTCTCTGTTTCTATGTTGCATTCTTCCCTCCTGACATAAGAATAGAATTTCTCTCTTATTCTTTAGATACATCTTCATCTTTGCATTTCCTTTTTTATATTCTTTTCCCCATTCTTCCAAGCAACATTACATTCTTTTTACTATTATACTGAGGAGAGAGGGATTTCTTTATCTTCCTTCCCCTGCCCCTAAATTTTGGGAGACAAATCCAGTGCTAGAGCTAGTATGGGAGTGGTAAGGGCTTTGTCCCAGACGCTAACATTTGGGCATAACTATCACACTCTTCTGAAAACAGAACTTAGAGTTTTGTATCAGTCAATTGGACCGAACCCACCTCTAACCTATGGATGGCTAGAGCTGAACAGAGCAGGCTAGAGACAGGAGGATAAGGAATCAGTTTAATTTCAAAGATAGGGAAATAGCTTACAAGAAAGGAGGCAGATCTGACATATGTGCCAGGGTCCCATCCCTAGTGGAGGCACTCCTGTTATTGTGTCTGAACCTTAATTTATGTATTTGTGGCTATACAAATTGAAATTATGTAGTATAGCAACAGTAGCGAGGCACAACAGCAACAGTGAGGCAAGTTTATTTAGTGATAAAAATATGTTCAGAGCAAGGCGTCATGTCTGGGCCTGTTGGTGCTTGCCCAAGTTCAGGAAAAATCACTGTTGTGATTAAATTGCAGTAGTGTTCATCCAGAGGGTCAAAGATTATTGTTATGCTACTCCTAATAGTTTCTTGACATATTATATCATAACATTTAGGACCAGTAATGAGAAGATGTGAGGTGGGTCAGTAATGGAAGGAGAACTATTTCCTTAACACTTAATTTCCATGATATATTCACATCTATCTCTTATACTATTCACCCTTTTTTTTTTATAACCTTTCTACTATGTCCTGTGAAACTCTCCTCTACTGAGATTGTTTCAGGTCTCTCTTCTCACATTCTTTCCATGTTTTGGTGTTCTCTGAAATCTAGCTTTCTTCTGAAAAAAAAAATCCAACCACAACACTTTTTTGGTATCTATTCCAAGGCTCCTTTCACACCCGTAGGCATATAGTGTAAGGAGAAGGAATTGGCATTGTCTTTGATCCCCATTTTTACTTTTAAACTCTTCCTCTGTTTATACTCTAATGGGGAAGTGATACAGTATGTATACAGATTAAAAATTGAAAATATTTTTGGATTATCATGGAGAGTAATAGGTTGATCTGAATAGACTTCACTTTAATCTGAATTGAATCCAAGGAAGAGAAGAGAGCATTTAAGGAGAGAATTTTTAATAAATGAAGTGAGGAAAACATGGAGTAGGATATATACCTGGACATTTGGACATTTTGTATGTGTATAAGAGAAGACATGTTTTTCTTTTCCTTTTCCTCTCACCCATATGTTTTTCACCAAGAAGTCCTGACTGTTGATCAGTCTTGATCATCTTTAAAGTAATGGGTCCTGGATAACCATTCTCCCTCCCCACTCCATTCTAAGATTATTACCAGATTATTTGGGGGGAAGTTGATTCATCCATGTTAGCTAATATTTTGAATGCTAAAATGAGTGTTCTCTTTTGAGACTGATCTAAATCCACAAGCATGGTGACATTCAGCAAATGGTAGAGGAACAAGTCAGGCCAAGACACCATGGGACATCTCTCTGATGTAAGACCTAGTGTTTTTAAGCAAGTTTTAAAACTCATAACATTTTCACTCACTCACAAGAAATTCATACTGGTTTTGGAGTCAGAAACATCTCAATGTGAATTGCACCTCAAATACTAGTTGTATGATTCTTCTGATAAAAGCTCTCTGAAATTCAGCTTCCTCATCTGTTAAAAATAGAGAAAAATACCACCTGTAGTACTTACTTCACAGGATTGTTGTGAAACTCAGATGAGATAATATACATGGAGTCCTCTAAATAACAGCTACTACAGTGACTGTGATGGCAATGACAATGCTGATAAAAGGAATAACCAAATATTGTCCAGAAATGCATGACTAACTTAATCAAGTCTTCTGTGTTATTTAAGAGAAGCAATGAAAAGCTGTCACCTAGCAACAGATTCTAGCCACTTCTGATGGGGGCCCAATCCAAGAAAGTGACTTAGAGGTCACCTATTTGTAGGGTAGACTACTCCCCTCTTTCCTTGATTGTGACATAAGGGAAAAAAGCCATTTTTTGGTAACCTCCTTATCTTGGCAGAACACCATTAAACTAAATAGGGTCTTGCTTACTTCAAGAAATCTAGGCTGCTAAAATCCCTAAAAATCCTTGCTTCTTCAAGTTGAAGCCCTAGAATTATCAGACAAGAAATCCTGATACCAATCCCCTAGAAGGAGACCAGAGTCAAAATGAAGGTGTCAGATATCTGTCTTTTCCCACTAGTCAGAATAGAACCTGACAGCATACTCCTGGTTGAAAAGAAGAGGTAAATTAACTCTTACACAGTTAGAGTCAGGATGAATTGACCCATGCAGCAGGATAGCATGCCCCTGGTGAAAGAGCCCTTCTATAAAAATGGAACTTTCTTTCCTTACCAAGTCAGAACTAGGTAGAATTTTCTGCACTTTCCCCAAAAATCTCAGGGCAGCTTGAATTACACTGACATTATAAAGAAGCAGAATGACTTGGTGAAAAGAGCCCTGAATTGGGAACTGGGAGTCTTACTGGGTGATTTTGCTTATAATATTGCTGGACCTCAATTTCCAAGTTTGCCAAATTAGGGAATTGGGCTGGATGATCTCTAATGTTCCTTTCCAGCTCAGCATCTCGTTGATTATGACAAAAGGAAACGGAATGCATTTTGAGTTAGTTCTATGACCAAATCTTTGAGTCAATTTTATTTGTGTAACCAATCTTTATCTCGGTGGAGTTCAAGGAGATTGCCCTCTACATTTAGAGGTTTACCAGCATAGCCTCCTTAGTAGCAGAAAATAGGCACAAACCTACACTTGCAGACACTTAAATTCTTTAGTCAATAATGATGGACACTTGAAAATATGCCATATCTCAGAGGTCCCCAACTAACAAGAAACTTATAAAGTAGAGCAATCCAATTTTCAATGTTGTTTAGTCTCTAAAAGGCAGTTAGGTGACATTATGAATAGAGTACCAGTCCTGAAGTCAGAGAGCCCCTAGTTCAAATCCAGTCTCAGACATTTACAAGCCATGAGACTTCTCACAAAACTTTCTTTTATAGAGAACTCAGATCTGAACTTTCCTCTCTGATTGTAGGGGGCAGTTAGTTGGTGCAGTAGATAGAGGACCAGCCCTGAAATCAGGAGGACCTGAGTTCAAATGTGACCTCACACACTCAACACGTTCTAGCTGTGTGACCTTGAGCAAGCCACTTAACCCCAATTGCCTCAGCCAAAAAACCCAAACCAACCCCCCCCCAAAAAAAAAAAAACACACCAGGAAGGCTGTGGGTAAAGTACTAAACTCTTCCCAAAACTTTTCGTTAGAGAGGATGTGTCTCCAATTTCTATTAGTAGTTATATTTGTTTTTTTATCCACAGACTATATCTCCTGGTACTATTAAATGTTCTTCCACCTCCCCCAATCATATGTGCCATAACTATCAGGCAAGATACCCTGAAATTTCACTGGAATGTATTTTACTTTAGTGGAAATCACTGTAAGACTAGTGATCTCATCCAATTAGATTTCATTATCAAAAATATTGATACCTATATGACAAATTACTTTATACAAATGACTACATTTGATTCTTTAAACAGCAGACACCATGAAGTGAGTTGTAAAAAGGCTTCAGTGTGTTAGAAAAAAGACAAAGGGCCCAGGCTCAACTCCAACATAATATAAGCTGTTTGACTATGGGAAGGCCATTGTATTCCTCTGAGCCTCTTTTTTTTTTCTTTTTTTTTAATTAAAGCTTTTTATTTACAAATATACATGGGTAATTTTTCCAACATTGACCCTTGCATAACCTTTTGTTCTAAATTTTCTCCTCTTTCCCCCCACCCCCTCTCCTAGCTGACAGCTAGTCCAATACATGTTAAATATGTTGAAATACATGTTAGATCCAATATATGTATACACATTCATACAGTTATCTTGTTGCACAAGAAAAATCAGATCAAGAAGGAGGAAAAAGAAAAACTGAGAAAGAAAACAAAATACAAGCAAATAACAACAGAAAGTGAGAATGCTATGTTGTGGTCTACACTCAGTTCCCATGGTTCTCTCTCTGGGGGTAGAAGGCTCTCTTCATCACTGAACAATTGGAACTGATTTGAATCCTCTCGTTGTTGAAGAGAGCCACGTCCACCAGAATTGATCATTGTATAGTCTTGTTGCCATGTACAATGATTTCCTGGTTCTCCTTATTTCACTCAGCATCAGTTCATGTAAGTCTCTCCAGGCCTCTCTAAAATTATCCTGCTGGTTGTTCCTTACAGAACAATAATATTACATAACATTCATATGCCATAATTGGCCATTCTCCAATTGATGGGCATCCACTCAGTTTCCAGTTCCTTGCCACTACAAACAGGGTTGCCACAAACATTTTTGCACATGTGGGTCTCTTTCCCTTCTTTAAGATCTCTTTGGGTATAAGCCCAACAGTAACACTGCTGGATAAAAGGGTATGCACAGTTTGATAACTTTTTGAGTATAGTTCTAAACTGCTCTCCAGAATGGTTGGATCGGTTCACAGTTCCATCAATAATGCAGTAATATCCCAGTTTTCCCACATCCCCTCTAAAATTCATCATTATTTTTTCCTGTCATCTTAACCAATCTGACAGATGTGTAGTGGTATTTCAGAATTGTCTTAATTTGCATTTCTCTGATCAATAGTGATTTGGAGCATCTTTTCATGTGAGCCTCATTTTCTTAATCTGGAAAATGGAGATAATAAAATTTGTGTGCCTGCCTCAGAAGACTATACTACAGAAAACCCTATATGAATTATTGAATTTCTGAGTGAATACAACAATAAAAGCCACCTAATACAAACCATATCTGACCCAGAATTTCTAGCAAATATCTCCAATAATGATTACCCAGTCTTTGTTTGAAGAGCTCTGGTGAGAGTGATTCCACTACTACCTGAGGCAACTCACCTCTTTCCCTCCAGTCTTCTCAATTTCTTCTTGCCAGTCTGAACAAAAATGAGTGTCATTTCTCTTCCATGGGACAGTCTTTCAAATACTTAAGTATAGTATGACTATGATAATAGCTGACATTTATGGAGCATGTTTATGTTCATTCTCCCAGATCTCCACTACAACCATAGGAGGTAGAAACCTACATGAATTGTTTTTTTCTTTTTCTGTTCTTCTTCCTGAAAAGGAAGGTTTAGAGAGACTGAATAGTGACTTTGCTCATAGTCAGAGAGTTAAGGTAAGGAAGATGAGTTTGGGTCTAGAAATTCTTTTATTCCACATTCAGTCCTCTATCCCTATTTTAAAAATTATTATTATAGTATTTTATTTTTCCAAAAACATGCAAAGATACTTTTCAATATTCACTTTTGCAAAACCTCATGTTCCAATTTTTTTCTCCCTCTAATACCCCTTCCTCTCCCTGCCTAGACAGCAATAGGTTAAACATGCAATTCGTCTAAGCATACTTCCATATTTGTCATGCTGCACAAGAAAAATCAAAAGTGGAAAAAAAAAACACGAGAAAGAAAAAACATCAAGCAAACAAAAAAAAAACACACACTCACAAAGTGGAAATACTATGCTTTACTCTTCGTTACTCTTCATAGTTCTCTCTCTGGATGTGGATGGCACTTTACACTCTATCCTTATTACCACTAGAATCAAATAAAATCTTCTGTTTGGCTTTTAAAACCCATCACAACATGGCCTCTTTTTACCTTTCTTTTCTTTATATACTTTACTACCTTGCTTGCAAACTTTATGACAGAGCTACACTTGCTTTCCTGTGATTCCTTGCTCTAAATTCTATGCTCTTTCAAAGAAGCTGAAAGGTGGTTCAGTAGAGAGATTGCTAAGTTAAAATACGGCTTCAGATATTTGTTAAATGTGTGACTGGGCAAGCAAGTCACTTACCTCTGTTTGCCTCAGCTTTCCACTTGTAAAACGGGGACAAAGATAGTCCTACTTCCCAGAATTGTTGTGAGAATAAAAGGAAATATTTGTAAAGTGCTTTGCAAACCTTAATGTGCTATAGAAATGCTATTATTCACTGTCAGTTCCTATGCCTAGAAGACTCTCCTTCTTTACCTCAATCTCAGGATTCCTGGCTTCCTCCAAGAATTATCTAATGTTCATCCTTTATCAGGTCCTCCCAACTGTTAGTGCCTTCTCTTCAAGATTACCTTCCATTTACTTTGCACAGATCTCATGGGTACCTACTTATTTGTCTGTTATTTCTCCTATTAAATTTTGAGCTCCTTTAGGACAAGGAATCTTATAGCCTTTCTCTGGATCCCCAGTGCTTAGCACAATTGTCCTTATTTAGTAGGTACTTAGTTCCTGTGGCTATCATACTTCCTCCTCAACAAGTATCTACCTTCCAGGGTTATTTTAAGGATCAAATGAAATAGCTTATTGTAAAGCACTTCACAATCCTTGAAGGATCTTAAAAATGTGAACTGTTAGTAGCATCTTTTACTTTCATTCTTACTTTACCTAGACACATTTCAGTAACTTGCTCTAAGTTACCAAATGGCTAGGCTGAGATCCAAACTCAGGTGATCCAGGACTTATGACTTCTGGTTTAGATTAGTCCCATAGTATGGATTCCAATATTGGCGTAAAAGAAACATAGTACTGGGTTCTGATATGTAGCACTTGTGTGCTTTGATGAGCCTAAGAAATAGAACATGGTAAGATCTTGAAGTACAGCAGAACTTGGTAAGAAACAAATCACATGGAAAGAGCAAAATATGATCAATAAACCAAGCAAAACCCCACCTCCAACCAGCCAAAGATCCTGATTATTATGTCAATCCCCTCCATAACTGATGATGTTTTATTCTGGAAAAAAAAGTTAAATCTATCTTAAAATCCTTATAAGGTATGCTAGAGTCCATATTGATAGACAAGGAAATGAATGGCCCAAAATGGAACTTGATCCTGATTTTTTGGTTCTCTTATGATTCAGTGTTGTTTTAGCAATAATGGTTCTCCAATGTAGGAAGGGCACAGGAATCAGAATCTGAATCACTGGACTTGAACCCTAACTCTTTCACTTCCTGCTTGTATGATCTTGAACAACTTGCTTTATTTCTTTGAATCTCTGTTCAAGTGTAAGATGAGGGAATGAGTCTCTCTCATAAAATCTTAAAATTTTTGTAGCCTAACTTTGCTATGTCCAAAGAGAAGAGGCATTGACCAGCTTGCTGAGAAGCAACATGACATAGTGGAAAGAGTGGTTGATTTTCAGTCAAAGAATCTGAGTTCAAATATTCCTCACTACTTACTACCCAAGTAATACTGGACAAATAATTTAACCTCTACACCTCAGATTTGTCTTATGTAAAATGAGTTAGATTAGACAAGTTCTGAAGTCCCTTGAAACTTGTGGACTTTGACAATGGCATTCACTTATAGTTGACTTTTAGATCTCTTCATAAAAGTCATTTTTTTATTCTTGAAGACATGAATTTTGTAAATGGAATTTGACAATTTAAGTATGATTAGAAGCTTTTTTTTTTCTGAGGCAGTTGGGGTTAAGTGACTTGACCAGGGTTATACAGTTAGGAAGTGTTAAGTGTCTGAGACTAGATTTGAACTCAGGTCCTCCTGATTTCAGGGTTGGTATTCTATTCATGGTGCCACCTAGCTGCTCCAAAGCTAAAAAGTTTTACAAAGAAATGTAAGCCCATCTCACAAAGACCCCCCGACAACACCCTGATTTTTTTTTTATCTTTCCACTTGTGGTTTGAGTATTGTGCATAAATTGTCAGTTATGGTTCCATCTCTACTGCAAGCCAAACAAACCCAGCTAATTCAACCAGAGATACATATATGGGATTCTCAGCAATTAGATTGGGATCTTGTGATTAAAACTTTAGGTGCTAGATATGTAGTAGATCAACAAATGAATTGCTATCATCCCATCATGGTCCCTCTTTATGGTTACTGGCATTCCTAGCTGATAAGGGAAATGGACAAGTAGGGATGCTTCTTATTGTTGTTCGTCCTTCATTTTCAAAGAGAACCAATGGCATCATGGTGACAGCTTGACCTAAGAATGAATTGGATTAAGTGAGCAACCTCATTCTCTCTTCCAGAATCATCAAAGTCCAATAGCAAAACAAAAGACAACTGGTGATTGTCTTAGGTGCAGTAGATGACCATGGCATGTTTGACCAAGTTCTAAGTGCTCTAGCACGAACTGCCTTCATGGCCTTTTGAACAAATTATTCTCATTTGCCCATTCCACATAAGAAAGTCTTCAAATATTTGGGTTAGATATTCCCCAATTCCCCAGTGGGTTTGATGCTTGTTGGTTTTCCTCAATCTGGTTTACAGAGTTTCTGTTACAGCTTCTTAGAGCCACTGGTAAGAGTTGGGTGACAAACACCAAAGGTAAAAAGCAGCCCTGAAAAGGGTTGATGGCCCTCACACTAGAGAGAGCTAAACATGCTATATATACCTTTGTTGCCTCTTACTGCACTGTTCAAAGGCTAGTCTTTCAGTAGAGTTGTAGTTGCAGCTAAATGTTTGATACTGTATCTGGGTTCATATTTAGAATTAGAAAGAACTTCAGAGAACAAGTCCAGCCCTTTCATTTTACAGATAAAGAGACTAGGATGCAAAGAACTTAAGTGACTTGCTCAAGATTACATAGCTAGTCAATGTTTTAGTCTTCCTGATTTCAAATTCAGGGTTCTATCCATTATGTCATATTGTCTCTTCACTTCAAGGGCATAATTAGCAAAGGAGAATTTGGTTTTGCCTTCAAACTGCTGAAATGGATAATGGGAGTAGTGATGGTGATGATTGGATATTCACTTCCTTCTTGTAGCTGTCATTCCAGCATCCTATTGTGCTGGGTCTTTCCAAGACCCCATTTCAATTCTCTGGGGGAGGGCTAGATTTGTCCAATTTCTAGAATGTGGAGCTACTATATCCCAGGTGGGACTGCCTTCTCTACCTCTGACTCTGTCCTTCTATCCACTTTCATCTCAATTGTTTTCAGCTTGGAGGAAAAGTCTAGTTAGGGATCTTTTCCACATCTGCCTCCTCCTTCATCCTCAATGGTCATAAGGTTTGAGAAAATAAACCAGAATTCCTTCTCACAAAACAGATGGGGCAATTTTACTTTGGCTTTTACTTTGTTCTACCTGTCTGTCTGTCTATCTATCTTCTTCCTCTTTCTTCTTCTTTCTTCACTTTCTTCAAACCCAGACTATAATATGATCAATCCAAAATATGCTCATAGAAGTGTTTTGAAAAACTTAAAAAAAGGGAGGAAGGAAGTTCACATGTACAAAATGAAATATTCAGATCCACATACCAAATTCTTCACAGATTCCCAGGGATCCTCTAGTGTTTCTACTACTCCCAACTCTCTACCCTATCTATAGCCACACACTTTGCTTTTGAGGAAACTGAGGTCAAGAAACATAAAGTTCAAACATACAGTCAGTTCTAGGATTCAAATCCCAGTTTCCTGTATTGAAATTGGAAATGCTTTCACTTTTCAACACTCCACCCTCCCCCTCATCAACTTCTACTCAAACCACATCACGTGTAGTACATTGTAAACTGTAGGTTTTTATTATTTGGTGTTTGACAGAGATGGGATTTGACTTAAAATTTATTCTTTTGGATATCACGCATATATGAAACTGCCTGGCTATTCAGGCAGCTAAATGTTTGATACTGTATCTGGGTTCATTTCTCAGAGACCTTCAGAATATATTACTTTGGGGATTACTACATCCTTTTACATTACTCTCATTTCACTTTTAACTTAATGTTTGTTTGAACTATCACTTTATGCCTTTGGGAGGAAAAGACTACATTTTTCAATGTCCTGTTAGCTCTCCAATAATAATGGTATTCATTTACATGTCATTTCCTTGTTCACATTTGTTTCCCCTCAGAGCCCTTCCAGACTATTTGTGATAGCACTATTATGTTCATGTTATAGATTGGAAACTAAGGCTTGGAAAAGTTGTGACTTTTTTCAAGGTTATATAGGATGAAGATTTGAACCCAAGACTTTTCTAAGTCCAATCATCTTTCTTTATATCATGATAGAAATTGTAGCATGTGGAATAAAGTAATTAATTTGAAAAGCACAACCAAGGATTCATGTGAAAGTCATGGCCATACATTTAGAACAAGAAGAGAATTTAGAGACCATATGATCCAGTTTTTACATTTTGCAGACAAGAAAACTAATGCAAAGTTTAAGACCACCCAGATAGTAAGTATCTGATGTCTTTTTGTTTTTTTGGCAAGGCAGTTGGGGTTAAGTGGGTTGCTCAGGGTCACATAGCTAGTAAGTAATAAATGTTGGAGGTCGAATTTGAACTCAGGTCTTCCTGACTTCTGGACCAGTATTCCATTTACTGCTTCATCTAGGTGTCCTTTGATTACTTAATACACACACACACATGTATGTATGTATGTATGTATACACATACATACATACATACATATGTGTGTTTGTATGTATATTGATGGCAAATTGATAGATACCTATCACTAATTGGAGTATAAAATAGGAGATATATATTCAATTTACCCAACATTTGCTAAGTGCCTACTATGTGCCAGACACTATGTTAAGTGATGAGGATACATATAAGAAAAATAAAGGCTGTTCTTGCCCCCAAAGAGCTTACAGTCTAATGGACGAAGACATATAGAATACATAAAAGGAAGCTGAAAAGAAAAAAAGGTGGAGAAGATACTTGGTATGAGGCATGATGATCCTGCTGATTATACAACTGAATCCAAGGATTGGGTACATAGCTACCCCATCTCCCCAAGTAGGGAGAATATGGCAGTTCTGTTGTAGCAACTGGATCCCTTCTAGAAGTAGGAAGTATATCAGTGGAACATTCTTAAGAAACTCAAGCCCTGTTTCTGTTATATGGAATAAGGATTTGGTCTAAAATGAATCAAGAGTCCCAGATTATCAGAGGAGGAAGTAAATTGCTTAAAAAGTCCCATTTCAGAAAAAGAAATAGAACAAGCTATTAATCAAATCCCTAAAAAAAAATCCCCTGGACCAGATGGATTTACAGCTGAATTCTACCAAACATTCAAAGAATGATTAGCCCCAATGCTTTATAAACTATTTGAAAAAATAGGGAATGAAGGAGTCCTACCAAATTCCTTTTATGACATAGACATGGTACTGATACCTAAACCAGGTAGGTTGAAAACAGAGAAAGAAAATTATAGACCAATCTCCCTAATGAATATTGATGCTAAAATCTTAAATAAGATATTAGCAAAAAGACTACAGAAAATCATCCCCAGGATAATACACCACGATCAAGTAGGATTTATACCAGGAATGCAGGGCTGATTCAATATTAGGAAAACTATCAGTATAATTGGCCATATTAATAATCAAATTAACAAAAACCATATGATCATCTCAATAGATGCAGAAAAACATTTGATAAAATCCAACATCCATTCCTATTAAAAACACTCGAGAGTATAGGAACAAATGGACTTTTCCTTAAAATAATCAGTAGCATCTACTTAAAACCAGCAGTAAGCATCATATGTAACAGGGACAAACTGCAACCATTCCCAATAAGATCAGGAGTGAAACGAGGTTGCCCACTATCATCATTACTATTTAATATTGTATTAGAAATGCTAGCTTTGGCAATAAGAGTTGAGAAAGAGATTAAAGGAATAAGAATAGGCAATGAGGAAACCAAATTATCACTCTTTGCTGATGATATGATGGTATACTTAGAGAACCCCAGAGATTCTACTAAAAACTTATGAGAAACAATCCACACCTTCAGTAAAGTTGCAGGATACAAAATAAACCCACATAAGTAATCAACATTGTTATATATCACTAACAAAACTCAACAGTTAGAGTTACAAAAAGAAATTCCATTTAAAGTAACTACTGATTGTATAAAATATTTAGGAATCTATCTGCCAAGGGAAAATCAGAAACTTTGTGAGCAAAACTACAAAACACTTTCCACACAAATTAAGTCTGATCTAACCAACTGGAAAAATATTAAATGCTCTTGGATTGGGTGAGCAAATATAATAAAGATGACAATACTATCTAAATTAATCTATTTATTTAGCGCTATACCAATCAGACTCCCAAAAAACTACTTTGATGAACTAGGAAAAATAACAACAAAGTTCATATGGAAAAACAAAAGGTCAAGAATTTCAAGGGAATTTATGAAAAAAAAATCAAATGAAGGTGGCCTAGCTGTACCAGATCTAAAATTATATTATAAAGCAGCAGTTACTAAAACTATCTGGTATTGGCTAAGAAATAGACTAGTTGATCAATAGAATAGGTTAGGTTCAAAGGACAAAACAGTCAATAACTTTAATAATCTAGTATTTGACAAACCCAAAGACCCCAGTTTTTGGGATAAGAATACATTATTTGAAAAAAATTGCTGGGAAAATTGGAAATTAGTATGGCAGAAACTAGGCATTGATCCACACTTAACACCGTACACCAAGATAAGGTCAAAATGGGTTCATGACCTAGGCATAAAGAATGAGATTATAAATAAATTGGAAGAGCATAGGATAGTTTACCTCTCAGACCTGTGGAAGAGGAAGGAATTTATGACCAAAGAAGAACCAGAGATCATTATTGACCACAAAATAGAAAATTTTGATTATATCAAATTGAAAAGTTTTTGTACAAACAAAACAAATGCAGACAAGATTAGAAGGGAAACAATACACTGGGAAAACATTTTTACAATCAAAGGTTCTGATAAAGGCCTCATTTCCAAAATATATAGAGAATTGATTCTAATTTATAAGATATTAAACCATTCTCCAATTGATAAATGGTCAAAGGATATGAACAGACAATTCTCAGACGAAGAAATTGAAACTATTTATAGATATATGAAAATATGCTCCAAATCATTATTAATCAGAGAAATGCAAATTAAGACAACTCTGAGATACCACTACACACCTGTCAGATTGGCTAGAGTGACAGGGAAAGATAATGTGGAATGTTGGAGGGGATGTGGGAAAACAGGGACACTGATACATTGTTGGTGGAATTGTGAACACATCCAGCCATTCTGGAGAGCAATTTGGAACTATGCTCAAAAAGTTATCAAACTGTGCATACTCTTTGATTCCCTCAGTGTTTCTACTGGGCTTATACCCCAAAGAGATACTAAAGAAGGGAAAGGGACCTGTATGTGCCAAAATATTTGTGGCAGCCCTGTTTGTAGTGACTAGAAGCTGGAAAATGAATGAATGCCCATCAATTGGAGAATGGTTGAGTAAATTGTGGTATATGAACATTATGGAATATTATTGTTCTGTAAGGAATGACCAGCAGGATGAATACAGAGAGGACTTGCGAGACTTACATGAACTGATGCTGAGTGAAATGAGCAGAATCAGCAGATCATTATATATCTCAACAATGATACTGTTTGAGGATGTATTCTGATGGAAGTGGATCTCTTTGTTAAAGAAAGCTAATTCAGTTTCAAATGATCAAGGATGGACAGAAGCAGCTACACCCTAAGAAAGAACACTGGGAAATGAATATAAACTGCTTGCATTTTTGTTTTTCTTCCCGGTTTATTTATATCTTCTGAATCCAATTCTCCCTGTGCAACAAGAAAACTGTTCGGTTCTACACACATATATTGTTTCTAGGATATACTGTAACCTATTTAACATGTAAAGGACTGCTTGCCATCTGGGGAAGGGGGTGGAGGGAGGGAGGGGAAAAATCAGAATAGAAGTAAGTTCAAGGAATAATGCTGTAAAAAATTACCCTGGCATGGGTTCTATCAATAAAAAGTTATTTAAAAAAAAAAGAAGGGCAAAAAAAAATGAATCAAGAGCAATAAATGGAAGCCAATAAACTGTTGTAATTTCTGTCAAAGAACTAAACAAAATCCTAATTAGTGAATTTTCTAATGAACATTTAGTTTTTTTTTTTTCAGGGACACGAAAACAGAACCTTAGAGCCAGAAATAATCATTTGAGATCATTTGGTCCAACCTTTTTTCATTTTACAAATGAAAATGAAATCTAGAGAAGGGAAGTTCTGCAGTTAATAAATGACAGAGCAGAGGCTAAAACTCAGGTTTCCTGACTTCTTGGCCAAGATTCTTCCCATTAAATTACATTGCTTCACCTTGAGGCTTACACATGGATCATGGGTTTTAGAGCTTAGCATTTATTTAGAATATTAAAGTTTACAAAGCCCTTTATGTGTGTTGTCCCATTTAGTTCTCGCAGTAATTCTGTGTTACAGGTGCTATTGTTATCTTGATTTTACAGATGAAGAAACTGATGCCTAAAGAGATTGTGTTTGGAGATGAATTTGAATTCAAGATTTCCAAAGTTCACCTAGCAATCCTTATTTTGTATATGTACCCTCACACATACGTAAATGGATGCATCTTCTTTGAATGTTAATTCCTTGAAGGCAGAAACTCTTGGTTTTGTTTTTATCTTTATATTTACAACCTCTCACGGGGCCTAGGAAATAGCAGGCTCTTTTTAAATGCTTGTAGTTGACTGATTAATTAACTGTGAGTCAATTTTCTCATCTGTAAAATGAGAGGGTTGGATAGGATATCTAAGATCCCTTTTAGACCTAACTACTGTTTTATGAGGGAATAGAAATAAGATAGGAAAAGTTTAGCACAGCCACCAGGGGGCCTGCGTTTACAGGTTTTCTTGCTTTGCAGTTAGAATTAGGGTTAGAAAGCAGAAAACCAGGTTGAGAGACCCAAGGCTCAAACATAGTCCTGTTTCCCCATGGGGCAAGCAGAAACCTATTATTTAACAACCCTGAGACCTATCCTATTGACCCTCATGCATCTCAGAATTGGAACTCAGATCTCCACCCATCAATTTCACTTTCTCCCTAGTTACTTTGACTAAAAAAAAAACAAAACAAACAAAAAAAAAAAAAAAAACCCTCTTTTCCAGTGGACTGAAAGGGATACTACAGATGGTGGAATTGAATTCTGGGCATCTGGGAAGGGTGCTGATGTTGCTATCATTGTGATGCTTGTTTGTTGAGCTGAATAACAACGGGAAAGGAGACTGTGTCTGGCACTTGAGATGTTTTTCTTCTTTTTATGCTTTCCATTTGCTTGCTTCATTATTGCTCCTGTTACTCTGAGATAGGCCAGGTATCTGTCATTCTTTTTTGGATGGGAAAAAAAAAGTAAGGCAAAGAAAAAACAATAAAAAAGTATCCATTCCAAAATGGAAGCTGAAACACTATAAAATATGAGACTCTATCCTGCCATTATGAAGACTACAGTCTATATAGAAGGGGGCTAAGATGTATATATAGACAAGTGTAGTAGATAACATTACATCATTCACTGATTAGAGAAATGGAACTATGAGATTCAAGGGGGAGAAATGTTATGGAGTGGGAAATTAAAGAAGGTTTCCTGTAAAAGTAAAATTGGTGAACACAAAGAAAGGTACGTAGAGATAATTTATTTTAGGTTAGGGATTCTTTATCTTTTCTGTATCATAAATATCTTTAGCAATCTAGTGAGTATATAATCTCAGAATATTTTATTGCCTATATCCACAACTGAAGTAAATGTTAAATTTTAGATAGATGATAGTGAAAATAAAGATGTACTTTTTTAAAATCTAAGGTTATGGAGCCTAGCAGGGAATCTATGTATAGGAGTCCTATTCTAGGAAGAGGCAGCAGATTCAACAATACTGTGGAAGAAGGAGAGAACAAGATAATTTGTGAAAGAGAAAGTGAGTGGACAATAGGCCAAAGAGTAATCTAGTTTAGCATGAGTTTGGAATTCATCAAGAAGAGTTATACAAAGTGAGTTTAGGAACACAGTCTGGTGCCTGATTGTGGAGGGACAGGCTAATTTTGATACCTAGAAGGACAGGAATCACTGAGTTTGAATTGAGGCACAATCTGACCATTGTTCACAGTAGAGCTTCCTTTGAAATTGACGATGCTCAAAAAAATCTCCCTTACAAATTATCTCTCAAGCTGCCAAAAGTATTAGTGTTTCATTTTGAATTAATTTTGAACATAAACCTAAACTCTTACCTGCTTATTCTACTCAGCCTTTTCTTTCTTATTTTTTTAATAAAGCCATTTCTGAGCAATATTTGCATGAGAAAGTACTTGCTTTTGTTAGTGCACATATTTTGTTTTTCTATTATATCTTTCAGACACTTAAAATAAGTGGAATTTTATTTTTAAGTTGGAAAATTTCATCTAAAAAGTAATTTGAAAATATTAGATTAACTTTTGACCCTTTACTGTAAATGGCATCACACCCTTTTGGATTTTACTGCCTAATGTCTAACATATATTAGAACTTAATAAATGCTTGCTGATTGCTTGAATCAGCATTGGTAAATTATTTTTAAAAAGAGGACAATTTATCTTGATGGAACCATTATATTTTCTTTTTTTTGTTTTTTTAAATTATAGCTTTTTATTTTCAAATATATATATATGGATAATTTTTGATATTCACCCTTCTTCCCTTTCCCTAGTTGGCAAGTGATCCAAAATATGTTAAACATGTGAAATTCCTGTATATATATTTCCACAAATATCATGCTACACAAGAAAAATCAGATCCAAAAGGGAAAAAAGAAGAAAGAAAACAAAGTGCAAATGAACAACAACAAAAAGAGTGAAAATCCCATGTTGTGATCCACATTCAGTTCCTAATGTCCTTTCTCTGGGTGCAGATGGTTTTCTTCATCACAAGACCATTGGAACTGGTCTGAAACACCTCACTGTTGATGAAAGCTATATCCATCATAATTGATCATTGTATAATCGTGCTATTGCTGTATATAAGGATCCACTGGTTCTACTCATTCCACTTAACATCAGTTCATGTAAGTCTCTCCAGGCTTCTTTGAAATCATTCTGCTGATCATTTCTTATAGAACAATAATATTCCATAATATTCATATATATCTACTCAGTTTCCAGTTTCTTGCCACTATAAAAGGGGTTGCCACAAACCTTTTTGCACATGTGGGTTCCTTTCCCTCCTTTATTATCTCTTTAGGATATAAACGCAGTAGAAATACTGCTGGATCAAAGGATATGCACAGTTTGATAGCCCTTTGGACATAGTTTCAAATTGCTCTGCAGAATGGTTGAATCAGTTCATAACTCTACCAACAATGTATTAGTGTCTCAGTTTTCCCACATCTCCTCCAACATTCATCATTATCTTTTCCTATCATTTTAGCCAATCTGACAAGTGTATAGTGGGTACCATTATATATTCAAAAAAAAAAGAAGGAAAGGGAACAACAGTAACAATCACAAATCATAAAATCTTTAATTTTTAATAGAAAGTTCCTGTTCTGTCTATGGGACATACTTATGGGACAAATCTGTGCTGACATTCATTCATTTATTCATTCACTTATTTATTCACCAGTTTGACAAGTATTTATTAAAAATTTTCCATATGATATATATGTATATATAAAAATACATAATGTCTATATATAAACTCTATGAAGGAGAAACTTCTGCCATTGTAGGTGGTACCTTAGCTTCAATTTATAATCTTAGAAAGTTGTCAAGAGCATAGAGAGATTAAGCAGAATTACTAGGCCATTATGTCTCAGAGAATTGACTTGAATCTAAGTCTTCCTGGCTTCCAAGTCACCATTATACCAAGATACCTCCTCCCGGATACAAAAGGAAATAAAAACACATACATACCTCTACATATAGATATTGATAGAGTCATACACACACACACACACACATATACACATACACATATATACAGAAACAGAAACATATACATACATATATCTATATCTGGGCATAGTTTGGAAGTGCATACATTCAAGAATGCATCTCAATAGAATTTATCTGCTTTCTTCTGGCATTTCTCTGATCAAAAGTTTTTTATTTTTTTTAATTTAATAAGAACCATCTAGCCTCATTTTCCTTTTCTTTGTTCCCTTGCACTGCATCTGCATGGGGTTACCAGATCAACCATTCTGAATGAATTGACTTGTCAAACAACTGATTGTTTCTTTCCCCAGAGGCTTGATGAAAATCACCTGGCTGTTTTACCAGTTACCTAGACAACAGCCTGCTTATGTCCACTAAGCTACTGTTAGTTATGGACACTCCGATTTTCTGGAGAAGGAAGTTAGTCTGAAAATATAGTATAGGAAAGTGTGTTATCCTAGCCCAGATAAGATACCATTTATTGTGTTGATGGAAGGCTTACTTTGGGTAGTGATAATTCCAATGGATGTGTAGGCAGGAAGCTTTTATGATTTTGATATAAACTCAATGATTAGAAAAAACAAGCCAACTGGGTTACGTTTCCCCTAAACAGGTCAAGATCTCTTGGACATCTCAGACTTGAAACTAGAATGTTTATATAAAAAATAAAAACGGTATATAGAAGAGAAAAAGATGAGATATCTCCTACATACAAACATGCCCCAAACAATACAAAGTACTGGGATTTTTACCTAAATTTTTTTTCATACTCCTTTGGGGAAAAATCTGAAAAGAAATTTTACAAATAAAAATGACAAATCTGTATGTATGTGTATATATGTGTGCACTTGTTTCTGTTCATTTTATGATGGCCAGCAGTGAGGGGGCAAGGGGACATATTCATAATTTCAATTTATTACTCCCCTCCTTTCTTTCCAAGTTTTCTATTCATGAGTCATGAGGGAGACTATCATAGACAGAAATGTGCAGTGGGGGGAGAAATGGGACTGGGGAGAGTAAAGCAAGACAAAAATAAAAGCTTTCCTCTCAGAAATAGTATCCACTGAGATGTTTCCCTTCTCCTTCTCTTGTATTGATAGATAGCTTAAAAGCCTTCTGGACCCTGTAACTTGACTATCTGTAGAAGGGGCAAAGAGGAGATTCTTTATTTTTCAATCCTTTTCCTAGCGGAAGACCATATCTATCTTAATAAGTTACCCTCTGATGTAACATGTTTTGAAGTAGCTGACTAGACCCTTTCCCCTCCCCCCCTTTATTCTTCCCCCTAAGTTAACTGTTTGGAAGATTCTTCTGCATTACTTCAAAACTGCTTTAATCTGTCCTAGGAAGCCTGCCAAAAAAATTTCAGGTTAAATGAATTTTTTCTGTGAGCCACAGGAGTGAAGTCTAGCTGGGGGGCCCAAGCTGGAAATGAATTCCTAGAAGCTGACAGTTAACTTGTTTGCCCTTTCTTGTTTCCTTCAGTTCTCCTCCTACTTGTCCAATCACCATTCATTTCATTTGTTTATGCCTATATGAGTTCCTCAAACCCTCCAAAAATAGTTAAATCTGTCTAAACCCCCTTGAGCTGCTTCTAATTTCTTTCTAGATACAACTAGGGGCAAAATTTGGAATGCTTCTTTGAGTCACCTGAGAGGTAGAGTTATTAAAATCTTTTAAACTAGAACTACTTATCCTCCTCCTTTGAAAATATATCATATATTTTTGAGTGCCGAATTATCAAACCACATCCCATTAGGGATCATAATATTTATTTTTCAATCGTCATGACTACCTGGCACCCTTGAGCAATTCTACAATAACAATGCATATGTCTACCTGGCCCAGAAGGGATGAGACAAATTGAGTCAAAATAAGGGCATGAACTAGGATTCAGAGGTGGTGATGAGTTACCCCTTCCAACCATAACTAGGCAGCCATAGGGGGTAGGTGGAGAGAAGACAGAAGACAGAAGTAGAAAGAAAGACATTTTTTGTATTATATTTGCATTATATTTGATTCAACCGTTGCTAGGGTCCATACAGATAAGAAAATAGTTGTGTGAGGGGGTAAGGGGAAATCCTGGCTTGTGCAGGTGCAGTGCAGTCTGAGGTCCTGCCAAAATCAGACAGTCACAATCAATGTGGATCCTCCCTACTCTCCAAGTGGGAAATCTTGCCAGGAGTTTCCCTTCATCCTTTCTTCCCATAGTTTACTGATCCAATCTGAATCCATCTGAGATAATCATACCGACAGAGAATCCCTTGTTTGCCCAGGATCCACTTTTGAACAAGCCCTTTTGTTTTCAATCTAAGAGTGAAGGATTTTTTTTTTTTTTTTGGAGAGGTGGCATGAAGGAAGGAACTGGCATTTGTATCTCCATAGAGTTCCCACTAATCTAACCACCCTAGAGGGATACTAGTCTAGAAAAAGGAAGTGATTCCAAACAATCATTCCTGAGTTACTTAAGCTTCTTCTTAAATTAGATACCAAGTGTGAATTTCCTACCTCCTTGTTTTGCCAGGACAGTCACAAAATTATTATTATTATTATTTTTTGTGTGTGTGCGCGCGCGGGGGGGGGGGGGGGGGGGAGGGAGTGCTACCATGAAAAAAAGACGCTTAGTAAGGGTATGTATGAGTGAGCATAGCAACATGTCTGCTGTTAGATGAGGGCCCAGTCAATTTTATATTCCATTTATAGAAAGTAATATTTCTTTTCATGTGTCCTTCTGCCCCATAAGTACTGTGATAACCTCATTTGATCTAAGACGGCAACTGTTTTCCTTGGGTGGGGGAACAACACTTCCAATAAAAAGAGCAATGGGCTTGTGCCGGGTGGTGTGGAGGGGGGAGAGACATTTCTCCAAGTCAGATCCCAATACCACAGAGCAGGGAAAATGAATTCGTGGTGGTAAATGCTCTAAAGAAAAAAGAGTGTTTGGGGATTCAGGGAATTACCAAAGGTGTCAAAAAAAAAGATCAGGACGCAATGGCTGGTTGTCCGGGTTTAGGGGAGAACCGGATCTTCTTGGCGGAGGGGGTCAAGGGAAGAGCAGGTGGGGAGTGTAGGCGGGGAAGTGAGAGTTCCCACAGTTCCCCCACGCAGGATAGGGACACCCTGTGGGGCGAAGAGGGTGGGGTGAATGGGAGACCCCAAGAGGCTCGCGGATGATCGGAAAGTTTCGGGTAGATCCTTTCTCTAAGACACTTCTTTTTCTTGCCTCTCTGTATGCTTTTTTCCTCATCCACTTCCCTCTCATTCCTTCCTCCATTCCCTAACATCGACGGCAACAGTACTGTGCTTCCTCCCTCCTCCTCCTTTTTCTTTTTCTTCTTCCTCCTCCTCCTCTCCTCTTCTTCCTCCTCCTCGTCCTCCTCCTCCCCCAGGGACATTCACACAACCCTCTTTCTCTTCCACTCCATTCAGGTTTCTTTGGCAATACCAGGGCTGCATCCATGGCAAACCCTCCTCCTCCTCTTCCTCCTCCTTCTTCTCCTCCTCTTCTCCTCCTCCCTTCGCCTCCCCACGCCTCCGCCGCCACCTCCGCTGCCGCCCGGGGTCCCGAGCCTCTGTCCTCCTCCCGGCTGTGATCTCGTTGAAGGGGAGGAAGGGGTGGTAGCCCTAAAATCATGGATTAGGAGGATTTGGTCTCGTAGCTCCTGCCTTTGCACAGGCTAGAAGCCTGCCTTTGCACAGGCTAGAAGAGGGGGCGGGCGAACAAGCAGGCGGGGTGGGCTTGGCGAGCAGAGCTAGCAAGCAGCTTGCGAGCAAGAAGAAAATCAAGGGTCTTCCGCGAGCCTGCCCCGCGGAGTTTGCAAGCAACTGATTCTCCCTTGCGTACATCCACAGACCCGGAGAGCCCGGACCCTGTTTTTGCCCCTATCGCCCCTTCCTCGGTCTCTATCCCTGCTTGGCAGCAGAAGAACAAGAGTGAGAAGTGTGTGTGCGTGTGTGTGTGAGAGCGCGCGCGCGTGTGTGCGCGCGTGTGAGTGTGTGTGTGTGTGTGAGTGTGTGTGTGTGTGTGTGTGTGTGCGCGCGTGTTGTCTGTGTGTGTACGCAGGGAAAAGCTAATGGATGTAGTGAAGCTGGCGCTGGAGAAGGGGAGAGGGCAGCAGGCTCCGGCCGCTGTTGCAGCTGTTGCTCAGGCTCCTGCCCTGGCTCTAGCTCTGTCTCCGGCTCCAGCTCCAATTCCGGCTGGGGCTCAGGCTTCGGCTCCGGCTCCGACTCCGGCTCTGGCTCCGGTTCCAGCTCGCCGCCGCCTCCTCCTCCTGCCCCGGCCACCACCGCCGCTGCTGTCCCTTCGGCAGTCAGAGATGCTGCCGCTCCTGCCCAGCAACCAGCACCGGCTCCGAGCTCGCAGGAAAAGAAAGGAGCTGCTGCTGGGCCAGGTCTGCTTCCTGGGCTCGCTCTTGCTGCTCCTCTCGTCTCTGGGTAACTGGGCTGATAAAGCCGGTGAGTTTTTGCTGGAGTTGGCGTTGCGGATGGCAGGGGACTCGCGAGGCATCTCCTAGGGGTTGACTTTGTGTGTGTGTGTGTGTGTGTGTGTGTGTGTGTGTGTGTTGAAGGTGGGGGGCAATAGGAGTAAAGATGGGGAGGAACTGATTTCACTGTGGGTTGTGTTTGAATCAAGGTGTTTTCACCGAGTAGGGTAGGAGATTGGGAATGAGGAGTACGGTCACCGGGGGCAATCACCCTCACTCTGACCTGTGCTTTATCACCTCCGATCCGGCTCCGGCCCAGCGTTGCCCCGAGAGTGTTAGAGAATGGGGGTCTCAGTAGAGTGGGAAGCAGGCAAAGAACTATCTAACCTGAATGTTCAAATACTTCTTGGCAGAAGAATCTTAAGATGGGGAGTATGAGAGAACAGGGGAAGTTGGGGGACCTGGAGAATCGTTTGAATCTATTGGTGTTGGTCTGGAAATGTTGGGAATGCCCATCTTGGGCTTGTCACAAATACTTTGTTTGCCTGTGCCTCCCCATCCCCCCCATTTGGGAAATGGAAAAAGGGAAACACAACCTCCCTCCCAACATAAACCTTTCAAAGTGACCCCAGGAATAACCCATTTACCCCCCAAAATAAAGTCACCCTTGTAGGTTTGTAAAGGCCATGGTTTCTTATAAACACCTGTCTTTAGTTCTTAGTGACACCTTTCGAAGGTAACCACCTGTAAACCCCATGGGCATGTGGAAAAGATGGAATGATTGGTTTTTTTCCCTTAAATTCTTACACTTAAGACTATGTTGACTTTTCTTTGGATGAGGGGAGCAGAAGGCATCAAAGCCAATTTTGCCAGGCAGTTCATGCTGTCAGAGGACAACCTTAACTTTTAATAGAAAGGAACTATTGATCCTTCAGAGTTTATAAGTCAATATACTTCTCTTAAACTTATTGCCCATCAGCAAGACATCTTTTCCTGAACTTGGGTTTTGCATTCTTCTGACATGTTTTGGTAATCTGGTCTTATGCTTTTCAAAGTAACACTTTTTCTTGCAACTCTGGGGTAAAAATTTTCAGTGGATTCTATTACTTGGTTGTAGTAATTAATTCCATCTCTGTCACCTATTCCCTATCCCCATCCCCAACATCACTGCTCTGAACTTCATCCTTCCTCCTGCCTCTTCCCCTCCCCTCACACCATATCCTGGGTTCTTCCTAGGCAGAAATAGCTCATGGAGAATTGTATTTCATACAGTTGTTCATTAAATACTACATTTAGCCCAAGGTGTCTAGTTGCCTCAAGTGTCAGGAAAAACAATTTCTGTACAACTGATCATTCTGTATTCTGTGTCTTTAAATGCCACTTTTAAAAGGAAAACAATCTTGTGAAGAATAAAGTCACAAATAACAACTGATGTAGTGGGAAAAGCACTGACATTGGAGGTAGAGGAACTGGAATCAAATCTCAGGTATGGGCTAGGGGTAGTCACTTAATATCATTATGACTTTAAATGAAAGGGTTGGATTAAATGGCTTTTCAGGTTTTTTCCTAGCTCTAAATTGATGATCATAGGAGACTTTGCATAAAATTAGATGAAAAGTAATATAAATTCAGTTTGGTGATGGCAGAAAGCTGTCACATCATCTAATAAACTGGGATACCTAAATATTGGAAAAACAGGACTATACTCTTTTCAAGCCAAATGATCAGCTTTAGAATTTGGACTCTAGAATTTCTTCACCAGATTTCATTGTCAATAGTCCTTTGTCCATAGAGCCAAATAAACAGTGAAGAGAACTACTCTTCCATTTTTCCCCAAGGTGCTTTCATTCTGCAAATATTGTCATTGGAAAGGACCTTGTGTTTGAGTGAAGACAAAGCATCTCTCCAAATGTGGGTTCACGCTATGCCAAAGGATTGGTTGATTGGCTAATTTTCCTTAAGAGAAGTTCATTATTAACCTCCCTTTTAATCCTCCCAACTTTTACGAAGTAAAAAAGGCAGTTTATAGGTGTTAGTTTTTTTTTTTTTTTTTTTTTTTTTGCCTTCAGGAGAGACCATTCCAAATAAATTACATCTTGTCCATTTGTTCCTCCAGTTTTCATGTTTATGCTTTGTGAGTCATATAGTTCTGTCCACTTTCCAGGGTTTAAAAGACATTTCTAATTTTCCAGATGAGAATATGAGCCATATAGTTCAATCTATCTACTCCAGGCGGCTGCATGCCCTTAAGG
Source organism: Antechinus flavipes (assembly GCF_016432865.1). Taxonomy (NCBI): domain Eukaryota; kingdom Metazoa; phylum Chordata; class Mammalia; order Dasyuromorphia; family Dasyuridae; genus Antechinus; species Antechinus flavipes. Next base: position 159,324,292 of record NC_067399.1, on the reverse strand, counting down.
AATAGTAGCATGTTTGTGATGGTCATCCACTAAGGGAACTTAGTACTCTATGACGAGCATACCATTTTGAAATTATTTCCCAAAGAGGGAAATTTCTTTTCAGATAATTACTGACTCAGATATAGCCCAGTCTTCCACTTTCTTCCATCATTGCATCTTTCTCTCTCATTTCCCTTCCTTTCTTCCCTTTTCCTTTTTAGTAGCTAGACCATATGGTACTCCAAAGCCCATCACTGGACCTATGAACTAGCATGTAATATGGAGTTAAAGATCAGACAGAAAGAGTTGACAAGGTTAAGAAGAACACTGTGCTTTGTGAATTAATTTATCAAAAAAGAAAATAGTATTTGTAATTCTGTCTCTAATCACTTTTCCCTCCATCAAATATTGATAATTTCAATACATAGTAAGCCACAAAGGGATTTTGTAGCAAGGCACAATCTTTCAGCATAATCCCTGACAGATTTATTTACACCAGAAAGAATCCGTAAACTCTTTGTAAGTTTATGAAATTTAAGCATTTGGAAAGTGACTTTGAAATAAGAAACATTCAATTCCCTACATGTATTAGTCCTTATGAAAAGCAGGGAATTCCCAGGCCTTGGAGTTAGAAGATCAGCATTGCCTTCCATGTGCTCTTAAGAAAGCTCTTTTACTGCTCTAGCCTCATTTTCTTCAACTATTAAATGCAAGTGTTAAACTGGATTTTTTTAAAGGTCCCCTCTATCTAAGAATCAAGTGATTCTATTAATATAATAATGAAAAACTAAAATTTAGTCTTATTTTAAAGCCTGGGCTTAGGGACACTCAGAGACATTAAAAGATTTACTTAGTCACATAGTAATTAGAAGCATGATCTGAATTCTAGAATGGAGACTTCTCATATCCTCCTTTATATCTTAGAATTTATGTTTCTCTTTTCTTAAAACTGTAACACACATACAGAGCATAATGATCAAAGCTAATGTTTTATTTATATACCATTAAAGCTATGTCAAGATAGTTGTTACTTCTAAACATAAGATAATGCAATGACTTAGATCCTTGCACTTTGTATGTAGTGATTTGTTTAAAAAATAGAATAAGTCAAAATAAAAAATGTATGGTAGAGATCATATTACATTATCACCTAGAACTCTATGATTATCCTGGACTCATGAAATTCTATTCATGACTACTACCTCAATTTAACTCATTTTGGTTTCATCTTTATAATTAACACAAGAATTTGTTGAGCAACTCTGCAGGACAGGAATAGAAGAAACCTTCAAGCCTTCTTTACAGAAGCTGAGAGATTTGGTTTCCCTCTCTTCCTATTACCCATTAAGGTCACATTCTCTGTGCTCTTCTTTCAAAGTCCACTGGAGAAATAATACCAAGTACAGCTCTCATCTGTACTACATTATAGTTTACAAAATGTTTTCACAGGTTTGATTTAATGTGATCAGCAAAACTATCCCATGAAGTTGAAAGTCAAAGTGTCATCACTGGAATTTTATGGATGGAAAAGTCTCAGAAAGAAAGAGGAGTATCAGAGAAGTTAAGTGACTTGATGGATGTCTTATAATGAATAAAAATAGAGCCAATCTTGAATATCTGATTCCTGGTTTTAGGATGTATATATGCATATAGATGTATACTATCTACTAATTTCTTCATCTTCTTCCTCAAGAAGAAATCAAGTTGGATTGATCAAGCCAGGTAATGATTATGATGTTACATATATATATATATATATATATGTGTGTGTGTGTGTGTGTGTGTGTGTGTGTGTGTGTGTGTGTGTGTGTGTATTTGGGAAGGGAGAGTCTGAAACTATGATTTCACCGATATAGGGGATTGTCTTTAGGAAATGCCTTTTTGGGATGCAGAAGAACAATTCTGCTATACTTTTATAGAGATGCCTGCTAAAATTATACTGAGACTATTGAATACTAAGAGATTAAATAATTTGTCTGGATCTTCACAGCCCAGTTTCTATCAGAGGTGATAACTTTTGAGGTCAACTTTCTGTAAATCATGTTAAATTATAATATACGTAACTATGACTTGTCACCCAATTCTTTAGGCTTATTGAGCAGGTTCATTCTTGGCAGTATCTACCAAATCATGGTATTTGATGTATTTTGCCCCTAGTCAGAGATTGTCTCAAATAACTCTCCAAATAGTTTGAATATGGCTCATCTCTAGGTCTCCACTGGTATTGGAAAGAGGGTTCTTAGATTCTACACATTTATTCAAAAATAGCAATGCAATCAGTACAGGATAGTCTTTGTTTCACTTAAGGAGAATTCAGAAAATATATAGGGGCATAACATTTTCTATAAACAATTAAACATATACATATACACACATGTGTACTCATGTACTCATACATGTACACACACACACACACACACACACACACCCCTCCCCTTCCCTTCTTGGAAAAACTTCTCCCCTCAAAGGAAAACAATCTTGTCATCACTAGAATTGAAGTTCTTAGGCCATTCAGATGAGTCCATTTTTCACAGTGTGAAACCTCTAGTTTCACTAGATAAACCTCTAGTCTGATGATAATACCCTAGGAGTTTGGACCCACTGGAATAAAATGAACTCAGAGTTACTCCAGAAGTGACCCTCTCCCTTTCTCATCTGTCCAAGTAACTTATAGAAATGTTCATGGGTAAAACTCAAGTTTTACATTCTCTTATATCATGACTTATTTCTTTACTATTTATTTCCTTAATCTTCTTCTTTAGAAGTATCTCTCAAGGCAGTGGCCCCCCCTCCAATTATTAAATTCCCTGAACTTTCTCTCTGTCCAAAAGGCAATCTCTCTCCCCTCTCCTCAGTATTGGGGCATCCAGTAATTGGGAATTAACCCAAGAGTTCTTGAACCCCAAGGTAAACCTGAAGCTAGTGCTATTCAGGAACTCTCCCTTTTTTCTCTAGACAGCTAGATACCTGAATTCTCAAACTTGGGATAGAAAAAGAAAGCCCAAGGCTGGTAATTTCCGGGAAACGGCCTTTTTGTTTTCTATAAAATCAACATCCTAAGCCCCTCTAGGAAACATGGTAAGAGCATATGCTTCTCACATGTGCTTTCACTGCAAAGTGGCCATTATAGGTTCAGGCCAGGTGTGTGTGTGTGTGTGTGTGTGTGTGTGTGTGTGTGTGTGCATATACATGTGAATATGCATTGTCAGAGGGTAGAAAGTGAGGAAGCTGGGAACTTTTAATTTCTGATGATCAGAAAGAGGAAAAAGGAAAAAAAAAGTCTAAAAGGCTCCAACTCTTTGATTATCCCCATCTCATTTTTAAGTAAAAGCTCAGTACAAAGAGGTATCTGTGTCTAAAAATCCCAAACTAACCAGTTCATCCACAGTAGGTCTCAAATAACTTGAATCTATTAATTTATTCTTAAGAAGTAACTAACTGGCACAATAAATTGATCCCAGGGCCTGGAGTCAAGAAGACCTGAATTCAAATTCAGGCTTCAGACATTAACTGTATGACATTGCTCAAATCACTTAACCTTTGCCTATCTCAGTTTCCTCAGTGGGGATAATAATAGCAACTATGGTTCAGAGTTGTTATGAGGAATAAATGAGACAATATTTATAAATGGTTGGCACTATGCCTAGCACATATTAGGCACTTAATAAGTAAGTGCTTGTTTCCTTTCTTCATCCACTGATAAAATACAAAGTTCCAAATAGAAATCCTCTGATTTGGTAAAAGGGAGACTAGAGCAATCAGGAATTTTGGCATAGGGCCAATTGTAATTATGATTTCTAGGAGGTCCATTGGGTTCTAATCCCAGTTTAGAATAAAGGTTCAATTTTTGAAAATGTACCTTAAAAGGGCAGTAACATTTTAAAGGATGAACTATAGAGCTTGATTTGGCTTGTTTCATTGCTTTTTGAATAGTGACTCCTTTGCTTAAGATAGATATGAATTCATGATGTGGAGATTTCTGTTTCAAGGGCAATAATTAGATGCAAAGTTAAAGAGAATGAGAGGCTTGAGAATACTAAGGAGATGCTGGTCTTATATTGCCTTTTTCAGTTAGATTCTATAGTAAAGAAGCAACAGAATGTTGGAATCAGAGCAGCAATATTTTAGAAACACATTTGGTTTTAAACTTTCTATTTTCTGCATAAACATATATAGATATGTCTTTCCTCCTGGCTTTTCTTAGCTGTCTCCTGAACCAGATTTTTCTCAGAGACTTCTTTAACTGTCTAGCCTTACATTCTTTTAGGAAGATTCCTTTACCCTGGAGGGATGGCAAAACCTAGAAGGATTTCAAAGCTAATATTTACAAAGAGATTTCTAGAATTGTGGAGGTTAATTTGACAGTGCATGATTTTGGCAACTCCATTTGACTTCAAGAAGAGCCACTGAGTTTGTGGAAAGAGCAGAAATAGTGTGGGTCAGGACAAGGAGAGATTTTTATCTCTGCATGTTGTAACAGCCAGAATAGGAGCTTGGGCAGCAATGAGTTTTCATGTAGGGCAGGTGTTCTTGATCTTTTGTGTAATGGGTCCTTGACTGATGAAGGTCATGAACCCTATTTCAGAGTGCTATTTTTAAAAAAATCATAATTTAAGGAAATGCCCAATTTTAGTTAAAGGTTCATGAAATTAAAGGTATTATTTTCTTCTCCCCTTTTAAGTTCACATGTTCCCTGAAATCCACTCAACCCTCTTGATCCAAGGTTAAGAATTCTGATTTAGGTCCCTTGACAGGGTATTTGTAAGTTGGGCCAAGAGAAGAAAAGCAAAAATAAATGCATATGTTTTCAGCTTAAGTCAAAGATGTAGCTGTGACTAAAGTGGGGGAAGGGTCTTACAGAGACCAGAACAGAAACAGAAAGTGATAGTAAAAAAAAAAGAGGAATTTGCTATATTAAACCCTTCTCTTAGCTGAAGAAACTGTCACAATCTCTATTGTGATCTGATCCAAGTCAATGTTTGCAAACCTAAAAGGCTGGGGTTGCAGAGAGCTAAAGATTACTCTGAGGTACCACAGCTCAAGGCTCTCTCTTCTGCTTTTTAGCAAAATTCACATAGCAGTTATGGGGTATGAAAATAGTCTTGATTCCCTTTACTTTACTCCAAAATATCTATAATATCACTCCCTTTGCCCATGATTCATTCAATATTCTGATACTGTCTGGATCAAAATTTATTAGTTTCATCCATTTATTTCAGGATTACTAGTTTTCCATGGTTGAATTAATTTTCTGACACTGTTATGTCATAGAGATTGTGTTCTCCTTGCCCTTTCCATTCCCCTGAGCTCCACAGAAGGGACTTTAGAGATAGTGAGTCCTACTTCCTTCATTTTACAGATGAGGAAATCAAAGTCTAGAGAGGGGAAATAATTTGGTTTTGTTTTTATGAAGTCTGTTGCTTAGTCAAACGACTTAGTCAGAGTCACACAACTAGTAAATGCTGAGGATATACTTGAACTCAGTTCCTTTTGACTTCAGGGTCAGTACTGCACCATCTAACATGTATTTTTATGTAGTGGAATAGCCAGGACTACAAGCCAAGGTATGTTGACATCTCATTCACTGTTCTTGTCACTTTGCCTGAATAGAAATAATCACCTTTGAAATGATGTGTTAGAAAATTTGTAGAAATGATATTCTCCAAGCACAATGGATTCTGGAATCTAGGATGGAATAAATTGAAAACACTTTTTGCTTCTAAGCTATGTTCTTTATATGGTGTCAATAAAGATCTATTAGATGGCTACCATGTACCAGGTGCTATATTTGGGACTGGGGATACAAAGAAGGCAAAAGATAATCCTTGCTCTTGAGGAGCTCACAATATGAGCTTTGCAACAACCTACATATAAGGTACAGGCCCAATATAGATAGGAGAAACTGGAAATAATCAATAGAAAGAAGATGCCAGAATTGAGAGGAATCAGGAAAGCCTTGTTGTAGAAGGTGCGATTTTATCTGGGACTCACGAAGTGATAATTGGGGAGAGCATTCTAGGCCTTGGAGAATAACTGGTGAAAACATCTATTTGAAGATGCTTGTATGAATTCGGGCATTTTATCTATAAATGGGGTGGGGGTGGGGTTCATAAAATGGAAGGTGACTCTACCTCAAAAATTCTTTAATTCTGTGATGCTATGATCCTAAGAATGAATTTCCTAGTAGCTTCCACCTCTTAGAATCTTTAGCTTCCTTCAAGACTCTGGTCAGACGACATTCCATCTATTGATTCCCACTCCCCATTCATCCCAGTACTTGTTAATGATCAAGTCCTTTAGAAATTACTTTGTATTTTTGTATCACTTTGCATGCTTATATCTACATGTGTACATGCTTAGGTCTTTGTATTGAACTGATATTTTTAGGAGTAGAGGATCCCTATATGACAGGGTTTCAAGGTTGATTGAAAAACTTTATCCTAGGACTATTACCTACCTAATATTCCTGATATTCTTTTAGTAAAAGATAAAGACAGAGATAAGATAATCTTTGGATAGGTAACAAAATGGTGTGTTCAACTATGGCACAATCGACTGATACCATGTTTGCTGAGGGTGATGGATGGAAAACAAGGCACTAGTAGAAAGAAGGAAATTTAGGAAGGAAGAATACAGAAAGAAATTGGAGAGCCTGAGGACAAATTTTAGTGCTTTAATTCTTTTTAGACCTCAGTATGTTGATTAAGGGGATTAGAGCAGAAAATGTTAGCCTGATTCAAGTTGGTTACATTTCTGGCCAATTCTAATTCACACTAGGTACACAACAACTTACCTTTTAACCTTAGACATAGAATCTTAGGTTTCCCATCATTTTTACATTCAAATTTTCTGAAGATTTAGAACATATGGTCAATTGCCGTGCTGTCATAATTTAAAAAGTACTTATTTATGAAACCTGATATTTGGAGGCTTTAAGTCAGAGGAATTATGCTATGGACATTTATATTCAGTATTTAGCTATGGTCACACATCATTTGTGCATAATCTTCATGAGAAATTATGTGTCTAAAACTGTTTTCTCTTCAGTAAAATGGGGATAATCACTGGTTAGAGTAGCTTCTTCACAGCGACTGTTATAAAGATCCAATAATATAATGCATTTGAAATGCTTTCTAAATTGTACAGTACTAGCACTTAGCACAGTGCCTGGCACATAGTAGGCTTTCAATGAATGTTTATTGATTGTTTGATCTATACATGATGAGTTACATATCCTGTGCATCTTTACTTTTTTTCTAGTGCTCTTTTTTGACATGTATGTTTTTACTGTACTCCTTCCTGACTAATGTGATTCATTCAGCTCCTCTTTTGCTAACAAAAAAAAAAAGGTGGAATTTCTAGGATGTTTTGATGGTGGAGAAGAACTGGGACATAATATATTAAATTAGGACTATATCAGAAAATTGAGGAAGTACAGGAACTATTTGTCTCTGTTAAGCCACCTCAACTTAAAATATGAGAAATTCCTCATCAGAAGGGAAGAGTTGGGAAAGGGCACAAGATTCCTAGTGAGTTTGGGCTCAGTTTTTACTTTTGCTTCCAACTTTGTCTCTAATTCTGTGATGATGCATATCAGTAGATAGGAATTTATTGTTAGTCAATAAGCTTATATTAAGTGCCCTTTATGTGCAAGGACAGTGCTAAGCATTGGGGATACAAAAAAGGCAAAAGACAGCCCTTACCCGCTCTCAATCCCATGAGTCACTTCATGTCACTTCTCTTCTTCCATAAAAGGAAGGCATTGGATCAGATCTGGAACTCTTAATAATAGCTTTTGAAATGTTTGCAAAGTACTTTACAAAATCATCTCATTTAGTCCTCACAACAATCCTGGGATGTATTTGCTATTGCTATTCCTATTTTATAGAAAACTGAATTTTAGAAGAGTTAAGAATCATTTGCTAGGCAGGATTTGAGATTTGATATTAGTTAGGTTTTCCTGACTCCAAACTCATCACTTTTATTCATTGAACTACCCAACTGTCTCTAAACTTATTTTTGGGTCTTGGATCCCTTTGGCAGTCAGTTGAAGCCTATGACCCCCTCTAAGAATAATATTTTTAGTTGCATAAAAATAGGATAGCAAAGAAAATCTATTATATTAAAATTCTGCCATCATTAAGAATCCCCGTGCCATATGATTATTACAGTTCCTTCCTGTTCTATGAAGGATATCTTCTTGTGAGAACACAGGAACAATGCCCTGGTGACCATCAAATACCAGTTCTATGACAAAACCACATTTACAACTCAGAGCATTTGACTCTCCAGGTTTCTGTCACCACTATGGAGCTGGCATACTAAGACATACTTATTTTTTCAGCACACCTGCTGCTGCTAAAAAGCACATTTCCTCCACATTATGACAGCATGAAAATCAATTGTACATTTCAATAAATGATTATAGAGTGAGAGGTAGATTTTGAATAAAAATGAAGACCTGGAATTAGCTTTTTTCATTTGCCACATAATAGTTCACAATGCCTAAATTTCTTTTTCTTTCTTTTAATTCCAATTAAGATTTTCCTGAAGCATTTACAGTGTAGACAGGTATGTCTGTCTAGGGGCAAAAGATAGGGAAAGGGGGTAAATGAAGAAGGTCATTCAAAAATCTGATTTTCATCTCATTTATTTATTCCTATTCATTCAACCACTGTACTTAATGCAACTAGAAAGATGAACTTCCTTGTTATTATTTTTTCATCTTTTCTCTAGACAAGGATATGACATTGCAGGGATAGTTGTGGGTCTTATGATATTTTTTCTTTTTCTAACCAGAGGTTTATGGCTTTCTCTAGAGGAATTTTTTCTGGGTCCTAATTGGGCCCACGTAGATTACTGCTGAAGATTGGGGCCATTGGAGAGCAGATGGCCAGTCCAGTTATCTCCTGATAGCAAGGATCTGCTTAGACAGACTGATAATTACTTTAAAGTTTTTTATATCTCTTTCCCCTTTGTTTGATCTTGGACATTCCACATTGAATTAAGGTTTATTTAAGTTGAATGAGGGGAACAAGTAAAAGATAGAAAACTGGGACTAAACACTACAAATTTAGGTGCTAAGAGTAACCTCTAGGACTTGGTTCTGCTTCGTATGCAACATGAGAGGTAATGTGTCATGGAGAATAGAGTCAGAAAGGACCTCTCTCTGTCACTTATTATCTGTGTAATCATAGGCTCCTTTTCTCTAGTCTCGGTTCTCTTGTCTATAAGAGGGAGTTAATATATGTAATTTCTAAGTCCCCTCCGCTCAAAGCATCAACTAAATGTTATTGTTTGAGCATTGTCAAAGAGAATAATCTTAAAGAGTGGACTCAAGAGAATCTTGACCATATACCCAGAAAATATAGGACCATTAAAAAAACATTTAGATCATGAAAAAGGAAGGAATTATTTTATTTGATAAGGAATGGATTGCAGAGGGCCAGAATCCTGGAGAAGTATACTTGAAACAAGGTGTTAACTCAATGGAATTGATGAGATGAGGGTTCTCTAGTTCAAATATATACTTAGTACTTAGTATGGTGATATAATGGGTTTCTAATTCATACATATTCAGTATGCTGTAATGATGTAATTGTACTAAGGTATATAAAAGCTAAGAAGGACTGGAAATGATTCATTCCATCTTTGACCAGCCTTGTGGTGGCTGTCCTGCCTTCATCACTTCTCCAGTAAGACCAAGGACTCAGGCTGGTCCTGAGGTTCTCCAGAAAGCTAGCCCCTTAGGGCACCAAAATGTAATGTTCCGGATAGTTTTCCAGAGGACCTCGGTACCAGCCTTGATCTTAGTGCAGGAGTACATGAGGCAGGAGAGCCACTAGGAGGAGCGTCAAACATGGAAAATCTAATTTCCAGTCCTTCTCAGCCCTTAAATACCTTGGTATGATTACATTATTACAGCACACTATGTATGTGTGCACTAGAGAACCATTGCATCACCATGCTAAGTACTAAGTATATGTTTACTGAAGAACCATCATCTCATCAATTCCACTGAGTTAACACCTTGTAAGTATCCTTATTTCAAGTAATTCTCCAGAGTTCCAGCCCTCTACAATGGACAACATACTTCTACTTAATGGAAGAATGATGTCAAGGGGAAAGATGATGGAGGTTGAAATCTTTTGGTTTTCCAAGCTAACCAGTTCCGTTTTCTGAAAGCAATCTCTCCCTCTCCTCCTTCTCTTCCTTCCTTCGCCTTCCTTTCTACAATAAGCTTTTATTGAGTACCTAAATTTACAAAGCACTATATTAGGCATTGGTAATAAAAAAAGTGGAAACAAAACATTTCTTGTTGTCAGAGAGTTTATATGCTACAGTGAAATTTCTTAAGAGTGGTTCTTTTCTTTTACACCAAAGGCTGTTCTTCAGGATAATAAAGATGAATTCTTTTATAGTTCCAGAGTCTGGGGTAGAGAGGATCAGGGGGATGAGGAAAAGTCCTTCAATTCTTAGAGTTGCTGACCCTTCAAGAATTGCTCATTTTAAGGATAAAATGCAGCAATAATGTTTTCCTTGTCAGTTATGATGTATCTCTAAAAAACAGGGTCCTAAGCAAGTTCCCAAAGTTCCTTGGAGGAGGAGGAGGAATGAGAATCTAATCAGTGACCTGGTACTCCTTACATCTCTCCTAATCTCCTTAGAGATTTGGTTCTTGTCAGGATGCCAGATGTTGCAGCTGTGGAGGGGGGTGGATCTAACACACAGATAAAGACTTAGAGATACAGAAAAAGGCTTGAAGTCAGTAGACTTGGATTCAAAGAATCATAAAAGGAACCTTAGAGTCCACCTAGTCCAATGCCTAATTTTGCAGATAAGGAAGAAGAGCCCTAAAAGATTAAGTGACTTGCCAAAGATCATGCTGGTAATAACAGAGGCAGAATTTGAATTTAAGTCCTGTCACACCAAAGTCTTTGCTTTTTACATTAGACCATTTTGGTTCCAGCTCTACCATGCTCCATTATTGACTATCTGTATGTGACTTCATCTCTGGGTCTACATTTCCTTTTTTAACCTTACTTGTAAAAGAAGAGGCTTAAACTAGGTAATTTCTTTTCTTCTTCTTCCTTGCTTCCTTTTTTCCTCCTCCTCCTCCTTTTCTCTTTCTATCTTTTCATCTCCTTTTGCTTCTCCTTTTTTCCTTCTTCTCCTCCTCCTCCTCCTTCTTCCTTAAATCCTAGGAATATAAGTACAAGAATATATAGAGACAGTCCTTGCTCTCAAAGAACATACTTTCTAAACAGAACATACTTGAAAGGGGTGCTAAAAAAACAGGAGGCAGGGTACAGAAGAAGGGACTCAGTGTAAAGGCATAGTCAACAAGGTTGTCCAGAGAGTCAGGAATACATTGTGGAGAGGATTGAGGCTATAGTAAACCTGGATTTCCTCCTTAAAATGTAGCTTTGTGGAGGAACAGTTAATCAAAAGGAGTGCTAACAGGGGAGGAGGATGTTTCCAATGTGAAAAGAACTCCAGGGATAAAGTGAGTTTCCAGGGTAAAGTGGTTTCAATGGTATGATAGACAAAGTCCTGAGTAAGGATTGTAGTCTGGAGAGCCTCCATGTCTCCATCTGTAAAATAGGGTAATAATACTTATATGACTTAAGTGGATTTTATGTGGAAAGCACTTTGTAAACTTTAATTCTATTGACTCTATAAAATTTGCATGATTTGGTTAGGCCTTAGATGCATGAACTGTTCTTCCCATTTTCATCTGAGGATATTGACTTGTACTTTACTGAGAAAATGAAAGCATTTACTGCAAGCCCTCTCTTTTCTCTTCCTCTTCATTAAAACCCCCTTAAGTGTACTCCCTTTCTTTTAGCTTCCACTGTAATTCTTCTCCTTACAAAAGTCACCCCTTCTCCATGTGTTCTTGATCTTTTTCTTTTCCACCATCTCCATCTGATTGTCTCCTCTGCTTTCTCTTTTCTCTCTCTAATCTCTAGTCCCTTTCTATCCATTTATTCCATTCCTATTACTTTCAAATATCCATCCCTAAATCTCCCCATCCTTAATAGCTTCATTTGACTCCACCATCCCCTTAACATATCTTTTATATCTCTTCCCTTTTTCAGACAAACTCTTAAGAAAAGATGCTTTTACTTTCCCTTCTTATCATGTACTCCTCAACCTTTTGCAATTTACTTTCTGATCTTACCAGTCAACAAAAATTGCTGTCTTCAGAGTTTTCTGGTGGTTTCTTAACTGCAAAATATGATGTTTTCCCTCTTAATTCTTCTTCATTTTGGTCTCTTTTGTTACTTTTGAAACTTTCTGTTCATTACTGTCTCCTACAGAACATATTTTTTTTTGTCTCTCTGTGTGTGTGTGTGTCACATTATTCTATCTTATTTCTCTTGCTACTTGTCACATCTTCTTAGTCTCCTTTATTAATTCATTTTCCATATCTCATCCTTTAACTGTGGCTGTTGCTCAAGGCTCTGATCTAGATGCTCTTCTCTTCTCTCTCTAATTTAAAATTTAGTTATGCTTATTCTGTCTTCTCTCCTTTTCCTTAGTGACTTCTCTTCCTCTCTTTTTTTTATTTTTACCAAAGTGTTAATGATAAGTTAACTGAGATGGGTTGTGCTTTGCTTTGCAAAAAGTGGAAAATTATAAATTCACTTCATCTATTAGTTGGTTTTGGTTATATTAGGATCAACAATTATCCCAAATTAACATGCCAAGTCTGTATTTGCTCACTCCTATGTATGAGTGTGTGTGTGTGTGTGTGTGTGTGTGTGTTTGATGGTGCTGCTATGTACAAAACTATACAAGGAGCCAGTCTGACTGGCTCAGCCAAAATTCTTGTCAGAAAAATAGTTGGTAAACCCCCAAGGGAATGTTAGCTTTCAGAAATATAGGTGCCCTAGGGAAATTGGGTTGGAAATAGATAGTTGGGAAGAGAGAGAGGATAGTATGGGCAACTCTTAACCATTGTTTTCATACTCCTATATTTATCTTTCCCCATAATTTTGGCCACTATACCAACTGAATATCTTGTCTGCCCTCATGCTGACCTCAAAGTCTATAGAATACAAAATAATCAGTTTTTTAAATAAATGAATTATCTAGATGTCATAACACATGTCTATATTCCTTGCTCCTAAGGAAACCGATGCTGATAAGCTGCTTCATTTTGGGAAGTCTAAACTGCATAGGATTCCAGCCAATCATGTGTCTATACTAAGGCTGGTACCAATATGTTAAGCCCTTAAGATCAGAAGGTTACCAGGCTACCTAAGGATGTGCAAATCATCTCAGCTTGGAAGAAAGGAACATGTTAAAGCTTCTATATTGATTAACATTAGAATTAAACCCTTGAGAAGTTATTATAATTCTAGTTTATTCAAGATAGGGAGACCCAGTGTAGATAGAAAGAAGGAGAAAAGGAAGGACAAAAACAGAAAGAGAGAGAAATAGGAGGTAGAGGACAGAGGGAGGGAGAATTAACTAGTTTGTTTAAACACAATTTTAATATTATTCTAGCTGGTGTAGAATAAGAATAATAGAGTCTCAATAATATTCTACCCAAAGCCTTATTACTTCTGTGCCCTTTGTATCTTTAGTGGTTGATTAGTGTTGCCTATTCTATGATGCTTTCATCATTTCATGATGGAGCCTTGTGCTAAATGTGGGCATTTTCATATTACTCCATAAATTTCTTAAGACTTTTGGATAGCATGCAATTAAGTATATGCAAAGCATCACAGAATTGATGCTTTCCAGTTATGGTTCTGAAGAAGACTTTTGAGAGTTCCTTGGACAGCAGAACATTAAATCAGTCAATGTTTAAAAGAAATTAATTCAGATTATTGACTAGAAGGACAAATACTAAAGCTGAATCCTAAATATTTTGGTCATATAATGAGAAGACAGAACTCACTGGAAAAGACCCTGATGTTGGGAAAGATTAAAAGCAAAAGCAAGAGGTGACAACAGAGGATAAGATGGATAGATAGTATCTCAGAAACAACAAACTTGAGCTTGAACAGATTTTGAGAAATAGTGGCAGATAGAAAAGCCTAGTGTGCTGTGGTCCATGGGGTCAGAAAGAGTCAGACATCATTGACTGAACAATAGCAACAACAACTGAAGTATAAAATAGATCACAATAGAAAAGATTGCTTCCATGATCTTACTGACAGAGCATGCATAGTCTACCTTTCATGTCTATTTTGTAGTTGGTTTATTCTCATAGCTAGTTTGAATGAAGATGTGATGATTGTTTTTGTAACCAGGTTAAAAGAACATGTCATGTTTTTTGTAATGAAATAGTTTGCTCAGAGAAAGTTTAATGATAAGATATCAGCCATGACCCCTTCCTGGGTTCACATTAGACCCAGTAGCTTAGAATGGTTGAGCAGCATATATGTAGACAACAAAGGTTACCAGTTGTTACTAGCAAAATATAAATCTGAATTCTTTTTTAGGAGAGAGAAATGAGAACATTTTAGATCACTAAAAATCATATCCACCTTAAGTTCTCTGAATACACATGGGAAATATTTCAAATTTGCATTTTCTAAAAATTTAAGGAAAAACCTCAGGAATAGTCATCATAACTAAAAAGACCAAAAAAAGGATTATTAAACATTAAACATTATTAACTGGGACCTAGCTGAGGGCATAGTCATTAAAGACTAGAAAAAACTCAGCATTATGTATTTTTCTAAAGAAATAGTATTATAGGTTTTAGACATGAACAACAACAACAAAAAAAAACTTTAAGGTTCATCTTATCCAACACCCTCCCCATTTTATAAATGAGGTAAGTGACGAGTAAGTAGCAAAGCCAGAATCAAAACCTGGCCTTTAAACTCCAACATAATTATATGACTGGTAGTTACATATAGTAACTTGAAATAGCCACAAAAGGATTGCCAAGTAGAGATCTTTTAGTGTTGTGACTCATCCTTAATGGAATAATTCCATTCAATTCAACAAATATTCATTATGTACTTATTATGTACCAAGCACTGTGCTAGGCTCATTTATATAATCATAGTTGGGTAGATTAGCAAGTATGCTTTCCGGGCTCACTATTCCAGAACCAGACAACTATACTTTCCCCTTTGGCTTCTGAAAATACATGAAGGGACTTGGATTATCCTTTTCCATGGCTATCAGTTCAAGTCCCTACCTAGAGGGGGAGTAGTTATTTTTCCTTCACTGGAAGTCACCAGTAACCTTGTAGTACTATTTGACCACTTAGCATCAATTAGCTTTTATAAGGGGATAATTTCTTTGAAAATAAAATAATAGGGGCAGCTAGGTGGTGTATTGGATAGAACACCAGCCCTGAAGTCAGGAGGACCTGAGTTCAAATCTGGCCTCAGACACTTGACACTTCCTAGTGGTGTGACCCTGGACAAATCACTTAACCCCAATTGCCTCAACAACAACAATAACAAAAATAATAATAGTATACACATTTCCCCTAATAGCTTGGTCTTCTCTCTAATACTTCAGTCTTAGGGAAGAATGGGCTCAGACACAGTTTCTACATAGAATTGGTCCTACAAGTTCATAGCCAAAGATAGTAATTTCTCCTGAATGAGTCTTTATTTCACCTCTTTCTGGACTGGTTTCTGAAAATCATTCCAGTAGTTGTTCCTTATTCCTGGAAGGATCTAGGTTGGTCTTTAAAACCCAGCATGCATTTTGACTCCCTGAATTCCAGATGCCCCAGATACTCAGAGGATTGCTCTCCTAGTCTTCTAAAGCACAATCGACACCTCCAGGTTAATCTTCTTCACCTAAAATGAAAGAAGAAATGGTGAGGAACAAAATCTGTTTTCATGAAAGCCTTGGAGGGAAAAAGGACTTTCCATTACACTCCCTCATATAGCATTGTGTCTCACCAGATGCCCCCAGTGAAGTAAAACTAAGAACATAAATTCACTAAGAAAGGGGCTGAGTGTGACCAAGGCCTTTTGAAGGCATCCCCAAGTTCCGTTTCTATAATTATAACCAATCAAATAGGCTGCTGACCACCACATGGGCAACAGATTTCAACCAGTTGTCAAGTCTCTACACTAATTTTCTTCAAAGCATTTCATATATATACATACACACATACACACACACACATACACTATATATATACACATACAATCACTCTTCTCCTAGAAGCAGGCTTTCCAGACTTTGTCACATGAGAAATAGTTTCAGAGGTACTGCACATATAATCTCTTGGAACATATATATATATATACACACACACACACATATTTGGAGTTAGATGCTACAATATGGCATAAAAACTGACCTCAGACTCAGAGAGATCTGGCCCTGACACATATTAGCTGCGTAACTCCTGGGCAAATCAATTAACTTTTCAGTGACCCTGCAAGACCTGTAGGACTATCATTAGCATAACAGTTATTGATCTACCTTGGTAGATTGGCTGTAATTGTGGAACTGGAACTAGGCCTTCAAAAGGCCTTGAAAGAATTTCTTTAATTCATAAGACTCTATGCCAAGGAAATCAAAGATCCAGATCAAAAATAATGACAACAACAATAAAATGAAACCTACTTGAAAGTGTTTAAAACCTGATTGCCCTTCTAAACAAGTTAATTATTCTCTCTTTTGTACAATATTGCTTTCACTATTCATTTGGAATATAGGATATTAGAGGGGACCTTTGGGGTCAATTTATTCAAGCTATTTTTTTTTTTTTTACAGATGAGGAAACATGCCTAGAGATATCAAATGACTCACTTAAGGAGGCCATACAGCTGATATTAAAACCTATTGTTTGTTCTTTGTGTGGTAAATCACCCCCCCCACACACACACACACAATTTTTAAAAGAAAGAAATATTCCATAAATAGAAGGATTGATTTTGACCTGGTCTTAACTTAATTATTAAGAATTCTGAATTAATAGGATTTGAGTTAATGAAATTTTACTATATGTTACTCTGGCCAAATAAGAATCAGGGAAAAATCCAAGCGTAGGCTATTCCCAGCATGCTTTGAGAGAGCAACTGATTGACTGATCTATCTTTCTTTTTCTGTAGAGAGGTCCCATGTGTGTTTGGATGGTTTGAGCCTTATGAGAATGAATGTTCTCTTTTTTTATAAGGAGTCTTTGGAGACAGACATTTTCTGCTTTTCATTCCCTAAACACTCTTTCTTTCTTTTCACAGACATGGGAATCATAGCTGCTTGTCTGAATACCCCTCTCAGATCAGAAATATCTTTCCTAGGGTTTGAACAATTTTTATTTTTATCGTTTAATAGTAAGAGCATCATGACTGTGGTTTTATACTTTATGAAACTGAAATCACAATCATGCTGAGCTAGAACCCTTTGCAAAAATCAACTTTTAAGAAAGCAAATGAAGAGAGGTCCTTCTGCGTACTTCCATGTCAGGCTATTAGCATCAGTTCTGGACTCAGGCTTATAAAAATGGTGAAATCTCAATTTATGCAATGCTTTCAAGATTTAGGGATGCTCTCTTCATAATAATGGAAGTAGATAATACAAGTATTATTAACCACATTTTACAAATGAGGAAGCAGACATGGAAGTGATTTCCCCATAATCAAACAGTTACAAGAACTGAGATGTGAACTCACGTTTCTGATCCCAAGACTATTACAGTTTCCACTATGGCATGAACATTCTAGAGGTATCATCAATAAGGCGAACTTGAAAATGAAGTGACTACTTAGAGGTGGGCTTAGTGACTTGTTTCCAACTCTAGTTTGAGGATTATCTATAATATCTTGGGTCCAGAGCAGAATACACACCCTAAACAAAATGGATACGTTGGGGCTATAAAGTTCTGACTGGCAAATTTTCAGCCCAGAACCAGCAGTGTTCTTTCCAAAACTAGTGTAAGAAATATGGTAATTCCATGAACCACAATACTAATTATTGTGCTACAGGGTGGTCCCCGAAATCTAGAGAATGACTAGAAGGGGATCCTAGCAGGAAACCAACAGTATGGCATGGTCTAGGGGGCTGCCAAACATCTGGGTGGTAACTAAAAAATTCAATTAAGTATCTAGGTTTTTTGTTTTCTTTTGAAGCAATGATGCCAAACATCCGGCAACATCTGGATAATTGATGGATTTTTCCCCCCCTTCGGTTTTCATCCACTGTCCTCATATAACCACAACACCTGGGTATCTGCAGCATGATTGGCACGGATATTGTCGACTATATTTTAAAGTCTGAAATGTTTTGCTTCAGGGGAAAATGCAAAATATACTATTCAAAAGAAAGCCACAGAAAGTGAAGGACAGTGAAAGGAGAACATATGCAGAAATAAGGACAATTGGGTATTGGTTTAGCACCTAGCCAACTGTGTGATCTTAAACAAGTTGCTTTTCTTCTCTGGGTCATAGGTATCCCCATCTGTAAAATGAGCTGAAGTTAGATGAGATGGTCTTTCTGGTCCCTGTGTCCAATGATTCTACAAATTTAAAAAAATTCAATTCAATTTGGTAAAAGTGATCCTCCTGGGGAATTTGAAATTGCTTTTAATTCCTAGAAAATTTAGCACTCCCTGAATGAAATAGACAATATTGAGCATTTCCTGTTAAATAGGTTTGGTGAATCTGCCAATCTAGAGAAAAAACCTTGCATGTGCAGAGATCTTGGTTTTCACATGTGAACCATAAAGTACTAATGAAGTGATTGAACTTAGATGGCCTCTCAGTTCCCTTCCAGGACTAATATTCTGTGAGCTTTTTTTTTTTTTTTTTTAAAGATTTTTCTTTTTCCTTTTTTTTTTTTTTTACTATTTTAAAGATATTTTTTAGTATCCTTGTGAGAGCATTTCTGCTTATCAAATAGATGATAATAAAGTTGCAGTTTCCTAACAAGTGAAAGTTCAGATACTTGATATGTGTGTGTGGTTTTGATGGGGAAGAACTGGATTTTCGGTTACTATTAGTATTTCACTGCTTAATTTGGGCTAGTGGGCCTATCCTAATTTACATGAAGGCTTTGGTTCTAGGCTGTTGTTGAAGAGCCTGATTCAATGAAAAGTGAAATGGTTTCTCCAAAAGGAGCCATTACCAAGAAAGATGAGACAGGAATCTATATGCCTTGGTTCCCTGTGTAGTGTTCTGCTCTCTTGACTTGAAGTGACTTGAGTATCTTTTTAAATTTCATTTAAACTTTTCCTAACTCATGAAACTTATGGTATTGAATTCTTGCATTCAATTTACAAATTCCAGCAAGAAACTGACCCCAACTTAATGGGATGGAGTAGAAAGATCATTGGGCAGCTAGATAGCACAATGGATAGAACACTGACCTTGGAGTTGGGAGGACCTGAATTGAAATTTGGCCTCATATTCTTATGAGTTATGTGACTCTGGGCTGGCCATGTAGCCCCATTTGCCTGAATTCCTCATCTGTAAAATGAGCTGGAGAAGGAAATGAGAAACCACTCCAGTATCCCAAATGGCATCACAGAGACCCATATACAACTAAAACAAAAGCAACACAGTGGAAAGATCAGCAGAGTTCATAAGATTTCATTTTGAATCCTAGCTCTTCTACCTACTAGCTGAATGACTTTGGCTAAATCTATTTTAGCCTTTTCATTTTTGATTTCCATGTTTATAAAATGAAGTAACTAGACAAGATGATCTCTAAGGTTGTTCAAATTCTGTGATTTCATGCATCTTTCGCTCTTCTCTTCCCTACCCAGTTATGACTGAAAACTCTGGAACCTGGGAAAACTCCGTTGAAGAGGGAAGGGCATAATGAAAATTACTAACCACTTGGCTGAAGTTGTCTAAGGGAGGTCATCGAAGTCAGTGAGATTAAGGAATGGGAAGACCTTGATATTTAAAACAGGCAAAGGTTATGGAGGCAAAAGCTGTGTCCAGCACTGAATTTTCTGGGGTAAAGGGAAAGTATCTTGGTGGTATGAAGATGATGGCAGCAAACAAAGGTTTGGACAAAGTAGCATACCCTTGAAAGGAGGGGGTGTAGTTGTTGGGCAATGATGGCAGAGAGAAGGTTCGGGACAGTCTGGGAAGGAATGTACCTCTTAATACTTTGTGTCAAGTGTGGAAGATGGAACAGCCAGCCCAGAGATTTGTGGTCTCTAAGAGAAGCTGACTTAGATAGAGGTTAAATGACTTGTCCAGTGTCATGAAGCTAGTATCTGAAGAAAAATTCGAACTCAAGTCTTCCTGACTAAAAGCTGTAGTGATCCATCCATCTCACTCCATTGCTGTCTCCTACTAAAAGCTGGGAAGAAGGTAAAAAGAAGAAATGAAGGCTGAAGGAAGCAAGGTTTTATAATTAATACAGGAGGGTTCCAGAGGGCATAGTAGAAAGGAAGGGCAGAAAGGGATAGAGCTTTGGAGAGCTAGCGTGGGGTTGTACAGGTAGGAGTGTAAGGAGAGGGACCAAAGGAAAGGTGGTTTTGCCTTTTTGGAAGAGGATTAGAGTAGTAAGAATGAGGAGTCATAAAACTTGGGTACACCAAGATCAGAGAGGCTAAATTATATTAAAGAATCCCTTTTGACCCTAACCCTCAGGAAAAGTCCTGTCATTTGATTATGGTGAGGAAGACTGAAATCATAAGGAAATATATTAATTATTATAATCAGCTGATTATACATTGATTGAAAATTTGCTTTGGATGGAACATTAAGCTCAGTGATGGGGAATCTAAAGGTTAAAGGTGACCCTTAATCTCTACCTTCAAAAAGTTTACTCTTATAGAGATGATATGAAATAATGGAAATAGTATTGTCTGGACTTAGAGTCAGAAATCAATGAGATGATTAATGAAAAAGGACTGTTAAGTATTTACTATTTGCTAGGCACTGTGCTGAAAGCCAGAGATCCAACAAAAGGTGAAATAGTACTTTTCCTCAAGAAACTTCTATATTCTATCATAAACTTGTTTGGGTTCAACTGCTAATTCACCTACATACTAACTTTGGATTAAAAAGGAAAGAAGTTATTAATATTTTCCCTATAAACACACACACACAAACACACATACACACACATATATAGCAGGTTAACATTTGCCTCTTTAATCTAGATATTTTGTTTTTTTATCTTCCCATCTTGATGGTTGCTTGATCTTTCCTACCCATTGAATGCTCCACTTATAATAAAATCAGAAGGCAAAACAACTTTTAAGCAATAGACTCAATTTTGCAAGCTTCTTAAATTTTCTAAGCCTCAGTTTTCTCATCTGTAAAAGGGGGATATAATAGTACCTACGTCACAGGGTTCCTATGAGATTCAAATGAGACAATGCAAATTAATTGTTTCATAAAACTTAGAAATCAGTCAGGCAAAAAGTAACTCATAGTCTAATGGAAGAGAGAATATATAAACAAGATATATATAGTGATGTATAGTTTGGTTATTATGACTATTATAGTAGTGGAGATGGAAGTCCCTTCCGAGACAGTTCCTATGCTAAATAGTCTTTTGATAGAAATTTGTGCCTGTTAGAAAGATGGTTGGAGGGGGCAGCTAGGTGGCACAGTGGATAGAGCATTAGCCCTGGAGAACCTGAATTCAAATCTAAACCTCAGACACTTACTAGCTGTATGATCCTGGGCAAGTCATTTAATTCCAATTGCCTCAAAAAAGAAAAAAAAAGATTTCTGGAAGTAGAAACTGATGGCTATAGAACTCTTATGTATCTATTTTACTCTGGGGAAGAGTCATAGAGCAGTTCTGATGTTCCATTGGGGTTAGGAAGGAATGTCTCCTCTCTTCTACTCTGGGGAAAGGTAAAAAGAACCGACCACTCCTATTCTAATTCTGACTCTGAATTTATAACACTGTTTCTCTATGAAAATGATTTCATAAAAGACTAGAAAAGAAAGAAACTAAAATCCAATGGGAAATTGATAACAAAAATGTTATGCGGGGAAAAATGAATGAGGTTATTAATAACAGACTGAATTTTCCGTGTAAAAATATACATTGCCGATTAACATTTGACTCTTTAATCTAGATTTCTTGTTTGCTTTATCTTCTCATCTTAATGGTCGCTTCATCTTTCCTACCCACTGAATGCTCCACTTATAATAAAATCAGAAGGCAAAACAACTTTTTAGTAATGGACTAAATTTCGCAAGAGCCCTGAAAGGTCCAGGAGGAGGATAGGAGGAGGGGAAGAATCCCAAGGCTTCTTTCAAATAGGCAAGCCAGCAATGCTAACTGAATTACAAACAACAGCTCAAAGACTGAGAATGATGTTCCTTGGGAGACAGATCTGGACAGTTGTTTTGCCTAAGATGGCAAGAACAGCATCCTTCATTCTAGGGCCAAGACTACCATACATGGACACAATTTGTCTCCCCTCCGAAGAGGTGCTTCAGAATTCATTTAGGGGTTGTTTTCCCATGAACAAATAGTTCTATCTTCCTTGGTATATATGTCACCTTTCTTTTGGAGGGTTTCTTTTCTTCCACTGGGTTGGGAGACAGAAGAGCCGTTTGTTGGAGCTATCTTTTATGGTGAACATTTTGAATATCAGCACAATACCAGGGGTTTATTTTAGGCCATAGCAGCAATGAAATCTTTTATGTTGACATTGCACAGGACTGACTATATTGTTCTATAACTTCTAAGAGTACGTCCTTGTGTCTTTAGGTTTTTTTCTATCAGACATTTAGTTGTGGGCCCACCAACTTCAAACCGAGTTCATTTTTCCTTCTAGGTGATGTTTTCTCACACATAACAATTCTTCTGGAAGGTGTTAAAAGGAAGATTCCATCTGTGGCCAATTTTAAAAGAAATTCAAATTCAGCAAAAAATAAGTTGCCGACTATATGTGCTTGGTGCTAAAATAAAAATAAATAAATAAATAAATAACGATCCCTGATCTCAGATAATTTACACTTTTGTGTGAGAACTAAGGAACAGTTGCAAATAGCTGCAGTACAAAAAAATACATCATTGAGTGAAGAAGAAAGGAACCAAAAGGGTTATGTTAGATCTGGGCTAGGAAAGTTCACTTCCAACTGGGAACATTAGAAAAGGCTGCATGGAGGAGGAAGCCTTTGATGATCAGTAAAAACCTAGGCAGTAGAAAGAGATAGAACATTTAGTCCAGAGAAATAACATGAGCGATTGCATGGCGATGAGAAAGAAAAAACGCGTTCATGGACTCTTGAGAAAGACTCTCATTTGACAGACAGAATTTTGTCAGGTAATAAGTATAACCAGATGCCCTCTGAAAATGACTTATTTTCCTCTTAATGAGAATTAATCATGTAGGCTTCATTCCCATTAGTTTCTCAGAGCTATTAAAATTTCACACTGGATAATATTAATCTAATTGTTTATCTCCAGCAAGATAGAGTTCTACAGGTCATGAACATTTTCTGATACTGTAAACCATAGCCATAAACTCTAGGAACAAATGCTACTCTCCCTTTGTGGGAAACCCACAGCATTTAATGGCTTTTCAATGATTGTACTTCTGAACGAGCCAAAGGACAGTATTGTAAGGATAGTTTGAAAAAGAAATATTATTTTTGGCTAAGTGGTGGAGTCACTGACAAATCCATTTGTATTCATATGCATATGTGTGTATGTGTATGTGTGTGTGTGTATGTGTGTGTGTGTGTGTTGTAATAAATATTAGGAATGGAGGAAAGGACCTTCCTTGGGAGAGGGAAAAGGGGGAGAAAGGAAAGCAGAAGAGATAGAGAGAGAAGGAGGAAGGAAGGATCAGAGACAAAGGAAGAGGAAGGAGATAGGCATTTATAGCACCATGCACTAGGTTCTTTAAAAAAAGACCAAATATTATAGTCAGTCAATAAACATTTATTAAGCATATAATATGTGATAAACCATGATAAGCTCTTGATATACAAAATGAAGCCAAAGACAGTCAAAGCTTTGCCCTCAAGATGCTCATAACCTTTTGAGGAAAATGACAAACAAATATGTGCAATTTATAACCTATGTCAGATTGCTTGCCCTCTTGGGGAGGGAGGAGAGATAAAAAGGAAGCATAGAATTTGTAATTAAAAACATGTTAAGAATTGTTTTGACATGTAATTGGGAAAAACAAAATATTAAAATAAATATATACAAACTAAATACAGGAAAAAAGAAATAAAAGAAGAAAGGCATAAAAATGTGAGAGTCTGGGAAATTTTTTATTTTGGCAGAAAAAGAGATTTTAATTGAGATTTGAAGCAAGCCAGGGGAGCCAATAGGTGGAGATGAGAAAGGAGAATATTTCAGGCATGAGAGACAGGCAGAGAAAATACCTGGAATGAAAAGATAGAATATTTTATTTGAGAAATTGCCAAGAAACCAGTGGCACTAGGTTGAAAAGTACATGATAAGGAACAAGGTCTAAGAAGACTGGAAAGGTGGATATGACAAATAGAAGATTTTGGATTTGATCTTGGAGGTGATAGAGAGTCACTGGAATTTTGAGAAAAGTGAGGCAAATAAAATTTAAATAATTTAGCCAAGATCAGACAGGTGGTAAGTAACTACTTTGCCCTTGGGGAAAGGGAAGGAGGGCTTGGAGGGAGGGAGGGAGAGTAAGAGAAATCAAAAGAGAGAGGGAAAGGGGAGAGACAGAAATAAATAGAGAGACAGAGACAGAGAAATAGAGTGAGAGACACAATTATAAGGATAGTATCACTACTCTCATCAGAAATGTGATAGTGGTGAGGAACTAAAATGGCATTGACATGAAAAGGAAACCACTTCAAAATTTCATTTGTATTTTGTTGGGCTCTCATTCTCTTAATCCTCTCTTTTGTATCTGAATTCAAAATTCTCTTGACAGACTAGAACAATAAGTTAACTTAAATATAGTGAAATTGAATAGAAATAAATGTAAAATTCTACACTTGGGTTCAGTAAAAGGACTATTGAAGGCCAAGGTAAATTATTCTGCAATGGGCCTGACCCAGGCTGGTCCAGTTACTCAAGCTAAGAATTATAAAATAGTGAGATACTTAAATCCCTAAAATTTAACAACAGGAAATTTGCTCAACAGTAGACATAGAAAGGTTATTCAATAAAGATGCAATGTTGATTCAGTGGCGCACATCTCCTGTCACCCACACATTAGACCAAGTGCCACATAGGAAGTTCATCAAGTCCAAAAGGCACTTGGATATTTTTGTTTTGGGCTCTTCTGCTTTAGGTGAATTTGCAGCTGTGTCAACAGTTCAAGCCTTAGTCCTCTTGACCAAGCTAGTTTGGTTTTGAGGACAATTTCATTTGCCTTTTAAGGGAAAAAACTAGCCTATGTGTCAGGGATCTTCAAGTCTTATCGGGCCATGCATAGTGAATTTTTCATTGTGCAATGGGGCTTAGTGCCAGGGTTCAACCAGATTAATAGCAGCTGTAGCTCATAGCACACTGGGGAGACATACCTACATAGGAGTTCATCTAAAAAACGATCTGGAATTTTAGTGGGCTGTAAGATCAGAATGAGTCAATAATGTGATATGATAACCAGTCAAGCTAATACAATATTAGCCTGCCTTAAAAGAGATAGATTTCTGGACTGGTGGAGTTTAGTCTTGTACTCTTTATTAGTCAGTCCACATTCTAAGTACTACTTTTTAGGAAGGACATTAACTGGAGAATGTAAAGAGGAGACTAACTAGAATGGTAAGGGCTCAAGTATGTGCCAAGTGAGAATTGCTCAGAGAAGCTTCAGATAGTTAAACTAAAAAAGAGAATTAGATGGCATTATGACTATGTTAAAAATTTAAAGACACTAGGAAGAGAGATTAGATTTATTCTGCTTGATCCCATATGACAGAACTATTTGTAATGGGTAGAATTTGTAAAGAGATAAATTTGATATCAAGAACAAATTTGCAATGATTAGAACTCTTTGAAAATGAACAGGGCTTCTTTTGCACGTAGTGGGTTCCTTTTCATAGAGGGATATAAATGGGAGATGGTAGACTTCTTTTCAGGTTGAAGAACTCCCTTTTTTCCTCTGTAGATTAGATTGGATCCCAGCTCCTTAAACTGTGGTTTGCAAATCCATATGGGAGTTGCAAAATTATGATTTTAAAAAATCAATAAATGTTTGACTTATATATCTATTTTATATACCTCTATACCTAAGGTTTAGGGCCAAAAGAAGTCTTGAGTAGAAAAAGTTTAAGAAGCCTTTGACTAGATGACCTCTACGGACCCTTCTAACTCTGAAACTCAGGGTTTCTAGTTTTGTGTATGGAGCCTTCATTGGCTTCAGAGGGAGCTCTGGACCTAACATGAAGAAGCAGAATACAGCGAAGTTTGATTGCTTTAAGGCAGTGAAACAACTGATTAGGGGTCTTATCCAAAATCAGTAATGAGTTTGGAATAAGATCTTGCATCAACCTCTCTATTTTTAGCTCAGTTATCACTTATATATTCCATCATAAGAGGACATGATAATTCAATCCCCCTAGAACTTCATGGCGATAGCAATGATTTAGTTCCTTTCCTTCAAATCTGCAAATATAAAGTGGGATGCTGTGTATGGGAAAACTATGTCTGAAGTTTGGGGAAAGCCATTAACTCTAGCCTCTAGGGTATTCCTTGTTGCATTACAATAGTAATTTGTTAACTTATTGAAGCATTATCCAAAACCTTACAAATATACAGAAACATTTTATCAGCTCATTAAAAAAAACACACACACACACACACACACAGAACTCCATTATCCACTGAGGTAATGTAGGATATATGCTGCCTGGTGTAAATTGGTGCTTGTCTTGAAAATGTTTTCTAACAACTTAACTTGTTAAGCCTAAGTTGAAGCCCCTTGGGTTAAGGCCTAGGAATACAGAATCAGAGTGGAAATTCTTTAAGAGACCTTAAGGTCCATCACTGAGCTCCAAAATAAATTGCTCAAAGTGACATAGTTATAAAGTGGCAGAGCCAAGTCTCAGGTCTTCCGATTCTAAGTATTGTGCTCTTATTCTACTCTTAGACTAAAAGTTCCTAGAAAACAGGAACTGTTTTTTGCCTTCCTTTGTATTCTGAGTGCTTAGTATAGTGTCTGCCAAATAGTAAAAGCTAAATAAATGTTTGTTTAATATCTCTACTATATTCTGATTTTCCCTTGTCAGTGTATTTGTTATTTATGTAAGTAGTACTTATGCAGCTATATAATTTTATAAGTAACCTAGATAATTTTACTAGTTATTATGCATAATTTACTATCATTTGTTATGTAACTTTACTAGTAATCTAATAGTCATCTACACCATTTTAATAGTAGTCCTATAAGTTAGATGGAAGAAAGGAATCCATTTAGATGTCCTTTCTTCAGCTCCAACACAAGATATCTTAAATCAAAACAAATTTCATTTCCTGAGTTCCCTGTTTCTATCAATGGCACCACTATTCTCCCAATCACTCAATCTGATGAGTTGAAGTATTTTTAGTATTCCATTCAATGGATAGGAAAGATCAAGTATTTGACCTTTCTTTCTGTGTCCTATATAACTATTACATCCTGTCACCTTTCCCATCATAATGTATTGTGTATCTATTTATCTATCTCTTTCATTCTTTTTATCACCCACCTCTTTGTATCTGCTATCACCTCTTCTCTAAGTTGCTATAGCAGCTAACTCACTGGTCACTATGACTCCATTTTCTTTCCCTTTCTAATTTACTGGATTTTGAGCTGTTTTATTAACTTTCCTAAATTACCACTTACCTGCTAAAACACCTTTAATAGCTCCCCATTGTCTAAGATTTAAATATAAAATCCTTAAGCTGATGTTTAAAATATTTCTTTATATGCCCCTCCTCCCCTGCTTCTTGGGAAGGTGTTTACAAAATGTAGAACAGAACTAAGGGTCATTAAAAATCAAGAATTATTTTTCTCAGACTGCAATATTAGAATAAATCCATCAAAATAAATTTATCAGGATTAAGGTAAAGTATTACATTTATGTTTTAAAATAACAACCAAAACAATTTGGTATATAGAACATAGAAGTGACCTGATTTGGCAGTAATTCATATGGCAAAGATCTTAGAATTTTCCTTGACCACAAAATTATCTTTTCCTAATAGCCTGATAAAGCTCTTTAAAAAGTTGATGATTTTTTCTCTTTTGTCCAGATCCATGATTTCATGAGATAGAATTTCTCAATTTACATACAGTCTTTTTTGTCCATGATTCTTAGAGATTAAATAACTTGTTCATAGTCATCCTGCCTACCTATATCAAAACAGGACTTGGACTTTGGTGTTCTGATTCCAAGGCTAGTCTTCTATCATCAAATCCCAGTTCTGAATTGATTTTGACATTTACTTCTTCTGATACTGACTGGAGCTGTAGTAAAAACCAAGTTTATTGAGCACATTAAGGATTCAAACTTAACTGGCCCCTCATTACAACCAGGCACATTTTTAACCCTCCCTAATGGATTCCCTCTCTCTCCACAGAAATTATTCCAATTTTTCCTTTCTTTTTTCCTCGAGACTCCTATACTTCTCAATCTGTTCATTTTTTCAGATGACAACATTGTCTCTCTTGAAAAAATAGAATATTCACTGAACTTCCTCTTCTTCCCTTTTCTTCATCTTAAGAGCCCTTAACATCATCCCCCAGTCTCTTCTTCTTTTTCTCCTATTCTCTGTTAGATGATCTTCTTTACAGTGTAAAGATCAAAATTTCTACAAAGGTCCTTGATTATATCCCTTTTTTCTTCCTTATCGTATTACCCTCATGTCATTTTCTTTTTCACTTTCAATCTTCAACCTTTCCTTATCTACTTCTTCCTTTCCTGTCACTTTCAAATATGGCTATTATTTAAAGCAAACAAATAAACATTAACTTGATACTATCATACTCTCAAACTAGCATTTTATATTTCATTTTCTGTCTCTTTATCAGCCAAATGCCTAGGAAGAGTTGGCTATATTAGTTGTGTTTACTTCCCTTCCTCTCATTAACTCTTCAGCCTTTTGCAATTTGGCTTAAGAACTGATCATTCAACTCAAATTGTTCTCTGAAAATTATTAATGATTTCTTAGTTGGCAAATCAGATGCTCTTTTCCTGGTTTCATCCTTCTTGATTTTTGTGTTGCACTTGACATTGTTGATCCTCTCTTTCTTCTTAAATACTCTTATTGGGTTTTCATGATGTTACTATATCCTTTTCTTACTAATCTACTATTTCTTCTTAATCTCTTTTCCTGAACCATAATCTATATCATTCACCTTTCCTAGGCTTCAAGCCTCTGTCCTGGTCCCTCAAATCTCTCTATACTCTCATTTAATGACTTCATTAGCTCCAATAGGGTTGAGTTCCTGAATCATCTCCACAGAGAGATGACTAACAGATCCATAAATATTATCCATATTTCTCCCCCGAGCTTCCATCCCATATTCCCAGTTACCTAGTTGATATTTCAAATTGAACGTCTTAGAGACATATCAAAATGAACATGTTCTAAATAGAGCTAAATATTTTTCTTTCCAAATCCTCTCCTCTTTCAAACTTACATTTGTCTTGAAGGTACCTTCATTTTTTCAGTCCTTCAAATTTAAAATCTTTTTGACTTTTTTACTCTTCTTCACCCCACATATTCAATTAGTTGTCAAATTGTGCTCTCCACAACATTTCCTACATCTGTCCCCTTCTCTCTTTTTCCACAACCACTACCTTATTCCAGGTTCTCATTACCTCTTGTCTGAATTATTGTTGTGCCTCTTAACTGATCTCCCTGTCTATAGATTCTCATTACTTTAATCCCTCCACCACTAACCTGTAAAATAGATTTTCTAAAAGTACAGATCTGACCATGTCACTCACTTATTCAATAAACTCTCATGGCTCCCAAGTGCCTTTGAAACCAAGTATAAGTTTCTCTGTTTGGGTTTTTAAATATGTTTTCAACTTAGTCCCATTGTGTCTTCCTACCCCATATATTGGTCATTTCCCACACTCTAGGGCTTAATCAAATAGATTTTTCTGTTACTCTTACATGGTACTCTGTCCCTCATCTCTATGCCTTCTTCATTCATATCATCTAAATGCCTAGACTGAAATATTTGCTCATCTCTGCTTCATAAAATATCTTTTCCTTTGCATTCTATTTGAAGCCTCTTCTGATTTCCCCAAATGCTGGGGAACCTTCAACAACAATTATGTATTTGGTAACTTTGAATTTATTCTGTATCAACTTCTATATCTACTCCTTCTTCTGACTTATTCAATGTATTTGTATCACCAATTTCTAGCATAGTATCTAGGATGTAGCAGATAAATGTTGATTGGTATTGATACTCAATGAAATCTTAGATTACAGTAACATAAATATATTGTTTAAATCACATAAAATGGTAGTTCCACTGTACTTAGCTTGTTAGTGCAATTTGATATATTCAATTCTTAGCACCACATTTAAAGCAAATATTGTTAAGACTTCCAAATAAAGTCCTATTTCAAGGTCTCATTAAGGCATGGAGGTTATTCTAGGTTCTCAAAAACTATATTATTAGAATGCAAGTTATTCTATGGGGACAAGCATAACTTCATGGAGAGCTATTAAGGTCATCTACTAAAGAGTAAGGAAGTTGTGATTTGTATTAGTAGAAAGAATATCATACCATCAAAAATGGATCTCTTTAAAGTATAAATAAACTAAAATCCTTAGAAGTAAAAGCCCTTCATATTAATAATTATTATAATTATAGAAAAATTCTGCTTTGCAGTGAAGAATGATAAGAAGCCTGGAGACTACGTTATATGAAGGGAAGTTGAGAGAACTGAAGTTTTTAGCTTGGAAGGACTCAGTAGGAATATGAGAACTATTGTTAATATTTGGAGGATTATAGAGAAAGGAGTAGGCTGTCCAACAACACAATGGATTGTCTCATAATGTAATGAGCTCCTTATTAGTTCTCAAAGAGAGCCTGGATGATAACTGATCAAACATGTTGAAGAAAGTATAGGAATGCTAGGATTCCTCCCAATTCTAAAGATTCTGTAATATTTTTTCAACCTTATGTCTCACTACTCATTGTGAATCCTTTATTCAAACCAGACTGATCACATTATTGTGTACACACACACACATACACACACACACACATCTATATTTTTGTTCAAACATTCTTCTCATTTTGATAGTTTTCTGTTACCTAAAGAATACTATTTAAGACATTTATGGTGTTCCAATCCTGTTCCAACATATTGGGGGAGAGATAGCTAATATGATAGATAACAGAATCAAGATTCATGAAAAGTTTGAAATGATTTTTACTGAAATATTGAACCAAAAAAACTATCAAAAAACTTTAAAGAAAAAAACTCTATAATGTCTTGCATTTACATTTAAAATCCCTCAACAACAGATACAATCACAAAAATGCATCATGGGAAGGACTTGCATTTTCATAAAAATAATAATTATAATAAGAATAAAAAATGTTAGCATTTTACATAGCGTTTTAGGATTTGCAAAGTACTTTACATACATAATTTCATTTGATCCTTATAATACCCATGTGAAAAAGATATTATTATTATTATTCTGATTACATCTGATGAAACTGAGATCACTGCAGGAAAACTGACTTACCCAAAGTCACACAGATAGTAAGTTTCTGAGACAGGACTCAAGCTCAGGCCTTTTTGAGTTCAAGTCTAACACTCTCCAATTCTCCACCAACAAAAATGTCCACATCCCCTGTAAAAGACCTATTCATTTTAAGACTCATCTCCTTCATGAACTCACTCTAACAACTATAGTCCATAATATCCTAGCCCATCTATAGATATCAAGTATTGTTTATATCACTCATTTAAAACTCTATCACATAAAACTTAATTTTATAATATTATTTAGCAATTTATATGGGTATGATTGTGGCTTCTCTTCTCAGTAACATTACACAAAGGCAGGAATTAGCACCTAAACATGTTTATTTTTTTTCCCTTAATTCCTCCCATAGTGCTATCCATGTAGTAGGCAATCAAAAATATATAATGAATGGGTGAATCCCAGGTTTCATATGAAGAAACTAATGCTCATCAGTTATTTTGGAAAGCCAGAAATGAAGCCTCTTGATTCTGATGCATTATTCTATCTTTGAAAATATGCTATCTTTTTAGGGCATCTGGACAGGGTGAAAAGAACCATTCACATTTACATAATGCATTAAATTTTGCAAAGTGTTTTGCTCGTATTGATCCTTAGAAAGCAGACATTACAAGTATTTATTATTATTATTATTATTTTGTAAATTAAAAAATTACAAATAAAGAAATATGCTCAGAGATGCTAATCTCTTATTCAGTGTCCCTCCTGTTATAAGTTGTGCAACCAGACACAGACTCAGTACTCCTTGTTACAAGTTCATTGCTCTTTTCAGTATGCTACATAGTATTTTATAAACTTGCTGAAAATAGTACAATTTATGAATAGAAATTATTGAGTGTGTGAACTGAACACTCCAGAGAAATAATACTGCCTCATTATCAACTTGATAGGTTTCCTTTTTTTAAAGCTGTTTTAATATTTTTCCAACTATGTATAAATTTTTAACATTTTTTTTAATTTTGAGTTCCAAATTCTCTCCCTCCCTTCTTACCCTCCCATTATTGAGAAGGCAAGCAATTTTATATGTTATATACATGTGCAGTCATGCAAAACATTTTCATATTAGTCTTGTTGTGAAAAAAACACAGACCAGAAAAACAAAACAACCAACCTCAACAACCTCAACAACCAAAAAAACCCAGGAAAGTTAAAAAAGAGTATACTCTGGTCTGCATTCAGACTTGAGTTTTTTCTCTAGGGGTAAATAAGAATTTCTCATCCTAAATCCAATTGTCTTCAATCATTATGTTGCTTAGAATAGCTAAGTAATTCACAGTGATCATCATACAATATTGCTGTTACTGTGTACACTGTTCTCCTGGTTCTCCTCACTTCACTTTGCCTCAATTCGTGTGACTCTTTACAGTTTTTTTTTCTGAAAGCATCTTGCTTGTCATTTCTTACAACATAATAGTAGTTGATAACAATCATATCATTTAGTCATTCCCCAATTGATGAGCATCCCCTTGATTTCTATTTCTTTGCCACTACAAAAAGAATTAACAATATTTTTTACACATAGGCCTTTTTCCTTTTTTACAGTCCTTTTGAGATACAGATTTAGTAGGGCTATTAGGTGGGTCAAAGAGTATATGCAATTAACTTGACAAATTTAAAAAGTCCTCTATTTAATAGCACATAATTATCACATATGTTATCCCTGCCCCTTTCTCTTCTCTTGTAGAGGTTAAAAACCCCTTGTTGAATGATACACTTCATTTTTGTGAGTACTCTCTTCACAAATGTGAATCTGAACCCTTTTCTTGCTTAATAAAATAGTGTGTGAGAGTTTTTGCTGCCAAAAATTCATCACTTTATGGTTGACCTGGTTATGAATCCCTCAGAAGTTAGCTGGACTAAAGATTAGTCATTATTTATGTCATCAACTCTTATTCTTTTTTTTTAATTTTTAATTTTTTAATTTTTATTTAATAATTACTTTATATTGACACTCGTTTCTGTTCCAATTTTTTTTCCCTCCCTCCCTCCACCCCCTCCCCTAGATGGCAAGCAGTCCTTTATATGTTGGATATGTTGCAGTATATCCTAGATACAATATATGTTTGCAGAACCGAACAGTTCTCTTGTTGCATAGGGAGAATTGGATTCAGAAGGTATAAATAACCCCGGGAAGAAAAACAAAAATGCAGATAGTTCACATTCGTTTCCCAGTGTTCTTTCTTTGGGTGTAGCTGCTTTTGTCCGTCATTTATCAATTGAAACTCAGGTCTCTTTGTCAAAGAAATCCACTTCCATCAAAATATGTCCTCATACAATATCGTTGTCGAAGTGTATAATGATCTCCTGGTTCTGCTCATTTCACTCAGCATCAGTTCATGTAAGTCTCGCCAGTCCTCTCTGTATTCATCCTGCTGGTCATTTCTTACAGAACAATAATATTCCATAATGTTCATATACCACAATTTACCCAGCCATTCTCCAATTGATGGGCATCCATTCATTTTCCAGTTTCTAGCCACTACAAACAGGGCTGCTACAAACATTTTGGCACATACAGGTCCCTTTCCCTTCTTTAGTATTTCTTTGGGATATAAGCCCAGTAGAAACACTGCTGGATCAAAGGGTATGCACAATTTGATAATTTTTTGGGCATAATTCCAGATTGCTCTCCAGAATGGTTGGATTCGTTCACAACTCCACCAACAATGCATTAGTGTCCCAGTTTTCCCGCATCCCCTCCAACATTCATCATTATTTTTTCCTGTCATCTTAGCCAATCTGACAGGTGTGTAGTGGTATCTCAGAGTTGTCTTAATTTGCATTTCTCTGATCAATAATGATTTGGAACACTCTTTCATATGAGTGGTAATAGTTTCAATTTCATCCTCTGAAAATTATCAACTCTTATTCTTAAAGCCTTTCCAACTTGGTTGAATCTTCCAGACCTAATGATTCCCTGGTATAACCTTTGAAAAACCTTTGAGGAATCCTTTTCATGATATAATGAAGTAGTAACGTCAGACTTTAGTGGATGAAACAATGATCACACTGAAGGGTTTACAAAGCAGTTTTTTTTTTTTTGCTACAGTAGGTAATGTGCTGAATGGAATTCAAACCTTCGTCTGTTTCAATTTTCTCCTGTGTAAAATGGAAATAATAATAATAGCCACTATATCATGGGAATCCAATCAGATAAAATTTGGGAAGCACTTTGAAAACCTTAAAGCACTAAATAAATAATAGATATTTTTCTCATGATAGGGGGTGCAATTATTATAATTTTCATTTTATAGCTAATAAATCTGGGATTCATCAGGACAGAGCAACTTGCCTAAACTGATATGGGTAATAAGAATATGAAGGTGGGTCATCTGATTAAGTCTAACATCCTTTCCTTTAGACATCTTTAACAAATGTTAATATACATGGACAGTATAATATCAATATAAGATGTGCTTTCTATTTAGCTACATTGGTTTCAAGGTCCTCCCTAATTTGTCCTCAATCTATCTTTCCAAATTCATTTCATATTGAAACTCTCTATATTCCAGCTAAACTAACTGATTCTTTCCGATATTCTGTTTCCAACATTCCCAAGATTCCATTTCTTGCATCAATATTCAAACTATAGCTCTTTGCTTAAAATTGCAGAATGAGCTCTGACCCTCATTTCTACCTTTCAGAATCCTTTTCATACCTCAGGGCTCAGCTTTGGTACCTTCTCTTCCACATATCTTTTCTTGATCATCTTCTCTATTCCCCAGGTTTTAATGTTTTTCCTCTTCCTCAAATTAACTTATATTACTTATTTGTATTGTGCAGCTCACTGATAGAATGTAAGTTCCTTGAAGGCAGGGATTGTATTGTTTTTGTCCTTGCAGCTTCAGTGCTTTTGGGTAATTTGCACATCCTGATACTTAATAAGTTTGTTGACTCAAAAACTTAGTTTCTAGTCCCTGTATTAGCTTGCATTTTTATTGGAGCTATCCACTGCTGGATTTCTCACTTGGGTTTACTTCAGATAGGAACGTTCAGATTTTAAAAGATAATATAAATTCATTGGAATATAAATTTATTGACTTCAAATAGCACTTAGCCTGATCATAATGGCAACATTAAAGTAATTATGCTGTACTGATAGTTGATGGAGTTGTATTCATAAACATATTGAGTAATATCCACCCTTAATGTTTCCTCTTTTTCTTTGCCAAGTGTCTTTAAAATCATGTTGTTAAAGATACCATTAAACTTTAGGTAGCTGCAAACTTTTTTATTTGCCCATTTAATTTATATATTTTTTCTCAACCAAGACATTTCTCCTCTCCATAAAATAAAGATTAAAGAGAGTCAGGGATTACAATTTTTGATGCAGCTATGAAGGAGGGTTGATGCAGGTCAAGAGTTTAGTTAGAAGCTAGAGTTAGGGCTGTGATTTAAACCTTGATTCACCATTACTTATTGGATTGCCCTAACAAGGTAATAGATTGCTATTGGTCTTTCATCTTTTCTTTGTATCATAGGTTTAGAGCCATATAGGACCTTACAGGTCATCTGATCCAACTCCTTCATTTTTCAAATGAGTAAACTATGATCTAGAGATTAAATTACTTGCTCAGGTAGCAGCTAATAAGTGGCCAAGAAAACATTTGAATCCGTGTTTTCTGTGCTTAATAGATGTTGTTTGACTGTTGTCTGATACCTATTCTAACTCAAGCTTATATGATGCTTCCTTTATTCTCTTTATTATTCCTCACAACTTGTGAAAATGATAGTGCAAGTATTACTAGGTCCATTTTACAGATAAAGAAACTAAAGCTCTGTGAAATTGTCACCCACCCCCAAGATCACACATCTAATAAATTATTAATTCAGGGCTTTTGATTCCAAATCCAGATCTCAGACTGACTGAATTACCTTTGAGATGAAGATAGTGATTTCTCAATATTCTTATGGACCCCTAGCAGTGTGTCATCTCAACACGACACAAACATAATATATGGATCAGCCAAATCATCTATATGCTGGAGCTTTCTTACACTAATGAAAGCCTGTGGTCAAATTTTCATTTCATCTACAAATGTTACTAATCAGGGCTTTATTTATTATAATTTTGTTGATTGTTTTGACTTTAAAAAGTGATGAAAGAGTTGTTAATAATGCAGATTAAACGTAGAAGTGTGTCATACATACATTTTCTTCCCTGAAGAGCAGCTTGTTCAATATTAACATTTCTGGACAAAAGAATCCTACTTGGATTCCACTTAGAAGAATGACCCAAGATGCTAGGTTTGAAATTTGTCCTCCTGAAGAGAAAATAAGTGATACTGGTTCCATTCATCCCAAGCTAAGATCCTATCCCTTCTTTAATTTTCTATTTTCTCCCTACATAGTTAAGAACTTTAAAATGAAATTTTTTTTGTCTTTAGTTTTTCTAATTAGCATTACCTCAATTTGAGCATTAGAATTCTTTATACTATTTTTTAGAAAATGTGCCACACTTTACATTGATCATCTTTTATCTTCTCTTGCTTACCTTTACTATAAGTGTCTTTTAAATATTTGACGTGGTGAGTTCCTTGTGCATCCACATTGATGACTTATAAGTGCTTTCCCCTTTATATAGATGATTTTGGGAAAAAAATTCCTCATCTTATATGTCCCCATCCCTCTTCCTACCCTCCATCCCCTACCTTTTCACTTTGTGATACAAATTACAGTCTCAGTCTTGCTTTAAATATTTTTATGTGTAAAGGGCAGAGCTATTCCCTAGTCTTAACTAACATTTTCATATTGTCATTTTCATTAAGATTAAAATAGTTAGTGTCTGGGAAGAGAGAAATATAGCTCCCAGCCCTCTACAGGAAAAGGTTTACTTGTCTAGTCAATTTTAGTCTTGTGTTTTGAGGGAAAACACAAGTTACATTTCACAGAATCACAGTCACAAAACTTGAGATTTGGAAAAAAAAAACTTCAGTCATCACTTAATTTGACCCATGCACAAAATGAATCTCACTATAACATATCCCAGAGTAATTATCCAGTCTCTGCTTAAAGACCTTTTAAGAGAGGAAATTCACTAATACTCACAGCACTCCGTTGCACTTTTGGATAACTAATTGTTAGGAAGTTTTTCCTGATGTCGACTTTGCAACTTTATCTATTACTCTTAATTTGGCCCAAAGAAATCTAATCCATCATCTGCATGACAGAACTCAGATACCTGAAAAGAGCTATTTTTCTTAATTCTTTTTTTCTTTAGGTGAAACATACTCATTTCCTTCAATTGTTCTTCAAATGTCATGAACTTAAGGTCTTTCACTATCCTGCTTAATTCTCCTGTAGATAAAGCTGTAGTTTATCAGTATTCTTAAACTAATGCCTAGAACTAAACACAACTCTCCAAAGGAATTCTGATCAGACAGAGTGCAATGGGACTATCATTTCCCTATTCCTGGAAACTCTACTCCTTTTAATGCAGTCTCAAATCACATTAAGCTTTTTTGGCTGTCATATCACACTGCTAAATCATATTGACTGTTCAGTCCACTAAAACCCTCAATTTTTTTTTTTAATATTCAAGTGAAAGACGTTATATTTTATCCTTGTGGAATTTCATCTTATGAGATTTAGCTCAATGCTCTACCTTGTCAGGATTCTTTGGAATTCTAAGGCTTTCCTTCCACTGTGTTAATTACTCTAACCAGTTTGTTATCCATCTGCAAATTTGAAGAGCCTAATAACTATGCTTTTATCCAAATTGTAGATAAATACTCTAAAAAGCATAGGGCCATGCATAGATCCATTAGAGACCATCTGCCATGTTGATGTTGAGCCATTTAACAACTACCCTCTAAGTCAGCCATCCAACCAGATCTGAATCCAGATATCTCACTAAATCCCAAACATATCTCTCATCTTTTCTACAAAAATAGTATGCGATAATTTTACCAATATCTTTGCTAGAATCAATGTAAATCATATTGATAACATCTTTTTCATCTACAAAAATTTGGTAATCATATAAAAGAAGGAAATGAACCTTGTCTCACATGATCTGGTCTTCATGAAGTCATACCCTCTTTTTGTAATCAACATTTCCTTTTTCTAGATGTTATATCTTTAATGAGCTAATCTAGAAATTTGGAAATGAAGTCAAGTTTACTGGCTTGACTTTTAGTTTTTCAGCTCTGTATCTTTTTCTTTTCTTTTTTTTTTTAAGTTGAGAAAACAATTTCAATTCTCTAACCTTGTACTTCTTCCATTTTGCATAATCTTTCAAATATCATTGATAGCCACACTTTTTCTTTACTTTTAGGATTCCAGAATAGAGTATATTTGGGTCAGGTAACAAATTCATCAAGGACAAGGAAGACTGGCTACTCTTGTATATCTTTTTACTTATCATGAGAATTAACTCCCAGTTAGTCATTCTTGTTCTATCATTTTCACTGGCTATTTCTCATTTAGAAAACAAAAACAGAAACAAAGAAAACAAAACAAGAGAAAACAGAAATTAAATAAGAATTTTAGTAGCTCTTTTTTCTCTCTGTTGTCAGTAATCATTGTTCCATTCATCCCAAGTTAGGATCCTATCTCTTTAGGAGATAAATGTCTTTCAAATATTTGACTTGGTGAGTTCCTTGTGCATCCACGTTAATAACTTTTCACTTCTATGTAGATGATTCTGAAATACTTCTAATCCCTATTTCTATCCTTAGTTCCAGATGCGTATTTTAAATTATGTTCTAGAAAGGAATGAATTAAAAACCATTGTGTTCCAGATTCTCTACTAAGCACTAGAGATACAGAAATAAAGTAAGATGGCTCTTGCTGTTAAGAAGCTTATGTTCTAAAAGGTCAAGAATATCAAGTGATTTAATGAAAAAAAAATACAAAAGATGGAGGTTAGCAGTACCAAACCTAAAACTATATTATAAAGCAGCAGTCATTAAAACCACTTGGTACTGGGTAAGAAATAAAGTACTAGATCAGTGGAATAGATTAGATACACACAACACAATAATCAAGACCTATAGTAATCTAGTATTTGATAAATCCCCAAACTCCAGCTTCTGGAATAAAAACTCACTATTTGACAAAAATTGCTGGGAAAACTGAAAAATAATATGTCAGAAACTCAGCGTAGACCTTCATCTCCCACGTCATATAAATAAGGTCAAAATTGGTATGTAATTTTGACATAAAGGATGATACCATAAGCAAATTAGGAGAGCAAGGGATTAACCTATCAGATCTTTGGAGAAGAGAGAAATTTATGATCAAATAAGAATTAGAGAACATTATGAAAGGCAAAGTCTACAACTTTGGTTACATTAAATTAAAAAGTTTTTGCACAAGCCAACAGAATAGAACCAACAGAAACAAGATTAAAAGGGAAGTACAAAGAAAACTTGAAAAAATTTGAGAAAAATCTTTATAGCCAACATTTCTGATATCTCATTTCTAAAATAAAGAACTGTGTCAAATTTATAAGAATACAAGTAATTCCCCAGTTGATAAATGGTTAAAGGATACGAACAATTTTCAGCTGAAGAAATTAAAGCCATCCATAGTTATATAAAAAAAAATGGTCTAAATCACTATTGATTAGAGAAATGTAAACTAAAACAACTCTGAAGTTCCATCTCACACCTATCAAATTGGCTGATGACAGGAAAATATAATGATAAATGTTGAAGGGGATGTGGGAAAACTGGGACTTTAATGCATTGTTGGTGGAACTGTGAAATGATCCAACAATTCTGGAAAGTAATTTGGAACTTTGCCCAAAGGGCTATAAAACTGTGCATACCCTTTGACCTAACAATGCCTTCATCCAAAGAAATCTTAAAGGAGGGAAAAGGACCCACATGTGCAGAAATATTTGTAGCAGCTCTTTTTGTAGTAGTAAATAATTAGAAAATGAGTAGATGTCCATTAAGAGGGGGATGGCTGAACAAGTTGTAGTATATGAAGACAATGGAATGTTATTGTTGTATAAAAAATGATGAACAAGCTGATTTTAGAAAAGCCTGGGAAGATTTACATGAACTGATGCTGAGCAAAACACACAGAACTAAGACTATATTGTACACTGAAACAGCAAAAATGTGAAATGATCAACTTTGAAAGGTTTGGTTCTTCTCACTAATTCAGTGATCCAGAGCAGTTCGAATAGACTTTGGACAGAAAATGCCATTTGCATCCAGAAAAAGGACTAAAGAGACTGAATGTAAATCAATACATGCTATGTTCACTTCTTTTTTCTGTTTTTTTAAAAAAAATCTTCCTATGGTTTTTCCCTTTTGCTCTGGTTTTTCTCTCCCAACATGATTCATAAAGCAAGGTATATTAAAAATAAATAAATTTATTAGCAGTGGAAAAAAGAAGCTTACGTTCTAATTAAAGAGAAATCACATATAGAAGAATGATGGTCAGAGAGGGGCAAATTTGGTAAGCTTTAATTGTTTCAGATGGCAGCCAATAAATATACTCTTTAAAGATGATGCTTCTTTCAAGTGTCATTCACTTGATTGTTAAGCCATAGCAAGATATGTATGTAATAGGAAAACAGACAACAGAATTTTTGGAGTGGTTAAAGGATACGAACAATTTTCAGCTGAAGAAATTAAAGCCATCCATAGTTATATAAAAAAAAATGGTCTAAATCACTATTGATTAGAGAAATGCAAACTAAAACAACTCTGAAGTTCCATCTCACACCTATCAAATTGGCTGATGACAGGAAAATATAATGATAAATGTTGAAGGGGATGTGGGAAAACTGGGACTTTAATGATGAGATATGATGCAATGTTTGGTCTAATGCTTTTGAGTGGAAAGAAACTGAGTTTTCAAATGCTTACTAGCCAATCAGGATAGCTTGGCTTAGGATGGATGTACCATTGCTATGTGGATTAATACTACAAGAACTGGGAATTATAACTTATCATGTCTGAAACCAAACTCATCAATCCACATTTATTCAATGCCCACCATGTGCCAGTCACTCTGCTAAATGCTGGGAGTACGTAAAGGGGCAAAAGAGTATCTGCCTTCAAGGAGCTTACAGTCTAGTTACACATATATGCACACACACATATAAAATATGTATATATATATATACACACATAAATATATTTGGGTTATGCATATTGTATATTGTATTATCTTCTTCCTATCCTAAAATTTATTCCTATTAATAGCATCTTTATTTCTTAGTTACTTAGGTTTGCATCTGGATTCCTCTTTGATTCCGAATCCTACTTTTACCTCTGTATCTAATTAGTTATCAAGTTCTGAATGTAGGACACTTCCCGACCTATAACAATCATGACACTTGTGCTTAAACTATCACGTTCTCACTAGTAATTTGGACTCTTATCACTTTCGTCTCTTGGATCTAGTAGTTTTACATTTTTGTTTATCTTTCTGGAGCTTGTGTCATTTCCCTCCTATACCACGTCATTTTCTAGCTTCCCTT
The DNA here is from genome assembly GCF_016432865.1 of Antechinus flavipes. NCBI lineage: Eukaryota > Metazoa > Chordata > Mammalia > Dasyuromorphia > Dasyuridae > Antechinus > Antechinus flavipes. Next base: position 159,282,273 of record NC_067399.1, on the reverse strand, counting down.
GTATACTGCCTTTATCAATTAAAATGGGGCAGGGATTGTATTTCTTATATTAGTATCCTTAGAACTTAATATGTATTAACAACTACTGGTATTAGTATGGCAGTACAGTGCTTGAGAGATAGTAAGCATAACATATGTTTAATAAGTGCTTTATCTATATTAGTTTTTAGGATAAATGATTTCATTTTTGTCTTTTTTAAAAATTGGTGATGAACAAAGTGCTTTGTAAGTAGTAGAAATTGATGTTTGTTAAACTGCATTGAATTGTTAATTTATTCTGTAACATTTAACTCATCTTTTATATTCCAGTGATCATCAACTTAGTTCAGACACTTTTTACTTCTTGTTTGGACCGTACTGCAGTATGGTCTCTTGAGTCCAGCCTTTTCTTATTCCATTCCATTCTGAGAAGTGCTACTACATTATTTTTCTTAATGGATAACTCTAATCACATCATTCTACTGCTCAAAAAAACCTTTAATAACTTCCTCTTGCTTACTGGGTGAAGTCCAAACTCCTTCAACTGGCTTTTAAGAACCTCCATCATCCAACTCACATCTACCTTCCAGCTATTTCTTACTCTGATCGCTTTCATGTACTCAATATTTCTAATCAAATTGAACTCCTTCTCTTTCCCTGAATATGCCCCCACATTCTCCCACCCCTCAGGCTTAGCTTGTCACTTTTTGTATTAGGTTTCACTTCTGCAGATTCTTTAAATTTTAAAGTCTTACTCATGCTTCTAGTCTCTTTTCAGAGACCAACTCTGCTATCAGTCTTCCTTGGCACCATATCTCCTTCATAAGTGACCATTCCTTTCTCTGAAAATGATCACACACTCAATCACCAAGCATTTATCAAATGTCTTCTATGTGCTAGGCATTATACTAAGCACCAGAAATATGACAGAAGTAATTTTTTTTCAAGTAGCTTACATTTTAATGGAGGAGGCAACACGTACATATATAGACCAGAACACATGTGTAAATTTGTATCCACATATGTATATATGCATGTGCATATACATAAACATATCCAATATATTACCATGTTCTGAATGTAAGACTATTTCCAGACTACTTCAATCATGAAATCTCTTCTTGAACCATCACCTTTCCCACCTGTAACTTGGACTCCATTCCTTGGTCTCTTGATTCTGATAGGTTTTATTTTTATATAGATGCATATGTATGAAATGCATAGTGGTTACATATATATACACAATATATGTATATACATAGTTTATACAAAATTATTACTAAGTAGTTTTGAATGGGAGTACATGAGCATTGGCTGCTTTGGCGATCAAGAAAAGCTTCTTGTAGAGGTCAGACTTTGAGTGAGTATTCTTAAAGAAGGACAGCTAGATGGCACAGTGGAGTAAGTGCTAAGCTTAGAGTCAGGAAGACTCATCTTGCTGAGTTCAAATCTGGCCTTAGATATAAATACTTACTAGCCATGTGACCCTGAACAAATCCCTTAATCCCATATGCCTTAATTTCCTCATCTGTAAAATGAACTATAAAAGAAATGACAAAACAATCCAGTACCTTTGCCAAGAAAAATGCAAAAAGAATCATGAAAAGTTGGACATGACTGAAAGGATTGAAGAATCTCAAAAATCTTAAAGGAAATCATTTAGTTAGTAATAATTTATTAAGCACTCACTATGTGCCCAGGCACTATGCTTAGGTGCTAGGTTTACACATTTTAAAAAGAAACACACTTTCTGTCCTCAATTAGCTTATAGTCTTTTGCCATAAAGACAACACTGAAGTGGAAGCTAAAAAAGAGCTTGGGGGGAGGGAACTGGTTAGAGTACATGTGAAGAGATCTAAAGATCTCTTTGTCTTGGGTTCCGCGGGAAGTGAAGAATTGACTAGTCTGGTAACCATACTTAAATGGAGGTTTCAAGAGTTTTCTGCCCTAAAACGAGAGGTTCAGGGGCAGAGGGGACTGATGAGATGTGAAGACCAAGATTGATGTGATCTTGCAGGATGATGAGGTTACCTTGGTAATGACGATAGAAATTTAATAAATGTTTAGTTGCTGAAGCCATGTAGTATAGTAGAAAGTATGTTTGAAACTCATCTAGTATACTTTGTGAAAGATACTAACCCCTTCACTCATTCATCCACAATGCTACTAGTACTGTCTGTGGTGTGGGAGATAATATATAAACCCTACATCCTTAGCCTTTTATTCTCTTTGGCAAAGAGTATTCTACCCTCCCCCACCCTCACCCCTACATCCCTGCCACCTGTCATCCTCCCTTTACATCCACCTACATCTTCTCTTGCTGTCCTTACTCTTATAAGATCTGAGGTAAAGGAATTATTGCCTCTTATGTGGATGAAAGTCTTCTGAGATAGCAAAGATGAACAGAGGAATCACAGGCAGGAGAAGAGTGTTAATTATACAGGAGAAAGTGTGATCACAACAACTGGAGCTCTTCAGAGAAAATCTTGTTTAAAAAACCCAGAAAGAACAAGTCTTTCCAAAATTATCACGTCTGAGTCTATTTTGGCGCTACACAAGACTAATAATGAAAGTGGAGTCTATAAGTAACGTCCTTTCACAGAAAACAGAGTAGGGAGAAGTGCGTTTTCTTAAGAACCCACTGATATTTTAGCCACAGTTTTCAAATGACTGGGAATCCTGCTGTCAAAATTTCAAATAAAGAAGGAGAATGTATCCCAAAGGTAGGCTTGTGAAATCAAGATATATTTACCCCATTAGTGATATAATGCAATATGTATAGTAATGTAGCTGGTGGGATATCTGAAAGAATCCCTGACAATGAATTCTGAAGTGCTTATTATCACTCAGAATTTCGTATGAGCTTTTATTAAAATAGAACTGGATCTATCTGATAAAACTATAAGAAAGTTCTATCTAGGCTGAGGGGCTTTTTATCTCTGTCCTCAACTCCTCCAGCTTTTGAAACTGTGTGCAGGAGCCTAGCTTCATGACACAACCACAGAATCATAGAGTTGAAAGGAACCTCAGGAGCCATCCAAACTGTCCTATACCTGAACTATAATCCCCACTGCAACATTCATTCAGTCAACTAGTATTGATTAACTTATCAAATAAAAGTACTTGATTTTTTTTTTAAATGAGGACTTTTGAAAAATTAATTCTGCTTCCTTCCCTGGTAATCCAACTGTTAAGCACAACTGTCTGTCTTAGCTGCTCTGTCTGTGCTGATGGACTCATTAGGTCACTGAGATAATCTTTTCTTCATTCATTCTCTCTTGACAAAGTGAATAAATTGAGGACTTGGCCAAGCCACAGCTAAAAGGCTGCCAACCCATCAATTTGACTATTTCCTAACTCATGATAAACTGGCAACTTTGAAAGCCCTGTCCATATTAATGTGATTTCTTTAGGATTTTTTCTGGATAATGCCATCGTATTAGAATATTCTTCTGAGTGGAGCTTGGAACAGTTACTGTTCCTCATTCCTCTTGAATGGGATCTAGGGGGAAAAGATAGGAAAAGTCAGTTCTTTGCATTTGTGGGCTTAAGGGTAAGACAGTGATGATGGAATCCCAAATTAACTTGTACATACATATATGTTAGGAGGGTATTGTGTATAGGGCTGCTGTATAATAGTGAATACTGAACATCCTAATTTTGAATCTACTTATTTGCTGTAAGATATCATGTAGGACTTCTACAGTAGAAGTCCTGTAGTGACTTCTACAGGAGCTAAGTGTAGCTGTGACATTTCATTTGATTTTCCCTGGACTGCAGCTTTCTTTGGATATAGCCCATGATTTATCCCTAGTTATTCACATCATGTAGCTTCAGCTCATCCCACTAATGTTGGGGCTGATTATGTTATTGTTAGTGAATAAATATTTATTAAATGTCTTCTTATACATGCCTTATACTGTGCTAAGAGCTGGGGATATAAAGAAAAGCAACAGATAGCTCTTGTCTTCAAGAAGTTTACGATCTAATGGAGAAAGAAGCTGGAAAATGGGGTAAAGATGAGGGGAAAGAGTGAGGATCCCCAGTCAGGAGGCATGATGAAGTCCTGCAGCCTAGTAGAAAATTATGAGAATATTGCCCTAAGTACCCTCCTTATATGGAGAATCTGAAAGGAGCTCTCCAATGTTTTCCCTTCTCCAATCTCAGAGAAATAGGAGCACCAAGGGCAGAGAGTACTAGGGTGTGAGTTCAGAGTTGATGCTATCTTGTAAGATGCTAAGAAATCACAAGTCCACATAGAGGGCAGAAGGAGTGTGGCCAGTAGTATTTACATACCTAGTTAAGCATTGACAAGAATCTGTCTCTTTTCACCTCAAAAGTAAAATTATTAGCATTTCATATTCAATTCTACTCAGTATTTTTATGGCCCTGTAGGACATCCTAAAGGCTTCCAGTACACCTGTCTTGTGCTTTATTCTCTACTTACATAAGAGATTTTGGTAAATTGGTCATCTAAGTTCACATTCCTATTGGAGATACTTTTTTCTCCCCATCTATGACAATAATAGAGCAACTCATCAATAATTCAATCTAATAAAGGAATAAAAAATTGAAATATAGAGTATTTATTACTTTTCAGTCTATATAGTAGTTTAGGTTAGTAAAAATATTGCTACAGAGAAAGATCTAATTTAATGAGTAAATAAGAGTGATTTATGATTAGCATCTTAGTTATCTTTATGTAAATGGAACTTCTCTCTTTTATTTTTTAATAACTTTTTATTGACAGAACCCATGCCAGGGTAATTTTTTACAGCATTATCCCTTGCACTCACTTCTGTTCCGATTTTTCCCTCCCTCCCTTCACCCCCTCCCCAAGATGGCAAGCAGTCCTTTACATGTTAAATAGGTTACAGTATATCCTGGATACAATATATGAGTGCAGAACTGAACAGTTTTCTTGTTGCACAGGGAGAATTGGATTCAGAAGGTATAAATAATCCAGGAAGAAAAACAAAAATGCAAGCAGTTTATATTCATTTCCCAGTGTTCTTTCTTTGGGTGTAACTGCTTCTGTCCATCCTTGATCAATTGAAACTGAATTAGCTCTCTTTATCGAAGAGATCCACTTCCATCAGAATACATCCTCAAACAGTATCGTTGTTGAGGTATATAATGATCTCCTGGTTCTGCTCATTTCACTTAGCATCAGTTCATGTAAGTCTCGCGTCTTCTCTGTATTCATCCTGCTGGTCATTCCTTACAGAACAATAATATTCCATAACGTTCATATACCACAATTTACTCAACCATTCTCCAATTGATGGGCATTCATTCAGTTTCCAGCTTCTAGCCACTACAAACAGGGCTGCCACAAACATTTTGGCACATACAAGTCCCTTTCCCTTCTTTAGTATCTTTTTGGGGTATAAGCCCAGTAGAAACACTGCTGGATCAAAGGGTATGCACAGTTTGATAACTTTTTGAGCATAGATCCAAATTGCTCTCCAGAATGGCTGGATGTGTTCACAATTCCACCAACAATGTATCAGTGTCCCTGTTTTCCCACATCCCCTCTAACATTCCGCATTATCTTTCCCTGTCATTCTAGCCAATCTGACAGGTGTGTAGTGGTGTCTCAGAGTTGTCTTAATTTGCATTTCTCTGATTAATAATGATTTGGAGCATATTTTCATATGTCTATAAATAGTTTGAATTTCTTCATCTGAGAATTGTCTGTTCATCTCCTTTGACCATTTATCAATTGGAGAATGGCTTGATTTCTTATAAATTAGAGTCAATTTTCTATAGTAAATGGAACTTCTCAAGATTGGAAAGTAGTTAACATCTCATATATAATTATATTTAAACAAATAATTTACCTTACTGTCCTTTAATTGTATAAATTTACATCTGTCCCTTCTTGATAGTTATAGACAGTTCCAAGTTAGGGGAACCTGAATTAATGAGGGTTTAGTGTACTCAGTTCTCTGGGAAGGCAATTGTGTTGAGTGATGATTATATACCTCCTGTACAGTAGGGACTACTTTCATTGTAAATAGTACTTCCCCCCCTCTCAAGAGTGCACTTAGATATGAATGTTAAATGCCATAAAAATGCTGAATAGCAAGTGAACCTAAGGAAAGTTAATGGCTCTCTATTTGGTGACATCTTAAGGGCTTCTATGCTTTTTCACCATTTCCTTACAACCTAAAGGTGTCAAGTCAGAAACATTTGCCACTTTTTCAACAGCAGTATCAGGACATTCAAATACAGAATATAAAGTAAATGATTTATTTTTGAGAGATTGTTACCATCATAGGGAAATGTGATGGAACCTTTTACCACTCTAGACTCTAATCCAAATTCTAATTTAAATTGCAATTAAAAGTGAATTAAATTACTTGGTCTGGAGCCAAACTACTGGGACACTGACCAGTACCCAGAATTTTGTAATTCCTTCTGAGGCTGGATGAGATGGCAATCCTTTCTCCTCTCCCCAGGGAGCAAATTGGAAAACTGCAAGCTCCTTAAGAGTAGAGTCTGTTTTTTTTTCAATTTGCAGGCTGCCTTTCAACATCTAGGGCAGTGCTTTGGACCATCAGTTTTCAATCAATATTTGTTGTTTATTGGTGGATTGTCTATCTAGACTCACATCAATATTCTTTTGATTTCTAGACCACTATATGTATTCAGGAAAAGTATCTCTTTATGATTTACTTTTCATGTGTCATTAAGCAATGATAAAAGGCATTTTGGGGTACCTCTTCTGGTTTCTGTAACATTAAAACAGAATTAGCTGCCCCAAGTGATATTCAGAAGAGATTTAGTTTTCATGTATAAGCAACAAAGGGCATCAGGTATGTGAAATCTGATGTGTGATGGTTGTAAAATAGCAGGGGGGAAAATGGTTTTTTAGGCTTGTAACTGTGGTGAGTTTCCATGGACTTAACCATGGAATTAACAGTAGAAAATAAAGCAATAACAATAACAAAAAATTTACCTAGTGAAATATCCAGGTAATTTTAAATGACATACCCTATGCCTCTAAAAATTTCAAGTTTCACAAAATTCCTAAAATTAGCTAAGGTCTACAGCTGACCTTCTCAAGGCCGCCCTACCATAACTATATGAAGATTTTCTGACTTATCTGAATGACACCCCCCCCCCAAAAAAAAAACGCTTCAATTAAGCCATTTCCATTGGCCACAGTCTGTCTATACCTGCCAAATTCAAGTTGGTTGTATTCTTAACTTTGCCATGTGCTCCAGTGACAATGAATGATAAAGATATTTCATTGGGAGGGGTAAGGCATTGTGATGCCCATTTTTTAAAGAAAGGGCACAGCCCAAATCTCTTTGTTCATGACTATACCCACTGATTTTTGAGTTTAGAAAAATGCTGTTCAGAGGTGTGTATAATGCAATTGGGAATGAAAGGGAGAGTGTACAAGTGGCTGTGGGGACCAGGACTGGTAGTATTAGGTCTTGTGACAGATGGTGAGGCAGTTAATTTTGAGAGAATCATCCATATTTAAGTGCTGCCTACTCAAGTGACATAGGTACAATTTCTTCATGTGTCCCTTCTTTCTAGGAAAAGATGTCTTTTGCTCTGTTTGGATCAACAGGTGTCTTCCATTTTCTGAAATCCTTCCTTCCTTTTTCATGAATTTCAACTGATAGTCTGAGGATATTCTTCAAGGTTTATCCTTGCCAGTTGACCACTGAAAGAGGCCTAACTTGTCCTAACTTTGAGTGCTGGCAACAAATTTTTAATTATATTTTTCAACTCTTGCTTATGCACATTGCGTAAGACCTCCAAGGTACAGACAATTGCTCAGTTGACTAATATTTAGTTGTCCTGATTGCTTGGATGCAAGTAGAGTCTGGACCAGGAAGTCTGTGGCCTCCCAAAACATCTTACATCTTGACATATTAATGCTGCAGTCATGTCAAATGAGACAGTACCTTTCTTGCAAAGGATGAGTAACTTATGGACATTGTTTAAACTTGTATAATATTAGGTTGGCTCATTTCAAAGCATGTCTCATCAGAATCAGTGACACATTTCACAACATCTTTCTTCCAAGGTTTTTGATTGAACCCAACCTTATTATTGCAGAACACTAACAGGGTGTGTCATATTGCTAGCTCAAACATTAATGTCCCTGCCCTAAAGGTTGATTCCTGTGGACATCGTAGTTATACAGAAAAAATATAGACAATAAATTAGGCAGGGATTCTTAACCTGATGATCGTGTATTTATTATTTTTTTAAATTTTGATATATATTTTTTTACTATGTCGGTTTTCTTGTCATTTCTGTGTATTATATTTTGGTCATTTAAAAACATAATTCTGAAAAGGGACTTCACCAAATTGCCATAGGCATGTGAAACATCAAAACTGTTAAAAATTCTAGGCTTAGAGCATGGGTGGGGAATCTTTTTTCTGCCAAGGGCAATTTGGGTATTTTTAACAACATTCATGGGCCATACAAAATTATCAATTTATAGAATTCAAGTGGTGGACGAGGGGGATGGTGGTTGTACCTAGCTTTCAGATCAAGCAGTTGCCTTAACAAATTATTTCATGGGTTTTATACGGCCCTCAGGCTGGACGTCCCTCATCCCTGGCTTAGAGGGTGGCAAGGAGAGCAAGATTCATGAGCTTGTGATTTTCGTGTTTTTAATTCTTCTGAGGTGATTTATCCCTGAGTCATTTTATGGAAACAAGCCAAAGTCTTAGAGGTCTAGCACTGTAAGGATAGTACCGTCTAGATACCTATTAGGGGCAGGGGGATTAGGGGGATTAGGGATGGTGGTAGGGCAAGACAATGTAATACCTATGTACTACCCTAATGTTCATCCCTTGGAATATGTGATGTCTCTTGTGGTGGGAGTCTATGAAGCATGGGTTGATCCAATGAGCCAATCAGGATGGAGGACTGGACTTGGAATTATAGAATTAAGTTAGAAATTCAGTTCTGACACTTATTATCTGAGTAACCTTAGACAAGTTGGTTGACCTGTCTGGGATTCATTTTTTTTTAATCTCTAAATTGAGAACTAGATAACCTTTAAGTTTCTGAAGAAGAGAAGGGGAAGATAAGAAGCCTACTATGTGCCAGGCACTGTGCTAAGTGCTTTTTATACATATTATCTTATTTGATCCTCATATCAACACTACAAGATAGATGTTATGATTATCCTCATTTTATTTCTGAGGAAACAGGCAAACAGTAGCAAAGTGTTTTTCTCAGGATTATATAGCTGGTAAGTGTCTGAGTCTGGATTTGAATTCAGGTACTCTAAACTCTAAGCTAACCACTCCATATACTGCATCACTCAGCTGCCTCTTAATTCTAGCTCTATGAATTCTTTGGTTTTATGTCTGACCTAGGGAAGAACTAGAAGAATCAGGTTATTGACATTTGCTTGATTTTTTTTTAATTTTAAGGATTTAAATTGGATCCCCATCTTCAATATTTGTGTAATTTTCAAAGGTTCAACAGTTCAAGAAGTAATATCTAACCTTATATTATGCTTTAAACTTTGCAAAACAAATGATCTCACTTGAGCCCTCACAATAGCCCTGTCAGGTAAATACTATAGGTATTATGCCTAACTCAGAGAGGTCTAACTAGTAAATGTTACCTAGCTAGTTTGTTGTGACAATCAAATTAGATAACATAGTTTAAAAACTTTGTAAATCTTAAAATGCTATAGAAACACCACCATCACCACCACTACTACTATTACTATTACTGTTATTGTTGCTATTATTATTGCTATATTGGAGTTAATCACATTTTCTGTGTTAGAAATTAAAGAGAAAATGTTAGTACGAGGTTAAAGAGAAGAAAAAAAGAATTTCTCTTAAGGGAAAAACAATTGATACAAGAATAAAACCCAGAATACTGATTTGCAGCCCAGTGTGCTTAGCTGGACTTCTTCACACAGCAGTCATGAAGTCATGGTCTCTCTGTGGGTTGGAGAGAAGGCCAGGCTGAATCCATTCTCTCCCCTTAAAAGGCTGCCTGGATTCTTTCTGTTCTGAATGTCTGATGCCATGTGATGTATAGACCCCAAATGGCCCTTCCCTGTGGCCAGGCTACATTTTTAGTGGTTACAACACAGCCCTGAGGATCTGAAATTTATGGCAGTGGTTGGTTCCATCAAAGGGAAGACAGAGTGCTTGTGTGTAGCGCCTAATAAATTCCTTGTTATCTTTTACAACCATCTTGGGTGAACATTGTTCCTCTTAACACAGTGGGCCATGTCAGCCAGAGCAAATGTTACCCCAGACAACCATGTATTAAGGACTAAAGAGTTGTTGGTGCCAGAATAACTAGCCTTGAGACCTAGCCAGGCCATTATTGAAGAGTTGAGGAGGCTAGCTTGGCACAAATGGCACTCAGGTGAAGTATACACTGGAGAAACCTAAGGCTTTGAAGATTCCCAGAAGCCCCTGGGTAACAAAATTGTCTTGATGAAACTTAGAGCCAGAGGAGGAAGAGATGGTGGTGACAGAGTAACAACATACTTGTGGTCACAAGTGCTAATTAACCCACAGGGCTGATTTTAATCGTTACTGTCATCTGCTGAAATCAGATAACTAGAAAAATTCTCTTTCTTCCTTTCAAGTGAATTAATATTCAAGTTAAATCTAGTTTTCCAAATCAAACTGTTTTCCACATTTATGCCCTTCTTACCCTCTCTCCTCATGGAAGAAAAGAGGAAAAAAAAATCCTAAAAAGTGAAAATTTCATTGAGTCACAGTCTCAAGGTCTGAAGTGACCTTAAGAATAACAATGATAATAGTTAACATTGTATAGGACTTACTATGTCCCAGTCACTGTGTTAAGCAACTTACAATTATCTCATTTGATCTTCACAACTCTGGAAGGTAAGGGCTATTACTGTCCCCATTTTACAAACAAGGAAACTGAGGCAAGCAAGTGAAATGACTTGTCTGAGGTTGAACAGCTAGTAAAAAATTCTAAAAGGGAGGGATAGAACATAGAGTTCAACCTCCTCATTTAATAGACAGGGAAACTGAGGCCCAGAAAGGGAAGTGAGTTGACAAAAAGAAATACCACTTACAAACCAGGAATTTGGAATTTGCATTCTGTCAGCCTGTGCATTTTCCTTTATAGATTCTTTATACATTTGCTGCATAAGCATTAATTAAGCACATACAAAAATGAAAACAAAACAATCCTTGTCCTCAAGGATTTATGTGATAATTGTGACTCAGAAGAGGTGGGGATGGGGTGGATATGGGTCAAGTGACAGAATTTGGGGGATTCCTCACACTACATCTTTTGTGTTTCCATTCATCACATTGTTTTTTCAATAAATATCTATTCCCTTGGCTCTGGAAAGAAGGTGTTAATAAACTGCCCTATTGTCTTTCTGACTTTCCAGAGACCCTTATCTAGCTACCCATATCTTGTGTATATTGTTTCCATCATTAGAATATGAGCATCTTTTAAAAAATAGTATTTTATTTTTTCATATACATGCAAAGATAGTTTTGAAATTCACCTTTGCAAAACCTTGTTTTCCAATTTTTTCCCCTCACTCCCTCTTTTCCCTTAACCCTGACAGCAAGCAATCCAATATAGATTAAGCATGTATAATCCTTTAAACATATTTCCATACAATAAGAGCTTCTTGACAATAGGGCCTTCCTCACATTTTTTATTTGTGCCCCCAGTAATTTACACAGTGCTTGCCACATTCTGTTTAAATAAATGTTTTCCATTAATTCATTTATTCATTCATAATCTATCCCTAAGATCCTTTAAATTTGGTCTGTCACCAAACATTTATTAAGTATCTATGTGCCAGATCCTATGTTAAACATTGGGGATACAAAGAAAGGTAAAAAAAAAATAGTTCTTGCTCTACAGGAGTTTACAGTCTAATGGGATGATCACATGCAAACAACTATGCACAAACAAGTTATGTACTGTCTAAATTAGAGATAATCAACATAGGGAAGGTACTAGATTGAAGAGGGCATGAGGAAAGGTTTTATCCAGAAGGTATAATTTTAGCTAGGACTTGGAGAATGCTAGAGGAAACTGGAGGTGAAAATGAAGAGGGATGATTGTGTGGATAGGTCAGTGAGAATTCACAAAGTCAGGAAATTGAGTGTCTTATTTGAGGAATAACAAGGAGGCTAGGCTTAAGTGGATTGCAGAGTATATGGGGTTATAAAATGGAAGAAGGTGATAAAGGGCAGATTTTGAAGGGGGACACTCATGGTTAGTGGGCATGACCTGGAAATAAAGATTGAGAAAGCATAGTAAGGCAGGAGAACCTAGAGAGTAAACCTAGAGAGAAGAGAGCATCCAGAGGAGGATGATTAACAAGAGTTAAAAGCTGCAGAGGTCAAGAAATAGGAGGATTGAGAAAAAGCAAAACATGCATGTTTGTAGGATATAGTGGAAAATCCAAAACATATATATATGTAGGTAGAGACTGTAGATAAGTGAGGAAATAGCAAAGACAAACAGAGCAATCAAGATGTAATAGGATCTTCTAGGTATATAGAGGAGTTAACCTTGGCAAGGAGAAGGGCTGCTTCGTTATGTGAGCCAGGAAAGAAGGAGGAGTTCATGGCAGAAATTATCTGGGAACTGTGAGATGAGGAAGAGGAGAGAATCAACAATCAGTGAGTGGTCTCGATTTTCCCCCAATAAGTATGAAGCAAAATTCTCAATGGACAGGAATTCCTTTAAGGATGAAAAGATTGGAAGGAGCCATTATATTGAGTGGGAGAGTGAGTTTATAAGAGAATTATTTAAAATATATACTTGCTTTAGTGAGGGCTCAATTGAGGTTATACAACATAAATTTTTAGGGCAATCATGCAGTTGACATCATTTCATGAATTTTTTCAGCATCATACAGCAATATATTTGTAGAAGTGAAGGCAGCTCATGGAGTGAGTGATCCAAGACTGAGTCCTGGCAGGGCAAGATTGTCACAATTAAAAGGGAACAAAGGATTGAAGAGAGAAGGAAAATGTAGAGTTGAACTGGTTCACTAAGAGGTTAAGATGAGGGTGGTTAGACAGTGTGACTTAATGCAATGACCTGGGAGAGAATGGAGAGTCTGATGAATCAGAGATGAAGAGTAAAGCTTGTGATTTCAAAGCACACGAGGAGAAGGAAAGACACTAGATTGATTAAATAAGGGAATTTCAGAGTTCATGAATAGGGAGGTGGTAATTTTGTGCATAATGGCAACATCAAGGATATGATCATCTTTATATGCTTACTAGCAGTGAGATTATGGACAAGCTGTTTGTCTTTGATTGACCTCCGTTGGTTTATCCATATCACTAGTATAATCTCCATGGTGACTACCTCATTGAGTTGCCTTGAAATGTCAGAGACTATAAGGTATGTAAAGCAATCTATAAATGTCAGCTATCATTATAATTCTATAGTGTAACCTTCCAAGGCTGCTTGTTTCTAAATTCCCTCAAACTCCACGTTTCCAAATCTCTTGACATATCTTTTCTTTAGTTCCAATCTCTGATGAAGAGATGGTTCTTTTCTTTACCAAACACAACTCATGTATGTATAATCCTTTTTTTTTTGAAAAATTTGGATTTATTTATTTTATATGACATAGAATTTTTATTTTTATTTACAAAATATATGCATGGGTAATTTTTCAGCATTGACAATTGCAAAACCTTTTGTTCCATTTTTTCCCCTCCTTCTCCCCCACCAACTCCCCCAGATGGCATGTTGACCAATACATGTTAAATATGTTAAAGTATATGTTAAATACAATATATATACATATGTCCATACAGTTATTTTGCTGCACAAAAAGAATCGGACTTTGAAATAGTGTACAATTAACCTGTGAAGGAAATCAAAAATGCAGGTGGACAAAAATAGAGGGATTGGGGATTCTATGTAGTGGTTCATACTCATTTCCCAGAATTCTTTTGCTGGGTGTGGTTGGTTCAATTCATTATTGCTCTATTGGAACTGATTTGGTTCAACTCAATGTTGAAGAGGGCCATATCCAACAGAATTGATCATCATATAGTATTGTTGTTGAAGTATATAATGATCTCCTGGTTCTGCTCATTTCACTCAGTATCAGTTCATGTAAGTCTCTCCAGGCCTTTCTGGAACAGCCTGCTAGTCATTTCTTACCAAACAATAATATTCCAAAATATTCATATATCACAATTTATTCAGCCATTCTCCAATTGATGGGTATCCACTCAATTTCCAGTTTTTGGGCACTATAAAGAGGTCTGCCACAAACATTCTTGCACATACAGGTCCCTTTCCCTTCTTTAGTATGTCTTTGGGATATAAGCCCAGTAGTAACACTGCTGGATCAAAGGGTATGCACAGTTTGATAACTTTTTGAGCATAGTTCCAAATTGCTCTCTAGAATGGCTGGATGTATTCACAATTCCATCAACAATGTATCAGTGTCCCAGTTTTCCCACATCCCCTCCAACATTCCGCATTATCTTTCCCTGTCATTCTAGCCAATCTGACAGGTGTGTAGTGGTATCTCAGAGAGTTGTCTTAATTTGCATTTCTCTGATTAATAATGACTTGGAGCATCTTTTCATATGGCTAGAAATAGTTTTAATTTCTTTGTCTGAAAATTATCTGTTCATATCCTTTGACCAGTTATCAATTGGAAAATGGCTTTATTTCTTATAAATTAGAGTCAATTCTCTATATATTTTGGAAATGAGGCCTTTATCGGAAACTTTGACTGCAAAAAAAAAAAAAATGTTTTCCCAGTTTATTGCTTCCCTTCTAATCTTGTCTGCATTAGATTTGTTTGTACAAAAACTTTCCAATTTGATATCATCAAAATTTTCTATTTTGTGATCAGTAATGATCTCTAGTTATTCTTTGGTCATAAATTCCTTCTTCTTCCACAGATCTGAGAGATAAACTATCCTATGTTCTTCTAATTTATTTATAATCTCATTCTTTATGCCTAGGTCATGGACCCATTTTAACTTTATCTTGGTGTACAGTGTTAAGTGTGGGTCAATGCCTAGTTTCTGCCAATGTATATATGTTCTTGATCCCAGCTCCTTCCATTTTCCTTACCATATTGTTGTCCCCCTCCCCAAACCTGAAGTCTCCATTTCCTCTTTTAAGTCTATATACCTTTCAAGTTTTCTGACCTTTTTGCTGCCTAGAAACAAGTTTTCTCTTATTAAAAATAAATTTTAAAAATTCTTACCTAATACTCTCCAACTTGCTTATCCTATAATCTCTCCTTTCTCTTAAAGCTGAATCCTAGGAAAATTTTGACTATATTCTTTGTCTCTACTTCCTTTCCTCTCATTCAGTATTTAACTCTTTGCATTCTTCCTTTTGACCTCATCACTCAATCAAAATTGCCCTCTTCAAAATTATCAATGATCCTTTAATGACCAAAATCAATGATCTTTTTTTCAGTTCTCATCTGTCTTTATCTCACTACAGAATTGGCTATTATTGAATAATCTCTCTCCCAATATTCTCTCTTCTATAGGTTTTTGTGATTCAATCTTGATTTACTCTTACAGGTTTGACTGATCCCCCTTTGAGTCTCCTTTTCTGATCATCTTTCTTATTCTACCTCCTAAGCTCCATTCTATGTCTTCTTCATTTCACTCTCTGCCGTCTTTTATTCTTCAACCTCATAAATTCTCAAATTTCTATGAACAAACCTAGTCATGCATGTACAACTATCTATTGGACTTTTTCGGTTGCATGTCCAATTATTTAGACATAAAGAATGATACTAAAAGCAAACTAGGAGAGCAAGGAATAGTTTATCTGTCAGATCATTGGAGAAGGGAGTAATTTATGATAAAAGGAAAAGTAAAGAATGTTATAAAATACAAAATGGATAATTTTGATTACATTAAGTTAAAAAGGTTTTATACAAATAAAACCAATGCAGCCAAGATTAGAAAGGAACCTGAAAGCTAGGAAACACTTTTTACAATTTTCTGATAAAAGCCTCATTTCCAAAGTATATAGAAAACTGAGTCAGATGTATAAGAACACAAGTCATTCCCCAGATAATAAGTGGCCAAAAGATATAAACAAATGATCTTCAGATGAAGACATTAAAACCATTTATAATCATATGAAAACATGCTTTAAATCTTTAAACTTTAAACTTGCATTTCTCTAATTTATAGAGAAATGCAAATTAAAACAACTCTTGAGTTCCACCTCATACCTCTCAGATTGACTAAGATTATAAGAAAAGACAATGATAATTGGTGGAGGGGATATGGTAAAACTGGAATACTGATGCATTGTTGGAATTGTGAACTGGTCCAACCATTTGAAGAGCAATTTGAAACTATATCCAAAGGGCTGTAACATATGCTTTGATCCAGCAATGCCACTACTGCTTGATATCTCAAAAAGATCATGAAAGAGAGCAAAGGACCCACGTATGCAAAAAATGTAGCAATTATTTTTGTGTTGGCAAAGAAATGGAAAATGAAAGGATGCCCATCAATGGGGAAAGACTGAATAAGTTATAGTATGTGAATGGAATGGAATACTATTGTTTTATAAGAAATGATGAACAGTCTAATTTCAGATAAGCCTGGAAAGACTTAGATGAACTGATGCTAGTGAAGTTAGCAGAGATACGAAAATTTTGTACATAGAAACAATAAGATTGTGTGATGATCAACTAAGATAGTTTTAGCTCTTTTCATCAATTCTTGATCCAAGAAAATTCCAATTTTATTTGAATGGAAAAATGCCATCTGTATCCAGAGAGAGGACTATGGAAACTGACTGTAGATTAAAGTATACTATTTTGGTCTTTTTTTATTTTATTTTATTTTTTTCCCTTCCTCTTGATTTTTCACTTTTGTTTTGATCTTTCATTTCCCGACATGACTCACATGGAAATACATTAAAAGTGATTGTACATGTATAAACTATATCAGATTGATTCTTAGTGTGAGAAGGGAGAGTGAAGGTAGGAAAGAAGAAAAATTGGAACTCAATGTTTTACAAAAATGTATGCTGAAAACTATCTTTACATATAATTGGAAAATAATATACCATTAAAATAAAATTTTAAAAATTAGATATCCAGTAGGCAGATGTTGTGATCTAGTTCAGATAGATCTGAATCGGTCCCTGTTCGGGCGCCAAAATGTGGTGAGCTTTTTCTTCTCAAAACGCAGCCAGGTGATAAAAGTTCAGATCTTTTATTATCTCCAATATAGCCCGGTTAGCTTAGAGGCCTATCTCTCTGCTTGGTTCCAAGAGCTCTCTCCGAATGTCGCCAAATCCAAAGGTCTGGTCCTTCAGCCTCTGCCTCTGCTTTCTTCAGCCTCCAGCCAGCTCCATTCTTCATGTCATTCCGGTGAAATCTCTCAAAGTGCTCTGTGTCTGTTTCTTTTCTACAAGAGGGAGGAATTGTGGGATACGAGAGAGAGGGATTATGGGTTTTCTCCCATAGTGCTCTCTGGCCCAAAGAGCTTCAAGGGAGGTGTGAACTCATTGAACTCCAATGAGTAAAGGTGTGAACACAAGCCTTGTATTAATTAGTTCTACTTAGTACCTTGTTTCAGGTTCTGGCCAAAACATCTTCTTGTAAGATTAGATCAACTCTAATTAGTTAGCAGTTAGTAAGGATTCCAACACATGTATAAACTATATCAGATTGATTCTTAGTGTGAGAAGGGAGAGTGAAGGTAGGAAAGAAGAAAAATTGGAACTCAATGTTTTACAAAAATGTATGCTGAAAACTATCTTTACATATAATTGGAAAATAATATACCATTAAAATAAAATTTTAAAAATTAGATATCCAGTAGGCAGATGTTTTGATCTAGTTCAGATGGATCTGAATCGGTCCCTGTTCGGGCACCAAAATGTGGTGAGCTTTTTCTTCTCAAAACTCAGCCAGGTGGTAAAAGTTCAGATCTTTTATTATCTCCAATATAGCCCGGTTAGCTTAGAGGCCTATCTCTCTGCTGGGTTCCAAGAGCTCTCTCCAAATGTCGCCAAATCCAAAGGTCTGGTCCTTCAGCCTCTGCCTCTGCTTTCTTCAGCCTCCAGCCAGCTCCACTCTTCATGTCATTCCGGTGAAATCTCGACTTGTAGCTTCTTCACTCTGAAGAACTTCCTTGACTGGCCCATTGAAGCTCTATTTATGCTCCTTCAAGAGAGGGATTGTGGGTTTTCTCCCATAGTGCTCTCTGGCCCAAAGAGCTTCAAGGGAGGTGTGAACTCATTGAACTCCAATTAGTAAAGGTGTGAACACAAGCCTTGTATTAATTAGTTCTACTTAGTACCTTGTTTCAGGTTCTGCCCAAAACATCTTCTTGTAAGATTAGATCAACTCTAATTAGTTAGCAGTTAGTAAGGATTCCAACAGGCAGATGTCTTTCTCTTCTGCATCTCTCTATTTTTGTCCAAGATACCATCTTTTGAGTCTGGCAGATTAGAAGCTGGAATCAGTTGTCTTCAACAGTTGTCAAATCTTGTTAAATATAACTCCCCTCTATTGCTCACCTTCATACACCTCTTTTAATTCACACAAACACCATTCTAGTTTAGATACTTATCATCTCTGTATTAATTCAGTAATCTTCTAATTGGTTTCTTCTGATTCATTTTCCCTCACATAGGACAAATTTAATGAATGCTTTTTTCATTCATTTATTTGCTCTAATTCATCCTTCAAATAACCATTAAAATGATATTCCTAAAATAAAGGTCTGATCATGTCATCATCAATAGTGATTCTTTTAGAATTCATTTAAAGTCTATTAAAACCTGGCTCCAACCTATGTTTCTGGCCTTATCAAACTTGATTTCTCTTGATTTCAGCTAAACTGTCTATCTTCCTCACATGCCACATTCCATCTTTGGACGGATGTCTTTGCATAGAATGTTCCTTATATGTAGCATATATGTCCTCCTTATCTCTCTTTTAGAATTCTTAGTTTCTTTCAAAGTTCATCTCAAGAGTCTCCTACAAGAAACTTATCCTGATCTACCTCCAAATGCCTGTATCTCTTCCCCAATTATATTTCTTTTTTGTATATATTTTGTATTAGCTTATTTTATATACTTGCATATGCAATTGTCTCCTCCAATAGAATATAAGCATCTTGAGGGCGGGAACTGTTTATTTTTTGTTCTTTTGTCTCCAGCATGTAGCAGTGTCTGGCACTGATACTTAATAAAGCTTATTGGTTGATTGATTATGTCTGTGGGTAGAGAGAGACACAAAGTAGATAGAAGAAAAGATTCTGCCGCCATGAAACTTATATTGTGATTTGGAAGATAATGTATATGAAATAATGATACAAGAAGGTATACAAATTATCCAAATGAGTGATATGAACTCCACATATTAGAGGAAACATTTAAAGAACAGAGAGGTTAGTATAACTTACAATAGTTGCAGAAAGTTTCTTGGAAACCTTGAGTTATTTTTGTGGTCTTACTCTACCAAAGCTTTGGGGAAAATGAAAAATAAGAAACAGGATTTTTTGATTCTGTTATTTGTTACATTTCTTGATACTCTAGTTGTCCCAATGTCTATCCTCTTTTGTTAGATTTAGTCTATGCTGCTAGCTTTCTACACTAATTCCAGTATACTGATAAGGTAAGAAGTTACCATGACAATCTGGTAATGATTCAATCTCAATAGTGGACTGAGTACCCTACAGCACAAAATGTTGCTTTTATGCCTTATTTATAACTGACAAAGATGCTACTTGATCTTTTAAGTTAAGACCAAGGTAAAGAGATTAGACTCATGGCGAAATAGTCTTAAGCCACTTCCTGGCCTATGAATTCTAAACCACACATATTAAAATATATATCCTGCATGGCTAGAAAGCTATAGTTGTGCTTTCTTTTGACAGAAACTTTATGAATCTAAGCATTGCAGAGTATGTCATTTCTCAGCAACAAACTCCAAAACTTTTCTGATGTTTCTTCCAATTTAATAAATTCAGACCATTGTGAATCATTTAACATGTGTGATGATAATAATAAAGGCTTGTAAGAAAAGAAAGATTTTTTTTAACCCCTTTTGCAGCTCATGAGCATAGTACAGGGAACCCAAGGAAGAAAGATTTTGGGGGAAGGAGACTATGTATTTTTGGGGTTTCTGTGTTCATAGGTCTGGGCTTTGAAGCAAATTAGATACTAATCTCTCATCCTAAGGAGTAGCGTTGGTAGAAAAGGCTAGATTGTATTCTAAACTACCTTCATGCTGAAAGTCTCCTTCTCTTTTGAGAGTCTTGGAATAAAACAATGACAAGGTTGATACATGCAGAGATAGGACTATCTTCTTTTAAAATACAGTTATTCCTCTGCTTTTATATGACTAATTCCTTATGTTTTCGAACATGCCCACTTTTTGAAATACTATCACAGCACTGGACTTGGCATCAGAATATCTTATTCTTACTAACTGTGTTACTGCAGATAAGGCATTACATTCTCAAAATTGTGGTTTCCTTATCTTAAAATGCAAATAATCATATCTTGCTTCTTTTAAACTTCAGAGGGTTCTTGGGAAAACCAAATGTTCCATAAGGGCTTTACTTGATTCTTGCACCAACCCTATGGGCTAAATTAGGGCAAATATTCATGATTGTCTTCACCTTATAGGTAAGGAAATTAAAGCACAAAAGTGTTAAACAAAAACCAAAAAAATTTCCTGTCATGTAACTATTTGGTAGTGGAATTAATATTATCTACTTAAGTTATTCATATCTGATGCAGCCAGTATTGCTGGAGACTCTTTTCTCATTTAATGTCACATCATTGTTTACAGTGATGCTTCACCACCAAATTCCTGCTGCTTTTGGATCTCTTAATAAAGTACAATAACTAAATGAATTCAATTAATAGCTAAAGAGTGAAAGCCTAGATTTTATAGGATCATAGGTCTAGAGCTAGAAAGTAATTTGGAAGTTATCTATTTCAACTATGTCTTTTTTCTGATAAGGAAACTAAGGCACCAAACTTTTAAGTGACTTTTTTGGGGTCAAAAAACTAGAAAGTGGCAAAGCTAGAATCTGAGGGCAGGCCCTCTTATTCTAAATTCTACAATTTTATTTCACCATGCTGCTTATCACAAGTCTATTGTGCTAGCTCTTGGATCAGAAATTCTTACCCGTTTTTGTGTCATGAATCCCTGTGGTTGTCCAGACAGCCCTTTTTCAGAAGATTATTTTCAAATCCATTTTAAAAAGCACACAGGATTACAAAAGACACTATATTAAACAGTTATCAAACATATATTTTAAAATTTCACAGATCTCAGATTAAGAACATTTATGCTAAATTCTCACCTGTAACCCCTTCCAAACCAGTAGTAGCAAAGATCATGCTGAGAACCTCCCCATGGGTTTTTCTTTCTGCGTATTTGCCTATCACTTTATCTAAGAACCAATGGAAAGCAATTCATGTAGGTCTTTATCATTTGTTCTATCAGTTTTTAAAAGGAAATCCTAGAAGGAAACAGCCAAAGTCATCTAAGGTGAGCCCAAATAGCAAGAGAACATTATTCTCTTCTCCTCCATGGAGAGAAGCAGAGAGGAAATCCATAATTGAGGACAAGGCTATTTTAAAAAAGTAGTTTGAGAGTACACAAAATTTTTGCTCAATTGATTTTCACCTGATTGGGTTGATCCAGGGATCATCACTCATGAAGACCAGGAAGAATAACATAGTAAATTCTCCTTCCATTAGGATCAAACCAATTGGGGATTACATGTAATCAACCCATTCTATATGTTCCAGTTTTATTTTTATTTTTTTATTTTTTCCTTAATTATCTTTTTTTAATTTTAATTTTATTTTATTTAATAATAACTTTGTATTGACAGAATCCATGCCAGGGTAATTTTTTACAACATTATCCCTTGCACTCGCTTATGTTTCTTTTTTTTCCCCTCCCTCCCTCCATCCCCGCCCCCCAAGATGGCAAGCAGTCCTATATATGTTAAATATGTTGCAGTATATCCTAGATACAATACATATTTGCAGAACCGAACAGTTCTCCTGTTGCACAGGGAGAATTGGATTCAGAAGGTAAAAATAACTCGGGAAGAAAATCAAAAATGCAAATAGTTCACATTCGTTTCCCAGTGTTCCTTCTTTGGGTGTATCTGTTTCTGTCCATCATTTATCCATTGAAACTGTTAGGTCTCTTTGTCATAGAAATCCACTTCCATCAGAATACATCCTCATACAATATCGTTGTTGAAGTGTATAATGATCTCCTGGTTCTGCTCATCTCACTTAGCATCAGTCCATGTAGGTCTCTCCAAGCTTGCTCTGTAAGGAAGGACCAGCAGGATGAATACAGAGAGGCTTGGAGAGACCTATATGTTCCAGTTTTAAAGGAAAGTGTTTTAGGAGGTTTGGGGAAAATATATTAATATTTTCTATATTACATAATACATGTGTTTATATATTATATAATATAGTTACATATATTACATATGTTAAACACATACATATACATTTGTATTTTATGTGTTATATATTAGATATGTATATATATATATAATATTTATATTTCAGATTTAGTTTTTATTTTTGAGAAAACAAAAGCTCTACCTCAATTTTGCATGTAAAGGGAGGGATGATCACTAGGAACAATCAGGCAATCAATGGCTCAGAAGATATTCATTGGATATCTATAAACTCTGTGCAATAGTCTAAAAGATAAGACATAGATACAGTTAAAATAACTGGAGAGCAGTGTAATAGTGGACAAACCAATTCAGTACACATTGAGTACCTGATTTATTCAAGGCACCAGGACCTGGAGTGGAGGGAGCAGGCATCAAGGTAGCAGAGTTCCTGATTTTGCGAGGATACCTCTGTATAGTTTATCTCTATGATCTTAGGCATATCACTTAATGCTCTCTGGTTTTCAATTTTATTATCTGTAAATTGAGAGGGATTGAATTAGACTAGATTGTTTTTGAGTTCCCCTCCACTCTAGGTCTGTATCTTAGGAAGTAGAGGTGAGAAATATCTACAAATGAGTATAACATAAAATAGAATGTGATAAATACTATTATATATATATATATATATATATATATATATATATATATATATATATACTATTATATATATATATATATATATAGTATTTATAGAGTGCTATAAAGTTTGCAAAGCACTCTCTGTGTATCATATAATTTGATTCTCACTAGGACCCTGTAAGGGAGATATTATTATACATGTTTTATAGATGAAGAAACTGAGGTTGAAAAAGATTAAATGATTTGCCCATTATCATATAGCTTATAAATGTCTGAAGATTTGAACTCAGACTTTCTCCCTCCAAGTCCAGCACTCTTTTCATTAGCTGCCTTTAAATAAACAAAAGAATAATTAACCACATTAAATGTTCTGCAGTTTGCAAAGGGCTTTCCTCTCAACAACCTTGAGAAATAGGTAGTATAAGCATGAACCCTCTTTTACACATAAGAAAATTTTGACTTTGATTACAGAACGTGACAATGGTAAACAAGCATTTATTAAGTTCTGTTACTTTGGCTTCTACTAATAACTAATATTTATAAATCAATTTTAGGTTTGAAGAGAATTTAATATTATCTTATTTGATGTAACCACCTCGATGTAACTTACTATTTTCATTTTACAGAGGAGGAAACTGAGCATATAAAAATTAAGTGTCTTATTCAGTTCATACAATTAATAATTGTATGACACCAGATTTGGGCTCAGGCCTTTCTGACTATAACTCAAATACACTAATGTAATGTCTCTCTAGTGTTCGGAAGACCTAGAATGTCAGACAAAGCAAGAACAGCTTGAATCTGGTAGGCAACAGATGAGTTTTAGAAAGTTTTTAAGCAAAAGAGTGGTTTGATGGTATTTGCATATATAATGTTGATATAATATATGATGTGACATGATTTGATATAACATAAGTATCTCAGTATTCAGTCTATCTGTGAGGATTAATATGCCAGAATTTGATTACTGATGAAAGAAAACAAAAGAGATTAGTGAGGAGAGAGTAATCTAGGTCTATGGTAATGAACACCATGACCTGGTGATGGCAATGGAAAAGAGGAGCTGGATGTGAGAGATTGCAAAGGTAAAATCAATAGGGCTTGGCAACTGATTGGACACAGGAAAAAAAGGAAATATAAGAATCCAAGATAACATCAAGGTTTTGAGCCAGGGAGAAAGGGCCCTTAAATGGAAGTATGGGTCATATTTTCCATCTGGTATTAAGTTCTTCATCTCCTTGCTTCAACTTGACTTCTGAACAGTCTGGCCTATTTTTTTTTTTTTTTTTGTCCTATGAAAGGTCCCTAACCATTATTGAATGTGCACTGAAGAAAAGGGAATAATAGCCAAATCAAATATCAGTTGTGCAACTTTGTCTGAACCTGAAGCAGAAGATCATCACAGAATGATTTCCTGGTGGGACCACTAATGCCCTGACCTCAGAATTGTTTGTCCCCATGCCAATAGATGAACAAGATACCCCCAGAAAAATAATTAGGATGTATACTCCTGGTTGCCTTCAAATGATAGACTGAACAGCAGCAAAACACAATGATGATACATATAAAGGAAAACACTTGGACCCCTTAAGAAGAATTCTTCATCATTGTAATAAAAGATCAATTATTGGACTCAGATGGATCATTATATGAGAATCTTCTACAAGTTTCAAAAAAAAAAGTGTCACTAGCTATTTAATGAAAATAACAACCACTGAACCCTAGATTTAGAGTTGAAAAACACCTTAGAGAATATCAAGTTCAACTCCAGTATTTTCTATATGAGGGAACTGATGCACAAAAATATTAAGTGAGTGGTTGTTCAGGATAAGCACTAAAATACTGATCTGCAAGCACTGAATACTGATCCATTTAAGGAAGGATATAAGTAAGATTTTGTCACCCGTTATTTGAGATCACTACTTAATTTTAGAATCAGAAGGAGCAGAATCAGAAAGGCACTTCCTGGTACAAACTATAACTTGCTCTCATCACATTTCAGGGGTTAGTTGTGCTACTGACCTATGAACCCATAGTAGTTGGTTTGGCCAATTTCTGTTATTAGCGTTCATAATTTCAGAGCTTGATTGGGCAGCTTTATTTAAGATGATAATACATTTCTTGCTTCTCTTTGTCCATTTAGAAGCAGTGTAGTACACTTGATAAAGCACTTGTCTTGAAGCCAGGAATATTTAGGTTCAAATCCCACTGTGGATATTTGCTAGCTTTGTGATCCTGAACAACCACTCACTTAATATTTTTGTGCATCAGTTCCCTCATATAGAAAATACTGGAGTTGAACTTGATATTCTCTAAGGTGTTTTTCAACTCTAAATCTAGGGTTCAGTGGTTGTTATTTTCATTAAATAGCTAGTGACACTTTTTTTTGAAACTTGTAGAAGATTTCAGATAATTACTTCTCATGGCTGGGATGTCCCAAATAATTGTTATTATTTTAATGCTCTTAATAAATTGTCTCATTATTTTAGTTCTTCCCCCAGGACAGATGGAAAAAGGGATAGGGTAGGGAGAGAAAAGGCTTTGTTTTTGAGTAATAATTCAACTTGACCAACATTTACTGAAGGGAAGAGAGAGTGCTTAATATATTTATTTTATTTTATTCAATTGTATTTTATTTTCAGGTCCACATTTTCTCGTTTCCTCTTTTCCCCTTTCCCCCCAACTGAGAAAGCAAGAGAAAATCAAGGCTTTACAACATGATTGGACAAAGAAACTAATTCCCTCATTGGCTTTATTTTTAAAATTTTAAAAAATATGTTTCGATCTACATTTTGAGTCTATCAAGAGATCATTACAATGTTTCATCAAAAGGTCTGTGGAATTATGATTGTTTATTGTTCAATTAACATTTATTAAATATCTTCTGAATGCAGGACTTTGGTAGGTGTTAAGTGCTGTAAGAACAAAGAAAATTGACACACCTGTCCCCAGGAAGCTTATATTTTTCTGGGGTAAAGAATACAATGAATAAGTATAATGATATAATTTGAGATAGCAGTAATAATTGGGATAATCAGAGAAATCTTTATCCGAGGAGAACCTCAAATTCTGAAAATTGTCATGTCATGCTTTTCTGCAATGACCATCTGTTGCTACTCTTCATCAAATTTTCATCAGAGATACATTGTAGTCTCTTCACACCTACCACATAAATCTTTGAATGACTTGGCAATAGTATATATCTTTGGAGACTAATATCACATGATTTACAGCCATATAACAATGTTAAATGATGTTAAAATTGATAGACTTTTTTTTAAAGAAGGAAACACGGTAATTAAAAACTCCAAAAAACGGTTGTTTGATAAACTTCCCAGAAGAGTTGTGTTTTTTCATAAGCTATTTTGAAGTGAATTATTCTAGGAATGTAGGGAGGGGAAAAACAAGTCTATAGCTTTGAAAGAGGAAATGAAGCAAACATTTAGGGAGATCAACTGACAATGAACACTTATTAAGTACTTACTGTGTGCCAAGTATCATGCTTGTCACTGGAAATACAAAGATATATTGACAAAGTTTCCCAAGGAAATTACAATTTATTGGGGAAAGCAACATGTACACATATAAGTACAGAATGTATACATGCGTGTATGTGTATATATATACAAAGTGATTATAGTATAGAATATGTGTGTGTATACACCCAACCCCCCTCCTCCCTCTCCACACACAAAGTAATTATAGTGCAAAGTATGGTTATATATTTGGAGGGATGAAGGCATTAGTATCTGTTGTATCAGGAAAGGCAAGATTGGAAATTGTTCTTTAGCTAAACCTTAAAGGTCCTGAGGTTCTAAATGATAGGAGATGATAGGAAAATCATTTATCTTGAGAAACTAGATTAATTTTGAATATGGGTTCACATATATTCAAAGATAACATTTTTAAAAGACAGTGTGGAGATAGAAGGCGGAGCAACCTGGGATCAGGAAGGGCTGGTTTCAGGGTTTCTCTCCAAAACAAAATATTCGTTTGGTATTAAGGAAGTCGTTTAACCTATCCATGCCCCAGGAAACTCACCCAAAACTATAATCTACAGAGGAATTGCTGAGCTCTATCAGTACGGGAAGTTTCCTTATAGGTGTTCCTTAGACTGATAAAATCACAGAACTAGACGTGTGTTTCTATATCTTAAAATATCAGTGCTTCTTCATATATATAATATATTTTGAAAGAAAAGTGATTTTATAAACCTGTAACATATCCAACAATTCCATTCTTATCAGGAGATTAATTTTTAAAAATTTTGAGAGGGAATCAGACCAGTAATTGTAATACTATAGAGAATTCACCATGAGGAAACTCCTTTTATAAACCCTGATTGGCTTTTGTTCTGCACCTTACCATCTTAGAGAGCTGCTGAGCCTTTAGAAGTTAGTTAATAATGCTAATGATAATAACTTGCATTTATATAGAACTTTGAGATTTGTATATATAAAAATCTCCTTAATGATTTTAAATGCTTATTAATTAGTATTAAATCACTGTTGCCTATTAATTCATGTTACTAATCTTATGGGAAGGCTCTTGTTATAGGAGTATGGATGGTATCTTTTGAAAGGGACCTTCTGGGCAATCTAGACCAATCCCTTGATACATAGATAAATTTCCTTTACAACAGATTGTTGGAATCTTTACAAACTGCTAACTCATTAGAGTTGATGTTTTGGGCCAGAACCTGAACACAATGCTTGTGTTTACACCTTTACTCATTGGAATTCACAAGTATGGGAGATTCACAAAGTTAACTGTGTAACTTTATGAATTTACACCTCCCTTGAAGCTCTTAGGGCCAGAGAACACTCTGGGAGAAAACCCATAATCCCGTTCTCTGATATATAAGAAGAAAGCAGAGGCCCAATTGGGAAGTGATTCATTCCATTTTCCACTTGGCTGGCTGGTGGCAGAAGAGAGTGGAGCTGAATTTAGATTGAGAAGGGAACATCAAGTGAGTTCAGCCAGAAGCCCTCTCTGAGTGAGGAGTTTTACTTTGGAACATTAACTGAGGTCGGAGAAGAGCACTCTGGGAGATTGAGAGCCAGAAGCTCTCTCTCAGAGGCAAGACAGATTCAACTTGGTGCTGGCTCTGGAGGCTGAAGAAAGCAGAGGCAGAAGCAAAGGACAAAGCTGCAAGAGCTCTTGGAACCAAGCAGAGAGATAGGCCTCTAAGCTAATCAGGCTATATTGGAGACAATAAAAGATCTGAACTTTTATCACCTGGCTGTGTTTTGAGGTGATTATTACTTTCAACGGCAACTAAGGCTGCTTCCAGAAAACCTCCCGTTAGAAACCAACTCACCCCCAGAGAAAATCATCATTTATATTATTTTAAAAGAACAAGAACACCACATTTTGGCGTCCCACATGGGGCACCAAAAACAGATAAATGGTCTTCTAACACTTCTTTGAAGACTTCCACTGATAGTGGTATTTAGTAATACAGTATTTGAGGGAACAAAGATAATGACTGTGACATCTTGGAATGGCCAATAGATCTGTGACCTCTCTGATTTGGATAATTCATAACTTCCCATCTTGCTCATTTTCTCCCATATGTTCACCATTGGGCATGAGGTTTATCCACTTGATGTATCCACTTGACATTCATAGGGCCTTCCTCAGTTTCTCCTGACATTATAAGGATACTGATAGAACACAAGAAATGGTTGCCTGTTTTCTCTCACTCTTGACATACAAACAGACCTTCTTTTTTAATCATATTTTTCCATAATAATATAATTTACTTCTGTTCTTTAAAAAACTTCATTAGCTATATGTTGTAGTTGGCTCCCAGTCACTATGTATTTTTTTCATTTCCCTTTATAATAGTTTTCATTTTTGGTACATTTTGGGTTCATAATTTTGTTTTATTTCTCATAGAAATATAATAAAACCAGGAAAATATTGGTATATGAAAATATGGACCTTTTTCTAGGAGAAGTTTGGGTTCATCAAAGTTGTTTTGCAGTTCTCCTGAAGGTGATTCAACCACTCCCTCCTGTTTATTTCTGAACCTAATTCATTGCCTAATTGTATGGTTTCTCCTAGAGAGATATAAGTAGGTGTTGATGAATAAATACTATAGTTTATCTTTCTGGGTTATATTTGTAAGAAAATAATGGCACATATCACTATACATGGGGAACATGCACCCACAGTAAAAATTAATCCATAAATGCTTTATAACAAGGTTTTATTTCTTTTAAACATTTAAGTGTATAAAGTATGGTGCTGTAAGATAAAATGGAATAGAGTTTTAATGGAACATGGAAAATTATAAAAAATAATAAGATAATTATAGAAATGATACATATGTACATATACATATTACATGCACATACATATATGGATGTGTCTCTGTGTACCTCAATGGAAAACAACACATGGAACAGAGTGATGACATTTTCCACTCTGCTTAGTTTACTGGTTCTATCTTTTTAACTATTTATCCATTTAGTTTCTACTCTTCAATAACTTAGTTTGTCTATCTATCTATCTATCTATTTATCTGTCTGTCTGTTATCTATCATTAACTTATCTTTTCTCATCCACTGATAAATGTTTATACTATCAACTCTAGTCATTCCCTACATTTTTGCCTAGCTACTGCTACTTTTTCTTCTAGTATTTTAGGCATTCTTCTGATAATAAATAATAATAAACAGGTGGAGCTGTGGATAGAGTGTTGGACCTGGAGTTAGAAGAATCTGAGTTCAAATCTTGCTTCAGATATTAGTTAGCTGTGTGACTCTGGGCAAATCATTTAATCCTGTTTGCCAAAGTTTCTTCATCTGTAAAAATGATCTGAAAAGGAAATGGCAAATCATCTCAATATCTTTGACAAGAAAAGCCCATAGGGAGGTCAGAAAAAGTTAGACACTACTGAAACAATTGAATAAGAACTACTAGATATTATTTTTCTTCTTGTTTCTCATTAGGAATTGTAGATATAAAGCTGGAAGGTATCTGGGTGGCCATCCAGTCCAGTTCTGGTATTTTATAGAATCAGTGATTTGATCAAGGTCAAATTTGTAATGATTGTAAGAGACAATATTTGAACTCAGATCCTCTGATTCATAGTTGAAACTTTTTTCATTGTAACATATTGTTTGCTTCTCATTTTAATTTATTCTGATTATCTCTTTTCTTTTTTTGGGGGGGATGGGGAGGTATTTGTGTGCATATATTCTAGTAGTGTTAGTTGATCTCTATTCCATATATGACATTATTTTGTAAATTAGTGAGGTTTCCTGGGTTTTTTTCTCTCCTCTGAAAAGGGCATAACTTCCTTAGTTAGGCAAAATCGATGAATAGAAAAATTCATTAAATTCTTACATTGTGTTAAGCACTAGGGATACAGTTAGGAAAGTAGCCAGTCCTTTCTCTTAAATGGCTCATCTTCTAATGGGAGGCAACCACAGATAAAAAGTTTCAGCTGCAAATCAAGTGGAAAGTCTCATGGTGCTTAGGCTACAAAAGCAAATTGAATCAAATAGGATAATGATTGTGAAATGTTTAGCACAGTGTCTGGCATGTAATAAACACTATATATTATAGCATATATAATATTATTTCCTCTAATGTAATTATATCACTTTATGATATTGAACCATTTGACAGACAAGGTCTTGGGTGACAATGATTTTTTTTAAAGTGCTAAGTGTCTGAGACCAAATTTGAACTCAGGTCCTCCTGAATTCAGGGCTGGTGCTCTACCCACTGAGACACCCAGCTGCCCCACACAATAATGTTCTTTTGTGGGACATCAGAAACTGTGGTTGCAGCAGCACCTGAAGGAAGAGTTGATGAGGCATTCCTCTCTAAGAGTTCCTCCCTTGAATGGCAACTATAAAGACTAGGCTTGAAGTGACACTTTTAAGTTTTTTTGGGGGGCAATGCCACTTTAAGAGTTCTTGGACTTGCCTTTCTACCAATGTCAGTTGTTTAACAGTTGATGGTGATGGTAGCAAAAGAGACAGCCCCTTCTTCATAGTGATTATCCTCTTCAGTGTTAGCTAAAGGGATAGA
Organism: Antechinus flavipes; assembly: GCF_016432865.1. Classification (NCBI taxonomy): domain Eukaryota; kingdom Metazoa; phylum Chordata; class Mammalia; order Dasyuromorphia; family Dasyuridae; genus Antechinus; species Antechinus flavipes. The sequence continues at coordinate 159,251,212 of NC_067399.1, read as the reverse complement.
AGCAGGGCAAGAGGTAAGATGTGGGGAGCACAGCTATTCTCAAAGTTCTTGAACTCGGACTCCTGGGCTATCTCCTTCTTGTTTGGAAGGGAAATGGCAGTTGAAATGGTAGTAGTTTAATTGCCTGGCATGTGCTGCCCTGTCTTGCTTTCATGGTGCTTAATCCAGTGTGCTTGGTCCATAAGGTTCTTAACAAATGTTTATTATCTTATTGATTTGGTGATTCAGGCTGACTAGACAGAATCCTAAAAAAAACTGACTGACTTAGATCAAACCATAATGGGAACCATCCAGTATGGCCTTTAGAAAAGTTAGTGGTTTACAGATCTTGGAGAGATCTACTGAGGTGTTTTAGTCAAGTAGAATAAAATATTATGTTTTTCACTGACCATTTTCAGTAATTCTTTTTGCTTGATGTTTGCTTGCATCCACTATTTATAACGGTTATCAGTGTAGTTTAGTGAAAAGAGTGGTGGATTCAAAATCAGAAGACTAATTCAAATCCCGAGATCTGCTACTTATTTGTATGACCCCAGATAATTTACTTTTCAAAGATACAGGTTTCTAATCTCTCAATGAAATAGTTAGAATTGATGTTCTTCAAGATTTCTTCCAGACAGTTTGAAGTAATTTGTGGTGAGGATTATATGATATTTAATATTGTTCAAGCAACTATTATTTTTTTTTTACCAAAGTACAACATGCTTTTCATAATTACATTGCATTATTTAACCATTGAAAATATTTCCAGGTAGGAAGGGAAAATGATATCTTTATTCCAATTTGTTTCATCTCTCTCTCTCTCTCTCTCTCTCTCTCTCTCTCTCTCTCTCTCTCTCTCTCTCTCTCTCTCTCCCTCCCCCTCTGTCTCCCTCCCTTTCTCTCTCCCTCCCTCCCTTTTCCTCTCTCTCTCTCTCTCTCTCTCTCTCTCTCTCTCTCTCTCTCTCTCTCTCTCTATATATATATATATTATATATATATATATGTATATATATGTATATATGTATATAGTGATCAGAACACTGGATTAAGAGGAAGGGAAAGCTAGTTTTAAATCCCACCTCAGACACTTAATGGCTACATGATTTGAGTAAGTTATTTAGCCTTTTCCTGATAAGTTTCTTCATCTATGAAATGTGGGAGTTGAACTTGACAGTGTCTAAATTTCCTTTCTGCTTCTAAATCTATGATCCTATAATCTTGTGAAATAATCCTGTAAAGTTGGTGCTATTGGCATCCCATTTTACAGCAGAGGAAAATGAGCTACAACAAGGTTAAATGACTTGCCAGAATTTTATAGATAATAAGTGTCATAGGCAGGCCTTGAACCAAGCCATTGTTTACTTGAAGTCTACCTGACACATTACTTCTCTAGATAAATATGTAAATGATAACTGGAAAAGGAAAAGAACACTAAAAAACAGGAGGTTTCAGAAAGCCTTCTTATAGAACGGAGGTGACAGGTGAATTGATTCATAAAAGAAGCTACAAATTCTAAGAAGACATGAGAGGAAGTGAATACCAGAAACCTGAGTCCCCATGCTCCCCATCTGTTGTGGCAAAGCACCCCTTTTCTCACTGAAATAATAATAGCTGATATTTATATAGCATGTTAAGTTATGTAAAATCTTTTATGCACACCCTATGTATACACATGTATATATATATATGTGTGTGTGTATATATATATGTGTGTGTGTGTGTGTATATATATATATATATGTGTATATATACATATATATATAATTATTTCATCTTCATAACAAGAAAAGAAGGAAAAAAGCATTTATTAGGTATTTTCTATGTTCCAGCTACTGTGCTAGCACTGGGGAGACTAATATAAACAAAAAGAAGGACAATTCCTGTCCTCCACTAGTTTATATTCTAACACCAGAAAACAACACATAAAAAGGAACCGAAAAGAGGTGGAAGGAAAGGAGCAAGATAAGAGTGCCTTCTGAGAGGGCTTGGTTTTGAAATCAGGAAGTCAGAAGTTGTGCCAGGGAAGGAATGAAGGCTGGACAGCCTAGGCTCCTCCCCCAAACTGCAGATTCAGGTGGTACTCACCAGTGGGTCAGGGCGGGGGGCAGCCTGGTGGAGGGATATTCCAGGCTGAGAATGCTGTCAGGAATAGTTGTATGTTCCAAATCAAAAAGGCACTAGTGGCTGAGAAGCAATAGTTTAGACTTGGTTTTGAAGTCTGGGAAATCAGGAACAGAGTCAGGAGGGAATGAAATCAGTGAGGCTTCTCCTCTTCACAAAATGGGGACTCCTCAGTAAGGAATATCTTGTGAGGAGGAATTTTAAGTGTCCATATCACTATGCAGGAAATGGAGGATCAAAGAATTTAAGGAATTTGCCTAGAGTCACAGAGCTAGTTAATATCAAAGAAAGAATTAAAATCTAGATCTCTCCTAACTCCATATTTATATTTCTTTTAAATATAACATAATGCATTTAAAGCACAATAAGCCCAAACTATAAATTTTCAATTCAATTTAAATTCAATTTAATTCAAATTCAATTCAAAATTTCAATGACACTGGCCTTCTTGTTCTGTGAACATGGTACCTCATGTATCTTGCCTCTGGGCATATTATCTGGCTATTCCCATGCCTGGAATACCCTCCTTTATTTCTACTTCCTGACTTCCCTCACTTCCTTCAAGTGCCAATTAAAATCTGATTTTCTCCAGTAAGAACCTCTCTTAATTCTAGTACTCTCCTTCTTTTAATAATTGTCTTTAATCCTGTATGTAAATTATATGTATTTGTTTGTTTGTTGCCCCTCCCATTATAGATAGTGAGCTCCTTGAAAGTAGGAACTGTCTTTTTGTATCTCCAGCACTTAGCACAGTACCCAAGACATAGCATGTGTTATAAATTTTTATTGACTGATTTGTTGATATTATGGTTATTAGTTTATCCATTGATACTGATGGTATATCACTGGGTTTTACTGTAGCTCCGAATTTAATTGACAACACTGGAAAAAAACTTGTAGCTTTTTTAATTTGGTAGAAGCTTTCAGAATTTACATACTGTTGGCATAGTTTTCGAGTACCCAGGGTGACCTCCACAACGTGATGAGATGCTGAAGCAAGAAATAGAGTGTCAATATAATGATTGTTATTTTGAAAATGAGATTCACTGATACTAGTCAAAACTTAATTGTGTGGTAATGAAAATTTGAATCTAAAGGCAGGTTGCACAATTCAAAAATTCAGGTCACATTGTTTTTATCTTTCTCTGCCCAAGTCCCTGGTTTCAGGAAAATTCTATAGTACAAACACATTTTGAAACCTCTCTGTGGATAATTATAAATGGAAAAAAGGTCTCCAACATTTGATTAGACCCAAAATTGTTTACTCAAAGTAATAATGCATTCTAGACCTGACTGAAATGATTCTACATAAAGGAAATTATAAGAGGTGAGCACCAATGTGTCACTGATTTTAACTACCCACCTTGAGATGATGCAAGGAATGGGCTGAGAGGTAGCAAATAGACGACAAAAATAGCCCTTGCCTGAAAGAAAACGCTTTCTCTATACTTCCATCCCTCTCACCCACCCTCCCATAACTTGAATGCTTACCTTCCAGAACAACAAGAAATATTTTTATGCTAATTAAAGAAATGATGCATGTGTTGTTATTCTTGACAGCAATATCTTTTCTGGCACTTCAGCCCTGATCTCCAGGGGCCAGTATAGAAATTATTACAATTGCTGTAGGACAGAGGAAGAGGGTTTATAAAACAAGGGGGAAAATGGTGTTAGGAGATCAGGCAAAAGGATTGAAAAACGATGAGAGAACAGGATGAAAGGAAAGAAGAGACAGGCAAAACATCTAAAAAGAAAATCTGGGTTTGTTTTGCTCTCTGCCAACAGTGTCACAGTTTGCCTGTAGAGAAGTTTATTACAAGTGTAGGGCCAAGCTACCTGCCAACACTACTAAGTCCTCAGTTCTGATCTAATGCATTTTGTTTTGGGGATGCCACATTGACAAATCAGGCCCTTTTGTTGGTTTGATTATGTTAATCTCTGTTAGTTTGTCCAGCCTGGATGGTTCTCTTGCTTGCTTTCTTCTGTGTCTTTATGTAGGACATCTCCCTCACCTTCTCTGCATGGGATTATCCTTTCTAGCTCGTTCCTCAAACCCTTACTTACTTAATTTCCTTATATTTTCTTAAATTTATGATGCTGTTTTGCACATTTAGAAAGTTTACTCAGGAAAATCAATTGCAAAATCCTATATCCATGAAGGTTAGGAACTCTGCCTTAAGAATGGACTTCAAAGATCTCGTTTTCTGAGATGCAGCATCTAATGGGATCTGTGGGAAGAAGGTCTGCATGTGGCTCTAGTCAAAGGACATGAGAGAATCAAATCAAAAGGAATGTTTAATGCATCTATTTTTGTATTTTGTTGTTCATTTCCTTGGTGTCATAAGCAGTAAGTATTCGTTGAATCCCCATTGTGGTCATATTCAGGGTTTGAGTTGCAATTGAAGAAGATGGAACAACATTTTAGTTATTTTTAGAAAATTTAACTTTCATTCCAGAAAATTCTACTAGATGAAAACTTTCTTTCCCCCTCATTTCCCACACCTTTCCTTCTTTGTATCTATCTTAGGTACAAAGATGTTTGCATGTTAGAATGTGAACACCTTCTGGGCAGATGTATTTTTTTATTATTTCATTTTTTAGTATTTATTTTCCCAAATATATGCAGAGATATTTTTCAACTTTTACTTTTATGAAACTTTGTGTTTTAAGTTTCTTTCTCTCTCTCTTCCCTTCCTTCTCCGAGATAGCAAGTAATCCAATATAGGTTAAACATGTACAATTCTTCTAAACACATTTCCATATTTGTCATTCTTCACAAGAAAGAAACAACAAAAACAGCAAAAAGTGAAAATACTGTGCTTTCACCTACGTTTAGTCTCCATAGTTCTCTTCCTAGATGTAAATGACACTTTCCCAGAGGTATTTTTAATCATCATCATCATCACAATATCTAAGATTTATAAATAGTGTTTTAAGGTTTGCAAATTACAATACAGGTATTATTTTATCTTTACAACAATCATAGGGGATAAGTGCTATTATCATCCCTATCTCACAAATATAGAAAATGAGACAGACTTAAATGACTTGCCTAAAGTCATAGAACTAATAAATATCTAGAGCCAAATTTGAACTCAGGAATTCCTGACTCCAGGTCCAAATCTATTCAAAAGAGTATTCAATACTCTTTGCATCCTCAGTATTTAGTTCTGTGTCTGGCATATAATAGATGCTTAATAAATGTTTTTGGATTTCATTTGACTTAATTTCTTGTACTGTCTCAGTATATAGCACCCCTGGGATAGCACCACATGCTCTAGATGGGGATAACAAAGAGCTACATTGAATTTCCTTTTCTTTCTTCCTGAACATCTTGGGGAAAATGCTATTGTAAATATGATGCGTTTTTAAAGTTTTGTTCTTCACTTATTTTTAGTCAAATAAAAGTAATTCTTTTCAACTTCATCTTTGCATATTTGCAAAAAGTTCGCAAATAAAAGTCTAATTCTTTGCAATTTCATCTGGGGTTTTCTTGGCAAAGATAACTGTAGCAGTTTGCTATTTCCTTCTCCAGCTCATTTTACAGATGAAGAAACAGAGGCAATTAGGGTTAAGTGACTTGCCCAGGATCATACAGATAGTAAGTGTCTGAGCCTGGATTTGAAGTCAGGAAGATCAGTCTTCCTGACTCCATGCCTGGCACTGTATTTATTTTCCTCCTATCTATCAGCTTTTCAAGTTAGGAAAAGACAAAATCTTGTCTTTGAAGGAGCTGTCTTACTCGATGGATTCATAACAATTCTTTAGAACTTCAAAGATCTATATTTCACAGAATCACAGAATTTCAAAAGATTAGAGTTGGAAGAAACCTCAAAAGCCATTAAGTGAGACAACTGAGTGGCACAGTAAATAGACCACTGACCTAAAGTCAGAAAAACCTGAATTTTAAACCTGAGTTATCTGGCCTCAGATACTTAAATAGTTATAGGTCAGTTTTCTCATCTGTAAAATGGGACTAGAATAGTGTCTACTTCCCAGAGTTATTCTGAAGAGAAAATGAGATACTATTTATAAAATGCTTTGAAAACTCTAAAGCACTATTAATGATGATAATGATAATATCAACTAGCACTCGAATAAGGTTTTCCTCTAAAACAAATTAGATTAAACTGTTTGTCATCCAGTTCTTACTTGGAGATTTCCAGTGCAAGAAACCTAGTACTCAACTAAGGAAACTCACTTCACTCTTAGATTGTTCCAATTGCTAGGATAAATTTCCTTACATAAAACCTAAGTTTTTCCTTTTTGTAATTTTGAAACCTATTGCTTTCTTGGGCCTAGTAGGAGAGAAACAATCTCTCTTCTATATAACAATCCTTCAAATACTTTAGACAGCTATCATGCCTTTTTTTCTGAGTTATTGATAAGAATGTGTTGTTGTTTTTAATGGTTCTGGACTAACCATAAATCTGCTACATCTCTTCTTCTACTCTCATTGCATCCCTTTTTCTTACCCCTTCATTTTTTTTTTCAGTTGATTCCAACATAATTGACTCATACCTTTACCTTTTGTTTATGTAAACTTCTAACTAAGAATGACAAAGTTCTTTGGAATCACTTGTCATCTTTCTGTAAAGGAATATAAACAGTTTAATCTTATTGACTCGTTTGTGATTCATTTTTAATGCTTACATTTTTATGCTTCTCTTGAGGTGTGTTTTGAACATCAGATTTTCTATTTCATCAGAAATTCCTGAAAATCCTCAATTTTATTATATACTCATCTTTTTTCCTGTAAAGGATTACAGTAAGCTTTGCTAGGTAGATTCTTCTTGGCTATAATCCTAGCTTCTTTGCCCTCTGGAATATCATGTTCCAATTTCTCTGTTCCTTTAATGTGGAAATCTCTAAATCTTGTATGATCCTTACTGATTTGTGTTATTTGATTTTTTTTTTCTGTCTGTTTGAAGTCTTTCTTTGACTTGGGAAGCCTGCAGTTTACACAATTCTAGATGATCTTTAGTCAAGAAGGTTACCTCTGATTCCTTGTGACTGACCACATGCACTCCTTTCCACCCCAGAATTGTGCATGGACATTAGAGTTTCCAATAAAAATCAGCTATACCCAGTGCCCTGAAATCGCTTTCTGATTAATTGTCTGATCTCCTACTACTTCTGGATTGAGAGCTCCTTAAAATGCTGCTGCTGCTGTGGTCACAGTGGCTTTTGCCCTATGCATGTACTCTTGATAGTTTTCCTCTCCTGTCAACCTCATAATTTTTCTTAGGCTAGAATCTCTTTCTGATCTTTTGTTGACTCTGTTGCTCCAAAATTTGATTTGAGGCATTATTTTAAAGTTGTTTGGAGGAGAAGATTGACAGTCAGTTGGACTGTTGTCTTGCATTTGGCTCTTCCTCCCTCAATTCCAGGATTTCAACTTTGCCATCATAGAGAATAGTTTGCATTTGCCACACATGGCTGGTTTTCCGTGATTGTGTTACCTTCTGAATGTCTTATGGTTTTATCTCTGTAAGATGTGCCTGGTAGTCTATTTTGGAGGGTTTATTATAAGTCTTTGGAATTGTTGCTTTAGAAATAGAAAAGTCTTTCTTTTTCTTCCATGCACTACTTCCTCTTTGCCAGATTCAACCCCAAACTGGCAAAAGCAAGATAAATTTTACTTTCTCTCTGTTTCTATAATCACCTTTTTTTATTAGGACAGATTATTTATTTCAGTAGGATCTGGTAGGGTAAGAGTTTAAGGTACCAGAAATTATGGAATATCCAATCCAGATGGGCAATATCCCCTATTTTTCTTCTGAAACAGACAAATTTGTCATTTTTTCATGCATCATGCTTATTAGTTTATTCATTCATTGAACAAATATTTTTGAAAGTATACTACATTTTTTTTAAATTAAAGCTTTTTATTTTTCAAAACAGATGCATGGACAATTCTTCAACATTAGCCCTTGCAAAACCTTGTTTTCCAATTTTCCTTCCCTTCCCCCATACCCTCCTGTAGATGACAAGTAGTCCAATTTATGTTAAACATGGTAGAAATATATGTTAAATCTAATGTATGCATACATATTTATTGTGCTGCACAAGAAAAATCGAATCAAACTAGTAAAAGAAAGAAGCAAAATAAAATGCAAGCAAGCAACAACAAAAAGAGTGAAAATGCTATATTGTGAACCGCACATTCAGTTCCTACAGTCCTCTCTCTAGTTGCAGATGACTTTATTCATCACTGAACAGTTGGAACTAGTTTAAATCATCTCATTGTTAAAGAGAGCCATGTCCATCAGAATTGATCATCCTGGTCCTGCTCATTTCACTTAGCATCAGTTCATGTAGGTCTCGCCAGGCCTGTCTGAAATCATCCTGCTGGTCATTTCTTACAGAATAATAATATTCCATAACATTCATATACTACAATTTATTCAGCCATTCTCCAATTGATGGGCATCCACTCAGTTTCCAGTTTCTGGCCATTACAAACAGGGCTGCCACAAACATTTTTGCACATGTGAGTCCCTTTCCCTGCTTTAAGATTTCTTTGTGGTATAAGCCCAATAGAAACACTGCTGGGTCAATGGGTATACATAGTTTGATAACTTTTTGAGCATAGTTCCAAATAAGCATACAACATTTAAAGGGTTTTTGGAGACACAAAGTCCCCAAAGTCCCCTTCAGTGCACTTACATTTTAGCAGGGAAAGTATAATTAACATTAATAATAACAACACAAGAATAAGATAAGTGTCATATAAATTGCTCACATAAGCCTTCATAATGATTCAAAGGAAAGATCATTTTTAGTGAGAGTGATCAACAAGGGTTCTTGAAGAAGGTGATATTTTAATTTGGCCAACAGATTCTGGGAAGGGCCTTTCAATCCCAGGGAATAATATGAACAAAGACGCAGAGGTGGAATAGCACAAAGTTTATGCAGAAATTATCCCCTAGATCAAATTAGAAGGCTTATAGATGAGTCTAGACTCATGAAACATTTTTCCAATGAAAATTAGAAAGGTTAGCTGTGGGAAGAACAGTGTTTACTGGGTCTCTTCCAAACCTTGAGAAGGTGGGGATGGGAACAACAAAACTACCCTAGCTTTATTTAAAAGGTTAGCTAGGGAAAACGAGGTTGTCCTAAATTGAGAGAAACCAGAAATTTTGCTGCTGGACTATTGTTTTCCAACAGTCTTCAAAGTAATTTCAGCAAGGAACTTGAGAGGCAGAAGGCTGAATAATGAAATATTTACCAAATAAAGCATGTAACCACACCACTAATAACTGAACATTTTATATTTTGACTTATTTGTGTTCTGTGATTTCCAAAAGTCTCTGTGGGATTTGAACTGCTGGCGTTTGTACATTGTTGTTGATACTCATTTCAAGATTATTTCAGCTGAAAATGAAAGATAAAGAGGTGACAACAATGACTTTGGTGACCAATTCATATTTGACTTATCTGAGGTCAAAAGTGGAAGCAGGACAAAATTGTAGTAGGAAGGAGTTAGTCTAGATTCAAGGAAGTTGTGCCTTCTAGTGAAGAATATTAAGTAATGGAATGGGTTACCCAAATTATCTGTGGAATGTCTGTAGGGAAGATTTCTCTGGGATGGTTAAAGTTAAATACCTAAATAAGAGGGACAAAATTGATGGCCTCTATTGTCTGATCCCAGACCCTAGATTACAAATAGTCGGCAGAATTCCTGTCAGTTTGCACGTAGGTTTGAATGACTCAGAACATCCATTTCTGGATGTGTAATGTAACTTGATTAATGTCCAGTGCAAGTATTTCAGAAAGATAGGAAACATTCTGTTATCCCCTTTTGCAGATGGGAAAATCATCTGAAAGTTGCTTGAAATCAGTCAATCCCACAGCTAGGTTGAAAATAAGTCTGAAGCTTGCAAGCTTCCAATTCAGGGCTTGAGGCCATGGCTGTAATGTGTTTTCATGCTTCCTGAGGATATAGAGTATTGCAATACTTTGAAGAATGGCAAATAATTTCATTCAGCAAATGTCAAAAAAGTACCGTCTATGTATAAAATACTGTGTGAGCTAGTGAGGATACAAACCTCATCACTCCCTCAAATACTCAGTTCCTACATTCAGTAAGTTACAGTACTTAGAATATGAGCAAATAGAGAATATACAGTACTGAATAACTTTTGTACAAAAACCAAGCAATTCAAATTCTCTTGACTTATTAACATATCTTTAGATAGAATTGACTTATGTCTCCCAAAGCATTATGGGGCAGCAGGTTAGGTAGAGGATTTAGTAAAGACATTTTCTCTGTCTTTGGGGAGCTAATAATCTAGGTCAAGTTATAATGCAATTCTTTCTTATCCCCCTTTAGGAAAAAAAAGTATTGTGCTTTAAGGCAATTAAATGCCCTCATGAGGCAAGGCTAGGTGGTTTAATAAATAGAATATTGGACTTGAAAACAGGAAAACCTGATTTTGAAACCTACATTACATGCTTACTTGTGTGTGAGCCTGCATGAGTCACTTAAGTTTCTTAACCTCTGAAATAGGGAAAAGTGCATTTATCTCACAAGGTTGTCTTGAAAATCAAGTGAGACAATACACGTAAAGCAGCTTAGAAGCCTTAAATCACTTTATTATTATTATTATTATTTATAAAAGTAATAATATTGGGGTAGCTAGTTGGTGTGGTGGGGAGATCACCAGCCCTGAAGTCAGGAGGACCCTGCTGGCTATATGACCCTTGGCAAGTCACTTAACCCCAGTTGCTTCAGCAAAAATAATAATAATAATAATAAATATTTTCCTATTAATCTTGTGTCTTTTCTCTTGAGTCCATAGTAAACTTCTAACAGATTGAGAAGCATGATGGTTGGAGAAATTTTTTTTCTCAAATTTGTTAGCTTTCTACTGGAATTTCTATCCAAATCCTCTAGAATCACTTTTCAGTTACTTTTTATTTTATTCTCTTTTGTTCAGGGAAGGCAATGAGATGGCCTTAGGCAGGTACAGTATATGACCCATATAAAGAATATCCCAGTCTAAAACTGAGAAGTGCAATAAAGGGTCTTTCCTCCCCTACTTCTCTTTTTGCAAAATTAAAAGGCTGCAGCTGACAAGGAACAAAACCTCAAGTTGAAAATGGGTCCGGCTTGGAGTTGAGATTCAGTACTCTGATAATGGGAGAACGTTTCTTAATTAAGCGTGAAGGCTGATGCCTGTAATTGCCATAGCAGAATTGGAATGAATTAAAGTCTGAAGGGAAAAAAAGAGCCCATTTCTGGCTAAGCAGCTTCTCAAACCAAGTTCCCTTCACCCACTTGAGATGATTTGAAAACAAAACGGAAAAGAGCAAAATTTATAAATGAATGTTGCATTATCCTTTCAGCCCTGAGCTTCTCCTCCAATTCCAGGCAAGACACTGATGAGCCCCTCCCCCTCTTCCTGGACCTCACTTCAATCCCTGTTTCCTTAGCTTTTTCTTTTTGTGTTTTAAGGCAATTGAGGGGAACTAGCATATGCTCCATTTAGATGTTGGCTTTTTCTTTTCCAATTGGTTCAGAGAGATCTATTTATTGGAGCTCAAACCTCAACTTCTGAACAATTGGCTTTAGTTTCTAAAGAGTGAAAACAATAAAGAAGACGACTCAAATTTCAGCTGAAAATATCTAATGAAAATCTCAATTATATGACACTGAACCCATTTCCTTCCTTTTTCTTCCATAGGATATCATAAATTCATTATCTAACATTACTAAAGGGGAGAAAATCTTCTAAATCACTATTTTTTGCCTCTTTGAAGGCAGCAAAGGGATACAATGAATAGAATATTGGACTGGAGACAGGAAGATTCGTTTTTCTCTGTTCAAGTCCAGCCTCAGACAAGCCCTGAGCAAGTCACTTAACACTGTTTGCCTCAGTTTCCACATCTGTCAAATGAGCTGGAGAAGAAAATGATAAATTATTTCAGTATCTTTGCCAAGAAAATCCCAAATGGTGCCATAAAGAATGGGTCAAGTTAGAAAGGACTGAACAACACAAAAAGGACTTCCTGAATATATAAGAAGAACCTCTTAGGATTTATTACAACATAATCTTAAGAAGTAGTATTATGTAGGGAGAGGGTTGGATGTGTAATTAGGAGACTGATGTAAATTATCTATGTTGTTTTAGACTATCTACTTGATATCTCTGAGCTTCAGTTTCCTCACCTCTTAAAAAAATAATATTTGCACTGCTCACCTCACAGGATTGTCATATAGAAAGTATTTTAAGGGAAATACAAGAGTTTCCATGTATCAAATAAGCCAAACTGCCATCAAGACTCTTCAACCATCGAAGTTACTAAAGACCAGGAAAATTCTCTCTACTAGTCATTGGTAGAAATAGATACAGTTTTATCAATGGAACTAACATCAATATGGTATGTACCCCATTAGAATATGATCTCTTTGAGAACTGAAATGTTTTTTAATTTTGCATTTCCAGTACTTGGTGCATAGAAAGTGCTTAATAAATGTTTGTCAACTGACCAACATAAAGAAGATGTGCTACTATATGCTTTCTCACTGCACTTTTAGGACTATGGGACTATTTCCTATGATTTGCTGCTGAAACTTCATGGATAAGTTGTCTCTCTTTATTAGAAAGTTAGCTCCTTCACAGAAGGGTCTATCTTCTTTTCTTTTGTAACCCTAGCATCAACTCAGGTGCTTTGCAGATAATAAGTGCTTAATGAGTGCTTTTTCTTTCACTCATTCATTGTAAACCAGTAAAGCTTGACATAAATAAGGGTTGGAAAATAAGAAGCACAGAATTGAGTATGTCAGTAGGAAACAATGAGGCTTTCACAAATAATATTCAGCAACAGTTAACTGAAGGCTGTAGAGATATATTTATTGTTTTTATTATCAAACACCCCCTCAAAAGACCCCCCAAAATCCCTATTCAAAATAAAACCAAACAAGACTTGGTAAAACAAAACATCCACTTATAGTTTATTTTACCCTCAAATCTAAATTATCAAGGTCATTCAAGATTACTTGGAAGATATAACAATAGAAATAACCCTTTTCAAAACTGATAATAAACATGAGATAATTCAAAAAACATGGATATATTTTGTTTTTCTTTGTATCCACAGTATTTAGTGCACTGCCTAGTGCATGTTGTTTTTCATTTGTTTCAGTCATGTCCACTTCTTCATGACACTATTTTGGGGTTTTCTTCACAAAGATACTGAAATAGATTGTCATTTCCTTCTCCAGTTCCTTTTACAAATGAGGAAACTGAGGCAAGCAGAGCTAAGTGATTTGTCTAGGATAACAAGATGGTAATTATTGAGACTGAATTTGAACTCAGGTCTTCTTGACTATATACCTGATGCTCTATTCAATGTGCCATTTAGCTGCTCTGCCTAGTGCATAGTAATCACTTAAATGGTTTTTAACTGATCTGCCAAAAGTTTTATCTATCACAGAATTTAGCATGAGGAGAGACTCTGTAGATGATGAAATACTTGAGATATGTTAACTTGTGGATGATTGATTACTTTAAGTCTCCAGACATTGCAGAACTTCCTGGAGTATATCTTTAATTGCTTGTAAGAATCTGGCCTGTCCATCCATACAAGAAAGACAAAATGGATGAATAATATCTATTGCCCAGATCTTAACATATATATGAACAGAAACCTTATAGAGCTTGTCCAATATTTTATTTATCTGGGAGACATAATCGAGATGGATAATGGACAAGGTCCATTATTGCAAAGGAGGAGAGCTGGCTAGACATCTTTTGGGAAAAGCTAAGTGTTGTTTACTGACCAAGTTTCCTTATTGTAAAGATCTAACTTTTTAAATTTAAACATTTTATCTATATTGCTATATGGCAGCAAAACTTTGAACATTATTGTCCCTGATAAACAGAGATGAACATTTTACACAGAGAAAAAAAGGAAGGTGATAGATTTGTGAGCAAGTCATGGCATAGGACCAATGAGAAATGTCAAAGGAGGATAGGATAAAAATATTATTCATGACTTGTATGACTTTAAAAAAAACATGAATTGCTCACATATTGTGAACAATGATGTGATGAATGGACAAAGATGATAATCTGCTGGTTGTCAGAATCAGAAAAAATCAAGGGAGGTCTCCAGCATTTGAGTGGATCTCCTGGGGCAAGAACAAGGTGAGCAGATATAGCAGATACAGCTGAAGTTATGATCAGCATGAAGTTATGATCGAGGGGAGTGCCTGAATTAATGTGATCCCAGATTCATTTGAAGATTTGTGGACTCATCTATAAAAACTAGACAGTCCTATGGGTTATAGCTGTTACTGAGTAATTTGTTCTAACAATAATATAATTAATAGCTGCTATTGTTTATGAAACATTTTTAAATTGGCAAAAAAAAACCTTTTGATACATTATTTCACTTGAAAGAACAACCAGCTGAGCTTTATCATTCCTATTTTACAGATGAGGAATCTGAAGCTCAGAAAGTTTAAATGACTTAATTGTAGCAGTCATTTTACAAGTGAGCAAGCTGTCTTTGAAAGGTCAGATGACTGAGCCAGACTCAGACAGTGTCTGAGGTGATGTATATGGCTAGGTCTTCCTGACTTCACATGCAGCATCCTTGGACAGTGTCAGTTAATGAATGTATATTAAGCACCTACCATATGCCTTGCACTATATTAAAGCCTGGGAATACAGAAAGATACAAAAGACAGACCCTGCTTTCATGAAGCTTACAGTTTAATGGAGAAGAAAATAAGCAAACAAATATATATATATGGACAATATATATGAATATATAGGAAATAAATAGGATAAATAGGAAATAGTTAATAGAAGACACAAGATTGGGAAAGACTTCCTATAAAAGAAGGAATTTTCTTTGGGACTTAAAGGAAGCCAGGGAAGTCAATAGGTAGCAATGAAGAGAGTGTTCCTGGCATGGGGTTTGAGGGGCTAGCTAGAAAAAATTCCAGGAGCCAATGGATGGAGTGTCGTGTTTGTGGAAAAACCAGGAGCTCTTTGTCACTGCATCAAACAATACATCATGGGGAGTAAAGTATTAGAAGATTGAAAAGGTTGACTGGATGAGGTTATGAAGGATTTTGAAAATAAGGAAAGCATTTTAATTTTTCTCCTTGAAGTGATAGAGAACTGGAATGTTTTAAGTGGGGGGTGTGTGGGTGTGGGTGTGTGAGAGAGACAGAGAAAGACAGAGACAGACAGAGAGACAGAGAGACACAGAGAGAGAGAGACAGAGAGACAGAGAGAGAGCGCCAGACAGACAGACAGACAGACAGACCAAGATAAAGACAGTGACAGAGTGATATGATTGGACCTATGTTATAAGAAAATTACTTTGGCTGAATTGAGGATAGATTGGAGTAGGAGACTTGAGGCAGGCTGACCCACCAGCAGGCTATTGCAGTAATCAAGATGAGAGGGGATAAGGGGTTTCATGAGGGTGGTGACAGTGGCAGAGGGGAAAACGGGTTACATATGAGATAAAACTGACAGGTCTTGACAGAAGCTTAGTTTGGGGGTGAAATGCATTGAGGAAATGAGAATAACTCCCAGTTTGTGAGCCTAAGGGACTAGAAGGAAGGTGATGTCTTCTAATAATAGGGGAGGTAGAAAAGAGGATGGTTTAGAAGGAAAGAAAACGAGTTCCTTTTTGAACATGTTAGTTTAAGATGGATATTGGGCACTCTACTGGGGCAGTGAATTAAGAGAGAGACTTTTTACTGTTTCTGATGCTGTCACTGGATCTACTTGGCACTTTTTTCAAAAACCAAATAACCTTCTTAGGCTTTAGTTTTCTCTCATCTGTGATACAAGACTTTATTTTCTTCTCTGAAATGTTTTGGGGGATGTATCAGAATGAAGTAGAGGCATTTTGCCAGTCTGGCCCTCTTTAAAGGGAGTGCGTTCTTCTCAAGGGAATTAGTAATTCAGGTGATGCTTACCACATGTGTTGTATTGAGAGGCCCCTGAAAGGGTTAATGCACTTTGCTGAAATGAGTAGCTACTCCTACTCTTTTATTCTCGGACCCAGTCCAATATTTGGAATGGATTTGGAGTTTGGAGACAGGTGTTTCACATACGGAAAATACCATTATTCTTATCAGGGTGTATTATTGTTTCCCTGAGCCAGGTTGTCTATTCAGTCACCTGCCAGCTTGGGTCTAGGAGCCCCAGGCAGGGTTCTCAGAGTGATACAGAAGTGCAGCAGGTCTGTTGGCCATCAAACCTCTATTCACAGAGTTGTTGCATTATTTGATGGCATCCTGTTGGAGAGAAAGGCAGGGAACAGCTTTGTAATGGAAACTTGGCACTGGGTGCATTATTTTTTTTATTGCATGTGGCCTGAGCCTCTCGGTTGAGAAATGTTCCTTCATTTTGCTTACAATAGATACTCTGCTCTCTCTGAACAAGACTTTTTTCCTCCTCCTCTCCAAGTCTGAAATCATATAGGTTGCATATGCACTGACATGTGAGCATGTTACCCCCCCCCCCATTGTCTCCTCTCCTCTTCCATTTCTTTTCTCCCCTTCCCCCCCACCCACTTAATTAGGCCAACATGCAATTTCCAGGGCCTGGAGATGCCCAAGCCAAGAATGCCATGGATCGGGGCCAAATGTTTTTGTTGACATTGCTAAAGTGGAGCTTCATGTAGCAGGACCTTCTAAAAAGCTGCGAAATTACAGCAAACTGGAAAGATGAGAACAGGGAATAATTCTCAAAAACTGTTCTGCAAGAACTACAAGGAAGCCAAGCAAAAGGACCATTTATCCTGGAACTTCTTACAGTTACTTGAGCAAGACACTGGCTGTGCCCCTTACCTGGAGTTCTTTCCCCCCTCATCTCTACCTCCTGACCTCCCTGATTTCCTTTAGATCTCAGTAAAATCCCACCTTTAATATTAGTGCCTTCTCTCTGAGAGTGCCTTCAAGTTGCCCTATACAGATCTTGTTTGTACACAATTATTGTCTCCTCCACTAGATTGGGATTTCCTTGAGAGCAAAGACTGTCTCTTGTATCCTTGTATCCCCAGTGCATACAGTAGGCACATAATGAATGCTAATTGACTTAACGTGATTTTCCCACTCACCATACCCCTAGTCCCCTCCTTTCAGGAAGGTAGTGGCTATCATCTGTGGCCACAGATTGGGTCCAAGCTCCTAATTTTACAGAGGGAGAAACTGAGGCACAGAGAGTTGCCCCAAGAGAGTTTGAAGGTAGAATTTGAAAACAGATCTTTTAATTCCAAATTGAGGTGCAGAAAAGCAAGCCCAGTCATTATATTATAAACTCCTTTTATATCTCCAGCACTTAACACAGTGCTAGTATATAACAGACACTTATAAATGCCAAGTGCTCTATTGACTGTGCAATGGGCACATGGTGAATAATAACCAGTATTAGCCGATGTGGCTCATCATTAAATCTTAATCACACAAGAACAGGAACTAGCTTTTTAAAAAAATTACCATTACTTATGGCAGTATCTGGCAAATAGTAATAGGCTACTAAATAAATGACTGATGAATGCATTTACCCAGTGGGCCCTCACAAAAAAAGAATTTGCTGTTTTGTGCCTTTTTTGCAAGCCTAGAACTTGGAACTGTTTTTTCAATGCCTGTTCCTCTTTACCCTATTGCTTATTTCACTCACACTTGTTTTTGTGCATGACCCTACATGCTATTTTGCATCTCCCTGTTGTACATCCCTCAAAGAGGCTGGGAAGTAAATAGAAACCTGGGCCTAGATGCAGAAAGAGCTGAGTTCAAATGTGGTCTCACACTCTTACCATCCCTATGACCCTGAGCAAACCATGTGTAACTTCTCAGAAGCTTTGTTTCCTTAATTGTAATCATAATTAACTGATCATAATATCACTTACCTCACAGGGTGGTTGTGAGAATCAAATGAGATAATATTTGTAAAGTGCTTAGCACAGGGCCTGGCTTATAATAGGCCTTTCATAAATGCTTGCTCCTTCCCCTTAATGAGTCTCACGGCTGTCCATGTGTTCTGGCAGGCTGTAACCTTGAATGAGCCCAGTGGAAAGGGTGCTGGATTTAGATGGGAGGCTTGGGTTCAAAACATTATGGCTGCCAGCAAGGCACTGAACTTCTCTGAGCCCAATAATTCATTTATAAGATCACTGCCTTTTTTTTTCTTTGCTTGCTATAATGATAAATATAATCACCACATAAAACATTTTGTAAATACTTCTTTATTTCTTTGTCACTTTTTCCATCTGTAAAATGGCTCTAACACTAATTGCCTCTGTTATCCTCTCCTGAGAACAAATGAAACAAGATATGAGCCTGCTTTGAGTAAATAAAGAAGATACATAATTATAAGGGATTGCTGTTATTTTTGGACTGTCTGATGTTTGAGTATTATGGCTTCATCTGACTATATTCTAAACTTTGAAACACAGATTTATTTGCCAGTTAGAAGTGTTCAAGGGCATTGCTTTTTCCATCTCCAGTTATTTAAGGTGTTTAATCAGTGGTGTGGTCCAGGACTCTTACATAATAATTGGGCTTGTTTTTCTGCTTCAGAAGCTCCACATCAGTTTTGTGTGTTTTACTAGATTCAGAGTTAGAGAATTCAAAGAGATTCAGCTTTACTTATATCCTCTGTAAAGGCCTTTGAGATTTCAATTTACTGAATCATTAGGAACAATGAACTCTACTCATTTATCAGCTTTATCAAACAACCAAACAGGCAATTTGTTCAATGGGCAAAATTAGTATAGCGTCATGACTTTGATCTACTTCACTTTAGCTTTCTCCCTTCCCCCAAAAAGATTATTCTTAGTTTCTTTGGTATGTGACATGGTATTAAACTATTTATTAATTCACATCTTGGAGGTAGCTGTTATTGGAAATAGCCTCATTGCTTCTGCTGGATGATCCGTTTCAGACAAGGCAGGGCATATTCCAATTATACCTTCATTGTGAGATGAATTATGCTAGCTATTTTACATTGGGCTCAATTGTACAGTGTTACATTTTAGTCATCTAGGACTGATTGAAATTACTGATGTTCATTAATATGCATGTGATGTTTAACATATATCATGAGCCATCTGTGACATCTGAGATGGATGGCTTTTGGTTATTTAGTTAAGCATTTAAGAATGCCAAATGAATGCTATGGGTTGCTCTTGATTGTGCAACCAGATACCTCCCCCCCCCTTTAGCCTTTTATGAATAGTATTATTTTTCTTAAATTATACAGTTTTCTGCAATTATCAGCTCTGTTTATCTGCCTACTTATATGATTTAATACAAGGATAACATTTCTGGTACCACTGTTGATTTTTCCCTTCAAAGGATTAGGCACAAATGAGCTTTGTTGTTACATTTATCATTTCACTCACTCATTCATTCAACGGCCCTTTATATAGGTCACTCTACCTGGGGAAGGATAAAAGAAAGAACTAAAATAATATAAGATGTGGCACTTATTTCTGAGGAACTTGAAATGTAGCAACATTACTTAAAATCATGGGAGAATTCTATATCTTTTAGGGGTGAGCATGTGTGTGTGTGTGTGTGTGTGTGTGTGTGTGTGTGTGAATTTTATACAAGTGAAAAGATGGATGGAAGAAAGAAGTCTGAGTCTGTGTTAAAAAAAATCTCACTATTCTCTGTAATCCTTGACCCTTTCAAGAGCAAGGGTTAATTATAGTGTATTTAATTAATTGCATTGGACTGTTCTTGAAGATCTCTTTAGTTCACACGTCTTTTGTGAGGGTTGTTAATATACAACGAAATAAGAGAGTATGCTTAGAGGTGCCAATGGTCTTGTCACAATCTATACTGGCTTTTTTACAGGGAATTATAACTTGGAACACATCAAAGAAGTAGAGAGGATGCTTAGGTCATATATATCTCTTCAGTCATCATATTCATTATTTTTTCTTAAAGTGGAACTTTAAGAGATATGTTAGAAAATGAACCAATTATATAGGAGTTTTTAAGACACTGAATAAGTAGTATATCAGTCACTCTATAAGGCATTCACATTATTTAGATAATATAATTTGATGATCTAGGGGAAGGGATAGGAATGAGATTGTATTCCAGATTAGGCTGTGCCATTAACTAGCTGTTTTACCATGGGCAAGTTTTTGATGTCTTTGGGATTCAATCTCTTCCTCTGTAAAATGATGTATTTGAACTCTAACAATATTTCACTTCTGAAAAATCTATAATCTATGATCACAATCCATGTCAATTAGGTGATGATAATAGAAAATAGCTTTGTATAAATAAATATGGCATTTACTATTGTAAATGTAAATATGTGTTATATATATACTACATATGTATATACATATACATGTATATGGATATAGTGAATGCATTTAAAACATAGTATATAGCATGCATCATATGTGTACATTATCTCCAAGTACAGTGTCCCAGATAATTCTCTCGGACTATGAATTAAAGATATTTTTCTGTATCCTTGGAGAATATCCATCCTGAATCAACACAATCACTTCCTTTCTTTCCCCTAAAACACATTCAATGAACATATTTTTTGTTTTGTTTTAGCTTTTCCCATTTATGCAATTTGATGTAGATATTGTGAGGAAGGTGAGTTAATGTCAGTATGGATGAGGTAATATACTGCCCTGGATAGGCATTTGGGGTTTCTCAAATGCCCATGCTAATCCCCTTAACATTGTCTCCTTTTCTGACATGACACCTTTATGTGCAGTCTCATCTTCCTCTGTCTTGGAAATAGGTACCTTGGCATCAACTTCTAAATGGGAACCTATTAAAAAAAGCAAGGTCTAAGGAATTGACAGCTTTCTGCTTCTAATGGGAACAGGGCTAGCTACTCCTCTGGTCATTAATGAAAGGCAAGAGACAGGGAGGAAATGCCCCAGATTTGGGGCAGTGGGAGGATAAGTTGTAAGACAATTTTTAAAGATGTTCAATGCTCTTGGTTTATCAGTTTTATCCCAGGTGGCACCTAATGCCCCAAAACCAGTATTTCTCACTCATTGCTGGGCTCAAACTGCATTGGAAAAGTGGTTGAAATGTTTCTATTTGTCCTGTAAAGATCAAAGGTGGAATTTGGGGGCTGCTAAATGCAATTATATGTGATCCCTGCCCTCTAAGAGCTTTTAGGCTAAGGAGAAGAAGGTGCATAGAGCAAGAACTGATGTGAGGTGTATAGATCAAAACATTTCTTTTTAAAAAAAATTAATGTGTCATTCTCATCCATCAAAAGCACATAATCCAAAAGAGAGAATTAAATTCTGAAACCAAATAGAGATACTTTGAGTTTTTTATTCTGCATTTACCTGTGAAAGTACCTCAGTTTTAATATAGTCACATACCTGACTGCTTTTTACTTTAGAGAGGAACTTATAGACATAATAATAGTATTTCATTGTGGTTTGGATTACCTTTCTTTTCCTTTCTTAGTCCCTACTGCACTCAATAGTCCATCTCAAAGCTGTCAAACGATTGCAATTTATATCAAGAGAGTCAATCTCCTCTCTGTTCACCCTCCTCTCTTCACTCTTTCTCCCTTTTCTTTCTTCATCACCAAGTACTTTTTAGAGCCATCTTCATTTCTAAACTGCCTCAGCTCCTATCTCTTTAGACCCTAGCTTCTTAAATTGTGGATTGCTGCTGAATGTGGGGGTCGTGATATTATGATTTATTATCAATAAATGTTTGTTTTGTATGCCCATTTTTATATCTATATATCTGAGATCATGTAAAAATTTCTTATGTGAAAAAGGGTTGTAAGTGAAAAAGTTTAAGAAGTCCAGCCTAAATTACTTTCTCAATTGTTAAAATATGCAACATAACATTTCCTCCAGTTGAGTCTGAGGATAGCTTTTTTCCTGTTTGTCATGTAGTGGACATAAGCCAGGAGACTGAGGTGAGAATCATAATTCTGACCTCATCAGCTCACTTAATCTGAGTCTCAGTCGCCAGCATCATTTTCATTTTTTTTTTTGTTATGTATAATCTTCCCATTTTAGAATGTAAATTCCTTGAGGGCAGGGACTGTTTATATCTGTTTTTTCCAGATTTTAGCACAATGTCCAGAATGTTATTGTTCAGTTTTTTTTTCAATTATTTGTAACTCTTCATGACTGTATTTAGGGTTTTCTTGGTGAAGATCCTGAAATGGTTTATCCTTTTCCAGCTCATTTTATAGATGAGGAAACTGAAGCAAACAGTGTTAAATAACTAGCCCAGAGTCACACAACTAGTAAGTGTTTGAGACCAGATTTAAATTCATGAAGATTAACCTTTGTAACTTCAGACTATATCACCTACCTGCTTTATCGAATCTAATATCTAGCCTGGTCTTCTCGGATGTTTTTGACTTTGCATACAGAATTTTTCCTTTTTTGATTATCAGTTAATAATTATCATAACAATACCTTATATTTTTGAATTGATCTTTATTTGTTAAGATATTTTCATATATATTATCTCATTTGGTCCCCTAATTTAGGTGGGCAGAGATTATTTAGTTACAATGGAGGAAAGAAGCTTAATTTACTTTAGATCAGTCAATTAATCAAGATGCATTTATTAAACACCTACTTTATAACAGGCAGTTAGGGGGACATAAAGAAAAGCAAAAGACAGCCCCTATTATTAAGTACTCAATCTAATAGAAGAGACAATGTGCAAGCAACTATGTATAAATTATATACAGGATCTTTTGGAGATAATCAACTGAAGCAAAGTATTAGCATTAAAGGGGATAAGAAAAGGCATCGTGTAGAGGGTGGGATTTTAACTGAGACTTTAAGGAAACCAAGAATTAAGGAAGAGAGGATAAAATGAAAGAGAATTCCAAGTAACTCGAATTTGAACTCAGGCTTACTAATCCAAGTCCAGAGCTTTTCCCATCATAACACAGGTTAGTTCTTGATTTCCTTCTTCTTAAAAAGAAATACTCTTACAAACATTTAATTTGCTACCTATTAGGAACATGTGCTGCATAAATAACAGTCCCTTCATTTGAATCTGGGGTTTAATTTTTTTCCTATTTGCTATATAGTGGAGCTCATGTGTAATCTGTAAATTAAAGCTGGAATCCCAACTGACCACAGTTGGTCAACTTACTCAATTTCCTCACTGGTGAGATAAGAGAAAATATCCTCTCTACTAAGTATCCTATAGGGTTTTTGGGGGAAATGCTTTGCAAATCAACAAAGCTCCATAAAAATCTAATATAATAATCTAAAAAAATAAAATAATAATCATAGCAAAAATGATTCAAGATTTAAATGTTCATAGACTGTTTACATTGGAGAGTGGTTTGTTTAGAGATTTTATGGGGGCATTGAGGGAGGCCATACAGTAGTAGGGAGGTAAGAGAGTCCAATGTTTCTATTGCTATGGGGAGCTCTCAATGGTGGCTTCTCTCAGAGTAGATGATTTCCTTTCCTGCTACTTATTTAGGAGAATTTCTTAAGTCACTGAGTGGTTAAAAGACTTGCCATGGGTAAAGAGACAGTATATATCCCAAGTCAGAAGTTAACCTTAACTCTTCTTGACTCTGGGATTTAAGGACATACTGTCTTTCAATTAAATTAACCATAGTGGCTTGATTTGACCTAATTATAATAAGAATAACTATAATTGATATATTCATTCCAGGCTTCAGGGTTTACATTCTGTATTATGGTGGCAGCATGAGGCTAAAATAAGTTACAAAGGAAATCTTTTGTGCTTTGATCAAGTGTAGTCATTCTCAACCTTTTTGGTCTCAGGATCTCTTTACACTTTTAAAAAATTATTGAGAACCTCAAAGAGCTTTTATTCATGTGGGTTATATCTATTGATGTTTTCCATATTTGAAATTAAAATGGAAAATTTTAATGAATATTAATTAATTATAACAAATCAATTACATATTAACATAAATAACATGTTTAATAAGAATAATTATTTTTCAAAACAAAAGAAATTAGCAGGAAAACTGGAATTGTTTTACTTTTTTTCCCCCCAAATCTCATTAATGTCTGGCTTAATAAAAGACATCTGGATTCTCATATCTGCTTCTGCATTCAATCTGTTGTGATATATTTTCTCAGTTGAAAGAAAATATGGCCTCAAACGTATAGAGTTGGAAAGGGAAGAGTATTTTAATAGGCAAAAAAATCTTAGTTTTATTAGAAAAATAATTTTGACCTCAAAGATCCCCAGCCAGGGTCTTGGGGACCTCCAGGGAATACCATCCATATTTTGAGAACCCTTGATCTAGTCTCTAACATAATCCTGAGATTATTTTTCTTGGTTTTGTTCTGGATAACATATATTCATACTCAGATCAATACTTGTTAGTTGTACTTGACTGCATATATTTGAAGATTCCTTTCTATCTCCTATGTCAAACTGTGCTTGATGTACTAAAAAGTAGACTGATTGTACTTTCAAAGCCAGTAAAGCAGAGGCAATGTTGACTGAGAACTGGAGTGGGTTATAGGTCATGGGTTTTTTTTTTTTTTTTTAATACAAGGTTAAAATGTTGAGTGATCCTGAATAAAATGAATTGACATGTTTGAGCCCTGTCAAACAATGGATGATTCTGTTAACATACCTCAAGGGCATGATTGTTAAAAGAAATAATGCTTCTAAAGCATTTGGCTTATAATAATAATAGGGCTATTTTCTCTTTTTTTATAGGTTATTATATCTTTGATTATATGGAAACAAGTGACAAGTGGAGTGGGAGAAGACTACTGCAAGAGAATACTACCTTGATTCCAGAGAATACAGAACCCTTGCATGGTAAAAACTGCACTGACCCTGGTAAGAATGAGCTGGCTACTTATTTTCCAACTATGGTAGTTTCTTTCAAATGCTATGATTCCATAGGCACACTATATTAAGAGGATAATTGATTGAAAAAGTGTTTTGTGGTTCCCTATTCTTCCTTATTTGAATTCCAAGTAGGTGGTTCAAAGAGAGAGAGATGTTCCATAATCATTTCTGCCAGTTGGTAAAAGGATTTACAGGTTAAAAATCCTATTGTTCTGTTAGCAACGTGGGCTGCATGCTTAATCCATTTTTTATCTATCTGTTGGAACAGAGAAAAGATGAAATGAAAATAGAGGATATCATTTTTCCCCATCTGATGGAGTGGTACGTGTTGATAAATGAGTGTGTAAGGTTTTTACTATGTTGACCCATGGCAGGCAGTTGGAGTGCATCAGGGATTTAAAATTACCTTAACACTGTGGGGAATAAGTAGGAATCCTTTCATTTATTTACCTTCTTTACATGAGTAGCCTATAAGTATAAGAATGAAGTAAGTAAAGATGTTCTGTGACTTAGCCATCAAAATGGTATGCTGTAATCTTCCATAATAGGTCATAGTACTAAATCACAACCAGAAACTTAAAATTATTGGGCCAGTATGACAGTTATGTTAATGGTCATTCTTGAGGGGATAGTTGGGGTGGTGACTTTATTTTTTAAATTTCATTGTTGTTGCACTTTTCCTCTAGAAAAGTTGAGGTGCTTTAAGAGCAAGCTTTAAACATAGTAATTTAAACTTTAATATCATTTTTAAAATATGGGAGACAAGGAAGGAAAAGAGGAACTATCCAGGAGCTTTAGAAAGTATACTCCAAGGACAAGTTATTTTTTTAAAAGTTCTTAATTTATGGAATAAAGAAAGCATTTCCATAACATAGCATAATAAAAATGGAAATTACACAAAAAATTACAAATGTATTATGTCCAACTTGTTATTCATTTTAAATATACAACAAAGTTATCATGGAAACATTTTTTCCTTTTCTTCTCCCTCCATCCTAGAGATGGCCACCACTATTACACACTCAAATAGGTGTATTTATATATAAACATATATACATGTATATTTACATATGAAATTATTTTTATATCTGCTTATCAATTCTTTATATAAATGCAGATAGTGTCTTTATTCATATGCCCTTTATAGTTACTTTAGGCACTTATAATTGTCCAAATAACATATTTGTTTAAAGTTGTTCTTAAAACAGTATTGCTGATATTATATACAATATTCTCTTAGATCTACCCATTTCACTTTTCATTATTTCATGCAAGTCCTTCCATGTTTTTCTAAGATCATTGAGCTCATCATTTCTTGTAGAACTGTAGTGCTTCATCAACAATCATATACCACAACTTGTTCAGCTATTCCCCAATTGATAGGCATCCCTGCAATTTGTAGTTCTTTGCCACCACAAAGAGAGGTGCTATAAACATTTCAGAATATATAGGTTCTTTTCCTTTTCCCTAATCATCTTTGAAAATAGACCTAGTAATAGTATTAGTGGGTCAAAGGGTATAGGTAGTTCAAAAATTCTTTTGTACAATTCCTTTTTTGTTTGTATAATTTGTATTTTTGTTTGTATACAATTTGTATAATTGTTCTTCAGAATAGTTGGATAAGTTCACAATTCTACCAGCAATGAATTAGTATTCTAATTTTTCAATATACCAAGTTCCTGGTAGATGGAACTTTTTGCTAGGACTGTTGGTGGTAGGTTTAACAGAATGCTTTTGAAGCTTTGCTGGCACTATCCCTCTAAATTGTGATATCTTTTCTAAACTTTAATGTTGTTCTGATAGATGGCTTAGCTTGCATGTATTTTAAGTCATGGGCAGCATGGCAAATATTTGGCCCCAAATTCAGAGGTCCACTAAGTTTTTATGTTATTTCCAAAGACATAAAATATGAGACAGATGCAATATTCTATTTTTTTCATAGTTCACAATCTCGTTGTCTATTAAGTGAACTCAAAAGTAGTTATCTAAATATGTAGAGATTTTGCAAGTGGAATTGATTGAATAAACTCCAGCAAAAGCAACCTAATATCTGAGTGGGCCCCAATGAAGAACAAACTGAACTTGTAGAATTAATTTGTACTGACAGAATTATCTTGTACTGACACAGTTATCCTATATTAAGGCCTATTGTTATCTTATACAACCTGAAGGTTAAGCTGTAGATGTCAATTCTTGACACCATCCTATCCTGTATCCTGTGTAAACAGAATGTACATGACTACCATTGATTAACTTAGATACACAGAATAGTAGCACATCTTACTCTGGATTCTTTCCCATAAAAGGTTCTACCTCTCCCCTTGTTAATTATGAGTTCTGCTAGGGAACTTTTTGTGATGACCGCATTGGCATCCTGGATACCTTAGAATCAGCTGGAGTCAGGATAAGCAAAAGCCCTTAGTCTTTATTCTTGGTCTTTAGGAGTAGAAGTGAATTGGATGGAAGCAGAATCTCCGCAACCTTCCTTCTTCGTCTCCCGCCCAGAAGTGACCCTGGCTAGTCTCCACCTCTTCATCCCTCCTACAATTCTCTGTATACACCAATTATCGAGCCAGCACAGGATAGTGGAAAAGGCCATTCCCCAAGCACATGCCCATAGAGTATTGTCCAATCAGTAATTAGCCCTAAGTGCTTGAACTGACCTCAGTGCAATGACTCAAGAATTTCAGCCCTCTACAACTTTTCTCTCTTGCTGAATGTCACAGTAAAGCTTTGTCCCTTGACCTGAGGATGGTTTGAGCCTGTGAATTCATTCCTGATCACTCCCCACCTTCACGACTTCTTGTACCTCATCATTTTTGTTAGATTTCATTAGAACCTCCAAGGTGATAGCTGAAATATTGAGAGGAGATGTCTGGTGTCTACTTTTATGGAAATATTGACATATCTTTTCCCCAACATCATGTAACAAAATCAGACTTTCTTCTTTACCATGTAAAGAATTATTCAATGTGGAGAAAGCACATGTTGGCTAAATATTGAAAATAGCATGCCTGATTCCTAATCCCTAATAGCATTTTCCGAACACTTGAATAGTTCTTCTTTATTTTTAAATACAATGGGATTAGTTATTGAGTTTTCTTTCCTTTTTTGCTAAGCAGTGAAATAAAAATTTGCATTCCACAGTAAAATCCTTTTTTAAAAAAATTATTTATTTATTTATTTAACCCATGCCAGGGCAATTTTTTACAGCATTACCCCTTGCACTCACTTCATTATCCCTTGAACTCACTTACAGTAAAATCCATTCGAGAAATCTATTTCCCCCCCTTTCCTAGAGTCATGTAAATAATTTTCCTGTTATACTCAGTTGGGTTGCCAGCATTCAAGAAGTCTCTGTCTTCAATGAGCTTATATTTTATTGGATAAAGCATTAGAAATAGGTAAATATGAAGCAATATCAGAAGGGAAAATACTAACAATGTGGAGATGGTATCAGAAAAAGATTTGAAGAAGGAGGTAACCACTTTTATTTAAAGTTCTAGGAGATGGAGGTGAGGTAGGATAACATTCCAGGACAACTGGGTTACCGAAGTAATTGATTGACTTGGAAAGGGCAATTCTTGATTCTCCTAGTTGTTGATGTTTTTCTCTCTCCTCAATTTTTTGTATTTATTTATTTTTATTTATTATGTTGCAAGCTGTACTGCTCCTTTTCTTTTCCAACTTCCCTTCCTCCACCCAGCCCCTAAATAGAAGTACATATGAATTCCTTGCTTGAAGACTAGGGTTTTTCAGGTACCTCTGTGGACTAGTACTTAGAGTACTGGATTTACATTCAGGAAGTTCTGGTTCAAAACTAGCAAGTCACTTTACCTCTTTGCCTTAGTTTCCTCACATGTGAAATAGGGATAATGACAGATCCTTTATGGGATTGTTGTGATGATCTAATGAGATAGCATATGTTGTTTGGTTGGTTAATTGTTGTCCTTCATACTTGAAGAAGATCAAAATGACAATGTTGTAGGTAGTACTTAGACTTTTGTAAACCTCTAATAAATAAAATAAATGTTAGCTCTTATTTATTATTGTTTTTGTTGTTATTTTTCAGGATTTTGGAACTTTGTATTATCACTGCATAGTAGGAATTTAATAAATACTCATGAAATTGAATTGATTGACTGGGAAAATGCATGTTTGGAATGAGTTTTTAATCACTTTTTGAAAGGTTCTGTATAGTGGTACTTTGGGCAAAGTTTTCTGCTTGGATGTATCTTTTGCCATAAAAAATTTTCATAATGATATCATCTGGTTTAATAACTTTTCATGAAATTTTATAAAATATATTTATAAAATAAGTTTTAAGGTTATAAATTATAAAACTTTAGAATTAAAAGTTAGGTTGGAGATTTTTTAATCTAATCACCTTCTTTTATAAATTAAAAAAAAAACAGATCAAGAGGAGAGAAATTACTTCTCTAAATCTCATAGCTTGTTATTGGTAGAAATAGGACAAGAAACAAGATTTTCAGATTCTCAGGCTCCTGCCCTTTCCACAAGTGTGCACTTACTTTAAAATAAGATTACATTACATTAGCCAAGAATAAAGACAATTTTAGGTACAGACTCTGTGATAGTCATCTGTTTGTACAATAGAGTCAATTTTTTACCTGATGTAGTTTAATATGCTCTGCCTTTGCTGGAATACATCTGGAGTCTTATGTTTAATCTGGGATGCCACATTTTAGGAAGAACATTGATAAATGGAAACTAGCTAATGGAGGGCAACCAGGAAGACGAAGGACCTGGAGTTCATATCATGGGAGAAGTCATTTAACGAATTGAGGATATTTAGTCCGAAAAAGAAAAGACATGATTGGGGTTACATTAGGGTGTAGACACATAATAGCAATGTTCCAGTATGTATTTGAAGGGCTGATATACAGAAGTGGGATTTAGATTTGTTTTGTTTGGTCCCAGAAGTTAGATCTCAGAACAGTAGGCAAATGTAATAAAAATCTTCCTATTAGAGATTTACAGAATCCAATGGGCTTCCTCAAGGAATTATAGGTTTCCTAGATGGCCTCTGACATCCCTTGCAACTCTGAGATTTTTGTGATTCTGTCAGTTACCATTTTGAGTTGAATACATACCATGATGAATTATGACTTCATGTGTTTTTTAAATAAAAATGGAATTTCGTTTTATGATGTGGCATCTGTTGCTTTGGCTTAACCATTATTAAACAGTCTTTCAGTCATTAAATTCAATGAGATGATGCTTAGACATAAGGAAAGATAAATGTATAAAGGAAAAACTCCAAGTAAAATTGGGAATTGGGAGAAATGAATCTCTGAGGATATCTATATCAATCCTGTCTCATTTGATTTAATAAGCATTAGTCATCTACAAAGGATAAATCATTGTGTACTTAGTTACTGGAATCAAAATTAGTCTGATAAATTTGAATTAATGAATTTGAA
The DNA here is from genome assembly GCF_016432865.1 of Antechinus flavipes. Classification (NCBI taxonomy): domain Eukaryota; kingdom Metazoa; phylum Chordata; class Mammalia; order Dasyuromorphia; family Dasyuridae; genus Antechinus; species Antechinus flavipes. The sequence continues at coordinate 159,220,843 of NC_067399.1, read as the reverse complement.
GGATGTTAAAGGAGTGGGATCCTAATTCCCATGTATAGGATGGGAAAGGGAATAGTCTGAAATGAGACTGGACAAGAGGTTGTAGCCATATTGTGGAGGTCATTAAATTCCAAGCTGAGGAATTACAGCTTATCTTACAATTAGCGAGATATAGTGGAATGAGTCCTGGTTCTACAGTCAAAGGATCTTCCTTAGTTTAAATACAGAGAGAGACAGAGACAGAGACAAACAGAGAGAGATGGGAAGTTCTCATGCTGATGGCAGTGATATTTGTCTAGTCTCTTATCATTTATCTTACCAAGAAATGCTTTTCTAGGATTGATAGACAAAACTAAAAAGAAGGAAACATTTTAAAAATTGTTTCAATGATGGAAGTGACTCAGTCTCAGTAGGTAGAAGAAAAGAAATTCCAAGAAGACAAGAATAGCATCAGAAAACAAGATGACTAGTTGTGACTAGAGCAGAATGAAGAGCAGAATGAATAGATAAGAGAAGCTGAGGGAGTATAGGGAAGGAGCCAGTTGATTAAGCTTTTGAAAAGCAATGGGTAATACACAATGTAATTTATTTTATCAGATCTTTTTCCTCCTTATAAAGCTCTTAGGCAGTGTCATACTAGAAGCTCGTAGGATGGGAAAGAGTGAATAGTGGGAAATATGAAGGTAACTCCTAACCAGCCCTCTTGAAAAGTATTACAAACTGCTGAGAAGAAATGTGGAAGGGAAGACATCAAGCATCTCCATGGAGGGAAAATAGAGAGCTTGGGGTATCAGTATAAAGCTACTGCCGTGGAAGCTGTGTGAAGTGGGATAGAGTTGGGGAGGGATGGAGGTAAGGAAGGAGCTTCCTTTATTCTTCCTAACTAGGTGCTTATCTCTATGACTTCTATGCTGCTGAGGAACAGTGAATGTCATCACTACTTTCTAAATTTGGTACCATGGAAACGAAATTCCAGTCACTCCATTCTAGTTGTAACTGTGAAAAACACCAGATAGACATTTTTGCTTATTCCATCATGTGGCAAAGGGATTGCCTTGAATCAAGAAGTTTCTCCCTCCCTCCTTCTCTCCCTCTTTCCCTCCTTCCTTCCTTCCCTCTCTCCTTCCCTCTTTCTCTCCTTCTCTCTGTCTCTGTCTCTTTCTGTCTCTGTCTCTGTCTCTGTCTCTCTCTCTCTCTCTCTCTCTCTCTCTCTCTGTCTCTCTCTCTGTCTTTCTCTGTCACTCTCTGTCTCTCTCTCTCCCTCCCTCCCTCCTGTCTATCTAGCTATCATTTGTCTAACTATCCAATTATACACACACAAATATCTGTGCATATATAAATGCATAATTAAGTCTTTTCTTCCATTTAACCAAACATAGAGGCTGTTTCAAAATAATCTGGTGGCCTTCAAATCTTGTGGCCCATAAAATGTTCACAAATTTATCCTCACACTAGTATCTTCATGATAAGTTTTCTAATTTCAGTGAACACTTGCATGCAGAAATAGCGTGAAACTAATTTGGTCGGCCTTTGATTCTGTTGAATTCCTTCTCTCTTTCCCAACACCTGTTTTTGACTTTTTTATTTTTTAAGGTTAGTTGAGTTTCTCTTCCAGAGTTTGTGGGCCTGTAATGATTTATATAGTCAATTGAAAGGGAATGTTTCCAAGTAAGGTCTCTTGCTTAGATCCCTATTTCACCCTTATCTTTTGCCTGATACAGCAGAAAACTAGGCGATGCTCTATCCAACTTGAACCATCTTTTTAATTTACAGATTATATTCATCCCTTTCCAAATTCAGAAGCCTACAGGGGAAATAGACAAAATTGAATATGAATGAAACAGTGGGGTGTGTTATCAATGAAGCATTATCTTTGTGGAAAATTAATTGAAAGCAACCTGATTGTTTTCATTATAAGTTTTTCTTCTTCATTTTCCCCACATAAAGTTTTCAAGATTTTGAGCTGGTTGTTTTCCCTTCTCCTCCCTCCCCCTTACTTCCCCCTTATCCAACTTTTAAGGATAAATTTGGAGCAGCTGATCTATTTGGGGTAGCAAGAGTTAAAAAAAAAAGCTGAATAGGTTACTTACTGTAATTCAGCAACCAAGTGATATTTCTGAAAGTAGAATTTGTGTGGAGAAGATATGTGCCAGTGTTAATTAGGAAGTGGCTGTCTAATGCGTTTTTCTGGCCTAAGAGGCCACTGTAGTCAAATAGGATGAAATAGCAAGTCAAGGATTTTCTACTTTATGTTAATGAACAATTTTGAAGTCTTGAGCTCAGAGAGGAAAAAGCTCAAAAATATGCATTTCAAATAATCTGGGCAGCACTTAAGACACTCCTTGCTGAGCAGCCCTTCGGAACCACTGGTGGGTCTCTGAGAGCAGCCTGTGTTGTCAGCTGGCCCCACTGACCAATAGCCAGTCTCCTAGAGGCTCAGGGGGAATTGAGGCAATAATGAAACTTCTTCAGGGGCTCACAAATGTAACTTTATTTTATAATTGTATCAGACTATAAAGTTTTGGAACACATTATATGATTTGGTCTTTGAAATAACCCCATAAAATGAGTTATATGATACAACATGACATACTTTGAAGAGCATTGCTTGGGTTTGGGAATCAGAGGCCCTAAGTTCAAATAATGTTGTGTTATGTGCCATATGTGTGGTTTTAGACCTTGATTTCCCCTCACCTTTAAAAGAGTGAGTTAGAGTAGAATATCACTAGAGGCTTTCCCGTCTCTAAAATTGCACTGACTTTCAGCCTAGTGCTTCCTCTGTCATACTGGTCTTAGTCTTTATACTTTGTGCACTGCAATAAATCTGGAATATTGGGAAGGCCAGTGATGGCCCACCTTGTCCCATTCCAGTCCACAGATACATGTAATGAATATTACCCTCATTCATTAGTCATGTCTTTAAAGAATCATATAATCACCGTATCATGGAGTTGGAGAGGCCATCTTTGCAGCATACCTGAGAAATGGACATTCAGCCTTTGAAAATTGTCTGTTCCTATCCTTTGACCATTTGTCAATTAAGAAATGACTTGCATTCTTTTAAATTGGAGTCATTTCTCTATATATTTTAGAAATAAGGCCTTTATCAGAAACAGTGCAGCCTTTGAAGACCCCTTGTCAGGGTAGTGCCTTCTAATTCCGGAGGTAGTTCGTTCTCTTTTGCAGGTTTGATTGTCAGGAGCTTTTTGTTTTCTTTTCTTAGATTCATCAGTTAATTAATCAATACATATTTATTATATGCCTGCTCTCCATTCTAGGCCCTGGGAATAAAAGTACAAAATGAAAAGTAAAATCCCCATCCTCAAGGAGCTTATATTCTTTTGTCAGAAACAATAAATAAAGCAACATAATAATAAAAAATACAGAAGGCAATTTTTAAGGGCCAGAATCCTCCTTTTTTAAATTTCTAACCCTTGTTTCTAGTCCTGACTTCTAGAGTTAAGCAAAACAGGTCTAATATGCAAGTCTTCCATATTACAGCCTTTAAAATAAATGTCAGATGATAATTACCATTTCCCAAACTGTATCCCCAATCCTCGCACATCCAATTCTTGTGATGGATTCTCATACTGAGGAATCTTGAGGCCCTTCACCATTTCTAGTTTCCCTTCTCTGAATAATATCCAGTTGCTCCATGTCCTTCTTGAAATGGGATACTCAGAACTAAGTATAATAGTCCAGAGTAAAAGTAGTATTGTTAACCTTATTATGATTTTTGAAGTAGATGGATAGATTTGACAAAGGGTGAAACTTCAGAAAGAAAAGCTAAGAGAACAATGATAAAATAACAATGTTCTTCATTTTAACCATTTTAATTTCAGAGAAAGAAAAACCTAAGCTCATATTAATTACTGGAGATGAGATTGGTACCCTGGATTATGTAGAATCTAAGGGAGTTCTTGAATTCTCCACCCAGTACCTTATGAAGGATTTTCCCTGTCTCCTTAGGGAAAGCACATGCTGCTAGAAACAAATTTTCCCTTGGGAAACAAGGAAGGAGTTTTACCACCATGAAAATACTTTAAAAAAAATAAAATAGGATGGGAATATTTCTGATTTTCCCTATCTGTTGATCTAATCTATGATAGGGTTAAGCCCTTAGTTAACTAAGAGATCACCTCTCCCACTGCACACTGTTACTCTGAGAAGTCACAGTCTATTGAGGTACTTCTATAAAGATCCCCGAGGGACTGAGGGAGGCAAGGTGATTGCTGAAAAGTGTTGATTTCATGATACAATGAAAATAACTGCCAGAATGTTTTGTTAAAAGCAGTTTACATACATTGTCTAATTTGAGCCTGACATAATCACCTCTTGATTTTGGATACATTATAGACATTATTCTTCCTATTTTATAGACGAGAAAACTGAGTTTCAGAGTGGTTAAGAGTAGACTGTCAGATGTGATGACTATAGATACCTGCCACTCTATCAGGGTAGCCTCAGACATTGCTTTTAATTCTGAGATTCTGTAATTCTGGGATTGGCTTTCAACCATCTGATTCAAGATGACAGAAAGGTGGAGAACCCATTGTTTGGTGTATTCCTTTCCCCATATCATTTTTGTAGCCATGAAATTAGTTGAATAAATCTCAGCAGTAGCCTTCAAGGGGAAAATAATTTACAAAATAACAGTTTAAGAGAACTTTGAATGTGAAAACCAGGAGGAATTGCATTACAGATTTTGCCTCAGTACTGTGATGAGTATGTGTTTATGTGTAATATGTGAGTGCATGTACACATGTGTATAAGGCTAACTTTATCTTTAGCCTTGCTGAGCCATTGGTGAATCCCTCTTTTCTATTTTGTGCCCCTCTGTTATAGTCTAAGGATGGCTGTCCCTGAGGTCTACATCTTGGTTCAAATTTTTCTGTGAAGGTAAAAAATAGTTCAGCAGCTTTCTTCTATGTGCATTCTGGAATAAGTAGCTGGTTAGGATGCTAAAGCAGTCAAGACCCCAGGAACAATGTGAAATCCATTACTGTGGCTGAAATTTCTGTAATAGAACATTAAGCCCCCTGAATGAAAGATTAGTGACCTTTTTTTAAAAGACAGACTTTCAACGACAAAATGGATTTGTGACCGCCTCAACTGTGTATTAAACCCTAGCGGTGTTTTAGTGCTGAGCCTGGGTTTGGAGATATGATAGCTCAGTTTTCAAAAGACTTCAGGTCGTTGAAATTGGATGGTTAACAAAAAACACTTGAAATGAATTAGTTGTTGAATTCATGAGTTGCTTCTAAATTTTCTTCTTAGAGTAAGGGGGGAATGAAAATCGAAAGGCAAAATGTAATAACAACAACAAAAGTAATAATAATAATAACTACTGAAATTTGTATTGCACTTTAAAGTTTACAAAGTGTTTTTCCTATATTACTTAATTTGTATTTAATAACAACCCTGTGATGTAGGCACTGCAGGTATTGTTATAACACCTGAGTTCTTTGGCTCACTTACTCTAGGACATCCTTCTCAGTGGTCATATCTCAGTCTCTTCATTATTTAGAATTTTACTCAATTGTTTTACAGTTGCTTAATTTGTGTATCAGTTCTTTAAGAAATAGCTCCCTTCCCTCCATAATAGTACCATTTCCCTATCCCAGGGTTCATGGGACTGATTGGATGTTGGGCTCTGACCATGGTTAAACTCTTGGATTAAGGGGAAACAAATGGGATTATCCAGATTCTGTTCAAGCCCCTGTAGCCAAAATCAGAGTAGTACTTTCAGCTAAGGGCTATATATTACAGTTATCCCCCTTACTCTCCCTGCCTGATTGTACATTCTACATAAACCTTGAGTTTTTGTTTCCTAAGCATTTTATAAAGGAATTTCCTTGGACACAACAGACCTGTGATACTGAGTCAGATGGCTTTCCTTTCTGACCTCCTGTACAAATCTTTTTAAGAACAACATAACCCAATTCACAGATGAGGAAATGGAGGTTCAGATAAGTTAAATTACTTATACAGGGTCACAGACCTAGTATGAATCGGAGATAAGATGTGAATCTGGGGCTTCCCGACCCTACATGATGCGCTTTATGCACTGTACCATTTGAAATCTTACACATTGTAGACACAATAGCTAAATGGAATCTGGAACTATACATATATAATAGGCACAGTGGACACTGTGGGCTGACAGTAGACACAATAGGGGCTGACTCAAACTAAAAGGTCTGTGGAAAAAAATTGGAATTGTTAAAAAACTTATGGTTAAAATCCATAAATAATTTTTTTTGAATTTATATAGGAAGGACGGGAACTATTTATCTATCTACCTATCTATCTATCTATTAGCTATCCATCTATCTATATATGTAAAGTCATATCAGTGTGAATTTTTTCATAAAGTGAAAGAAATGAACACCAGAGAACTTTTCAAACTTTTTTTTATCTATTATAAAATCAGATACATTTAAGTACATCTGTCTTGTAAGCAGGGCCTATGGAATCTGTATATGGCCCTGCAATAGACAGACAGACAGACAGATAGATAGATAGATAGATAGATAGATAGATAGATAAAGACAAAGGAAGGAAGGAAGGAAGGAAGGAAGGAAGGAAGGAAGGAAGGAAGGAAGGAAGGAAGGAAGGAAAATAGGTACCAAATATCAACTATATTTGAAAGTATTGGTAGTATCCATGCCTATTAAGCATTTCTTACAAAATGTGGATTCCAATTAGATTAAGAGTCTGCCCTGTGGGAAGAAAAAGAAGAAGACTCTTATCATTGTATCACAGTATATATGGAGGAGATACTGGAATAAAATATAAGAACACTAGAAAGTTAGGAAGAGATATAAAAGGCTTTAATCTTCAAATAGAATTTATTGAATGGAGGTAGGGAAATTGTGACATGATCAGTCCTGCACTTTAGGGAGATCAATTTGCCAGTTGAGAGTAAAAATATCTTTAGAAATTTTAAAGCATTGAATAAATTTTAGTTATCATTAGTAGCTGATAATGCTTCCAGGTAGTCTTAAAAGAGGACCCATTCATAGTTCTGTGCTGGGATCAATCTGGCTTAATATTGTGAATTTATAGTCCTAAACAAAAAGACCTTCATTACTCATATTCATCATTTGGAAAATAGATGTCAGATTGGTGAAGGAAAATAACAATTTTTCGCAGTGTTCTTGAAATGCTTTTTATGCTAAGTCCCTTAAAAATGATTGGGGATGGAGAATCAACAATTCTTTGTTCCCTCTGGGTAGATGCTTTGAGATGATAAAGAAGGTGGGAGAAACATTGAGCTAATGTAGCTTTCTAGTCCATTCTGCATCTATTAAGAGTTTATTTGCCTATTTCAACTGCAAGGGAGGAGCACCTATTTTCCTCTCCCCAGTTGAGTAGTTTAAAAATTGTTTAATATTTTGGAATGTCTATCCTAACACAAGAAGGCCATATAATTGGGTTCCCAACTTCCCCTCTGTGTGTATGTGTTTATATTGCTAAATAAAGGCATCAAGGCTCACTCCATTAGTTTTCACTGCATCATAATGTGTATTTGTAAAGTGCTAAAGGCTTGCCAAGTAATCATGCTTGGAGCATTGGTGCTCAGACTCAAATCACAGAGAAACCCATTCACATCAGACAGGCGGATGGTTGGCCTATTAAAGTGGAAGAGTTTTCAGGAAAATGAAGAGGCAGTCTCTCTATCTCTATTTCTGTCTTGGTTTCTCTGAGAGAATGTGGTATCTAGAAACAACCTTGAACCTACACTCAGAAGAGAGTTGAGTTCAAATAACATATTTGCTGTTGAATTGCTATTTAATTCTGGACAAACTACCTAATCTTTTTGAGACTTAGCTACTTTGTCTCCAAAATGTGGATTTTTTTCCTATTGTTGAATTGTGTCCAACAATAATGTCTTGTGTCAGACAATAATTTCATAATCTCATTGGGGGTTTTTCTTGGCTGAGATTCTGAAGTGGTTTGGTATTTCCTTCTCCATTTCATTTTACAGATGAGGAGACTGAGGCAAGCAGGGATAAATGACTTGCTCAGGCTAACACAGCTAGCAAATGTCTAAGGGCAGATTTAAACTCTATCCATTGGGCCACCTAGCTGCCCTTTAAAATATAGATTAGGATACCTTTACTACCTGTTCACACAATTGTTGTGAGAAAAGCACTTTATTATATTTTGGAGTGCTATGGAAATTAGTTATTATCATTATGTCTCTTGCTTCAACGGGATGGTCCTTTAGAGATTTGTGTAGAACACAAAACAATGCAAAGATTAAGGAAGTACAAGAAAAATTCTTCCCTCTGGTATGCAAGGTCATGCTATTAACTATTCCCCGCTTTATCTCTTATCCTCCCAACACTTTAAACTCCTGTGGTGTTTTACCATGGAATCCAGTCTAATATAATCTCCCAAGCATTTACCAAGTACCTACTACTACTAGGCATTTTACTAAGTGCTGGAGATACAAACGGGGAAAAAAAAAGCACTGCAAAATTGTCTCTTCCTCACACAGTTTGTATTCTTCTGGGGTAATATAACTTATGAATAGATAGGTATTCATGATAGTTTAGAAGGGAGAGAGCAGCTTGGAGTTGGAGGATCTGGAAAGGCTTCCTGAATGTTCCTTGAACTCTCTTGCCTTGAATTGATCTATTTACCTGGAATCCACTTGGAGCCTGTTACTCCAAATCACAATATTCCTCAGTATTCCATTGACTCAATTTCCAGATATTTTTAAAAGGAATTAGCTGCCCTAGGAGTTTGCCATTGTGAGGATGAAATGAGACATCAAATGTATTGAAAAGTATTTTGAAAAATACTTTGAAAAATTTGTTGTGGGGCAGCTAGGTGATGCAATGGATAGAGCACCAGCAGACACTTAACATTTCCTAGCTGTGTGATGCTGGGCAAGTCACTTAACCCCAATTGCCTCAACCAAAAAAAAAATACATGATGCTATGAAACGTAAAATAATATTATTTATCAAAAAAATCAAGAGAATCATTTCACATTCCTCATATTTACTGAATTAGGGTCTAGAGAGATTTAATAAATGCTTTCTGATTATTGAGTGACAGAGCAAATGCTTGCTCTTGGTATCTCAATTTTCATGCATTGGGTGTCTATGCTCCTAGAAAAAGTATATCTTTTAACTCACTGTGATTAGACATTTTTTATTGTTTCATGCTTTAGTCATTCATTTCTACTTAGCATTACAGTGCTTTACCAATAGAAGCAGCTAGTTTGTTTGATGTTGCTCAGGTTTTTTTTCCAATTACGTCCATCTCTTCAGGACTCTATTTGGGTATTTTCTTGGCAGAATTGCTGGCATGGTTTGCTATTTCCTTCTCCAACTCATTTTACAGATGAGGAAATAGGCAAATGGGATTAAGTGACATGTCTAGAGTCACACAGTTAATAAGTACCTGAGGCTGGATTTGAATTTAGGAAGATGTTTTCCTAATTTTCAGCCAACTGTTCTATGTTTAATGGGCCATCAAGCTGCCTTAGAAGCAGTGTTCGTATTTGAGTTCAAATATAGTCTTAGATATTTATTAGCTGTAAGACCCAGAACAAATTATTTAACAACTGTCTGTGTCAGAAACGTAGGGATAATACTAGCATCTACGTCTTGTGGTTGTTGTGAGAATAAAATGAGCTATTTGTACAACACTTTGCAAAACTTAGAACTATATCATTATTGTTATTTTTAAGATGATAAACTCAAGTAAATTAGTATATTATCACTCTTCCCTTAAAAATATATATGCACAAATATATAACGTACATATATAACATATGTGATATGTTTAAAATTTAATTTTTGTTACATCACTTGCTTAAGTTTAGATGATCAACAGAACAAAATTTCAAGCCCCAATTTGTAATATTTTCTGATTTTTAAAGCATAAATGCTTCCACTGAAAATTTAACAGACAACTCTCAGGGGCAGATACAAGCTGGTTCCAATACAAGCTTATCTTCATGTTTTTATGACCACATTTATGATGTTACATTCTTAAGGTCTTCAAAGGCACAGTTTCTTCAGCCTTCCTAGGAAATGTTGTATATATGGTACAATGAGTCATTGTCTTGGTTTTAGAATAGGGAGGTGTGAATTTCTGTGAATTCTAAAAGTTTCCAGCTTGAAAAGCAAGTTTTTGACTTGAAAGAGGCAGGGATAAGGTTGAGATGTGGGACTTTAGAAACCTGAGGGGTATGCTTAGCGTCTGACCTAGAGTTCCAGAAAATTATGGAATTCAATAATGTTAGCTACTTCGTATCTTATGCAGGGCTGATTCTCTGTAAAACTGGAAAGAGCAGCTGGTAAACTAGCTTTCTCTGCTGATCACTGCCACCTTCAGAGAACCCTGCTTCCTTTTCTCTACAGCTGGAAGAGAAATCAGAGTCCACTAACTCTAAACCCTATTTTATAATTGAGAAAACCAAGGCTAGGGTGACCTGTTCCAGGTCATACAGGGAGTTAGCATCAAAGCTTCCTTTATTTGTTTATCCCCTTCATTATAGTATGTTAGGAGAAGCAGGAATGAAATATTCAATTAATTTTTCTTTTTTTGTTAAAAGAAGTTTTATTAATGCATCTCTTTCCTTTTACATCTCTGCTACTTTCCAAGGATATTTCCCTCCTCTGTAGAATCTTCCCTTCTCACAAAGAATTCTAGATAAACAGAACATAACAGAATATTGGTCTGGCCATGGCTGATAGCGTATGTCTCGTTCTCTATCTATTGTATACTGCCTCTTTCTAAAGAAGAGGGAACAGACACTTTTGAAATGAAGAAATTGAAACTGTTTCTATTCATATGAAAAAGTGCTCCAAGTCACTATTAATCAGAGAAATTCAAATTAAGACAACTTTGAGATACCATTACATACCTCTCAGATTGGCTAAGATGACAGAATGTTGGAGGGGATGTGAGAAAACTGGGACACTGATACATTGTTGGTGGAACTGTGAACGGATCCAGCCATTCTGGAGAGCAATTTGGATCTATGCTCAAAAAGTGATCAAACTGTGCATACACTTTGATCCAGCAGTGTTACTTCTGGGCTTATACCCCAAAGAGATACTAAAGAAGGGAAAGGGACCTGTATGTGCAAGAATGTTTGTGGTAGCCCAGTTTGTAGTGGCCAGAAACTGGAAAATGAATGGATGCCCATCAATTGGAGAATGGCTGCATAAGTTTTGGTGTATGAATGTTATGGAATTTTATTGTTCTGTAAGAAATGCCCAGTAGGATGATTTCAGAAAGGCCTGGAGAGACTTACATGAACTTATGCTAATTGAAATAAGCAGGACCCAGAGATCTTTCTTTATACACAGCAACGAGATTATATGATGATCAATTCTGATGGATGTCACTCTCCAACAATGAGATGATTCAAGGCAGTTCCAATGATCTTGTGATAAAGAGAGCCATCTATACTCAGAGAGAGGGCTACGGGGATTGAGGGTGGATCACAACATAACATTCTCACTCTTTTTGCTGTGGTTTGCTTGAATTTTATTTTCTTTCTCTTTTTTTTTTTTACTTTTTGATATGATTTTTTTTGTGCAGCAAGATAATTGTATTAATATGTATGCCTATATTGAATTTAATGCATTTTTTACCATGTTTAACATATATTAGATTTCATCCCATCTAGCGGAAGGGATGCAGGGAAGGGGGGGGAATTGGAACATAAGGTTTTTCAAGGGTCAATTTTGAAAAAGTACCCTTACATATATTTTGAAAATAAAACACTTTGATTAAAAAAAAAGAAGAGGAAGATCTGTGTTTCCCTTCCTCAGATTAGATTCCCTTCAACAAACATTGGATTCAACAAGCATTTATTAAGCATCTCCTTTTGTGTAAATCTTATGATCTCAGCCACATGGATGAGGTGGGATTAAAGGAGGAGGAAGGAATAAGCATTTATTAAGCACCTACTAGGTGCCAAGTCACTGTGTTAAGCTCTTTATAAATATCTCATTTGAAAATATCATATGATAATGAGACTACAGAATAGATACAGAATAGTGCTTGCCTGGGAGGAATTTATATTCCATTTCTTAATTCTGCTTAGATGACCTTTAAATTTCCTCCAAATTCAAAAATTCTGAGATCCTTGTTTTATCGACTGCTAGGGGTGACCCTATATTATGAGCAGCATTATAAAGATCCAATCATAGAAATTTTCCTTTCCAACTGTCCCCTTGACAAATCCACTCTGTTTGTCCAGCTATTAGTGAGGTAAGTAGAAAAGGAGAAACAGAGGAAAAAACAAACATATTTTATGTTAAGTTGTCAGTGTAGTCTTGGAGGTTGGGCAATAAGAACATTGTGGATCTCAATCAGAATCTGGCACAGATATCTCTGTTGTTTAAGAACATTGCTAACTCAATTTTTAATGACTGAATCTGGCCCTTCTTTTTAAGTGTATGTCAGAAAATGATGGAACGCTTTCACAGACCTTTTAAGAAGGCTATTGTGATAACTGGGGCAGAGAAGAGTTAAGAAGAGTTAAGAAATGGGAAGATGAAGGCAACAATTGTATATTAGAAAGAGCTGGTCAAAGAATCCAGGATTGAACTATCAACTATTCTAACTAACCACAAGACCTTGGTTATACTACTTTACCCCTCTGGCTATCAATTTCCTCATCTTCAAAATGAGATTGTTGAAATAAATGACCTGTAAGGATCCTTTCTGGCTCAAGCAAACTGTGAAACCTACTGAGATAACTGCACCATGCTTTTAGGCTGTGTCTAAATTAAGTTCAAACTTCTCAGGTTCCCATAGTCACACTGGCATTTTTTCCTACATTGCAAAATAATAATAATAATAATAAAATTCACATTATTCTTTTTTATTGGTGCTATATTGCATTTATGATCTCATTAGGTAACAATTAGCAGCAAGCATTTATTAAGTGCTTACTCTGTGCCAGGGACTATAGTTTGACCTGGGGAATACTAATTCAAGCAAAAAGATAGTCCTGTCCTGAAGGAATTTACATTCTGATGGAAAACAATACATAGTACTGTCTATGTTGATTTATCCCTGCTTTCCAATTTAGTACTATTTCCTTCCCTTTCCTTATTTTTTTAATGCCCTCCTATAAATCTGTTGAAGGGTATCCACTTTGTGTGCCCTGTAGATTTCTTGATAGTGTGCTAACTTGGCAACTTTTGTAACTCATATTCCGCCATGCAAGAAAAAAATGCTGAAAGATCCATTTGTGTTATAGGAATTTGGGTTTTTATGGAGCTTTTTAATAAATTTCATTTTCCTTTTTTGATAAATTGCTATTTTAGATTGGGGCTGAATAACTTACTACAAGTTATTTTTAAAATCAGATTCCTTTTGAAATAGGAAAGAGTGACATGTTATGGAAAATAATCATCAATTTATTCTGTTATATAAATATCAGAATAGGAAAAAAAAATTTTCAAAGTGCAGTGTCAATATCTTACACAAAGTGAGTTTAAATTCCCTTTTCATGTACTGTTACATTAATATTTTCCTAAATGTAGATTTACTCCTCATTTTCCAAAGAATTTTCTGACACTAGGACTTCATATCTGATGTTAGGGTTATCCCTGTCTGTGTATTTAATTTTATGCCTGTGATGTCAGTATTTCCAACTTACTTATATGGAAGCAGCATAAACAATATGTAGTTGACTACTGGTTTCTTGACCTACTGATACTTTGGCCCAGAGAAAGCAAGAAAATGAGTCATGTTTTTCATTCTAATACCAATTATCTGTAACATAAAATCAACAAAGAGGAAGGAGATTATCTCCTTTCTGCACTCACGTGGATGAAAGAGAGTACATTTAGGTTTGGCACACTGGCACTCCCCATGATACAGTTTGCTTTGAATCTTAATGGAACATCAACATTCATCTTAATTTTTAAGGAGTTTATTTTTTTTTTCTTTTCCAAATGCAATCCCTGCTTAACTGGAACCTTTCATGACATTAACTAACATTTGCATCCTTACAAAAATAAATTTTAATTTAGATTAAGAAGACTTGTTGGCTCTTCCAATGTTCTCTATGGGTCTAGTATTTTTATGATTTCCATATTCAAGGATCTGTGAGACTCCTAGGATGAATTGAAATGAAATTATATTTTTTTTCTTAAGAGCTCTGAGAGTAACTTCTGTTTTTCCTCTAAGTCAGGGGGATGAGGCATGAGGCTCTCAAGCTTCCCTACCTCAAGGTGCTCTGTGTATAGGAATTAAGATTTGTAATGCAAAAGATCAGTGACTTGGAAGCACAAAAATCACCAATATTTTTCTTTTTTTAATTAATAAGCATTATTTTTCTCCTACCCAGCCTCTTCAATATGAGAAAAGAAGAAAAACAAAACACTTTAAAAAGTGAAAATACATAGTCAAACAAAACATATTCCTGTATCAACCTTGCCTTATGCTGAATCTTGAGGTTGTCACCTTTGTTCAAAACTGAATAGAATTTTTCATCAGTCCACTGAAATTGTAATTGATCATTTCATTGATCAGAATTCTGAAATATCTTCGAGTAGTTTGCCTTTACAATTTTGCTCTCATATCATTTGCTAACTTGTTCTGCTTCTGTTAGTTCACTTTGCATCAGTTCAGAGAAATCTTCAAAAATTTCTCTGAAGTTATATCTGCCATAATTTTATGGCATAATGACATTTATTTATTCATTATTTGTTCAATAATTTATTCAGCTTTTTCTCCCAATTAATTGGGACCTATTTAATTTTCAGTTCTTTGCCAGCATAAAGGATGAATATAAATGCTTTTGTCCAAGGAAAGAATTTTTCCACTTGAATATTCTGACTCTTTTTTTGATATAATTGTAGATATATCACTGCCATATTCATTGTTCATCCATAAATCCATTGAAAACCAAAGGTAGAGTTCAGGAAATGATCATTTTAATTTATCTTGCATGTGAAGATTTGCAAATCATTTTCTTCATAAATTCCCTGTAAGGTAGGTTGTACTGCTCTTCCTATTTTATAAATAAGGAAATGGAAGTTTTGAGAGTTAAGTGACTCAGTGATGATCATATTAAAAAGAAGTATCTGAGACACAGGACTTAAAGCCAGATTTTATTCATGCTATCTGCTATATTATAGTATGTTTAAACTTGGCCAAAAAAAAAAAAGATGATTTATCAACATTCTCTTGTGATGTATAATTTAGGAAAAGAAGGTGAAAAGGAATAGGATAGGAATGAGAAGGGCCAGATGAAAGACACTTATCTAAGTTTTCTCAGTACCTGTAGTTACTATGGCCTTTCTCTATACACAATGACAGCTATTTAAAATGATCTGAACTTTACGACTTACTGGATTTTTGTGTCTTAATGCAAACTGACAGTTGTACTTCTAAATTAAACAATTCTTTTACTGCTTCAGAATATTTGCTCACAAGACTCACAAGACTGTTGGACTGTTCATAAGGCCTTGCTGGATGGATTAAATGCTGTCATTCAACTGTCACCTCTGAAAAATAGCAATGACAGAAAATGTCCCTGAGTATGCATTTTCACTGTCTATGGAATTACTTCCAAAGGTTCTGTAGCATTTTGTAAAACTGGGACAATGTTGATTCTACAGTTTCTTTCTTATAAATTATCAGAGCTTATCTTTCCTAGGACTTCTCTCTGAATTCTTTTTCTTCTAAATTCAACTTTCTCATTCTTCTTTCCTTTCCTTTTCTGCATTTCTTCCTACCTACCCATTCACTTCTCCCCACAATTCTCCCATTATCTTAGGAAAGTACAAATAATATCCTTATAGGGATTGGATCAAATTCAGCAAACATTTTTAGGCATCTACTGTGGCTAAGGCACTGTGGTAAGATAAAAATGAAACAAGATGTTTTTCATTTGCCTTTTGAATGTTGCCCTTCACAGAATCTTAGTACTTAGAAATTTTCTGCTCTAGGATTACAGAATGTAAGCTCCTTGAGGGGAAGGACTTCATTTGGTATCTTTGGTATATAGAATAGGGGCTGAAACAAAATAGAAACTTAATAAATATGTGTGGAATGGAAGCGAATCTTCAATGTAGCATGGAGAAATAACCTCCTTCGAACTTTTTTGGTACTGCTTCTCTCTGCAATATTTAAAGTTCTAAGATGCTTAGTAGCTTGATGAAGGTGAATTGACAACCCAATCAAGAAACATTGATTAAGTGCCTCCTATAACTACTAGATCAGTTTTTTTACTGTTATGTCATTATTCCCAGGATTAACCTCTTCTAATCCTAAACTTTCTGTTAACCAAATTCTAGTTATAGAATTTGAGTACTATCACAACTAGTCCAACTCTCATTTTGCAAATGAGAAAGAACAGATAGAATCTGACAGTTCAGAAAGACCTCTGTAGCCATGTCATTCAACCCATCCATAAAAGGAACACCCCAGTGGAAAATGGTAGCTGAATTCTGGCTATGAAATCTTCTAGTCAAAGATTTATGTGGTTCAACTTCAGTTTCCATCTGGAATGAGGGTGATCTACCTGTCTTTAGTTTGAGACTTTGTCACAATTCTTAATTAAGAATTTGATATTAAATTGGAAAATGTTTTTCCTTTTCAGCTTCATTATGCCTCTCAACATGACATCATTTCCTTCAACATTTTGTACCTGGGAAAGTTAGATGTTTTATGAAGTTCAAAGAAATCATATGCATTGCCCCATAGCGTTGTTCTTCATGAGAATAGATAGTCTATTCAGTGTTGTTATTTCTTTGGACTTTTTTCATGTGAAAGAATATGTGCTGAGTTTTGGTGAGTAAAGGTTCTATGAATCTCTTCTCCATGACATTTTTTTTTTTTGATTCATCAATATAAACTCGGGGTCAAAGAACTGCTGCAGTTTCCTCATTATACATTCTACTCTGCATGTCCCCTGTCTTCTAGTATGTATCTTAAGGGGGAAGCTGAGTCACACAGAATATGTTATTGGGAAGATTTTGGGAAAAAAACTAAAATTTGATATGACAGATCTCTTCAAAAATGTGAAAGGCTGTCATCTAGAAGAGAGAATAGGTTTGTTCTATATTGCTCCAAAGAGCAGAACTATATGCAAAAAGCAGAGTTAAAAAGAATGCTATTCCCCACCTACCACTCTGTTTCAGGCTCTCATCAACTTCATGTGTGAACTACTGGCTGATCCCTATGCTTCATGTCTCTTCCCAATCTATCTTCCACAAAGCCATAAAAGTAAATTCCTAAAAACACAAATCTGTCTATACCATTCCCTATAGTTACTCTACATCTCCCTAACATCTCTTGTCATTGAGTCATTTTAGGTGTTTGTAACTCTTCATGACTTCATTTGGCATTTTCTTGGCAAAGTTACTGGAGTGATTTTCCATTTCTTTCTCCAGCTCATTTTATAGATGAGGAAACTGAGGCAATTGAGGTTATGTGACTCACACAGGATCACATAGTTAGTAAGTATCTGAGACCAGATTTGAGTGCTCTATTCACTAAGCAACTTAACTGCCCCTCCTAGAACTTCTAGAATCAAATAAAAATTCCATTATTTGGCATTTAAAACCCTTCACAGTCTGGCTCCAGCCTACCTTTCCAGCCTTGTTACACAGTATTCCTCCTCCCACACTTTATAATCCCAGATATCCTTGCCTTCTTGCTCTACATTTTATATAGTGCTCTGTATTTTACCTCATTGAATATTTCCCATTTCTGTAATGCTCCTCCTCTATCTCTTAATCGTAATCACTATTTCCTTCAACTAACCACTAGCACTACCCTTTATATGATACCATTCCAGGTTTTCCCAATTGCTAAAACCTCTCTCCCAGCAAGGTTACTTCGCATCTGCTTTGTGTTTGTTTTTGTACACAATTACCTATTTCCACATTGTCTTCTCTGTTAGAAAGTAAGGATCCTTAATGAAAGGGACCATTTTTCTATCATCTTTATATTCCCAATACCTAGCCCAGTGCAGGATACACAGTTGACACTTAAAATGCTTTTTGATGTATTTTAGATTAAAAACAGATACTAACAATTTGAGCTCTTTAAAAAAGGGAGTGTGTTGTATTCTGAGGCAGTAATCTCTGCTTAACCAGAAGTATTCAAATAAGGATGGGTAATTGTCAGAGATATTGTAGAGGATATTTGCATTTAGTAGGACCTTAGAATTGATGACTTTTAGTGTTCTTTCACCTTTAAGATTCAGCGATGTGAGGAGATTTTTGTTATAAATTGTGAAATTCTGTGAGTAGATAAATAGTGCTTGAAAATATGTACACTGTATGCAAAACAGGTCTTTGCCCTTTGAAGTTTGTCTATTTTCAAATAAAAAATGAATCCCCCTCCCCTCCAAAAGACTCTAATAGTGTATTGGAATAAGAAAACTCTCAGAATCCTAGTTACATTTTATAAATGCTCTCAGGTTCTCATACTGTAGTTGACTCATCCTAAGTCAGCAAAGAACCATCCATATTTTGGAGGGATTTTGTGAGGGACAAAGAAAGGTCACAACATTTAAATGGCTCCCTGTTTACCTTATATCAGTCACAGGACAAAGATCCAAGAGCCAGCAGACTCATAGATCCTCTCCATAGGTGATGTAGAGTGAAACATGGCTTCTTATTGTTGGATATATTGAAAAAGATTTTTTTCCTGAATCATTTTGAAAAGAAATTATTCTTTCTGCTCTCTGGCCAGCCTATTGCCTAAATCAAACAGTTTGTCATATTTACCAGATTCTGTGCTAGAGCTGTGAGATGACCTAATAGTCAAAAGAGTTTGTTTTCTTATTTTTTTTTAAAGGTATCTTTTGAAGTACTTCCTTATGTTGACTAGCTACAAAGCTACCAAATCTTTGTTCTGCAATTTTTCAAATCCCTTATAGGTATATATTAATCATACATGTACATATGAACATATTAGCCATGCTGCTGTACTAGAGATGGTTTATTTTGCAATTAACAGGGAAAGGGGACAGTGTCTTTAAGTTCTCATCTTTTTGTTTGCTCTTTTGGGGACTAAAAACTTAAACCTGACATCCTACCCTGCCCCTTTTTGATCCCAACTTGCTAACTGCTGGAATGGGACCATCTATGACCTCTTTCAAGACTATTTATTTCAAAGCTAAAGAGCTTTCAGGCCTGGTATTCATTTGGTATGTTTTTAGTGGAGGCCTCATCAGGATTGATTTTATACTTTATGCACTCTGCAAACATTTATTGAGCTTTTTATAGAGTCCCCTATCAGATGTGTCATTTTGAGCTCAGGTGCAGTCTCGCAAAATAGCTATTGCATAGAATGATTCAGTGACGTGGAGCTAAATTGCAGTGAAAATGTTGCCTTTTAAAGAATTATTAAGTGGACCTATTTATGATTTAAATTTCAGTAAAAATTCAATGTAGCAAACATTTACTAAATTCCTACTATGTGTGAGGCAGTACATAAAAAGACTAGGAATGTAAAGGTGAATGAGAAATACATTCCATTTAAATTAATTTTCCAGATAACTAAAGATCTCCTAAAAAGTCTTTTTTTAAGGAATTTTAACTATTTTTAATGGAAATCTTTCTAAAATTCATCAAAAATCCCTGCTTTCATTCAACACATATTAACAAACAGTTTTACTTTTTCTAGGTGACTCGGAACCACTATTTTCAACATGTCACAGTCATTATAGTTCTCTGAATGTTGCTTTTTCTGTTTCCTCCTTCATTTTCAGAGTCAGCTGTCATTTTTGTGGTATTGTGCCTGTCTTACCTATGATTTTATCTCCCTTAATTTTGCCAGTTCTTCTCCTTTGTGGGCTAGAGTACCAAGTAGCCAAGCTTGTTAAATAATTTTAAATTTAAAAAAAGTTAATCCCTTGGATGGATAAGATTGTAGCAGATGCTCTATGTAAAAGCAATTTGGAGCTCTTGAGGGTAGGGACAATAACCAGGGTTAGGGACTGTATTCTGGAGGTCTGAGGTTACTGAACAATTTGCTTCTGGATAAAGGGGAAATTGCTGTGCCACTTCTTTCTACACATATTTCCTGCATCATACTAAGCACCAACAGAGACAATTGCTGTCCGTGTTGTAATCATAGTGGCATCAGGAGTATAAACACTGGACGATGCTTCGTTTAGTTTTCATAGTTACATAATGTAACTTCATAGTCATACTTTCCAGATGTTAAATATTGACATGTTTTCTACATCTTGTAGTACCTATTTCTTTTAGACCACAAAGTTTTTCAGTAGGATGGGGTAGTGAAAGTTGGGGTAGGGGAAGTATACCAAATACAAGTTGGATAACTTAAGATATCTTAGGAAAAAACACTTTGCCAAACTCTCCAGAAATAAGTTTTCTTTGCTATGATAAGGACTCTGAGGGATTCTACCCTGCTCCACCCCCCTCTTCTTCCTAATTTTGTTCCTTTAAATAGTGAGGGTAGATTTGTGCATGACGGGTGAGACAGTGAGGGTCAAGGGTTTTAATCACTTACAGATGTGTCTGCATAACCTGGAGTTGTGTTATATGGCTATGTAGAAAAATATATTGGACAGTCAAGTGCTTGTTAGACTCATATTAATACAATACAAAACTGCTGTCTTTTTAATTGGCGGACTATAGGAATTGAGCACTAACAATAGTCAATGGCCACTATCTTCAAAACTGAGGACTTTTTTTCCTAAATGTTTCTAAACAAGACGTGAGACAGTGTAATAGTGCACAGTCCTGTCTATACAGAACATCTGGCAACACTATACTAAGATGATTATTTTCTCATGTCTCTGTAGAAAAACAAATGATTAAATTGTTTTACTCCTGAGAAAAAGATAATATCAAATTGAGAGAGAAGCAGAAACAAATGGCCAATATCATATAACTTGATGGATTATTTTTCTTTGGAAAAAGTTTTTGATCCTTCCTTGGTTGCCCATATCATCATGATAAGAATGCATTTTCCAGCAAGGATACCCATTAGACCAGCTCCTGATCTTTCAAAAGAAAAGAGGAATAATTCAGAGAGAGCAAATTGACTTTTCATGGTTTAATCTTTGGTTCCATACTTTAAAAAAAGGACGCCAGTAGTGAACTCTTATTGTGAGGAAGGATAGGGTTGGAAGTCTCATGTATGTGCACATGCATGTGTGTTTGTATGCATTTTTGTTATTGATGTTGTTTTACTATTTCTCTCCCATCTATCTCATTATTCCATGAATTATTGTACACCTATTTCCTTGTCTTACTTGAACTTATATCTTAAAAATTTGAGATATCTACTGGAAAAAAGACTTTATTGGGATGTTTAAATTCAAGGTTAATTTCCTGTGTTCTTTATGACTGCTTGGCTTTCAACCCCTTCTCTCTACAGACATTATCCTAATTCATCTTCTTTTCACATCTTGTTGAGATTATTGAAATAGCCTCTTTATTGGTCTTCCTGCTTCCAGTCTCTCCTTACTCTGCTCCATCATCTATTCAGAATCCAAAGAAATGTTTCCACATCACAAATGTGACTATATAACCCCCTTTTTTCAGCAGTCTCCCTATTGCTTTTTAATGTTCAGTCCTTTTCAGTCATATCCAACTTTTTAATGACCCCATTGGGATTTTCTCAGTAAAGATCCTGCATTGGTTCACCATTTCCTCCTCCAGGTCATTTTACAGATGAGGAAACTGAGCCAAACAGGGTTAAGTGACTTGGCCAGGGTCATACAGTTAAGAGGTATCTGAGGTCAAATTTGAACTCAGGAAGATGGGTCCTTCTTACCCCAGGCTTGGTACTCTATCCACTTTTTGGCCTATATTTTCAAATATAAACTTGTCTTTTTGACTTTTAAAGTCATTCACAACCTAATCCTAAGCTACCTTTACAATCTTTCTGTACCTAGTCTCTTTTCCATATTCTGTGGTCCAGGCAAACTGCCTTTCTTGCTTTTGCTCACACATACCTCTAGATCTTCTCATTTGCATCTAGGCTTCTAATCTATACAGCCTGGAATGTACATTGTCATCACAGCTTCCCAAAGTTCTTCTTTCTCTCAAAATATCACAAAGTATCTTATATTACACCTTCTCCATGAAACCTTTCTTGGTCCCTCCCCAAGCTTTGAATATCCTCCCTTTCCACTGAAATTACATTGTAGTTTGAATTTTGTGTACATCCACCCACACACACACTCACATTTATATATTGTATACATGCTGCCTCCCCAGTAGAATACAAGTTCTTTGAGGGAAAGAACATTTTTGGTTTTGACTTTGTAGTCTAAAACCTACTACATACCTAGCACATTATAAACACTTAGTTGATTGATTATAAAAATTGAAATTGACATAAGAGCATAAAAATGTTTTACTTAATTTATTAAAGCAAAAAGTTTTGCTTTAAAATAGAGCAGCACTTAAAGCCCTTCAAAAATGCCTCCTATCTACTTTCCAATCTTATTTCGTATTTCTCCTTCACTTTTCATTCTCGTTAGATTGATCTCCAAGCTATTCATATGAAATTTCACTTGCTGTTTTTGTGCTTTGAATAACTGGAATGAACTCTTTCCCCCACCTCTACTTCGTTGAATCCCCCATCTTTTTTCAAAGCATAGCTTGGGTGCTCCTTCATACAAAAAATAATACAGGAAAAAAGAAAGAAAAGGAGGAAAGAAAGAAAAGCCCAAAAGAGAGGAAAGGAGAGGTGAGAGGAAGGGAAGGGAGAGGAAAGGAAATGGTCTAAGGTAAGCAAAGGAAATGGAATAGGCAGAGATAAAGAAAAGGAGAGGAGAGGAGAGAAAAGAGGAGAAAAGATAAGAAGATAGGAGGGGAATAGAGGAGAGGAGAGGAGAAGAGAAGAGAAGAAAGGAGAAAGAAAGGAAAGAAGAGGGAAGGAAAGGGGAAAAAAGGAGAGGAAAGGAAGGGAGAAGAGAAGAAAAGGACTAAGGAAAGCAAAGGAAAAGGACTAAAGAAAGAGAGGAAAGGAAAAGAAAGGAGAGGAGAAGAAAAGAAAGGAAAGGGAAGAAAAAGGAAAGGAAGGAAAGAAGAGAGAAAGATTCAGGGAGGAAGAAAAGATGGAAAGGAACATTTTTGCAATGTGCTAGACCCTATGGTAAGCACTTTACAAATATTATTTCCTTTGACTATCACAACAACTCTGGGAAGTAGATATTATTATTATTATCTCCATTTTATTAAGTTAAGAAAACTGAAACAACCAGATATTAAATAACTTGCTCAGGGTCACATAAAAAAGTGTCTGAGACTAGATTTAACTTCAGGCCAAGTGTTTTAACCACTATATCATCTACCTATCTTCCCTTTATCAGTCTTCCTCAGTTTTTTTTTTTTTTTTTTAATCTCTTCCACTTCCAGGTGCTTTGTATAACTTTTTATATATCTGTATTTGTTTCCAAGTTGAACCTTCCCCAGTCTTCCCTCCATACACTTAAGCCTCTTTAGGACAGAGCCTGTTTCACTTGTATGACATATGCTACAGTGCTCAGCACAGTACTTTGCAAATGCCCTTTGGTTACAAACCCATAGTTCTTTATTTACTAATGAATTAGATTCATTCTCATTCATAATTGTAAGACTTTGGGGTATATTGCAGAGTCCTGGAATTGCCTAAAGCATAGATCAATAGATAGTGAAGAGAGAGACAAAAATTGGCCATTCTGATAAATTCTTTCCCAAAGCTTCTCACTTTTGCTTTCTAAGACCATGTAAGTTTCTGTTTTTTTTTTTTGTTGTTGTTGTTGTTGTTGTTGTTATTGTTGTTCCTAATGTGAACATAGTGGCCTTGAAGATGAACCTAAAATCCACAAAATGAATGTGTAAGGACTGGAACTAAGGTATCATTAGTGAAATCCTTGATTCTGAAATGAACTTCACCCAGCAGGTCTGACAGAAACCATCAGAGACCATCCATATTCTTTCCTCCTAACTCTCTACACCTCAGGGCACTACACACCTGTTTTCCTAGGTTTTAGCTTGAGTAGGCAAACCCTCTGCCTGGGTTTGGATAAGAAATTTAAATTTAAGTGATATTTAGATATAAATAAAGAATTGCTGTGCTTTTCTTCTGAGACATACATTTTGAAAATTTTAACTTTATACTTGGGGAAATAAAAGCTGTGAACAGAGTATGCATAATAACAAACGAGTCCCCCGACTGTAATAGCTGGTTACATACCTTAACTGGTTACTTTTTCCTGAGTTTCACAATTCACAGAAACACAAACAGCATGTACACTTTTCTCAGATTCATTGCTCTGTGACCATATATATTGTTGACAGATCAAGGCTGGAGGTTAGAATAATTAAGGATAATGTCTGTAGGGAAAAAAAAATAGGAAGAATGTTTTTCCTCCTTTCATTTTTTTCCTTCTGTTCCATTTAATGATTTTTCCCTCCCCCACACAAAAGAAATAAACCAGGGCACCAACAAAACCCAGGATATTCCACAAGACTTTGCACCCACTCAGAGGAAGTGGAATGAAATGAAAGTCCTTTTGAGAAAGAGGTGGCCTGGGTTCCTCTTCATTCTTTCTCTTTTGTATTGTATTAGTAGCAACCTAATTCTGTGACTTAGCTTAAGTTTTTTTTATCATTCCCATTTTTATTAATAGCTTTTTATTTCCAAAACATATGCATAGTTTTCAACATTGTGTTCCAAATTTTTCTTCCTCCTTCTCCCTCCTCCCCACTCTTGTAGATGGCAAGAATTCAATGTATGTTAAACATTTACAATTCTTCTACATATATTTCCACATTTATCATCTTAGTTAAATTTTTTATGGGTGATAGCCACACCATTGTTAGACTCAACTTTTAAGACTTCCCAGTTTAATAGGCGCCAACGTTCACCTTCATACCATGGATAGGTGTCAAGATAAGTAGTACTGTAATGTACTCAGTAAACTCAGTAAACATAGTAAGCAGACTGGAGTATTTGATGTCTTCATGGAAAAATATTTAAGATTCACCACCAAAATAGTAATGTCAAGAGCAATTAATATGAAATATAACATTCTCCAGGGAGAGAGTTTAAACCAGAGATTCTTTTTTTCTCAGTAGTATTTTATTTTTCCAAAAACACATAAAGATAGTTTTCAACATTCATTTTCCCTTTTTTGCATTTACTTTTTTGTTAAATAATATCTTTTTTATTTTCAGCATTCATTTTTCTAAGATTTTGTGTTCCAAAATTTTACCCTCCCTTCCTTACCTCCCCCTACCCCAAGACTGCAAGCAATCTGAAATAGGTCAAATATATAAAATCCTTTTAAACATATTTTCACATTTATCATGTTGGGCAAAAAAAGCACATCAAAAGGAGAAAAAACACAAGAAAGAAAAAGCAAACAAACAAAGGTGAAAATCCTATCCTTCAATCCACATTCAGTCTCCAAAGTTCTCTCTCTGAAAGCAGATGAAATCCTCTTAAACCAGAGAATCTTAACCTGAGATCTGTGAACTTATTTTTTTATTATTTTTTTAAATAACTTTTTATTGATAGAACTCATGCCAGGGTAATTTTTTTTTTACATTATCCCTTGCATTCACTTCTGTTCCAATTCTTCCCCTCCCTCCCTCCACCCCCTCCCCCAGATGGCAAGCAATCCTTTACATGTTGAATAGGTTACAGTATATCCTGGATACAATATACGTGTGCAGAACCGAACAGTTTTCTTGTTGCACGGGGAGAATTGAATTCAGAAGGTATAAATAATCCGGGAAGAAAAACTAGAATGCAAGCAGTTTATATTCATCTCCCAGTGTTCTTTCTTTGGGTGTAGCTGCTTCTGCCCATCTTTGATCAATTGAAACTGAATTAGCTCTCTTTATCGAAGAGATCCACTTCCATCAGAATACATCCTCAAACAGTATCATTGTTGAGGTATATTATGATCTCCTGGTTCTGCTCATTTCACTTAACATCAGTTCATGTAAGTCTCTCCAGTCCTCTCTGTATTCATCCTGCTGGTCATTCCTTACAGAACAATAATATTCCATAACGTTGTGAACTTATTTTTAAATAAAATTTTGATAACTGAATTGCAAAATAACTGCTTTCCTTTGTAATCTTATTTATGATAAATAAAGCATTATTCTGAAACGTCTGTAGGTTTCATTGTACTGCCAAAATGCAAAAATGATGCAAAAATGTTGGAGCTCCTGGTTCTTAAAGTAGGTGCTGGAGTACAAAGACAAAAATAAAACAGTCCCTGCCTGCCCTCAAAGAGCTTACATTCTATTGGGGAAATAACATGTATGTAATATATGTACTTGTATACAAGTACATACAAAATACATATTAAATATATAACTATCCTTTCTAAATAGAGCTAAATATAACTTCTAAATTAAAGAAAGATTCACACCAAAACTTCTTATCAATCATTTGATATACATGGATGAAATTAAGTTACATGGTTCTACCAAACGTTACATACGATCACATTACAATCAACTCTTTCATCTTGTGGAATCTTTTTCTGGCTATATGAAACTATCAATTAAATTTCAAATGTATAAAATTCTTAATGAAGCAAATAAAAGATGGATACTGAAGGCTTAAATTTATTGCTTTTTATTTTTCAAAATCCATATAAAGAATAATTTTAAACACTCATCCTTGCAAAAATCTTGTGCTCCAAATATTCTCCTTCCTTATTCTCCTCCTCTTCTCCCCTAGATAGCAAGTAATCCAGTATAGGTTAAACATACAATTCTTCTAAACATATTTCCACATTTATCATGTAGCATAAAAAAGTCAGATCAAAAGGGAAAAAATGAGAAAACCAAACAAACAACAACAAAAAGCTGATAATACCATGTTGTGAACTACATTCAATTCCCATAGTCCTCTCTCTAGATGCAGATGGTTCTCCATCACAAGTCTCTTGGAATTGGCCTGAATCACCCCACTGTTGAAAGAGTCATGTCCATCAGAATTGATCATCACATAATCTTATTATTGCTGTGTACAATGTTATCTTGTTTTATTCACTTCACTTAGCATAACTTCATATAAGTCTCTTCAGCCCCTTCTGAAGTCAGTCTGCTGATTATTTCTTATAGAACAAAAATATTACATTATATTCATATATCACAACTTATTCTGCCATTACTTATAGGTATGCACTCAGTTTCCAGTTCCTTGTCACTACAAAAAGGACTGCTTTAAACATTTTTGCACATGTGGGTTGAAGGCTTAGATCTTGAATTTGGAAGCAACATTAAGGTTAAGTTTAATACATATGTTGATGTCCTTCATGACACATTAAATATAAAGATATCAAGAAGGTTATGGCTTCATATATTATGAAACTTTTGGCATTCTGAAATTCAAGCTGAATGAAAAGAATGCATTTAAGGCAATTAACACCTAAGCAATATCAATCCACACACACACACACACACACACACACACGTGCTTGAAAATATAACATGGAATTATCCTAATAAAATCTTTGGCTGCTGTAGAAAGATGAATACTTATTTCTCAAAAAATGGAGAGGAGAACTGATGGTATTTCTCCAGTAACATAGTAAATAGGACCCCAAAACCTGTAGAAATATTTTTGAAACAAGCAGATATCACTTCACCAAATCATAGAAAAGGCTGATAGCCAACATTAGACTTGTTTACTGTAAACAAAAACTGTTCATCTTTATATAGAGCTTATGAGATATCAAAGATCCAAGAATAGAATTTCAAGGCCCTCTACAAAGTACATTCACATATATTCTGACAACAATATGTTAGCAAAGAAGCATTTAACAAAGGGATGAGTCATGTGGATTTGTTTGAAGAAATGCAGAGGTTTATAAAGGTGGTTAAGGACCAGATCAGCACCACCAAAAATTGTACAAGAGTTATTCTTAAAGATTCAGTAATCATTGTGGATCATGCAAGGAAATAGTAGAAACTGAGACATGTCGTTGAAGGCTATATAAATTTTGTAACCCCGAATACTTAATAAGACTTGATCTGGTGGATTGCATGAACTGACAGAAGACAAATCCTCTTTGTACAAATGTAGACTTCAAAATATCCAGGAGAACATAACTGGCAAACCATATTGAAACTAGATGATTATCATATTTGCTGAGACATAAGATAGATTGATGAAAAATTTAAGAACAGCACTTTTAATATAACTAAGCCTTCCACAAACTTATAGTTTCCAAAATACATGGAACAAAAATCTTTTTAAAAATATAGATATTCAGCAGAGAAGATCAAAGGCATGTTGTGAAAGGATAAACTGCATTTTATTCCTGTTGTTGCTATCTTGCCATACTGTAGATTCTCTATTATCTTTTCTCAGTTATTTCACTAGAGATAAGCTCTTGATGTTTAATGAATAATAATTGATATTTATATTGTACTTTAGAGTTTGCTGAATGTTTTACATATATATATATATATATATATTATTTAAGGTCCTTAACTATGTGAAATAGTTACTGCAAGATTATTACCCTCATTTTAAGACAGAGGAAAGTTTTAAGTATCTTACTCATTATCTCACACAACTAATAAGTTGCAAAGGTGGGATTTGAAGCTATGCATTCATTTCCCTTCTCTGGATTCACTGTTAGGTAGCTCAGTGAGATAATGGCAAGACCATTGGATGTGAA
Organism: Antechinus flavipes; assembly: GCF_016432865.1. Lineage (NCBI taxonomy): Eukaryota > Metazoa > Chordata > Mammalia > Dasyuromorphia > Dasyuridae > Antechinus > Antechinus flavipes. The sequence continues at coordinate 159,192,235 of NC_067399.1, read as the reverse complement.
ATATATCTGAATCCTAGTTCAGCCACTTATTAGCCATACCACCTGAAACTTATCATGATCTGTGAAACCCAGCTTCCTCAGTGTAATAGAATAATATTACATACTCTATGTCACAGAGATATAGCAAGGTCCAAATGAGATAATGTATGTAAAAGCCTTCAAGCACCATATAAACTTATGATATGGATATATGGAAGTTATTTTGATTTGATTATATGAGAAATGGAAGTTATTCTTTTAGTTCTGTATAGATTATAGCTATTGTTTTCAAATAAAGCACAAGACAGTCCTATAAAATAGTGTGTTTTTCTTGGATGACCCTAATCTCCCTTTTTGAGACATGAATATACATTTTAGATATTTTTATATTTTTATTTTATTTATTTATATTATGTTATATATAGCATGCATTATACACACATATGTATGTATATACATACATGTATGTATATATGTATGTATGTATATATAATGAAATTGAAAACTGGAAGCCATGGCGAAAATGAAGAACATTTAGTAAAATAGAGGAAAAGGTAGAATGACAACAAAATGTGATCATCAGATTAAGGAGTTTTTAGAGCTTGTAGACAAGGAAGTGGTATACTCTTATCCATGTTTAACAACTAGCTCCTTAAGAAAATGTATACATGACATTTTAAGTTTAATTTTCATTATTAAAATTTTCTCCATAACTTCTTAAAGTTTAGACAATCAGCAAAACAATAAACTCAGCCATGATTTCTAGCATTTGCTGGTTCCCAATGTCTAAATGCTCATACTGAAAATTTACCAGTTGGCTCTTGTGAAATGGTATGAGTAAGGATTTATTGTAGCCTGGCTTCTGGTAATGGCAAGCTGGAGGGTTTGACATTCTATATTTGTAGCTGTGGTGGAGAAGAAGAGGAGAAGGTCATGTGAAATGAATAAATTGAAGTATTTGGAGGTTAGGATTTTTGAGGGAGAAAAAATATGTATGGTTAATTCTACTGGTGTGAATGCAAGAATTAGGGAGAAAATCTATAAACCTGGCCCCAAACTCACTGAAGAAAGGAGAATTTTGTAGCAGTCAGTTGACAGTAGAATTTTGAATGAATGATAGATATGGATTTTGATGGACAAATTGGATTTTAATAATTTAAGGAGGAGAGTTTATTAAATGATTGTAGTAGAAGGAAATCATTAAAGTGCAAATAGGGAGTAAGGAGTGCCTCAAATCCCTCACTACAATCAGTGATCAGGAGGTGTGAATGAAAATACAACCAGTGCTGGAAAAGCAGGTAGTATCAAGAGGGAATCGGGTCTCAGTGAATGTAAAAAATTAGAGGCAGATAGAAATGAAAAAAATTTAAATTAATTAGTTTTTAACTTATGTAACAGGCATTCCAAAAAACCATAGTGGAGCAGCTAAGTAGCTTTATAGTGGAATATTAGAGGGACTGGGTTGAGCAGTCAAGATTAAGAACAAGGTTCGAACAGTGACAACTTGGGGTTCATAACCATTGGGAGAGGGAGAGAATAACATGGTGGGAGCACATTAATCCTGGAGGAATGAATTCAGTTAGATTATCAGTGACAAGAGAATTCAGCCTAGGGATGGAGCTGATCTATGACATCAAACTGCTGAGTATTGCTAGAAGTGGGGTGCAAAGGAAGTCTTTCTTAGCAGGAACAGGGAGGGAATGACTTCTTGAAGAATTAGCAAAAAGTAGTCGGAGCTCATTCAAAGTAGAACATTTATCATAGGTAAAATTAGAGAGTTAGGAAGGTTAGAAGGAAAAGATTATAGTCCAGTGGGGGGGAAAAAAGCAAACAAAAACACCAAACCACTGTATCTGGAGCCATAAAATTTTTCTTTATATTTCATTTCTGATACCTCTATGGTCCAATTCTAAATCTATGATTTTCTGATCCCATGTATGTAAGCAAGGATAATTTGACTTTCACTGAGTGGTGGCATTATATTGGAGAATAGTTAGAGATGAAGTTAGATATTTATAGGGACTATTCAATAATGAAAGGTTGAATGACAAAAAATAGAGTTTTGTTTAGTAGATTGATGAGAATAGGCTCAAACCTCAAGGATTGCAAAGTTCTTTCTTCACAATAGTTCTGTAAGGTAGATAGCTTAAGTCTTATTAAACCCCATTTATAGATTAGTAGCTCAGAAGGCAAATCACTTGCCCATGATCAGCAAGTGATAACGTAGGATTGGAACTTGGGTCTAGCACTGTTGGGACTCATAGCCTGGCACATGTCCACTGTTGCCATAATACTTATCAGTTTGATCTGAAGATACCTGAAGTTCTTGTCCTTGTGATCTTTTCATCTACTTTTATGCTATATTATGTAGCTTGCATACTAGATATTTCAATATCTCAACGGCTGCTGATGGTGCAACGATTATAGTACAGGACCTGGAGTTTAAATGTGGCCTTAGACACTTACTTACTAGCTGTATGGGCCTAGGCAAGTAAATTAGTTTCTGATGGCCTCAGTTTACTCAATTGTCAAATGAGGATGATGAAGATAGTATCTGTCTTATTAGTGAGAAGTTAATGTAAGGCTCAAATGAGATAATATTGTAAAAGGCCCTTAACAAAATAACTAGCACATCCATAACAGGAATTATATAAATGCTTATTTCTTCTCCTCCGCTCTTTCCTGGATATCACATAATTTAGAGGTCATTTAAATCATATATCTCATAGATTTATGATTATAAAATCTGATCTCATTTGACATTTAGAGAAATCCTCAGATTTAATTAAATGTCTTAGATTTAGAACTGGGATTCAGCTGTCCATCTTTTTTGTTTTTCCTAGTCTAGTCTAATTATAAAACCTCATTAATTTGTGACTAATCGAAAGGAATGCCATTGTCTAGCTACCTGAGAAGGGTTTTCCTATCTAAGGTGGCTTAAGCTGAAATGTGGATCTCATATCATTTAAATCAGAAACTAGATCTTGAAAATAGCAGGTCATTTAATAGTTGAAAATTAGTCTTAACAATGATACCTGTAAGTCATATAGAAGAAGCCAGTCTAATTATTTGTCAACAGGAGTGCAGGAGAAAAGTGAGGCTGTCTACAGGGAAACTTGGACTAACCTGCCTAGGTCTTACCCATAAGTAATTAGAAGCATTCCTAAGCTTTTGGCCTGGAGAAGCAGGACTTGTGAAGTGTTCTGTTCTCTTGTAATTAAATTAAGAAGTCTGGATAACTTGAATACCTTTAATTCCATTTTGGTTCCTTGAATTTCCAAATAAACAAGATATTTAGAGTTTGTATCCTTTCTCCTAGTTTGTTGTTGTTATTCAGTCATGTCTGACCCTATTTGGCATTTTCCTGGCAAAGTGGTTTGCCATTTTCTTCTTCAGCTCATTTAACAGATGAGGAAACTGAGATAAACGGGGAAAGTGATTTGCTCAGGGTCCTACAACTAGTAAGTGTCTGAGGCCAGATTTAAACTCAGGAAGATGAATCTTCCCATTTCCAAGCCCACTGCTCTATCTACTTTGCTACTTAGATGTCTTTCACCTGATACAGTTTTAGAAACTATTTATAATAAATCACTTGGCATTTCCCACTATTCTAGCACTTGAAAATCATGGATTTCAATTCAAAGTTCCTACTATGTTCAAATTATAGTACCAGGTGCCAAAGATACAAAAATACAAATTCCACAGCCCCTTGCCCACAAAGAACTTACAGTTACCTTGGGTGGATGAAAAAAGTTTTAAGAAAAATGCTCTATTTACACAGATAAGTATGTAAGATTAGTAGCACAGATACATCAGAGATCTAGAGAAAATTGTTTAGGAAAATATGAATAGAGAGAGAACATTTTTACCTAAAGGGAGCAGGCACTGCGTCTTAGACGAACCTGAGTAAAGTCTTGAAGGTAGAGAAATTTTCTGAAAAGAGAAGATGGGAATAGGAACACTAATTAACAGTCTCTATTATGGACTTTTCCATCACCATTGGTTTGCATAGGAAATAAAGGAGAATGGTGATTAAAGACAAATAAATAAGATCCCCTTTGCCTTTGCATTTTTAGTGATGCTGACATATAAAAGATTCTGGAATTCTCAGCTATAACTTTAGCTCCAAAACCACTTACCTTTGGATAGTTGATAAGAAGAAGCCTGATGGTGAATCTATTTTATTTTCTTGAGAAGCTTTAGACAGGTACATGAGTCCTTGAAGTTATGTCCCTTTCTCTGTATTTTCCTTTCTTCTTGTCAGGAAAATAGAATTATTTTCTGGATGAATAATGATGCTTCATATTTATATGGCACCTTTCTTCCAAGAAGCTCAAATCATTTTGTACAGCTTATCTCATTAATACTTAAAGCATTTGCCTAAGTTGGATAGTAAATAGGTTTCTCTGTCCATCTTTGACAGAAGAGAAAGATGAAGTGCAAAGAGACTGTGTAATTTGACTGATTCACACTAAGTTAAGGGTGAAGTAAGGGAAGTTACCAGTTCTGTAAAGGCCAGGCTGCATTGACATCCCAGGTGTAATCACTATCAGTCACATCATTTCAGGAAAGCTCAATCAGCTTCAATTGCTTCTTCATCCTGAGATTTAGCTTCGTCACCTAGTCTGAAAGCCAGATTGATAAAGGGTCACTTGTCTGAGTGCATCATATTGAGATCCCATAGACTATTTTGGTCTTGATAATATTTTCTTGCCCAGGAAGTATCAAATAATAAATTTGAGAATTGTGACAATGCTTCCTGGGATACTAAATCCAAGTTTTTAAAAAGAACCTTTGAGGAAGAACATACAGTTTACCATGGGAGAGGGAGGAAGCTACAAAGAATGAATGGAAAGCATTTTGTGATGGGCAACAAGTCTGTCCTGGAATGGCAGTCTGACTTGAATGCTTCTTGGCAGGAATTTCTTCCATTTGGTCTGTTTGCAGGATTGAAGAGATGGAGATGATGTTTTTTTGGTGCTATTTCATTGTGGGAAAGAGGCTAATTCCATACAAAATACCAATTTCTTTTCCACTCCAAGGGCAGCTTTTTGGCTCTGTGGTTTGGTCTTCCCACTGTTTCCTGGCTCTCTTATCCCAAGGCATATAGTTTCCTAAAGGGTCTTTATTTGGGTGTAAGACTTGCACAAACAAGCACCTTTACTTTCCTTCTCAATCTCCTTTTAGTAATCATGGAAATTAAATTAAAGATGAATTGGCACACTTAGTCATGTCAATGAGTTATTCATTATTCTGTGTCCATCATATCAGAATATACCTTATACTTCCTTGAGGTTAGAAAATTAAACAAATTGCCCACGAGTGCTAAACATTACAGCACATTTAATATCAGTTCTTCGTACTCCAAGTTCAATACTCTGATCAATATACCACACTGTCCCAACTGTCTTGTGTCTCAGTATTTGAGTTTTCTTACCTGAAACATGAAGGTCTCTTTTCACCTGCCATAACTATTTCATATGCATGTAGTATGGACCAATAAGATGTTAGCTCCAAAGTACTTTGAGATCCATGAGCCTAAAAGAACAAGTATCAAACAATCACCAAATTCTGAAACAATACCAGGTTAAATCTTCTTTATATTTATCTTTTCAAAATCATTCTTAGTCTTCTGAAATTTCTCCCTTTCCTTCTTTCCCCTGCTTCCTTAACATCTCAACACTGATTTTGTGCCTAGTTAATTTGTTAAAGGGTGTATAGGGGTGGGTGGGGAGGGAAGAAGGAAGGGAAAGAAGGAGAGAGGAGGGAGGTACAGGAAAGCAGAGAAGGGACAAGAGATAAAGGAAGAGAGAAGGAGAAACAGACACAGAATGTATTTAGAGGCTGATATTAGGATAGTCTAGAAGGAAGAATAAGAGCTTTAGTTCAGAGATTATATACTATGTCTTCTTTTTTCTAATTTCTCAATTCTTTTTTTAAAAGATATCTTGAGTGTTGTCTTGTTTTAAAATTGGGTTTCTAGCATTTAGCACAGTACCTAGTACATAGTAGGCACTTAACAGATGGAACTGGATTTCTATTTCTATCGGTCTTATGGTAGTACTTCAACTCATTGCCAAGACTTTCTTTCTAATATTAATATATTGATATTCATCTAAACCCTTGTTGATCCAGAACATTTTCCAAAAATACCCTGAAGAAATTGAAGTTTAGTATCATCTTTGAGTAGAAAGAGCCTATCCCATGAAAGGGTAGGGGAAAGATAGATTTGTCTTTTCCTGAATATATCTTTTCTGCTATTTAACTGAAAGAAAGGAATGTCTCACATAACCATATTTCTTAGCTACTAGAGCTTCCCTTGGTTCACATGCTTTGGAACCATTCTTAAGTGGGGACTTTGCCATAGAATAAAGTACATTCAACAACTCAATAACTAGACCACATCTGGATGGAATATTATTGTTAATAATACATGTTTATATAGCCCTTAAAATTCTTCCACGTGCATTATTTTATTTGATCTTTGCAGTAACTCTGTGAAATATGTACAGAAAACAATGTTATCCTCTTTTTACAGCTGAGGAAACTTAGGTCCAGAGAGTCCCCAAATCACGTAACAAGTAAGTAGCAGGGCTAGACTTGGAACTCAGAGCTTCTAATTTCTGTGTTCAGAGCTTGGTTTTTCTCCCTGCTACAACACCATGCAAGGTATGCCTGCCCAATAGTGAACAGCATTTTACAATGAGGTCCCAGAACATACTGATCCATGATGGCTCCAAAGATTTGTGGAGCTGTTGTGTATTTGAAAGGGTCAGGAGGCACTCCCTGCTCTAGGGTCAGATTATCAGATAAGGAAAAAACTGTGAGTCTTTCAGTTTCCTCTTAAAAAAACCATGTGGGAGTTTTTTTATTTTTTGTTTTTTGTTTTGTTTTGTTTTAAGAACTTGCCTAACTTCAGGGCAGCTACAGGTATCAATTTGAAACCAACGGGTCCACCCAGCTTGCTCACCTGTAATTATATTTGTTTTAAACCTGTTGGCATGTTTAATGTTAATTTAGAGCCAAGCTCAACCTGGGATAAAAGAAGAGAAGAAGAAATTTATGCAGTGTCTCCAATTCCAGCAGAGGTTTCAGTTTCTACCTTTCACAAAAGGCTGGGGCATTATCATGTGGAGGGCCAGAATTTTTATTGTTCTTTCTGTTGTTTTAAAAATTTAAATTACAAATGTGAAAATATACCAATAAGCAAAAGGTTGAGTTATGAAATTAACATTAGGAGATGCCTGAGTGGTTCTTAAGAGATTATTTCCACATCATTTGGGGTGTTGTGCTGCATAATTATTCTTGGATCTCTTATTTTTGGACATCTGTTCCCTTTTCTAAAAGGGATGTTGTCACTCCTTTGGTCTCAGCTATGGAAATTCTGCTGCTGGACAAGTGACCTTATTAGCCCTGCAGTGTTTCAATGCGGTTTTGGCCCAACCCCGGATTCTCCAGTAGCCTGTTGCTTTTAACCACTTCCTACTTTTGCCATAAAATATGACAAGCAAAAATGTTTCTAGAAGTAAATTGAGTTTTCATTAAAAAAGAAATTTCTTATATTTATTTTATATAAACACACACGTACACATACATAGACACATAGACACACCCATATAATAGTAAGTGTTCTTAACCTTTTTGAGTTTTTATGGATCACTTTCATAGTCTGGTGAAGCCTTTAGACCCCTTCTATGTATATTTTTCAAATGTGAAAATTGTGGTAAGCTGAGATATAGAATAAAAGAGAGAAATAGAATAAAAATTTTAAAGGAAACCTATGTTTAAATATAGTGATTAAAATGTTAAAAATAAAATAAAATAAAACAAATTCATGAACTCTAAGTAAAGAACCCTTGAATTAGAGGCTAAGTATTCATCTTGGCTCTGGAGCAGAAATGGACAATCAGCAGAGGTCAGCAATTATAAATGCCTATTATTTAATAGTTCTCTGAACTTGTCCAGATTTATTCTTTTTGTCATCTGGAACTGACAAAACAACAGAGAGAGACAAAGACAGTAAGGCGGAAAAGAACTCATCAGACCTAGTAGGGAATGAATTTCTCTTAGAAGAACTTCTCTTTATTTTTCAAATTTTCAAACTATTGAGAAGAGAACTGTGTAAACAGGATGATTTACAGTGTAGTAGAGCAGGACAAGCAGAGACTGACTAGTGGTTCAAGTGAAAACAGAAAAATTCACATTTACAATGTGAATTCCAGACTAAGGTGGGCTGCCTTATGAAAAAGATAATCTGGTTACTGAGGAGTTACCACATGATGCATCATATTCTTGATTAATGTTGGGAGTAGAATGCTTCTTCTCTTCCCTGACATCATCAAGGGTTTGATGTTAATGATAATGTTAACAATCTTTTTTCTTCCTTTTTAAAAAATTTCATACTCTCTTCAGTCTGGTGACTGCTATGAGGAATGAGAGGGAGGACAAGAAGAGTCTTCTGAAATACTGCATTTGGCACAAAGAAAATCTCTGGAGATGGAGAGTGGATAATTTATCTCAACAGTTTGTCTAAAGTAGGAAAGGGGAAATTGCACCTTGATTTGAAATTCTGCTTGCTAATTATGTAAGCTATGTGGATAGAGAGCTAGATTTGGAGTCAGAAAGATCTGAATCCAAATTCTCTCTCAGATGCTTACAATCTGTTTGATCGTGGACAAATTGCTTAATTATTCAGCCTCAGTTTTCTCTCAGTAAGATGGAAATAATGATAGTACCTACCTGATAGAATTTATTGTGAGGATCAAATAAGATAAGACATATATGTAAAGTGCTTTGCAAATGTTAACTCACTATCTCCATGATGATGATAATCATCCTGTATCATGTGTGAATTATGTAATTAAATATATCAGATAATTAAATATGCTGTTATATATCATAATTAAATACATATTCATAATAATACAATTTTTATTATGGCAGTGAAGGATAGGGGAGACAGGAAATACAACTTGGATAAGTTGTCATAAAGAAGAGAAGAAAATTTACAAAAATATCTTCTTTTTTTTTTTTTTTTCCAGGAGAGAAGACAAGGTTTTGCCTCCTTTGCATGATAAATATAGCACAGGCATGTCTGCAGAAGGCCAACAGTGGCTGTTGTTGAACATTAGAAAAAGAGATAAAAGCAGGAAACAGTGTGTTTTAAGGAAGAAACATGGAGCAGAGTCAGTGTTATGTAGAAGCCATTAGGGAAAAAAGACCATTGGGGAGTGGGGGGATTTTTTGGCAACAGCCATTGTATTCTCCATCCCAATTGACCATAATACTGTTGATAGGTTATAGAATCATCTTAATGGTATTTCCAAAATTAAATTCAACTTTGAAGAGAATGTGGAGAGGTTTATGGGGGAGACTTGAATCTAAAGAGAAATGACAAGAATTCTACAGTCATCTCACAGAATTCATAGTCTTATAGTTTTGCCACCAACATTTACTAGTTCTGCAACATTGTCACCACTCTGAATCTCTCAGGACTTCAGTTACTCAACTGAAAAATAAAGGATTTGGACTAAGTGATCTCTAAGGTCCTTTCTAACTGTTATACCTCCTCTAAATTAGTGAAGAACCAATAGAACTGAATTTGGTATCTTGACAGTGTGCAGATGTAGGCCAGTAGGTCTTCTGATTTGTAGGGTGACTTTGTAAAGGGCAAGAGGGCTATAAAAGCTTTCCTGAAGGCAAGTTCAGTAATTGCTTTTTGGTGTTTATTACTCAGCTGTTCAAATATTAAATTCCCCCAGATAGCAAAGGGCAGCCAAACATTTTTAGGGCAATGGGAAATGTCTGTGACCATAGACTACAGGTTTATTCAATGTGAACAATAATGCTCATTGGAGACAGAGCTTTGGCTTGAGAATCTAGGAGATCCAGGCTCTAGTACTGGTTTGCCCTTGTTTCCTGTCACTGATGCTTCTCTTTTGGGACCTAAGTTTCTAATACAATAGAGTCGTATCAGGACTTATTCTGAACATTGATAAGAATGGAAGTAATATTTATGGACCTTTGAGCTCTCAAGACGGAAGGCATCCTCTCAATTACAGTCTATTAGCCTTATTTTATACTTTAAAATCACAAGGCTCTCCTCTATTCCTTGTACACAAGAAGCTATTTATGAATATCCAAGGCACATTTCAAACTTCTCTTTCTTCTCATTATTGGAGTATAAAAGAGCATGGGAAACTGGCCAGAATACTGTTTTTCTTAGTACAAAAAAAAATCCATTTGAAACCATTTTTAATTTTAATATTTTTCTCCTACTGATAACATCTGCAGTAAGTTTTGGCCCCAAGCAAATCTTAATGTCTAAGTTATAAACCCTTTCAACATTCATCATGCAGGCACTTTCACTGTTATAATTAATGAACAAATCTTTGCTTTTAAGAAAATGTCTTTCTCATATTAGCAGTAAAAGAAAATATCATAATGATACCTTATATTTTTTTTAATAATGTGTATTTTCAAAGACCTTCACAGAATATCAGAAACTGACTCAGAAGCCTTTTAATCAAATCCACAGCTAACCAACTATCCCCTCAAAACCATATACAAAAGGTTATACAGTCTTATTTGAAGATTTATTTGTTTGAAGGAAAGCCTGTTCCCTTCCTAAGTCACCCATTCCACTTTTGTAAGCTTGCCTTTGTTGTTAAGTTTTTCCTTAAGTACCATAGGCTCTGGAGCTCTTCTCTCCAATACTACTAGGAGATTGGGCCCCTGTAGACTAACTTGTCTCTCTTCAGGTTCTGAAGAAATATCCCACAGAGGCTAAGAGGTTATCTTCTTGATGGCAGCTTCCTGCTCACAGCTCCCACTGACGTGGAGGATAATTATTGATAATATTTATTCAACCAAATTTAATTCATTTTCAGAAAGAGGTATTTACTAAATTGATATAGTAAGAATAGTTCATATAAAACATACCCCCAAGATTCTGGGAAGGAAGGGAGGAGATGAAGGCTCATCTTCTTTCCTCTAAGGATATCCATTTAATGGGTTTGTCTTGAACTGTGCTTTTCTGTTTTGTCACTGGAATCTCCTGGGTTCCAATCTGGTCTGCTATTTTTTTTTTTTTTTTTTACTAATTATATGTGACATGAATAAATTTTTCTAGCCAATCTCAATACACTTCCTCTATGGCATGATTTCACTTTATCCAATGGCTTTTGATCCTTCCAGATTGATCTGAGCATACCTTTCTCCTAGAAGATTTTTCCTGGAGAGAAAAATTTGTACATGTTGACTATTCTCACATAAGAGTTCAGTTTAGGTGAATTGTAGAATGGATATAGAATAGTACTGTTGAACAAAACTAGCAAGTAGGGCCTTAGTTAGTTTATAGTTTCCCTAAAGACAGAGGGGAGTTGCTGAAGTATTTTGAACAGGAAGATGTAATACTTTTTGTATTAGGAGAAAAGAGGAAAGCAATTTTTTTTATTTTATTTTATCATGGTAGAGTTACTTTTGTTCTGCTAACTATAGAAGAGATTAGACATAACAGGAGAGAAGGGATAAAGGAGTAACATGAAAACCAAGTGGAAATCAAGGACTATATACAATTTTATGTGCATAAAGTGTGGCAATCTTTAAACTTTTTTGTATTGTTTATTCTTAAAGTGGCACACCAATGGGAACTTTGAAATTCATATTGGTGTCAGTCTAGTTTGGATCATTTATATGATTCTTTTAAGATTCTAAGGAAAAGTTTGCAAAAAAGTCATAAACATTATTATTAATAATTACTAACCCTTTTTAAAAATAAGAATTATTTACATTTTTATCAAATATATTCTTGATGAGGGTTTTGGAAAAGAATAGGTAGATTTTCACAAACAATAATCCACATTAAATTATATATTTGCCATCATGCAATTGACCAAAGACATAGGGAATATTATTACTATCTGTAAGACTCAAATAAAATATGTCCAATGAATATGATAAAATTATAAAAAATACCTTGAAAAAATAATGACAGAGAAAGGTTCTTTGACCAGAAGGAATCATATTTGCCAATAATATAGATAGATAGATAGATAGATATAAATATAAATATAATCCTATTCAGAGTCCAAGTCATAGTGGGATTTCCTATAGAAACTGAGGTCCTCCAAACATTACTGTTTCCAAACAAACACATAATAGACACTTAATAAGTGTTTATTGACTGAGTCAATGACTGAGTCAAATTCCAGATCATTATTGTGTTTCCTAAGTGATACAGTCAAAAATAGAGAATGCCAGCTGTCCTCACAGGAAAAATGAAGCAGGTAAAAAATGTCTATTGTTCAAACTCTTGATATGTAGTTGAATGGATAGCCAGTAGAGTTTGTCCCTCAGAATATATGTTTTGAATAGCTCTTACAAATAGACATTGAGTTAGATATAGAGGAAGAGAGTGCACTGAGTTGCTTTTGGGAAATCACAGTTCATTCAATGATTCCTAACATCCCCCTGAAACAGAGGTTCATATTGTAAGTATAAGTGGTCTTTTGGTGGTATTGTATGGCTGAGTTGTAGAACACCACATTCTCTAAGGAATTGATCTGGAGGATTACCCAATGAGGAATGCAGTGATGGATCTAAGCAACTTTTGATACATTAAAATTAATTTTGAAGAAGAAATAGCGAAAAGAACATCAATAAAGACATGTAAGTGAAACATAAAATGGACCAGTCAAATGACAAAATTGGAGGATAACTGGTATACTACCTACAAGTTTCATTGATAGCCTCATAATTTTAGGAGAACAATAACAAAGTCTTCAACACTTTAGATGGATCTCTTGAGGGGACTGTAATTGAGGACAATGATGAACCAGGATGAATTGATGTGGATTAGTTGTAGTGTGCATCTCTGAAGGAAATCCATCAATGAAATTATAAATTCATTTGAGTATTTGAAATGTGATTGCTCCAACTTCTCTCTTTGCCCTTCCTTGATGGTACTCAGTGGAAGAACAAACAAGGTCCTATTTTATTCCTGGGTCCTTAATGAATCATTTCCTCTTGAGTTTTGTGGCCTCTTTGTTATAGTATTTGATGGAGTAGGGGAAGGGAGGATTCTCATTTCTTTCAAAATGTGGACTAGTAGCACTTACTTTAAGTAGGTACTGAAGTGTTCTGGTCTTGAATGATGAATATCTCAATTTTCTTAATGCCTCAGGCTATCCATCTGGATGTTCCATCATTACTTCAAATTATACACAAGCACAACTGATCTCATCATCTATTCCACACATACCCAAGTTTACCCCTCCTTCCAACTTCCCATTTTGTTGTTATTTGTCTTTGTTATGGTTATGGAAACACCATCCTTTTAATTACAGAGGCCTGAAACCTTAAAGTCCTCTTCAAGCATTCCCACTCACTCATCATCTACACTCAAATCCATTACCAAATCCTGTCAATTCTATTCCCATGATTCAACTCACCTTGGGACTGTACTGATGTAAGCCCTCATTGTTCTTTCTCTGGACTATGATGAAAGCCTCCCAATTGATCTTGATTTTTAGTAATTTCTTCTCCTCAACACATCATTTACATAGCTGAATGATCTTTCTAATGTAATGATCTACCCAGAGCGCCCTTTTGCCTCTAGGTTAACCTACAAATGCCAGATATTTAAGACTTTCCATAGTTAATCTCCGTATCCAACTATACCTCCCTATTTTTGTTTCAAATTATTCTTTCTTATACAAGTTACATTAATTCCAAAAAGAACTGCTAGACTTTCCCCTGGTATCAACATAGGAATGGTATGGGAGAGCAATAGTGTTGGAGTCTGAGGACCAAATCTCTAATATGTCCTACCTGTGTGACTCTGTATGGTCTGGGCAAATCATTTAATGAGTCTTAGTTTCATTATCTATTAAAAAGATGGGGTTGGATTTGACGGTCTCTGAGGTTCCTTGAAGCTCAGAACCAATGATTATTTGATCATTTCTTCTCTTGGGTCATCTTCCATTACTTTTATGCACTCATTATATGCTTTTCTATTTAAGTCTTTATTTTCCTTCAAGGACCATATTAGATGTCTCCATGAGTAACACTTCCTCCATGTCCCTCCCCCACCAAATGAAAGTGATTACTGTGTCCTCATATTTTCTTAGATCACTTTTTTTTAGATTGCTCGTTCATCCAAATTATACTCATAGGCTTGTTTTTGAATATACCTTAGTTTCTTCTCCTATTAAATGTAAAACCCCTGAGGACAGTTTTTATATCATTTGCCATTTTTGTATCCTCAATGTTTGGCACCAGAGAAGTACTTTTTAAAATTAAATTTTTCTTCATTTAATAAACATTTATTATCTCTTGCCAATGAAATAAAGAAAAACAAAATTCTTCTAATATGCTTAGTCAAGAAAAAGACTTTCCTGTATTGAGCATGTCAAAAAGTATGTGGTTTATTCAGCGTATGTAGTCCATCATCATGTTGTAAAGAAGTGATTAACATTTTCCATCAGCAGTCATTTGGAATCATGCTGGGTCATTACATTAATCAGAATTCTTAAGTCTTTCATTTTTATAGCCTTTGATTTTTAAAATGTTGTTATAGTATAAACTGATTTTCTGATCTAATTCATTTTCCTCTTCAACCATTCATATAAGTCTTCCTAGGTGTCTCTGAAACTATCTCATCATTTTTTAATAGCATAGTACTATTTTATTAGACTAATCTACCATAATTTGTTTGGCTAATTGATGAATATTCACTTATCTTTCAGTTATTTGCTATCATAAAAAGTACAGCTTAAAACTTTTTTTGGTACATATGGTTCCTTATTCTTTGATCTTTTTAGAGTATAGTTTAATTAGTGGTATACATGGAAGGAGCTAAGTAATATTTGTTGAATGAATGGATTTTCCTGAGAACTGAACTTTCCTGTTGGCTTGACTTGAGGTAAGAAACTTTTACTGTGAGTCCCAGCAGAGTTCTATGGTGTATCAGTAACAATGCTGTCAGAAACTAGGTGCATAAATTAGGGTAAAGAGAGTGCAAGACTGCACATTGGCAAAAGAAGAATAAATCATTGTGCAAAATTATTGCTTTAAGGATGTTAAAGTACAATATACTGTCTTGCTATAAATTGGACTTGACTATCATTTGATCCCCAACATTTCCAATCTCATTTATTAAGACTAAAAATCATCATTTAGAATTTTAGAACCTCTTAGAGAAATAAATCATGTCATCACCTAGAGGCAAATCCAGATCCTTTTTTTTTTTTTTAAATAGACATTAGGTAGAAAAAAATACTGGCCTTAACTCAAATTCAGGATAATTGGTGTCTAGTCCTGGCTCCAGCAGTAACAAAGCTGTGCAACCTTAGGCAAATTACTTTCCCACTCTTAGTTTCAATTTTCTCATTTGTTTAAAAAAAAAGGGAGAGGGAAATGATCTATTTCTATTTCTCAATTTTTATGAATTTGTGAAAACATATTGAGAGAACTGAAAGACTCAGTGAAAGAAAGAACACATTTTTTCTTGGCTGGTGATTTCCTTCTTAAATAAATGACTGTACAGTTGAGTATAAACAAAAGACAACTTGGATTTTCCCTTGCTTGGATACTCTGATGATATTCTGCACCCTCCGAAAACCTATGTTTTCACAGAAACTTACTCTACTAAAAAATTAAGAAAAAGCAAATTAGGGAAGCGTGAAAACATTTCCCTATCAGATCTATGGACAAGAAAAAAGTTCATGACTGAATAAGAGATAGAGAGATGATGGGAAGTAAAATGAATAGTTTTGATTACATAAAAATAAAACATTTTTGTACAAGCCAAACCAAGGCAGCCAAAACCAGAAGGAAACCAAGAAATTGGGAAAAAAACATTTTTATAGTTGCTTTCTCTGAAAAAAGCCTTATTCCTCAAATATATAGATGAATCAAATGTTTAAAATAATAGCCATTCCCTAATTGATAAATTGGCAAAAGATATGTTAGTTTTTAGAAGAAGAAATAAAGATCTGTACTCATATTTAAATTTTTAAAAAAATCAGTATTGATTAGAGAAATACAAATCTAAAAATTCTCAGGCGCACTACATAGCTATATCAGATTGAAAAGGAAAATAAAAAATTCAAGAAAGAATATGGGAAAAATAGGGACATTAATGCATTGTTGGTAGGGCTGTGAACAGGTCTAACCATTCTGGAGAATAATTTGGAACTATGCTGGAAGAGCTTGAAAACTGTATATACCTTTTGATTCAGCAATAGCACTACTAGGTCTATACCCCAAAGAGATCAAAGGAAAAGGAATAAGATCTATATTAATAACATATTGATAGCAGCTCTTTTTGTGTTGGCAAAGAATTGGAAACTGAGGAGGTGCTCATTATTTGGAGAATGACAGATCAAGTTGTGTTACATAATTGTAATGGAATACTATTGTGCTATAAGAAAAGACAAGCAGGATGACTTTAGAAAAACTTAAAAGATTTATATGAATTGATGCAAGTGAAATGAACAGAATCAGGGAGATATACTATAAACAGTAACAGCAATATTATAATGATGATCAACTGTGAAAGACCTCTAATTAGAATAAAACGGTTTCAAATGAATCATAATGCTATCTACATCTGTGGAGAGAGAATTGAAATATTCTCTATACAAATTGAAGCATACCTTCCCCCCATTTTATTTTTCTTGTTTTTTTGTAACATGGCTAATATTGAAATATGTTTTGCATGTCTTCACATAAATAATTGATAACATATTGCTTGTTTTCTCAGTGAGTTGGGGGAGGGGTTAGAGAGAGGGAGAAATTTTGAAACTCAACATCTTTAAAAATGAATGGTAAATAAAGAAAAAGATTTCTTTTTTTAAGTTAAGGAAAAAAGATAAATCTCATGCATAATGGGCAATGTAAGAGGAACTTGAATATGCCCAAGTAAAGTGATGAGCTTTGCTATTTTTATTGAGGTTTCTAATTCCCTTCATTCCTAATGGATAGTGTAGGCCACAGAGTTAGTTTGGAATCATTTTTATACATCCTAAGTGGTTTATAGATCCAGCAGATCTAAAACAGGATAATGAAATTACCAAACATTAAAAATATTTGGGTCTGTAGTAACTTATAATACAAGGAGATAGTTGAGGAAAATATTTTCCCTTATGATTAATGGTGTTTATAGATCATCAAATAGAGATCATAACAGTTTCTCTATTTAGAACTAAGGTAATTATTTTTACGTGCAATATGTGAAAATAGAACATTTTATGTGTTTAGATTTTGCCATAACTGTCTGAAATTAATGATTATAATAGCCAGGAAGTAGGCAGTGTATTTCAGTGGGAAAAATACTGCATTTGGAGCTGAAGGATATGAATTTGAATTCTAGGTTTGCAACTTAATACTTGAGTAATCTTGAGCAAATCAATTAGCTTCTCTAGGGTTTTGTTTTCTGATCTGTAAAATGAGAGAGTTATGCTAGATCAAATTTTCTTAAACTGCTCTTTGTGACCCCACCTGGGTCTCATAACTAAATGTGGAGTTCATGAAAATATTATTTGTTGTCAGTAAATGTTTGTTCTGTATAATTAATAATTATTATAATAATCATGTGATTATTATAATAATTATTACCTACATATTTGGGGTTGTGGAACGATTTCTTAGATGAAAAGGGGTCATGAGTGGAAAAAAGTTTCAGAAGTCATGTGCTATATGAATTCTGAGGCTTTAAATCTGAGGCATCTAAAGTTTACAAAGTGTTTTATATACATTACCTTTCTTGAGCCTCACAACTACCGTGTGAGGTAGGTATTTACAGATAATTGTTAAACTTATTCTACAGAAGAGGAAACTGAAGTTTCGAGAAGATATGTTTGTCCATGGCCACACGTAGCTAGTAAGGGTTATGGAAAGGATTTCATTTTCTTTCTTCCCAATTTCCAAGTGAAACCTTCTATCTTTCTTACTTCCATCTTCCAAACCTGTGTATTTTCAGTGGCTGTCACCCCTACATCATTCCCATCTCTGCTTTCTGTTTCCCGTCAAGTCTCCCTAAAACTCTGCTGCTTTTCATTTCTTGTATGATCTCATCTACTCCTTAATGTTATTCTTTTGCCTCTGGTTACCTCTACTTTATTCATCATCTTATTTGTATATAGTTGTTTGCAGATTGTCTCTTTTTTCTTTTCTTTTTTTTCCCCTCCTTCTCCTCCTCTTCCTCTTTCTCTTCATCTTCCTTCTCTTTCTCCTCCTCCTCCTGCTTGTACTCCTCTGATTCTTTTTGTTTTTCATTGGCTTTATCAAATTCTTTAAAATTTATACATATATAATATATCTATGGAGTTTGGGTGGGGTGGACAAAAGGATTGCAATTAATACACAAATGAAATGAGACACAGAGCTTTGGTCTGCTCTGGAAATTTGGGTGCCTTTCCCAAAGCTTGGGAAGAATGGGGATGGTGAAACAAGGTCAAGGGTTAAATTACACTTGATTTTGTGGAGGGTAGAGGTGGGACTTGCCCTTACTCATTAAAATGTGATTGCTTCAAAGGCAAGGACAATGTTTTTGACTATCATTGAATCCCTATTATATAAAAGCACAGTGCCTGGCACATAGTAAGTGCTTTTATTTATTACCTTGCATTTCTGACTTCAAATATTCTGTGTAATAGAAAGATTGGAGATTGCCCTCATCTTTACACATGAGGAAACTGAGGTTTCAGGGAAGGGAGTGACAGTTTATAAATAGCAAATCTAGAATATGAACCCAGGTTTTCTAACCAGGGGTTTCCAACTCTATCTCCTCTGATTCTGTTGGTGCTGCTGATCTCTGTCTGAAAAATATACTTTCCTTCTGCCTGGACTCTATCTCCCAAAATATATTTTTTTCTCTTTTGTAGTTTTAGCCATTCTGATTGACCTTGGAGTTTTCTATTGCACCTTTATTTTGTTTTTTAATGCCCCTTTTATTGTTTTAGCACAACATACTCTTCTTCTAGTTACTTTCTTCTTTCTCCCAAGACATCCCAGATCAAAGACATAACCTATGCTGTGAAATGTGTCTGTGAGAATACCTAGGAGGTACGAGAATGGGAAAACTGGATATCTTTGGTTTAGAAACATGTCACAAGATTGTTGTCCCTCTGGGCTTCCTGAAATCAGTGTTTTAATAATCGACATAGTCTCTAAACAAGACTTTAATTGAAAATAGCTCCTTAACACACATCACAGGCTGTTTTATACAATGTTCACTGAAACATTATTCTTGGACTAACCAAATTACGAACTCATCTTGTGAGCCATAATTATGTTTTAACATACGATTGTCGTAGCAATTCAGTACGGGGAAGCAAAGCAGCTATTAATCAACAGGATACTTATCCTGTCTCCATACCATCCTACGATAGGAACAGCACTGAGATGGCTTCCTCAAAATCTTACAGTCTTGCCTGTTGGCTTGCTCTCATGTAGCATAAGTGGGTTATGGAAACAGTGTACCCACGCTTGGATCTTATAGAGGAAAGCCTCTATAATTGCAAGCTGATTCTCTGGCATGCTCAATCAAATATTTTTATCTGCTTAAGTGTTTTAAAGAAACAACTTCCAATAAAACAAAATGATAGTAATTAGTAAAATAAAAAAGGTCCTGAATATACCACGAGAATAATTTGTATTTCAAACCAATTTCCAACATCCTTTATCAGTAAAGATGATGCATTCCATTCTCCTCTCTTCCTGTTAAAATAATTAAATTCCTTCAAGGCTTAAATCAAGAGCCACTTCCTAAGGAAACAACCTGATCTGCCTAGTTTGTTAGTATTTTCTCCTCTTCCCAAACTATCTTGTAGTTAATTATCTGTGCAAATGTCATGTCCTCCCCCTCCCCCCAATTAAATGTAAAGTCCTGACTTTTTTTCACCTTATATTATATCCCCAGTGTTTGGGGCATACTAAGAAATGATTATTGAGTGAATGAATACCATAGTGTTTATTGTATATGGCTTTTCCATCTAATCAGCACCCTTTTCATATAAACCTGAATTGTGATATGTATAGTCAAACATGGGGAATCTGTGTTTACTTAACATAAGTTCATGTGATGGCTTCTCCAATATTAGAATTCTGTATTCCAGTCCAAAATCATGTATGTTCCAAATTACTCTTTGTCTTACCAGTTGATTTGGAATGAATTTTGGTTTTTCCCCCCTAATTGTTCAAGTTGTAGTAGAGGTTAGCAACAAATGGGCAGAACAATTTAACCACACTTATCACTGCTAATTGATTGTGAAGCCCTTGACAAGTGTTTCTGAGCTTCCAAAATTATCATTTGTAAAATGAGCATGATAATTATTGCTCTAGATTATAGAACTAAAACAACAAAAGCAACAAAAAAATCCAACCCAATCCTATCTTATTTACTATTTTATAAATTTCTATATAAATAAGACTTTCATTTATTTATTTATCTGTCAATTTTTGTGAAGCAATTGGGATTAAGTGACTTGTCCAGTGTCACAAAACTAGTAAGTGTTAAGTATCTGAGGAAAATTTTCATTAAAGGTATCAACTACTTAAGATTATAATTCTACTATAAACACATTATTAAATTCCATTTTCATTCTAACAAAAGTTCTGAACATTGCAGATTTTGGTGAAATGAAAATTTTTTTCTCTCTCAGTTCTGTGACATTGGGAAGAAATTATCTGGAGAATCCCATTCCTTTAAGCATAGTAACTTGAACTTAACAAGTGTATACCAGAGAAGTAGAAATAATATGTCTATGAAAACAATTATCTTGAATATAAGATAAGAGACTTTAGGCAATATTATCTAATTAACATCTTTTTAAAATGTGTACAATGCAATATTTCATTGGTAGTACTCTGCAGGACTGGATAAGTGCTATATGTTAAATAAAAGGATGCTTGTACTAAATATATTCCTATGTGTCTTTAATTATGCTGAGTTAAGTTTCTATTCCTTGACAACTTTATTTTTCTTTTTTGTGGTTTGAACAAAAAGGGCTTCAATGCTATCAATAAATGCCATTCAGTGAGGCTTAAAATTAACCATTAAAATTTTATTTTTCCTAATCTCACAAATAGCAAGAATGATTACATATATGCAGTGTACATAAATAAACATTCACTTATGTATGTAGAAATGTATATATTTACACACAAACATATAATACATATAAATACATAAATAGACATGTATATAGCACACATACACATGTATTCCTCTGCAATTCATTTTATCTTATTACATTCAGAATTAAATGTCAATGGGAGGGATGAATATGCAGAAATTGGGACTTTTGAAATTGTTCCAGTTCCACAGAATAAAGGACCTATCCTATCTCTGAAGAACATTTCTATCATCAGCTAATCTTTGAGACTTGGGTTCTAGTCTAGGCTTCATTATTAACAAACATGTTGTGTGTCCTTAAGCAAATTATTTGAATACTGTAGAGTTTATTCCCTTTCTCTTTTGATATCTTACCTACTCCAAAATCCATGCACTCTGGAGGGACCTAGTGACTTGGGTTTTTTCAAGGGATAACTACTTACTTTCCTTCATGTATCATCTTTACAAAAAAAAGAGTGAGCAGTTTGATGACTTGTCAAGATCATTACAGATCTATGATTGTTCAAAGAATGTGCTACCTTTAATAGAATCTGTTTTAATTTTAGACCTGATGCTCCCTACGGGAGGTTGAGCAAGGAAATGAGGGTAGGTTACAGGGTGAAGGAATCCCTTAAGAATTTATCTGTTGCAATCAGTTGATTGAGTAAAAACATTGCAATTTCTATTCAGTTACCAAAATGTTAACCTTTCATCTTCCCTCTGGATTTAATTATTAACTACTCCAAAGCCCACCTCTGCCCCAACCAAAGCATATAAATTATAGTCTGTGGTCCACAAGTGGTTTGTGAATTGGCTTCTCGTGGTCTTATAGACGGCCTCAGTAGATGAGAACAGGGCTGGAGAAGATAGAGGATTGGCAGGTTGAGGACATCAGTGGTGGGAAGAGGGGAAGAACTGTTTTACCAAAG
This sequence comes from Antechinus flavipes, assembly GCF_016432865.1. Taxonomy (NCBI): domain Eukaryota; kingdom Metazoa; phylum Chordata; class Mammalia; order Dasyuromorphia; family Dasyuridae; genus Antechinus; species Antechinus flavipes. The sequence continues at coordinate 159,170,209 of NC_067399.1, read as the reverse complement.
TGGTTTGTGGCAAAAAAAAAAAAATCCAAACTGAATCAGAGAACAAGAAAGGACTGGAAATTTAAACAAGAAAATGGGTAGATATCCAGTTCTTTTTGTGAGTACATTTCTACTTTTTGAAGAATAAACAAAGTGTTTCTTGATTGCTTCATCTTAATAATGTTTTTCTAACAGTATAAATAAGTGAATCAATGGCTGAAAGCGCTCCATCAATCTAAAAAAAAAGCACGCAGAAATAGAAGGAACTAGCAGGTTCTAACTATCAAGGTACATTCTTTAATGGTGGCAAATCTTTTTTTCTCTGAGAGTGAATTTAATTTTTGGAAATGACCAAAAGTCATTCAGAGCTTAGTCTAGCGATTAAAAAAACAGAGAATCTTGTTGGTCATTTGATGTCATTTAATTAAAAGTGAAGTGCTACTGATGACTTTTTAAAAAAAGTAATATGTCTGAATTTCTAATGCTGAACTTCATAGTCATTAGTTTGGTTACATAGACTATCTCTGATGGTCCAAACATGTGTGTCCTTAAGCTTTCCCTTAAGTTTTGGGAACCTTCTTTGGAAATGGTCTTATGAGCCTGTATAATAGAGTTCTCAGTATTCCAAAGTATCCTTGTGGTGACAGACATCTTGGGGAAAGAAATTAATTTTCTTTAATAATCATTTGGAGCCATTTTTTCAAATGAATATGTAATATACACAAGTAGTCTCCAATGTCTGAAATGAACTTGCAGTTCTCAATGAAGCTTGAGCTTCCTTCAAAACTTAGCTCTGGAACTGCCAACCTCCTAGGTAAATTTTTTCCAATATCTAGTATTCTTGAGGTACTTTCCTTAATTGTTTGTATTTTGTGTTGACCTCTCTGTGCAATATAGTGATATCTCTCCAGGATCCATGCATTAACTGTGAATTATTGGGGAAATTTCAGTTTTGTCTTTGTATTCCAGTGCCTAGAGTTTATAAAACATAATAATAAATGGGGTTTTTTTTCTACTAAACTGAATGCTATACTTTGTGAGTCATGGATGAAAGCTGATAGTTTACTTTAAACAACACTTTTAATATTTGCAAAGTGCTTTATATATTCATTTCATTTGACTGTTACAGTGGCCCTGGGAAATGGATACCATATATACTATTATCCTGATATTTCCAGCGGGAAAAAAACCTGAAACTCAGAGTCCTTCCTGTAATCATACATCTAATGTTACAGAGATAAATCCAGGTCTTCTTGACTCTAAATCAGGGTACTGCTAGATGAAAATATATGTGCAGAGTTTTATAGGCCTTTGGATATAGTTCCAAATTGTTCTCCAGAATGGTTGGATCAGTCCACCAATAATGCATTAGTGTCCCAGTTTTCTCTCATTCCCTCCAACAGTTATCATTTTCTTTTCCTAGAATCTTAACCAATCTGATAGGTATAAGACAGCACTTTAGAGTTATTTTAATTTACACTTCTCTAATAAATAGTTATTTAGAGCATTTTTTCATATATCTGTAGTTTTGCCAGGATATCTTAATCTGGATTCCACAAATATAACTTTTACAAATGTTTTGAATAATTATGTTGTTGATGTTTAGTCCTGTTCAATCCTTTGTGTCTCCTTTGGGGCTTTCTCGGCAAAGACACTGGAGTAGTTTGCCATTTCCATCTCCAACTCATTTTACAGATGTATAGGCTGAGGCAAGCAGGGTTAAGTGACTTGCCCAGGGTCACATAGCTAATAAGTGCTTGAGGTCAAATTTGAATTCAGATCTTTCTGACTCTAGTCTTGGTACCCTATCCAATGCACCACCAACTGCCTTTAATAATTATGAATTAATATAAATTATAATCAATACAATGAAAATTATAATTAATGTGAAATATGATGCTAATAAATTAATCAATATAAATTATCATAGCCAATATAATAGATATTATAATTAATATACATTCATATTAATTATCAACTACATTGATATTTATATAAGTAAGTACCTTTGTCACCCTATTTTTAAAATTTCATGCATTAAAAACAGATTTTTTGAGAAAGTGGCCAAAACTTTCTCTTTAGCACTTTAGCAGACTGGTAAATTGGTCCATGACACAAGAAAGGTTAAGAACCCCTGCTAAGGTGGCCCACTGAGCTAAGATGCCTATAGTAATGAGGCTGAGTTTCTTATATTAATCATTAAATTGGTCCTGAAAGAAATTCTAAAAGAAGAGTCAAAAAAATGGAAACACCATTGTTATATAAAAGCCATGTGGTACAATGGAAAGAGGACTGGTTTGGAATCAAGTATCACTTCTGGTGCTTAGTATCTGTGGTTCTTGGTAAATGTCTCAGTTTCCTAGTCTCAGTTTCCTCAATGGGAAAATGAGGGACTTGAATGCATCCTTATAGAATAGTGATATTTCTCCAAGGGGATTATTTTAAAGGAAGACACTCATTACTATACATATCCATATACATCCATGTACACATTCACATATATATCTATATATCTATAAATACACACACACACACACACACACATATATATATGCTTATTACCATGCCCATACATTTATTAAAATGGAATTCATTATAATATATCTCCTTTGGTTCAGTTCCCCACAATAATATTTTTCTATCTTGGATAGAGCATTTCAGATTTAAAAAAAATATTCCACTTAAAATGGTCACTTTTCACTAAGGACAATGGATATTTTTGGAGTCCTAGGATTTCAAAGATAAGAATGAGTTTTTCAGGCTAGACTGACTGAGGCTTCATGTCTGGGAGTATATTAGAAAATTAATCTCCAGACCTCACATGAATTTCAACTCTCTAAATGGTTGCTCAATATCACATTGAATTCTCCATGTTTTCCTTTTTAGGTACAGAGAACCTTCCTGTATTTATCTCTCATGTCTTAGCTTGGGAGGGGAGGGGAGTGAATCTGTTTAGTCATAAACCAGCCACAATATCTTAGTTCAGTGCAGTTTAATTCAACACGTATTTGAATAGCATTGCAAGAAAAGTAATGTGACCATCCATTTTGGTCTGGTATATAGAGAAGGATAGTCCTACTATTTTTGTAAGGGGCAAAAAATAAATCAAGGGTACCTGATGCAAGGTCTGGAGTAAGACTGCTAGAGACTTGGTTGGTATTACAAATCTAATTTTATATCACTATTAAAATTTATAGCTAGTGAAGCAGTTTTCTTACATTTTGTAACTTACATGGATGGGTTTTACTTTTGAGGGAAGGACAAGAAACTCATGGACCAGCTAGTAAGTTAAGGGCCCCTTAAAACCCTGGAGGGTCATTATATCACACCTGCTTTTGAAACACAGCCTGAAATGATTTCCCAAACTAATTTGTCTGGGAACACTTTGGAGCTGGAAATATATTGACAAAGCTCATAAAAGCTTTTCTGGGAGGTCTGGGAATATTACATACTGCTGGTTATTAGTGAGAGGTTAGGGAAATTTTCACATAAAATAGAATGAATTACATCTATGCACATACAGACAGTTGGCCATACATAACACATTTTTTGATATATTGTTTCATATGTCATGTTTTAAGCGGAAAATATCACCAGCATCAATATTTTCTTAAAGAATACTTGAATTCTCATCAAAGAGATCATTCAGGTCTGTAGCATGCAGGCAAGGAAATACTATATTATTGTATCCACTCATGATTACCTTTGCAAATGAATGTAGCGGTGGCAAAAATAATCTGGCCCAGGAGATAATCCAAATGTAATTTATATTTGATAAGCTTTGGAATATATTTTTGCATGAATATTTGGATACACAATTTTTGGATGTTCTCTGAATATCCAAAGTGCTTGATATTAAATAATGAAGCTATGTCATAAAGCTCTCACTCAGGAAAGTTACCCTGTTTACCCACTGTGCATTCATGCTGAGCACCCAGAGTGCTCCTCACATAGTGCTAAATTTGGTTAGCCTTCTCAGATTGATGTAAAAGAAAAGCTTTAAGCAGAATTGGGCAGCTTCCCTCTATCTCAAATTTCTTCAGGTGCATAGGTTCCCAGGAATTGGAAGGCCCTCTCTTTCAGCTAGCATTTTTATTCTGGTTTGTAAATAATATTAGCAAGAATAAGTGATTATTATAATTTAATTGACTAAGTGTGAGTCAAATAATATTGTCAGTTAATTGAGAGTTGAAACTTGAAGAAATTCTTTCTTTCTTAGCTTTAAGGAAGTAACTCACACCGTCTTTTCTATTTTCCTCTTAAATTCTCTTTAGTTCAATATGGAGAGTCCTTCTTTAATATTCAGCCCAAAGAAGCTGCTTCCTTTTTTTTTTTTTTTTTTTTTTTTTTTTTTTTTTTTTTTTTTTTACTTCTTAAAGGCAACTCAGGTGTTATTTTAAATAAAGCAGAAATGTCTAACTTGTAAAGTAAACATGTGGGTGTGGTAAGAATAACCAGCTTTTATATAGTCTACTAAAATTTGTAAAGCAGTTTATGTGCTCCGGAAAAATATTTTAATCACATTCCTTCCTGAAATGACTTTGTATTTATTTTAGATTTATTTACTTAAGTTCAAATTATTTCTTCTAGTGAATTGGTATAAAAATCAAATAGAAATGGGAACCATTCAGTCATAAAGATCTCTGCAGAGTGCATCGTTGTTGTTTGTCCCTCATTCTCAAAAAGGACCAAGACTTCAGGGTCTTTGCAAGGTGACTTGAAAGTGAATTGGATTTAAGTGAAGAAGGGCTGTGTAAAGATATCAAGTCTCCTCCAGAGCCATCTGAAGTGGACAGATAAAGATTAGGATGACTGGATATGGCCCTGGAGGCCATGGGAGATCTTGGCTTTTTTAAGTATTGTCTTTAACAAGTCTTAGTTTGGCTGAGGCAATGTCCATTCAGTGATTAAGGTAAGAAATGCTGCACCAAAAAAAAAAAAAAAAAAAAAAATCAATCTGGGAGGGGAAGACTTTCAGAGTTTCTGCCTTAAACAGAAACAATTGCTATTTATATTCACTTTGAGCCAATCAAGGCTCAAACTATGATCAAGTGGGACTTGTTCTGGAACCTATTGTTGATCCATCAATGAGAGCCAGAGTGATTTGGATTTTAGACAAATTTCTTAGCAAAGAAATCTAGCCCATAAATCCTAAGATATCTTATGAGATTTCAGTGATTGAAATTTACATTCCTTTGGACAGAGCACCCACAGGTAAAGAGGTATGATGCCCTATGTGGACAGAAGGAAGGGAAGGGAAAGAAGCAAGAAAAGAAGAGGAAAAAAAAAACAAGATAAGAAAGAGCTTTGTTGCTCGACTAACCAGTTCCAGTGAGGGTCTTCAATGGGTAGCTCCTACTTCTATTCACAGAGTATCTTGATTAGCCTTCTCAAAGGACCACGATATCAGGAGGTGATTCCATGACATGCAAGTGAATTGGATTTAATGAGAAGGCTTCAGTTCAGGTGCAGAGTGAATATTGACTTAGGAAACCATATATTGACATTATCTGTATTCTCTTAAGCTTTTACTTTTTATTGTTAAATATTTTTAAGTTATATTTTAATCTGGTTTGGGTGGCCCTCTAGAATGTTGTGGATTCAGTATATGGAATCCCATGTTTGAGACCTTTGGTTTAATGGAACATAAGCCTCTTGAAGAGAGGAACAATTTTCTTTTTTGTGTTCCAACCACCATAGTGTAGTACCTAGCATATAATATGTGATCCAAAATATTTGATGTGAATTAAAGTATTTAATTTGAGTCTCATAACAATCATGAATATCATAATATAGGTATTATTACCCCTAATTACAGTTAAGAAAATTCAAAACCCAAAAGCTTTATAGAAATGCCCATTGTCACACACATAAGTGACAGCAATGAACTCTGAAACCAAATGCTTAATGTATCAAGGGAAGTCACACTACATAATACTACTAATAAAAACTAGCATTTATATTTCACCTTAAAGTCTATAGAACATCTTACAGACATCATTTCATTCTATCTTTACAACAACTCATTGAGCTAGATAGTGTTATTTACAAATATGGAAACTGATTCACAGAGTATTTAAATAACTTGCCCAAGATCCTATTTCTCATTCAAGATCATAACCCTAACCCCTGTGCTTCATTGCTTCTAATAGATGACACCACAGAATATAAACCAGGACGGGATCGTAGAAATCATTCTATTTAAATTCTCGCTTTTTACATATGAGTCAGCTATGGTCCCAAGATATGAAAGTGACTTGTCCAATATTACACAGATAATAAGTGACAAAGCTGGGTTTCAATGACAGGACCTGTAACTTAGGATAGAGTGGTCTTTTATTCTACCTAGCTGCTTATCAAATTAAAAGACATTAATTGAATATTTATCCTAATTTTCAAGGTGATATGCTCAATATTGGCAAATAAGGACTCAAACCAAAATTGTCCCTCTCTTCCAGAATTTTCTATTATGAGAGGTCAGTTATTTTCTATAGAATGAATCCATCTCCTAAGAAAATCAACTCCTTTTTTTAGTTCCAGTAATTCTATCCAGAGCTTTAATCAATCACTTAATTTATTTCTCTGTGTTTTGTATTCTCCATATAGAACATGGGAGTGATTATCCTTACATTATGTATGAGATAGAGGCAATGTCCAAATATTAATAAACATTAGTACAAGAACCCAACATTCAATTGGTCATAATTAGCATAGGTTTTTTTTTTTTTTGTAGACCCAGAGTGAAGAAGATGGTAGATACATGTTTTTTGCAAAAAAAAAAAAAAAAAAGTTCTATCAATAAAATGCACTATTAGAAAGATTAACATGGTGTAGCAGGATCCATTCCGGCCATTCTTGCATTGGGGAATTTCGTAGCCATTGAGATAGGAAAATGTTTATTTGAGCTCTTGCCCTCCTGCTGGTTGACTCTTCAGTAACAGGGTCAGCAAGCCTCAGGGCAGCTGTTTGCTACATATCAGATTCCTTTCTCTGGTATTTTCACAAGCCCCTCAACCATCTCATTCTCTTATGTAGTATGCTTCAAACTTTCCATTCTTCAGAAGTCCGAACACAATTAATTAAAAGAAAATCACAAATGTAGTCCTACAGCTAAGGTCTCCGGGTAGCTGCAATATTGCAGTGTAATGGACCATCTCTTTGACAGGACTAGCTCAATCAGCTTATTGTTTTGGCTTATGGTCGACCCAGGCAATATCTCAATACTGTGGTAGAGTAGGAGGCCAAATTCCTTTTTAGTGACCAATACAGCAATAAATACATCCAAGACATGTGCCCTTTCCCCCCTTTTCAGGCTCTTACAAGGGGTCTGAGCTGCCTTTCTTAGCCTGGGTTGAAACAGCTCTATTTTAGTGGAAACATCTGTGCATTGCTATTGAGATGTAGTTTTTGTATCACCCAGTGACTTTCCATATTTTGAAGGGGATAACTTCTCATCAGTGAAGGGGCACTTGCCAAGCTCCGAAGGAGCTATAAACTTGCTGAATTGTGGAAAGGCATTCTTGGAAACTGAGCTCCCAACAAACTGGACTCTGTTTCCAATTAATTTGAATACTTCCAGAGCTTCATCTTATGCCCTCCCTGCTGCGTTCCCATCGGGAATTCATTGGGCAGTAGTTACAATTCTGATAGGTTAAAGTCCTCAGTGCTGCACTTGGTATTATTATATTTGATGTATTCTAGGTATAGGAATAAGGCTTTTAAATTTTCTTTTGGTTCTTATGCTCCCCCCTCCCACCTCCCCGCTCCCAGCATCTGGCTATTTACAGAGCAATAATAAGTATACAAATGCATCCAATTGTGGATATATTTATTCATAAGGATCTCTGTCTACTCATCACCAATTTATATGTTTATAAGAGAAGACAATGGCATTTTATTTCCTTAGTTGCAAGATGCTTACAAAGAAGTCCCAAGATTTTTGTTCTTTTTTTTAAAGGGGAAAAAAATGAAAGGAATTTGTAGGAAAATTGAGTCCAAAATATGGCAATGGTAGAGAGGAATAGAATATTGTGTAAATGTTCTCATCCATACATGTTTTAATGCCCACATGATATTTTAAAGAGAAGCTAGCCCTAATTTACCTGTGGTGCAGGCATATATACTTTCTCCCCAAGGCTACAAGGTTTTCTATGCAATGAAAGCTGATAGCTTAGAATATATCTTTGAGGAGAATGGGGCCTGAATTAAACTCAAGACAATCTTTTTTTTTTTTTTTTGTTAGATTCTGACCAAGAGTTGAGTCACTTGGATATAATTTGGTGTTACTAACACTTTATTAAGTGTCTGTCTGATAAATGCTGTTTAACTAAAAGCAAATTGAGGAAGGGGGAGGATAGCATTCCAGATGTAATATAAGTTCCATGTGATCCTTAGATGAGTTCATTATGTGTAGTAGGGGGAAAACAAGAAATTTTTCATGAAGGACCATTTGGACAGCTACTCAAACTCTTGCAAACATTTTTGCTGATGTCCACTGAACCAAGAGTATTAGACAATGTGTACTTGATAAGCTTGGGGGAAGCACTTTTCAGAAGAACACTTTTAGATGCATATATATGGGAGAGTTTTGTACCAAATATACTCTGTTTAAGTCCTTATCTCTAAAATCTTATTCTACACTATTCACACAACTTGTACCTGTGGAGGAACAGCTGATTGATATTCAGAAAGGGATCAACTTTTGAATTCAAACAATAGGTTCAGGCTTTTAGAATATTATCACCATCATCATTGTCATTATCATCTTCCACACATGGCACTAAAATGTGTAAGAGACTTTACACATTAACTGATCTTCACAACAACCTAGGAAAGAGGGCACTTTTATCTTCATTTTGCAGATCAGGAAAATTGAAGCTCAACAGGGTTAGAAAAAGGTTTAGAAAGATTAGAAAAAACTTTGTCCTGCTTGTGATCATATAGCTAATTACTTAATGGGACCAAAACAGTCCATTATCCTTATCCCCAAACTCACCCAACTTCTAAAATTTTCTTTTACTATTGAGGATTCTAAAAGTGTTTCTTTTAAGACTCAACTTAAGCACTTCTTGATACATGAAGCTTTTCCTAGTTTCCCCAAGCAATTGGTATACTTCCAAACAAAAAACATTTATTTTGTATGCCTATCACATGGAATGGTCTTCAACCTGGCATATAGCTGGAGTTTAACAAATACTTGTGAGTTGATTGATTGATTGACTGGGGTGAAATTTTAACCTGTGTCATCACTATACAAAATCCAGTGTTCTTTCCACTATACTGCTTTGCCTTTCATACTAACAAAAAGGTTGGGTTTATCATTTTACTGAAATTCCATTCTTCCGAATAACTACTGAATAATAGCACAAAGCCTAGGAATCATATGATATTTCTCATTATTTGATCCTCTCCTTTTCTTGAGAAAGTTAAGGAATATTTATCAAATATTTATTTATTTATTTACTATTTGGAAAGTTCCCTTGGGAACTAGAGCTTCTATTTACTACCCATGTGACCTTGAATAAATCACTTATGTTCTCCAGAACTCAATTTTCTCATCTTTAAAAAATACACGTGTGTGTGTGTGTGTGTGTGTGTGTGAGAGAGAGAGAGAGAGAGAGAGAGAGAGAGAGAGAGAGAGAGAGAGAGAGAGAGAGAGAGAGAGAGAGAGAGAGAGAGAGAGAGAGAGAGAGAGAGAAAGAAAGAGTATGTGTGTATGTAGAGACTAAATGATTTCTAAATCCCCTTCCAGCTTTTCAGAAACCTAGGTAGCAGAGTAAATAGAGTTGAACCTCGAATAGAGTTGAACAACTGAATTCAAATGTAATTATTGATAGTTACTATGAGATACTGGGCAAGTCATTTCACTGCTATCTCTTTCATTTGTCTTTTCTGTAAAGAAGTAAAGTAATAATGCCTGTCTCTGAGTTGTTGCGAGGAACAGACTTAGTATTTGTAAAGAAGTTTGTATACTGTAAAGCTTAAGTAAATGTAAATTATCTTATTCCTCCCCCTTCTTCCTTCTTCCCTTTCTCTTTTTCCCCTTCCCTTTTTTCCCTTTCACATCTTCTCCCACTCCTTCATCTCCTTCTCCTCCTTCCTATTTGCCTTCCTTTTCCTTCTCCTCTTCTTTATGGTATACTAGCTACGATGCTGTACTTGAAGTCAGAACTAGGTTCACATGTGACTGTGAAGACCGAGTTAGCACCCTGGATGCCTTAATCAACTGGAGTCAGGATAAGCAAAAGTCCTTGGTCTTTATTCCTGGTCTTTAGGGGTAGAAGTGAACAGGATAGACGCAGGATCTTTATGACCTTCCTTTTCCACCTCCACCTCCCAAGTGACTCGGGCTTGTCTTACTCCATCCCCTAATCCTTCCCACATTCTCCATATACACCAAAAGATTGAACCAGCACAGAATGGTGGGAAGAGCCATTTCCCAAGCATATGCTAATATTGGCCAATCAGTAATTAGCCTTAAGTGCTTGGTTGTCCAACCTCAGTACATCAACTCAGAGTTTCAGCCCTTTACATGTGACCATGGTACTTACTACCACCATAGTTGGTCCTGGGCAAGTCACTTAATTTTTATGACTTTCTGGCAGCTATGTAAGTGAAGGGAATTCCAAATCTGAGTGTTTCTCAAGCTGATTTATTTACATCTTAATTGTATACTTAATGACCATTGATTTGGATTTTAATAGAGTCACCATCTTAAAGATATAGAAGACTTTTCAAAAAGACATTTTGAATATTATTCAGGTTTGAGGTAGGGAGGATGGCAAAAGACTTTTTCAGGTTTTAGGTCCCATCATTTGAAACTTGTCAGGAAGTGAAATCAGCTAGATCACCTATAAGAAAACCCCAGTAGCTATTTAAAGTAAACAAACTAAGCAAGGCCCATAGTAGGTGCTTAATAAAATTCTGTTGAGTTAAATCATTTGGAAGAAGAAAGAACACGTTGCTGCTGTACTGGATCACAGATTTGTGTTGCTCAGTCCATTGCTTTAAGGAATAGTTTTGTCACCCAGAGCTCTTGGCTTCTGGCCCTGCCCTCTTCCCACTACATGCAGCTGTCTCTCCTGCTGTACCATGCACTTCCATCCATGAGCACTTCCATTCTAAGCCTGAGTCTTTTTGGCTGCTTTTCACTCTTCACTACTCTTGGTTATTTCTGCTCTATTTGGAACCCTTCCAGTTAAAGGCAGCTCAGGTCGTCAGGCTTCTGGAACAAAGATGTATTGGGCAACACTTTTCTATTCTAGGCAAGGAATAGCCTCTATGGCCAATGTGCTTCCTTCTATTTTTTCTTATATAGATCTCTGAAACTTAAGGCAAAAGAGGAATTGTATTATTTCACTTCTAACTTACTTTCTAGATTGTTGAACCTATACCTTGTCCATTTAAGAATGACTCTGGCTTAAAAAGTCATTGCTTGTTAATGTATTCCTATTTGGAACCACTATGTCTTGAGGAGCCCTAGATATATAGCACATTTTACTTTCTGGCTAACTTGTTCGACTACTCTATCTCCACACTGGCAGCTTTGCTCCAGCAGCAAGTAATTTCTTCATGCCCTTCCTTCCTACTTTCCATCTCCCTTCTATATTTTGTTTCCCCTTATTTAAATATAACTTCTTTGAAAGTAAAGAACAGGTTGTTTTCTTGTTTTAGCCTTATTTTTGTAAATCCAGTGCTTAGCAGAATGCCTGACACATAATACATAATTAGCAGATATTCTTTTTTTGTTTGCAAGTTTGTTTTTTCTCTCTTTTCCTTTCTCCCTTCCTTCTTTTTTCTTCCTTCCTTATTTTTCTTTTCTTTCTCTTGCTTTCTCTCTTTCTTACACCTTCCCTCCTTCCTTCCTTTGTTCTTTCTTTTCTGTTTCTTCTTTCCCTCCTTCCTTCTTTCCCTCTTTCTTTCCTTCCTACCTATTTTTTTAATCATCTATATTTATCTAATAACTATCTACACATATATCAAAAATGTTTATTAATACATTACCATACATAGGCTGTTTAACTAACGAACTCTCTGTTTTTAGGAGCTTGTAATCTAGAGCAGACAATAATCCCAAGAACTGAAATTGGTTTTTGCTTTGTTCTTTTACTACACAAAAACATTCTCATCTTCTTCGATATGGGCTCATCATTCTGCTACTTGACCTCTCCCTACCATTAGCTTCCATCTCCATAGCCAACAGGCCATCTTTCCAACTTCAATTCCAGTTCCAAAAACATCAACAAAGTCACTTTATCCTTCCAGGAAAAGACTTGTCAATCATTTATCCAATCACTACAATCACAATTCATTCTGATTTTCCTGAACAAAACACTTCTTCCTGGTCATCACTTCCCTTTATGGAATGAATTATCTCTCCCTATTAGAATATTAGACATTATATTATATTATATTACATTACATTATATTATATTGGTATCCCCAGCTCTTTATAGTGAGTTTTGCATATAATAATTGTTTAATAAATTCTTTTTCATTCATTTGTTCATTAAGAAGCTATTGCACTACATGATACTATGATATAAACTGTACATAATAGGGTGATGAATGAAGAATTACTCAGGACCATTCTTATGTTAGTTGGTTTCCAAATGCCCACCATTTTTTATTTCAGCTGACCACCAAGTCAATTTCTGACCAAATCATTTCATTGAAATACTTCAAGAAAATGTCAGAAGGAACTTAAGACATAGTCCCCATAAGTCACTAATGAATAATCACATAATTTTTTAAGTTTGCTAATCTGTAAAAAGAGTATAACATTCATATTACCACATTCATAAAGTTATTGCAGAGATCAAATAAAATAATATATGTAAAATACTTTGTAATTGTGGAGTGGTATGCCACCGTGAGCTATTATTATCATTGATTAGCAAATAATAATAATACTAAAATAACTATCATCTCTTAGCCTTACAAAGCTTAAAGCAAGCATGTTATTTAGAAAACATAAATGTGTTATGCACATTTTAGAAATTGTGAAAGTAAGAGGTAAACCACTAGCTTGTCAACATCATTCAGAAACTTGTCAGAACTAAGACTTGAGCCCAGATCTCTTGACTTCAAGTCTAGTGCTCTTTTCATTGTGCCTCCATACTTGGTATGTTGAATTTGGAAGTCCCTGTCCTTGAAGAATAATAATTGTATTGGAGAAATAGGACAAGCAGGGAGGACAATGGGGGTAGGCAGGAAGAAACTGGTGACCACAGCATGAATAGAGATAAAATAAGCAAGTGAATATAAATAACTGTGAGATAATTTAATCTGAGGAGAGATTGGAAGTTCCAATTAGGTACCCCTCTTGGAAGGCGCATGAACTGAATAGTATAGAAAAACAGACATTCTAAAGGTGCTATATTGAGGAAGAAGCCCATTCCATTCAGAGTGGAGTAGTCTTGTAAGATATAAAAGGTGGAAGGTGCAACGTCTAGTTCTAGGAACAGCAAACAAGCTAGTTTGACTGGAATGAAGAGTTCACAAAGGGGAGTGTTGTAAACTAAATCTGAAAATATATGCAAGAGACCAAGTGCAAAATGGGTTTTAATGCCAAGATGAGGAGCAGATGTTTTAGCTTAGCGAGAACCATTGCCACTTTTTCAGTAGAAGAATGGCATACATGATCAGATTTATGCTATAGGAAGACTAATTTGGCAGCTCTATGGAGGATGGCTTTGAGGAAGGAGAGACCTGAAACTGAGACCTATTAATTCATATAACTGGAATTTGAACTGGCTATAGGAGAGAGAAGAAGTGAAAGACTTCAAGGTTTTATGGAGATAAGATAGATAATAATTGGCTTCTAATTGAATTTGGGGAGTGTAGAAGGAAAATTCTAGCCTGGTCCTAATATTGCAAGTGAATAAAAGCTGGTGATATCCTGGACAGAAAGAGGAAAATCTGGAATGTGAGGCAGGTTTTGACAGGGAGATAATGAATTATGGTGTAGATATGTTAAGTTTGAGATGCTAATGGAACACGTAAGTGCAGATGTCCAGCAGGCAAGGCAGTTGGTATTGTGAAACTGCAGTACAAGAGATATGTCAAGACTAGATATAAAGATCTGAAAGTTAGTTTTAGTTTAGGAATGTTCATGATGGACCTGTGGAAAGAAATGAGAGGGTAGCATCTGGAGCTCTCTCTGGGAGAATTTTCTCAGGTCCCATATTTAGCATTAAAGTGTGAACAATGACATGACTTAACCGTATAGTAGTTTCCACAGAATTCCATCATATACCAGCCATGAAAATAAACCCTCAATATGTGTACCCAAGGATTAAAAAGAAAAGCACTCAGAAAAGAGCAATTGTAAGAGAAGGTTAGTGATATTGGTCAGTATCAATAAATAAGCATTTTGAGAACCAAATGCAGTTTGTAACTTTAACAGCAAGTCCAGCATAAAATATGGCCCTGTAATCCAGTAGGAACAGCTGTTGCTTTTGAAGTCAATCCCAATTCACATTTAGAACAAGAAGGGGACTTTAAAGACCATCTAGTTTAGAACTTCTTGTTTTACATTTGAGACAACTGAGGATCCAGGAAAGTAAGTCTCCCAAAGTCACATAGGTAGTAAGTTTAAAAATGAAGCCTTTGAATCAAAATTAGGTGACTCTTCTCTGTGCCACAAATCGATAATGAGCATATACCCTCTCGAATTTAATTTTGGCATCTGTAAAATGGGACTATAATTCTTTTCCTCATCTATAATCATCAGGATATGTTAATAGGAATTAGAAAAGTGCTTTGAGTACTATGGAGCATTAATGCTAAATAGAAACCTATGCCAAGTCTTAGGCAAAAATGAATTTTTGGCTGGATTGAGTGTTTCTACCATCTTTTAACTCAGTAATCCCTAGGCAGAAATGGACAACAGACAATATTCCTTTGGTAGAGCAAAATGAGGTACTAATTGATCTTCAGCTCCCCAGGATACCTATTTAAACTATGTATAAACTCAGTCCAGGTTCCATGATTGGGTTTTTCATTGAAACATTTTGAGGCTACTTGATTCATTGGGTAAAAAGTGTTTCCCACATCAGGAGGGCCACTTGAGGATGTTTCTTCTCTTTCAAGGAGATTGTGGAGATCACAGGAATACTTGAGTTGTCCTTATGCTATCATTTCAGGGCCTTAAATACACTCACACATAAACACTCATTTTTACAAGGAATTTTCAATCAGAATTGGGAGATGAGATCTTGTAAGGAGAAAGCTGCTTTGTGCCAATCAGAAAGGAGTTTCATGGGTTGAAATCTAAGAAGGGCAAAACTTCATCATAAAGAGAAGACACTCATGAAGGCACTTACATATCTGTTAAGCTGCCACACTGCTCATTATGTGATTTTTCTTCAAATTTTTTTTTTGCTATGGAGCATTTTATTTTTTAGATTCTTAAGGGTAGTTGTAGTAGAAATTATCTCAGTCTGCCTTTCCAAAAAGAATTAATTATATAAGTTATTATTATTTTTACTCTATTTTCTTTATTTACTAGTTATTATAAGCTAGAATTGTTTGTATTTCATTTTTTAAAATATCCACATGGGTGGATAAAATCAAAGTATCATAGCTTATAGATTTAGAGCTGTAAGAAAATTAGATGTCATCTGTAGAATAATACACTCATTCTACAGATGAGGAAATAGACACAGGGAAATTAAATGACTTGTACAGTGTTACAAAGTTTGTGACAAAGCAGTGGAACCATCTTCATCTGCTCAGGTTTATGTCATTATCCCCTCCTTTAAAGTCCTATCTTGTGGTCACTTTTTAAAGTTGTTGATTTTTTTTTCTCCCGAGTTGCCTTAAGATCAATCTAAATTCCATGAATTCATGACATTCAGAAACATATCAACCTAAGATCACTTTGTTATCTTCCTTCCAGTATAAATCCCTAGCCACAATGTTTTGACTATTGTTTCTTTCCTCTTCTGAGAGTCAGTTGACTTATTCAGAAAATTAGTGGATAGTACTAGATGGTCCCTAAGGTAACTTTCAATTCTAAAATTCTTTTTTCTACAGTCATGTTGTCCCCATCCCTTTTGTGTTAAAAAAAAAAACACATATCATTCACTTTGTGATATTTTATAAGTTTATGATTCTGTTGAATAATTACCTTTTCCTCAAGCTCTTACACAGAAGCTATCATTTGCAGTAAGTTCTTTTTTTCACATTCTTTAGACTGAACCAAGCCACTTAATCTACAGGCATTTATTAAATATCTGCTAAGCACCTGGCAGTGTACAAAGATAAGAAATAAAGTCTTTGCTTTCATGGAGCTTGCATTCTATTATGGGAGACTATTTTTACTTATAAATAGAAAATAATTTGGGGAAGGAAAACATTAATAGCTTTGGGAATCTGGGGAAACTTAAATGTCATTGGCATCAGTGACTAAATTAGGCAAATAGGGTCTTACCAGCAAACACTAGTCACCAGTTCCATGAAAATTTCAGTGGTACAGAGCTCAGTGAGATCAATGTAATCCAGACTATAAATGAAATGTTAAGTAAGCCATGTTTAGAAGAATAGACATCTAAATCAATCAATATCCATCCCTCTGTCTTGAGTCTTTAGTAATTTTTCCAAGCAAAAATTATTATGACATAATATTGGGGTGATTTTGAACAGTATTGGTTGGAGTGACATAATACATCCCATGTGTTTCCAAGAAGGGTCAGAAATAAACCTTCAATGCCCCACTTAAGGTTAATTATCCTCTAATGACCTTGCAATAGGTCACCAGGAATAATTATGTTGAGAATATCTCGAACTGAGATGAGAGGTTAGTGAAACAGTCCCAACTCCATTATTTCCTTTTTTTTCTATTCCTAAAGTGTCTTTCATGATATAAAATCTGTACAAAAATACCTAGAAATATTTCTTGAATGTTAAATCCCATTTGGTACACTCCAGTAGGTAAATGGAAACATTTAATTAGGACAGAATTTTGTAGGACAGTGATTAATTTGACTTTGCAAAATAGAGACTAGAATGGAAAATCCAGATTCCCAATTTATTGCCTTTACTCTTTTAACTTTACTCCTTTGATCTGTCTCTCATATGGATTGAGTGTCACATTTTCTTTCTTATCACTCCAAATCATTTCTGTCTCTTCTCTCATAAATGATTACTAAGGTTGTGACTGATGTAGAATTACATCAGCAACTTTTTCAGTTTGCTTGTCTTATAAATTAGAATTATTATTTAGTACCTGGACCCATTAGATATTTTAGATTAGATCTTGGATATCCATAAAGAGAGGGCAGTTGGTACCAGTTGGATAGGATCGAATTACAAATTCCAGAGCTTGAAAGAACCCCTTTATTTCATGGAATCCTTCTCCTTCATTTTTATTCATAAAGGAACTAAGGGGTAGGTGAGTTAAGTGTCTTGCCCAAAATCACATACATAGCAAAAGTATATTTTGAATTTAAGTCTTTTGACTCCTAATCCAGACCTCTTTCCACCTTACTGTTCTACCCACATGGTTGCTGCCTCTTCTCCTTTGTTAAAGTAATCGGAGACATTAGTGGGCTGAATAATTCTGAAACAATGGTAAAGTTGTTAATAACTTTGAATATGACAAGTTCTGTATTAATTATGAATTCTTTGATTTTGCAGAGTTTTAAGTCAACCATAAGTATTTGAGCACCAACTATTTATAACAATGTACTATTTCTAATTGAACCAACATCCTCTAATGAAGTTTTCCAACTCACATCTTTCTAGGATAGGTCAACTACCCAGAAATCTCAAGGGAAAGTTAGCTGAGTCTTTCAAGAATCCTTTTAAATGAGATTTTTCTGCCTATTCTCCCTGGGACATTATGCCTCAGGAGGTCATTATAGTTTTCAATACAAAACATTTCCTAAAATTCAGCCAATATTTTCCTTTATTTTATTTTTTAATCCCATTTTTTTTCCTCCCCTTGGCCACTTCTTCCTTGGTGTTTTATGGCCTTTTTATATTCATTGATTGGTATCATGTTCTCTGTTAATCATTTTCTAGCCAAGTTCTACACATTTAACTCTACTAATCCTTCTCTAAAAACCAATCCCCCAGGTTCCCTTTATCATTTTCATTGCTCATCTCTTGATGATCTATAATTTGGCAGTGTTTTTGCTAGCCCTGAGGTGTCCCAAGTTCAATGATGGATTCCTAGATCAGTATCTCTTGAGTCTCACAAAGAACAGATTAAGCTACACTTTGTCTCTTTCTTAAAGACACTGACCTTCATATCTTCAGTCATATCATACACCTTCTTTATAAGGAATCTTATCTTTAAGATCTTTTCTTAAGTTCCTCTTACTTCAAGATTTTCTTTTGTCACATTAATTGTGAAGTATTTAAGCTCCTTTACATCTATATACTTTTTAAAAAAATTTTGAATATCATAGCACTTTGCTGCTATGTATGTGATCATATTCTATTCTATTTACATCTTTTCTCCACTACTCAATTATAAATTTCTTGAGGACGAGAGTCTTATATTCTTCATCTCTGTGTATTCCCAAAGCTCAGCACAATGCCTTACACAGGACTTAATGTTTGTCAAATTCAAATGAGTTTGCTTTTCCAATTCTAACCCATCTTTAGAAATATTTTCTTTAAACAAAATCGAATCTCTTCTTTATAACTTCCAATGTTTGTTTATAGTTCTATTCTGTGGAGTTAAGAAGAATTAAAATTTCATCCCTCTTCTTTGGATCATCTCCTCAAAGAAATCACCCTCATCTATCTTAAGTTTTTTCTTCTCTAGAATAATAATCTCTAATTCCTTCAAATTATTTTTAGATTAATCTCAAGCTATTTTCCATTTCAAGGTATTCTCCTCTGCTTGCTTTTCATCTTAACAATCTTTTCTGAAAAGATGAGGCTTAGAAGCAAATGAAATATTCCAGATATGGTCTAAGCAGCATAGAGTCAATGAGTCACCTTCTAGTCTTGAACATAGTATGCCTCTTGATGAAAATTCATCAGTTGTACCTATTAGCCCCAAATATGGATGATTTATGTTGAGCTTCTGTTACACTAAAAACCCTAGGTCTTTAGCCAAATTAGTTTATCTAGCAATGTCTTGATCATCTTATTTTTCTCAAAGTGATTTTTTGGGCCCATGTATAAAAATTTATATTTATCACTATGAAACATTTTGATCCCTTCAAAGAAAAGTTGTGTTACAATTATTATATAATAATTAATCAGATTTAGAGTTGAAAAGGACTTTAGTATTTGTCAAATCCAGTTCCTTCACTTCATGAATGAGGAAACTAAGAACTAATAATTGGAAATGACTTTCAATTCTAAGAACACTTATTGAATGAATAATTTGATATTTTTTATGTGAGTCATAGTGTAGTGCTAAACACTTTTGGGGTTAAAAAAATGAATGACACAATTCCCCAGAATCTAATAAGGAAGATAACAAATATTCCAAATAACTATCATGTAGTTAAAATCTAATACCACTGGAGATGAGGTGGATGAAAAATTCTAGAACTTTCTAAGGAAGGAGAGATTACTTCCATCCTAGTCTTTTGTTCTAGTAATTTGTACACAGAAGAATCATTTAGACCTCTGAGTAGATTCCATTTTCCCCAATTTAACACATAATTCATGATTTTATACTTTACTCAAAACTTTGGTTATATGATTTTCCTAATAGTAGATTAGAAGCAGAAAATTAGAAGTTTGGAAATGGGCTGTTTGAGACATATACATACAAAGCAACTAGTGACAGTTGATAGCACGATTTTGAGGGAAGGGAGAAAAAAAATATAAAAAGTCGACATAGTAATTCTAATCTGAATCATTTATTGTAGGAGCAAATATTACCACACACTTCAGTAGTTCCTGAGATATCAATTTCTTAGCAACACAACATAAAGATCAATGTTTCACATGACTCAAATCAATTCAACAAACATGTATTAAGTGGCTTCAAGGGGTGAGCAGTGTGCTTGGCATCTGGGAAAGTAGAGAATGAATCATGTACAGTCATGATAAAACTCAAGTATATAAAATGAAAATTTGGACTAGAACATCCTTAAGATTTATCAGGCCCAAACATTTTATAATTTAATGACATTCAGCACTCTCTGTTTATGAAAGAAGGAAAAGTCAGGTGATTAGATTTTATTAATCACTTATTATGTGCCAGCTACGTTATACATTAAACACCAAGGATACAGAGCCAGACAAAAGGCTAACCCCTACCCTCAAGGAGATAGCAGACTAATGGAAAATTTGTAATGTATTAAATAAATATTTCCAAAAATTCAAAATGATTAACAATGTTTTGTGGCACGAAGGGTTAAACTTTCCATAGACTCTTGAATATCCAAAAGGACTCCTTTTATAATCATTCCAAGTAGCTGAGATTTCATTATCTACTCATCCATTTGATGATGTCTTAATACATGTATTGTCCTTCCCTTTTTTAAAGATTCCTTGAATGTTGCCAAGAGAAGATGGATAGCATTTTCAATTCAAATATTTTTATGTTGTTTTCAAATAAACTTTAAAATATAAACATTTAGCAAATAACATTGATTGTCTTCTTGAGATTAGAAAAATTTTAAAAAGGATAGATGCCAGTAACAAACATCTATTAAACAATATGCCTTGCAGACTAGAGAATGGTTGGAATGGTTAGAGATCTGGGGAGGCAGGATAAAAAAGACTTCAGTGATACCACCTAGTTGTGAGATGGTGCTGTCTAGAAGCCACATTCACTCTCCCTTTTACCAAAGAAATATGTCCATTTGATCAGGGGACGATGTGTACAGAGACTAAACTTGTTTTTACTAATCTTGATTGATGGTCAAGAAGGAAGGAAAGACAAAGTTCTTTTCTCTATTAACCTTGTTCTTGTTCACTCTTATAACCCTTAGCAATTCATACTGGTTTCTGACCCTCTTGACTTGGCACTCAATAAAGCAGTGCTAAACTGGAAATCACTGGGCCATGGAAGCTGCCCCAACTATAGCTATTGCCAAGTCAATTGCTATGGTTCCTTTTCCTAAAACTAATTCCTCAAAATAAACAATACTTTTGATTTCAAAAGAAGAAGCCAATTGGTTATCATTTTATTTAATTATTCTTCCTTTTCAGTTCAATGCCCTCACAATTATTTCTGCCACTTGTCTGTTTTATATCATAAATTTGAATATGGTTTCAGAACATTTAATGAGAGTCTCTAATTTAAAGAAAAAAATACATTTAAATGCAGGAATAAGTATAGAATAAAGTAGATGGCATGCAACTCAAGGTATTTTAATTTAATAAATCCATTTTGAAATGTCTAAACATTTCATGCATTCTATTTCGCAGTTGCTGATAGAACAATTTTTACAGTGTTCTTCATTATCTGAATGGTATCTCTGATTTTGTCTCTGTAAATTCTCTGGACCTCCTTTGCATATCTCCTTTGGAATCTCCCAGTTTCCATCTTCTGCCAATTCTGATTTTCTGTTAAGTCATCCCTCCACTCACTGCTTTTGCTAGTAACACAACTTTTCCAATGAAATCACTCCATACTATTCAAGATCATCATTAACTCCTTCCATTGATGGAGAAGAAATATGAGCATTAAGAGGAATCATCCATCCTTCTCTACAGGCAACCAAAGAGCAATAAACACACTTCAGGTATATAGCCAATGAAACTGATACTGATTTTCAAGTTGATAATTTTTTCAAACCTTAGCTTTGCCACCTGAATCTACTTATTTGAGGAATGTTTTAGTTCCTCAAATAGTCTTCAAAATGCTTTTGATCTCCTTTTTAATTTATTAACAACTAATTGTCTCTGTTCAAGATAGAGCCCTCATAAAATTGGCTTTTGTATTTCCTCTCATTTATTAATGGTTCAGTAATCTGTCACTAATGCTCTCCTGCTGCCTCAGTTTTAGCATTCTTTTTACAAAGTGTATTTGTGTGTGTGTACATGTGTGTTTAATATATGTAAATAAATAAAATATATAGGATGTAGACAAAAACTATACAGAATGGGAAATAATAATCTTTCTATCTGCTACTGACTTGGCTTCCTTCTCTTCTTCATTGCCAAACTTCTACTGAGAGTAATCTATATTCCCAGATCTATAGAATATTGGAACTAGAAAGGATTTTAACATGGCTAAGTCCAATTCTAATTTTCCTATCTTTCATTCAAAAAACAACTTTTAGTAGTTAAATTCACTACTTATCCCTCACAGAACATTTATGTGATATTATGTCTTATACTTATCTACATTTATTTCTTATCTCTGTAACAGATTTCAGACTCCTTGAGGGTAGCAACTATCTCTAATTCAAACTCTATTTACTTCAAACACAGTAGGCACTTAATGAGAAAGATACATCATTGATATATTGTTATTGATAAATCTAAGTACAATACCATTGATTACAAAGCATCAATGATAACAATATTTTTCTGCTTCCTGTTCCTTAGATTAATACCAGTGGCCCCTTTTTACAAGTAGAGAAACAAAGTCTTAATAAGGTAAAATAACAGATGGAAGAGAGATCCATGTTGATCTCCTGCCTTTGCCTTTGCTGATGCACTCTTCCAACTTTGGGCATTTTGCCTGACCAATAAGAAAATGATTTATGTTCTGATTAAATTCTCCATAGACAGAAACATTTCTATCTCTATAATTATCATTCAGCACAACTCAGCCTGTCAGGTTTGGGGTAAGGACAAGAGGGAGCATGGAACATCTGCTGAGAACACAAAGCTTTAGCTAACAGTTAGTCATGTTCTTCCCCTGCAGATGATGCCATGTTATGAAACCTCTTCCCTAAAGGAGCTGCCAACTCTCCCTGTGGTTGATTAATCTAAGTATCTGGGTACAGAGGAGATTATACAAACTTTCCAGATCCTCTGGCAGAGTAAATTAGGCAGAGGCAAAGGAAAGTAACAGAATCACCTAGAATATTTCCTCATTGTGAAAGGTAATAAAGACAAGGAAGGCAAATCTGAGTTCAGATTCTAGCTCTGGTTTTTGTTTGTTTATATGATTCAAATCATTCATCACTCTCATGAGCAATCACCTTATAGACTGCTTAATGCTCACTGGGAGTGCAAAGAATGTGGTTGGCAAACTGACTAGATTTTTCTGAGGAGTAGCTGGTAAACACAAAGAAGCCTCTCTCCTTGGGTAATTGATGTATGTCACTTTTTGATATCCTTTTGGTTCTAAATGCAAGATCAAGTACTGATGTGCTTAGTTCTTTGGAGAAGAGAGGGAGGTGAATTGGATTTTCAGTTTCTGAAAAAAAAAGGGACCAGATTTTGAAACTAATAAGAGTTCATTTTACATGTGAAACAAGTGTCATTGATCACATCTTCTCTCCTTTCCAATATCATAGAAAATCAACTAAGTGTCATGATTTAGAGTGCCAACTCTTATGGACATTTCTTTTAGTAGTCAGAAAAGGAGACTCAAGAGAGATTTTACACACACACACACACACACACACACACACACACACAGTGCTTACTATTAAAGTTCTGTGTTTTTTAAACAGCCTATGACTTTATACTCTTGTAGGTTTCTAATAAGACAACTACCTCTACAAATGCAAATTAGTGTTTTCTCTATAACTTATAGTTTTTTTTCATGATTTTGTAATTTTCATTCATCTTCTTTTATTTTATATTTTCCCTGGTTGCATTCAAAATAAATTTTTTACATTTGTTTTTAAAATTTTTGAGTCCTGTATTCTTTCCCTTATTGCACCCAAAATTAAGAAACCACTTGGGAAGTTATGCAAAACATTTCCATAAAAGTCAGATTTCTGCAACTTATAGTCTTAAAGACTTATTTCTCTCTGATGTAGCAATACTACTAGTAGGTCTGTGTCCCAAAAAGATTTAGGGAAAAAAAAGGAAAAGAACCTACATGTACAATTTTTTTTAAATAACAACTTTCTATGGTGGCAAAGAATTAGAAATTGAAGGGATGCTCATCACTTAAGGAATGGCTAAACAAATCAGCACATGATTTGATTGTGATGGAATACTATTGTTTTATAAGAGACAGTGGACATGATGCTTTTAGAAAAACCAGGAAAGATTTACATGAACTGATGCAAAATGAAGTGAGTAGCATCAGGAGAACAGTATATATAGTAACAACAATATTTTATGACCAATCTTGAATGCCTTAATTATTCTCAATAACACAATGTTTTAATATATTAATACAATAATAATACAATGTTACAAATGACTCATGGTGAAAAATGCTACCCACCTCTAGAGAAAGAATTGATATGGAGTTTCAATGCAGACAGAAGTTATATATTTTTTTTTCCTTTTTGGGGAGGCTATTGTGTTTCCATTCAAAATATAACTAATATGGAAATATGTGTTGCATGACTGCTCATGTATGTGTATATCAAAATACTTGTCTTCTTAATGAGAGGGGAGGGAAATGAAAGTAGCGGAGAATGTATAACTCAAAATTTAAAAAGAACTGAATGTTTAAAAGTTTACATGTATTGTGTAAGAAATTTTTTAAAAATATGTTAAGTATTGAGAAATTAAGCAATTTGCCCAGGATCATAGGAAAGTTGACATTTTGGCATAGTCATGGTGATATAACCAATATGTCTTGATGAGAGTATGAATATGCATTTGAGAACATAAGTATGAGAGGAGTTTGAACCCTTATCTTCCTGGATCCAAAGTCAACAATACCATCCTGTTGTCAAAGCTCCATACTAATGTTATTGTAATTATTATATTGAGAATATTCTGATAGAGTTTTTTTCAACAATAAATCAATGATCCATTTATCTGGAAATCATATTCTTGGCATTGTCAACCATTGAGAATATATCCAGGGAACTAGACAGAAACAAAAAGTAGCACCTCTGCAACAAGGATAGTAGTGATAATGCAAGGTGCTCCATAGAAGTTGGAACCATTTTCAGTTCCATACTGTGTAAAATAAGGTTCCCTATAAGAAATATGATTATCAGCAGTGGGGAAAAGTGACAGACAGTTGGCTGAAAGAGGATACAGAATAACTGTATTTTTTAAAGTCTAAGAGTACCCAGCACAAGAACAGACAGCTTTACACATCTCATTAGTGTATTATATCACAGTCAAAAATAGAAGTCCATAATGATGGTCCTATGCCAACCAGAAAAGATGAAATTTTTGTGTGTCTTCCTTAAGGCAGCACATAATGTGGACTCTATTCATGATGCTTCCTCTTCTTTAGCTGCATCCCTAATTCTAAGTTCACAGAGCTTTGAGACTCTGCAGAATAACAGTAGTAGAGCCAAATGTAGCAAAGAGTGCCATATTCGACTTCTGAAAGGCACCTAAGGAGCATTAGTCTTTTCATTGCTAGTATCAACCATTGGTTCCACCCATCCCTCTCCAGGAATAAACTATTATGCACCTACCATGTTTCAGGCACTATGGTAGGTGAGCCTTGGTGATAAAATACAAAAAATAAAACAATGCGTATTTGTTAAGAGATTACTTTCTGGAAGGGAAGAGGGTAAGTATTTTTATTAGGACAGGAATAGGGAATGGATCTATGATTTTATTGGTTGGTGAAGTTCCACATGAGAAAACTTTTTGCCAGTGCAAATTGGCACCTTTCTGGAATTTTTAGGATTAGCTCAGGGTTTTTTAATCTATTTTGCATCATGGCACCTTTTGGCTGTCTGATAAATACTCTGGATTTCTTTTCAAAAATATTTTAAAATATGTAAGATAATACATGTTATTATAAATGAAACAAATTATATTAAAATTACAGTTATGAAAAATGTTAACTAAGTTTATGGATGTTAGGTTAAGAATTCCTGACTTAAGAGAACTGCCTAAAGCACTGAGAGATTAAGCAATGTGCCCATTGTTACACAGGAGAAGGAAAAAAGAAGGAAGGAAGGGAAGAAGTAAAAAAGAAACATTTATTAAATCTCTACAGTATGCTAGGCATTGAGCTAAGTGCTTTATAATTATTATCTCATTTAATCCTCACAACAAGTCTGAGAAGGGAGATGCTGTTATACCCCCATCTTACAGTTGAGAAAATGGAGACAAAGGTTGAATGAAGTTAAGTGACTTGCCTAAATGTCACGCAACTGAGTATATCTGAGGCTGTATTTGAACTCAGATTCAATGATCTATCTGGTGCATCGCCAAGGGAAACTCTCAGCTGAGGAAAATTTCTCTCCTAATGCAGGTTGATTAGTCTTCTTTGCCTAGGACCACTGATAGTTGACTTGCTTATGGTTATATGGCTAATATGTATTAGGGATGGAACTTGAACCCAAGTTTTCCTGGTTATAAAGTTAGCTCTAGTTCCCTACATCATATCATCTCTCCTTTGTTATTTTCTACTACTTATCTGCTTATAAATTCTATACATGATCAAATATTTAGGTCTGTTTCTATGGGGAACAACTTCATTATGCCATGTCACAGGACTAACTGATATGTATCTAGTTAAGCAGAGATTGCCAGGATGTGAGAGTTTAGAGCTGTTTCCTTGTTGAATAAATCCATATACACATTGAGATGATAAGTGACACAACCTTGAAGAAGCAGGTTAAACTAAGGAATGAAAAACTTCTGTCTCTCAAAAAACTTGTCTTCCTGGGAACATTCATCCAGAGGGTTGAATGCATTTAACCACCATGGGGATCTTGGGAATGCTTACCTCTATTTTTTCATCAGTATTTTTTGGACAGTATAGGATAAAACATTGCTATCAATGCCAGCTGATAGTTGAATATTCTTAAGTGATTCTGGTCAAAAAGGTCCACATTAAAAAAAAAGAAGAAGAAAAGATTCTCAAAAGATACAATCTTCAATTACACGTCTGTTGAAGTCAGGAAATACTTTCTTGGAAATAAAATTGATTCAAATGAGATATTCCTATACTTCACATTCCAGTGATACCCATTCAGTTAATAGATCATATATGGGGCAAGATGGTGGTATAACAATAATAATATAATTCATATTTTTATATTACTTTAACGTTTGTAAAAAGTGCTTTCCTCTCTTCACCGTTATGAGGGAAGAAGTAGGATTATTACATTTCCTGTTTCAGAGATAAGGAAATAGGTTTGGGGAGATTAAATGTCCATGATCACCCAGTTTGTAAATTTCTGAGGCAAGCAAGGAAAGCAAAGCAAAAAAACGGATTCAGGAAATAAAATTAGATGTCACCCCCCAAACCAAAATTGTTTGACAATGAATATAGTTGCTGAAATTTTGTAAAAAATTTTAAACACCCCCAATGAAAAGGTAAAAATACACTTTTAGAATTACTCAGCAAAACTGTTCTGACCTTTTAAAAACCTGTTAAGCATTTGTGTCTTGCATGCGTCACTCGTAGAGCTGTGACTTAGACTGTTGCTGCCAACATTTGGAAGTCACATTGTGTACAATGACTGTTCTCTGTGATAATGTGAGCTTTCCAGGTTGGAGGTAAGGATTCTTGTTATATCACACAGTGTTCTCCTCCTCTCCTATGAATAATGTCTCTCCTTTCCCAAGTATCTGACCACTACTGAATCCAAAGCCTCCAAATCTGGGGGGCCAGACTCTTGAGGAGATAATTAGGATGGGCAGAGAAGCAAAAAAGTAGATCCATGGAATATTTTACTGACGTTGTCATAATCTGGGACTTTCCAATTAAATCCATATGACTTATTTGTAACCTATATTTCTAGGCTAGAAGTTCCCTTTCCAATTCTTTCCATTCCATTCTTTGTCATCTTTGGTCAGAACTATGGAGTAGCTATAAATGATCATAATATGAAAAAAAAATAATATGTGGCCTAGTAGAAAAAATCCATTCAGTTAAGACGTCAGAATTGAATTGTTTTTCCCAGGTTCCAGTGTGTGACCTCACATCTACCTTAGTGTCCTAAGTCTCCTATCACTTTGTCTTTTTTAGAATGGTAGTCTTGACCAATCCTCCCTCTTCATTATATGAAATAATTAAGAAAAGAAAATCAAAGGCCAATAGAAGCCCAAATGACTTTAGAGATCACATAATTTAAGAGTTAAAAGGGATGTTAGTGTCTGCCAACATGGAAATCAGGGAGCTTCAGAGGGAAGACTATACTTGGAGGCAGAAAACCCAGATTTGAATCCTACTTCTGAGTAAGATCCTTCTTCTCTTGCAATCTCCTTCTCCCACTGGTGAGTTCCTTCCAGAACCTTCATTTTTGAAGCTAAAAATCTTCCATTCCCCTTCCAGCTCAGTTTTTGATTATTCTGAATTTACCATCTTTCCTCCATTAGTTATTTTCTTCTATTCCCCCACTCCCTACCCTTCTATGTGTTATCTTCCACCATTAGAATATAAATTCCTATATCCCAAAGAGATCGTAAAGGAAATAAAAGGAACTACATGTGCAAAAATATTTGTAGCAGTCCTTTACATAGTGGCAAGAAACTGGAAACTGAGTGGATGCCCATCAGTTAGAGAATGGCTGAATAAGTTATGGTATATAACATTATAGAATATTATTATTCTATAAGAAATGATGAGGAGGATGATTTCAGAGCGGCTTGGAAAGACCTACATGAACTGATTCAAAGTGAAATGAGCAGAACCAGGAGATCATTGTACATGGTAACATCAATATTATATTATTATTATTATTATTATCAACATTATACAATGATCAGTTCTATTGGATGTAATTCTTTCCAATAATGAGATAACTGATGCCAGTTCCAGTGATCTTGTGATGAAGAGAGCCATCTACACCTAGAGAGAGGACTGTAGGAATAGAATGTGGATCACAACATAACAATCTTACTCTTTTTGTTGTTCACTTGCATTTTATTTTCTTATTCATTTACTTTCCCTTTTGATCTGATTTTTCTTGTACAGCAAGATAATTGTATAAATATATTTACACATATTAGATTTAACATATTTAACATATATTGGATTGCTTGCCATCTAGAGGAGGGGGTGAAGAGGAGGGGAAAATCTGAAACACAAGACTATGCAAGGGTCAGTGTTGAAAAATTATCTGTGCATATGTTTTGAAAATAAAAAGCTTTGTAAAAAATAAAGAGATCAATAACAACTTTTAAAAAATGAATATAAATTCCTTGAGGGCAGAAGCTTTCTTTTTGCTTGTATTTGTATTCTCAGTGCCTGCTATATAAGTGCTTAATAAATGCTTGTTGAATTGACTTGACTTGATTGACTCTTACTAACTCTAAATCTTTGATTTAATCCAACCTCCTAATTTTACAGATGTGGAAACCAAGACTCAGAAAAAGGTAATGTTTAACTGAAAAAAGTGTCACATGCCAAATGCTCCAATCAGTTTTGGAGAGAAAGAGATTTAAGCAGGTTATGTGATTTGGAATTATCAGTGCATATCCTGGGTGGATTATAAGCAATGAAGCCCAAGAAGGTAGGAAAGTACAGCTCAACCAGCCCAAAAGACAGAATTGATGGCCAAGTAATACATACCCTCATGTGGCTTATTGTTTTTAGAGTGTGTTAAAGAATTACAACAGACTGTTTGGAGCCTTAACAATCGCTGATTTTGTATTGAATTATTTTTTAAAAAAAGGAAAGAATTTTTCTTTGTATGTTAGCGATATGCCAGGAAAAATACTTCATGGAGAATGAAAACATTTTAAGGGTCAATTTGTAATATGATAGGTGCCATTGGACATAATCGTGAAGCCATTATTATCTCTAAAGCAGTACAGCCAAGGTGACTCAAAGGAAGGCACAGGGAGGAGACAAGTCAGAGCAAACTAAGGTATCCTAATTTGATCAAAAATCTCTTCTCATTAGTGAGAACTCGGCTGCTACTTCCCTGGGATTTTGGTGTGTAGGAGTGATCATAACCCTGGCCAACTGGAACATAAGCTTCTGGACAATCATTGCCCACAATATAATGGAGAACAGAACTGGAGGAAGCAATGCATTCATTAAGCTGACATTTTGACAACCTGGCTTGGGCACCTTCATCTTTAAATATCTGTTCATTTTAAAAGCACATGTCGCCTAAGCTCTCTGAGGTCAGGAAATAAATGATAATATAGGGCTCTCTCTAGGCAATGTTGTCATTGGTAGTGTATATAAACTCATGGAGTTAATAGAAGTACATACATATACATTTATACCCATATAACATACTATGTTCTTATAAATATGTATGCATATGCATGCACATATATGTGTGTATGCATATGCATACATATTTATATCATATTTATATATACATATATGGAAAAAAAACAGGCAGAGAGGAGACAGCAATGAGAACTTTAAAAACAGCAAGAAATCCATGATCCATGTTTTAATACTTTGACATTCCAATCAGAAGGTTATCAAACTCTTCTAAAGACTACTAAGAGAAGGAAGTCTTAGACTCTACTAAGCTTTTTCTTTTTGCTAATGAAATTTCCACCACTTCCCAAAATCTGCAGGACAAGGCTCCCCACTAAAGTACACTGCTCTACCTTGACATGAGGCAGTAGGAGACATTTACCCCAATTAGTTTTTGGAACAAACAAGAAAGGAGAAGGAAATATCAAGAGAGGAATATTTTTAGTTTCTCTTCTATAGGACAAGGCAAGATGATGGACCTGGCATCTCTGGTTTGTCTTTTAGACTTCCAGGATGCTTAAAAACCTGAAACAGACAAATAGTGATGTACATTAGTATTTATAGTGTATCCTCATGTGTAAAATGGGATAACAGAAGCACCTACCTTTCAGGCTTTAGGAAAGATGAAATAAAAAGAAAACCTTGTTCTATGTAAATGTCTGATAGTAGTCAGCAAGCATTTAAGTACTTATTAAGAACCAGTCATTGTGCTAAGTCACCATTATAAGGGATTTGGGGCTGACCAGATTTACAAATGTCACAGCCCTGTCCCTCATAAAGACATGATGAAGGACCAGAGCTGAAACATACCAGAGATCTAATAGCTGAAATCTGTTAAAATTTAGTAGGACTTATAGTAATATGCACAAAGGAAGAGAGGGAGAGAAGAGAATATGTTGTATGCATATGTGGGGGGAAGAAGGGATATCTGGGAGTGGGAGAAAGAAGACCATAAAAACCACTGATCAAAAAGAATAATTAGGAAGTTGTAAACTGAATCTGGAAACTAAGAATTCAAAGCTGTTTGGGTTGGGTTGGGCTGTCAGGGAAGGGTAAATGAAAGGAGAAATATCATGGATGGGAAAAGAACAAACAATATCTTACAACTGTTGATTGTTTATAAAAAAGAAAAAAAATGCAAGCATTTATTAAACTCCTACTGTATACCTAACAATATGCTAAGCACTATGTAGTAGTAGTAGTAGTAGTAGTAGTAATAGTAGCAGCAGCAGCAGCAACAGCACTAGCAGCAGTAGCATAGTAGTAGTAGTAATAGCAGTCATAACAATAGTAGTAGTAGCAGCAGCAACAGTAGTAGTAGCAGTAGTAGTAGTGGGGTGGGGATAGTAATAGTAATAATAATAATAATAATAATAGTAGTAATAATGATAATTAACGTTTAAATAGTGCTTATATCTCAGGCACTGTGCTAAATTCTCATTTAATCCTTATAACAATCCAGGTAGATAGGTGTTACTATAATAATCCCATTTTATAGTTAAGAAAACTGAGATAGTCAGTTATGGGAGTTAAACCCATAGTTACACTATAGCAGAGAATTAATAAAGGTAATAATGATGATGATGATAAATAACATTTATAGTTCTATATTTATATTTATAGTGTAACATATATCATTTATAATTGAGAAAACTGAAGTAGTCGGTAGTTAAGTGACCTAACCAAGATCACACAACTAATAATACAGTAATATTAATAATAATATGATGGATAATGATGATATAATTAGTATTTATATAGTACTTACTATGTCCCAAACACCATGTAGATCCTTAGTATAATGCTGTAAGAATAGATACTATTATTATATCCATTTTACAGATGAAAAAATTGAGACAGAGGTTAAGTGTCTGAAAGATTAAAAAAACTGATATCCTTAATTTGGTTTCTTTTTCTAGAAATGGGAATTCAGACATTAACTTAGTTAAGTTCTCAGCCTCTAATGCTATAACTAATTTAAGCCATTCCAAACTATGCTATTTTAAAAATAAGATCTTATCTGTTAGCAACCCATTCTGGTATTTGAATTGTTTATCTGAAAACAGGAAGCCATCTCATTTGTTCCCTAGTCATCTGACATGATATATTCTTCCTTTTGCTCAGGACACCTCCCTAGAGTAGCAGCTTCCTGAATTTGGCTAGGTCGAGGCTCAGATATAAGTCAAAATTAGAGCAGGAAATGGGGTGGGCTGTCATTTGCAAACCTTTAATCTTGTCAGATTCCTTCAATCAATAAATAAGGAAACTGAATCCAGTAGAGTTATGTGACTTGTCTAAGAGCACAGTTATCTAGTGAGATAAAAGAAGTTTGAAACTTAGTAGGTTTTGTGGTATGGTGGATAGAGGAAGGGGATAGGGTCAGGAGTTCAAATATAGACTCAGAAACTTTTAAGCTTTGTGATCCTGGGCAAATCCCTTAACCTTGTCTGCCTCAGTTTCCTCATTGGTAAAATAAGCTAGAGAAGGAAATGCATTATCTTTGACTAAAAAAACCCCAAATTGAGTCATGAAGAGTTGTACACTCAACAACAGGTTATGGTTGTTCTTTTATCAAAGTTAATGAATAAAACCCTTCTCTTGCCTTGGTATCATTTCCTTCTCATCACCAAGTCCTCAATTTTCAGGCCAGGATCTGACCATTTTGTAGCTAAGTCAGTTGCTATTGATTGTCTTAAATCCAATTTATTGAGCAACTGTATTAAGTACCTACTTTGTAAAGAACAACAGGAACTGTTAAGAGTGGAAAATTTAGAAGGAAAAAAAAACTGTAGTCATTGTATTCATGGACTTTATAGTTTAATGAGGGGGACAGGACATATACCCAGATAACTTCACTTTTTGTCATAGCTTCCTCAATGCATTGACAATGTGATAGGACTACAGAACTAATTGGAAAGGATCTTACCAACCAATTGTGAACAATTGCCTTCTTTTTACTTATGAGGAAACTGAGGTCAGAAGAGATTAAGAGAATTAGTTCAATAGACCTATTTGTACAAAGTAAGTGATTGTCAGAAGCAAGATTTGAATCCAAATTCTCTGATATACTCTATATATAATAGATATATATAATAGATAAACTCTAAAGTTTATTTTCTACCCTGACACTATCTTGAATATTCTCTACTATTTAGATTCTCTTTGGAGGTTTGTCATTGAAAAGTTTCTCACCATGAAGTCAATCTGATGAGGTGTCTTTCTTCCCTTCATTATAGTAGACTTCATATGGTGGATATATGGTTGGTTACTAGGCTTGTAACCCATATCTGTGTAAACTGGTAATCTGGTGACATAGCATTTGATTATTTAGGGTTCTTATTACATTGCAATGAGACTTCAGGACAAGACTCCAGAGCAGAGTAGATAAAAATAATAAAATGATAAAAAAAAAAAAGATGAATACATTGTTTGGGGGACCATATTTGTGATTTCATTGGCATAGGGAATACCTGATAAGGATCTACCTGTATTTTTAGTTGCCTGGGGACATTGAAAAGTTAAAGGACTTACCCAGATCACTATAGCCAGTCAGCATCAGAGTCAATACTAAAATCTAGACCTTTTACAAAGAAACTACACTTATAGTTCTAATCAAAGAACCATGGAGACTGACTATGGATCAAAACATTGTATTTTCATTTTTTGTTTGTTTGCTTTTTCCTTATGTTTGTTTTCCTTTTGGTCTGATTTTTCATACACAACATGACAAATATGGAAATATGTTTAACCTATATCAGATTGCTTGCTGCCTTGGGGAGGGGGGAAGGTAAGGGAAAGAGGGAGAAAAATTTGGAACACAAAATCTTACAAAAATGAATGTTGAAAACTATCTTTATCTGTATATGGAAAAATAAAATATTCCTGAGAAACAACAGAGATTGCATCATCATCATCATCATCATAATTATAGCAATTGTATAGCACCAACTACAATACTAAGTACTTCACAAATATTTGATGTTGTTCACCACAGCTCTGTAAGGTAGGTGCTGTTATGATCCTTACTTCACAGTTAAGGAAACTGAGGCTCAGTAATTTGCCCAAGATTATAACGAGTAAATAGATTACATAATTATAAATATATGAATCCATGCCTTTTTGACTCCAGGTTTAGTATCCTATCCACTAGATACCTATCTATTATGCCCCTCTGGTTTACAGGTTAATAACATTAGAAAGGTATAAAAAAAGCATCATGTGAGATGCAAGAGAGACAAGGTGATTACAAACTCTAGAAATTAAGCAAAGTTTTATGGAGAAGATGACTCTAGGGCAGAACTTTAAAGATGAGCAAATAGACAGATATTCAGCAGACAAAGATTTATTCTATTAATGTGATATAATGTGAGCAAATATCTAGAGTTATAAGTTCTGGAGAACCAAGAACAGTTCATTTTTAGCTAGAATATTGACCATATGGTGGTGAAGAATATAAGGTAAGGCTGGAAAAGTAAAACATTGTCAGCTTGGGGAAGTCCTTGACTCATGCAAAAGAGTTTGAAATTAATTTAGTAGTCCATAAGGAATCACAAGGTTTTTGCAAAGACATGACATAACCTGATCTAGCATATGAAGAATTTAATTGAGCGAGGAGAAATAGAAGAGGAAAGAACTAAGAATTGGCAATCATAATAACTCAGGTGGGTAGCAATGAAAACCTATACAACATTATGACAGTAGGAATGTTAAATGGGAAGAAAAGTGAGAGGTATGGTTGGAGAGAGAGGGGGTAGAGTAAAAGAAGTGATCGAAAAGAAAGGGTCAAAGATTATATCTTAGTTTCAAATATAGGAGAGTGGATGAAAGGTGGCACCTTCAATAAATCTTCACTTGAGAACTCTTTAAAAGTATGTTTCTCATGCAATGTTAGCTGAAAAAGGAAAATTGCTAGAACTATTTTAAAGATCTGGCGTTATAGGCCTAATAATTATTTCTAAGATGAATAACTTTAAAATTAGAACATGGGCCCTGAAATGTTTCTTTAAAATTCTTCCATTTAATAGACTTTTCAACTTTCTATACCAGTTCCCACAATTTCTTTTTTTTTTTTTTACTAAAGCTTTTTATTTTCAAAATTTGTACATAGATAATTCTCAACATTCACCCTTGCAAAACCTTGTGTTCCAAATTTTTTCCCTCCCTTCCCCCACGCTCTTCCCTAAATGTCAAAGAATCCAATATACGTTAAACATGTTCATTTCTTCTATGTATATTTCCACAATTATCATGCAGCACAAGAAAAATAAGATCAAAAAGGAAAAAATGAGAAAGAAAACTAAATGCAAGCAAACAATAATTTTTAAAAAGTGAAAATGCTATGTTGTGATCCACACTCAGTCCCCATAGTCTGCTCTCTGGGTGCAGATGGCTCTCTCCATCACAAGACCATTGGAACTGGCCTTAATCATCTCTCAGTTGAAAAGTTGAAAAGTCCATCAGAATTAATCATCATATAATCTTGCTGTTACAATGTACAGTGTTCTCCTGATTCTACTCACTTCATTTAGCATCAGTTCATGTAAATGACTCTTGGCCTGTCTGAAATCATCCTGCCGATCATTTCTTATAGAAATGATCCATAACATTCACATACCATCACTTATTCAGCCATTCTCCACCTGATGGGCATCCATTCAGTTTCCAGTTTCTTGTCACTACAAAAAGGGTTGCTACAAACATTTTTGCACACGTATGTCTCCCACCCCCCCTTTTTTTTTGCTCTCTTAGTTCCCACAATTTCTATCTCCAGAGCTAAGTCATAAGTGTTATTTCCCCAAACTGGAAACTCAATATTTATTATGGCCATTTCTAGCCTCAGAAACTGTGATAAAATTCAGTTGAGTCCTTTCCATAGAAAAGGGCCCCTCAGAGACCAAACAACAGGCTTTCTTAACAGGAGGATTCCAAGAAATATTAAATGGAAATGCTTGGTTAAAAAAAAACTTAGTTTTTTAAAAAAGCATTTTATTTTAAAAGTTTTAAAGGAAAAAATTTAGGCACCTCTCAGTTTGATAATTGTGAAAATTAATAATAATTTGTATGGTAAATGATTGATAAGCTGTGGCTAGCACAATGCATTATATAAAGAAGATTATTAATAAATGTTTGTTGAAACTCTGAGGTACTATTTTATACCTATCCAAGTGGCTAATATGACAAAAAAGGAAAATGTTGGATGTTGGAAGAAATATGGAAAAACTGGGATAGTAATGCACCATTGTTGTATTTGCCTTTTGCAAAACACCAAATCTATATTTACACATTGTTACATATATTTACATTTGTTTTATATAATAACATTCCTTGACTAAATTGAAATATGTCATAAATGCTAATGTTCAGTTGGTAGAGTTGTAAACTGATCCAACTATTCTGGAGGGCAATTTGGAACTACGCCTAAAGAACATCCAAATTGTGCATACTATTTTACCCAGCATATACTTTTACTGCTTATAGGCCTGTATCACAATGACATCCAAAAATCAGAAAAGGATCTATTTCTTCAAAAATATTTATAGTAGCGCTTTTTTGTAGTAGGTAAGAATTGTAAATCAAAGGGATACTCATCAACCAGGGAACACTAAACAAGTTGTGGTATATGATTGTACTGGAATTTTATAGTACTATAAGAAATGACAAACAGGATGATTTCAGAAAAACCCGGAAAGATCTACATAAATTGATGGATAGTGAAGTGAACAAAACAAGGATTATGTTAGACATAATAACAGCAGTATTGTTTGATGAAGAACTACAAATAACTTCACTGTTCTCAGCAATACAATGATTCAAGGCAATCCCAAAAGCTTAATGATGAAGCATACTATCTTCTTCCAGAGAATGAACTGATATTGATTGAATACAAACTGAAGTATGCTGCTTTTCACTTTCTTTCATTTTTTAAAATTTGTGTCTCCTTGTATAAAATGATTAATATGGAAATGTTTTACATAATTGCACATGTATAATCTATATCTGAGGAGAGGGAAGAGAGAAGTAGAATTTGGAATTCAAAGCTTTATATAAAAATGTCTTAATAATTGAAAACAAATATTTATTGAAGGGATTAAGGATGAAGTGGTTTAAAAGATTCTGGAATAGAAATCAAGATATCAGAGTTCTAAAACCTGATTCTGTTTATGTAGTTTAGGACAAATTGTAGTTTGCAGAATCATACAAGAGATTTTAGAGTCTATTCTTATTTAACCTACAACTGAGTGAAAGTTAATCTTTACAGTACAACTTATGGCTCTAGAACCTCTGCTTGTATAAACACAGTAAGAGAACTATTGCTTTCCAAGGCAACCCAATACACCTTTGGAGAGTTCTATTAATTTTTTTTTTATGTCAAACCCAAATATGCTTCCTTGAGACTTTTTTTATCCAATTGTTTGTAGTCTTATCCTAAATGAAAACAGATCTAATCCGTCTTGCACACAATGACCCTTGAGATACTTTAAAGGAAGTCGTCATATTCTTTCCCTGTCTTCCCTTCTTCAATTTAAACATTCCCACCCAATTCCCTCAACTGATTCTCATAATATGTAAGTTAGATGAATTTGGTTGACCTCCTCTGGATGGTCCCCAGTTTATCAAGTAGCCAGAATTAAAGTACCCTAAATATAGTATCCTGCAGAGTACAGCAGGCCTACCACCTGTTTACTCCTGGACACTTAGCCTGTCTAAACACAATCCAAGATTACACTGACCTGTATGGGGGTGTCATATCAGAGTGTTGACACATTAAAAGCTTTTAGTCCACTAAAATACCCAGAACTTTTTAGAAATAAATGAAAATAAGCAAGATCAGCAGAAGGGGAAACTTGAGGCAAAAGATAATGAATATTGTTTGGGACATGTTGAGGTTGAGATGTCTACAGCATCCAGTTCTAAATACTTATTAAGCCATTGGTAACGTGAGACTGGAAGTTAGAAAAGAAATTAGGGATAGATGTATAAATCTGGGAATCATTAGCATAGATATGGTAATTAAACCCATGTGAGCTGATTAGGTCATCAAAAGAATATAGAGAGAAAAAGAAGAGAGGTTGTGGGGGTGGAAGAAGGAAGGGTACTCTTACTTAAGAGTTAGCTCTGATTTAGCAAAGGAGACTGAGAAGTGATCAGAGCAATAGGAGGAAATGCAAAAATATCCATGAGGCTACAGAAGATGCACAAAAATACAGAGGTCAAAAAGGATATTGTAGAAGGGATTTTTATTCAGGTAAAATTTGGACAAGGTATAACTGTTAGATCTTGTGGTTCAGTGATTCTTCTCTTTCAAACTCCCCAAAGTTTAAGTGATTAGAAAAAGGTTGAGTAGTTAAATCTTCTTACCATAATTATCATCGACATTTACCTGGAATAGTATTGCTATCCCTTCTTTGATGCTGCTTTTGCCTTCAATATAGCTTTTTAAAAAAGCTTTCTTTTTTGTTGTCCTTTCTATTTACTACCTGTTAGTTGTTTTTGAGTTGAGGCTGACTCTTTATTTTGTCTAACTTTCTTTGGAGTTTTCTTGGCAAAGATAATGGAATGGTTTGCCATTTTCTTCTCCAGATCATTTTACAGATAAGTAAACTGAGGCAAACAGGATTAAATACTTGCCAGGGTCACGCAACTAGTAAGTGTCTGAGGCTGAATTTGAACTTAGATCTTCCTGACTTCACTGTATTTATTTTACCACCTAGATGTTCCATTTATTACTAACCTAAGCATATATTGTTCTTTGGTACTTGTAACCCTCTTGTAAGATTTTGCCACATCTTGCTTCCATGACAGATTAGTGAACTATTTTCCTAATTATTTATTTTTCCTTTAATTTGTGTATGTATGTGTTTGCCCAATGAGAACAACTCTGTTTCTCTAACTTGTCTCTTTCTAGCCATCTCCACAGTGAGTCACACCCAAGCCACTTCTCCACTCTCTGGTTCCCTTGAATGAAAATATTTTATTAATGGACAATCTTAATCCCTCACCCTATTGTATATATTTGCAATAAGGCAAACCCTTTTAGAGCCATATTCTAGTTGAGTATTATTTTGCCTCGCTTCAGTGGCAACTATGATGTCACTTTTACTTCCTTCAATGAATCAGTCAACAAACATTTATTAAACACCTATTGCTTTATTTTTTAGCTGTCATGGTATATTCAGTGCGTAACAAAGTTTCTGGAACATAGTTGGTGTTTAATAAATTGAAGGAGGCAAAACTGACTTCATAATTGTCACTGAAGTTAGATAAAATGAGAGTTCTTACTGGAATATGGCTCTAGAAGGGTCATCTGAGATATTGTGGTCTCCAACCAAAGCCTTGGTATATTTTGAATCTGCCTTTTATAAGAGAGCTCCTATCCTTCCCTCAAGCAAGTAAATTCTTCCCTGTTGGTTTAGCCTGTTGCTAATAACCCTCTTCACTACAAACAATGTAGACTTCATGATTAGTCACAAATAGAAGGCTCCATCTCTTGCTCATTAAGGTGAAGAACAGAGAAGTTTAAATGTAATTGTTCTGTGTAGAAAAGGGTAATTATAGTTCTACAATTTCACTGGGGGGAGCAGTAATTAATTATTCATTACATAACTCTATAGTAGGGAAACAGCCAAACCTGCCTCTAAGAACAAGGCATTGTTTCTTTTTAGGAATAGGTTATTGAGAAGTGTCAGGTTGATTATTTAGAGACTTGATTACCTAGGTTACCAGATTATCTCTGTCCTTGCCTTGGCTCCAGATGCTTGTCTGCACTGTTTAAAAATGGAGATACACATAGATCATAGCTGCTTGTTAAGGTTTGGGGATGGAACAAGTGTGGTGGTTTATAGTGAAGAGGAAAAATAAATCTTGAGAGTCTCTATAGAATCCATCCATACTTACAATCCTGAATTATGAAGAGTTGAGTATATTCCCTGAGAAATTCATTTTTAGCTTAGGTATATATTTTTGGACTTGGATGATGGAGGAATTTGTTTTGGCTGGCTCCATATTTGTTACAAGGGTTTTATCTTTCTTGT
The DNA here is from genome assembly GCF_016432865.1 of Antechinus flavipes. Lineage (NCBI taxonomy): Eukaryota > Metazoa > Chordata > Mammalia > Dasyuromorphia > Dasyuridae > Antechinus > Antechinus flavipes. The sequence goes on along the minus strand of NC_067399.1, from coordinate 159,130,042 downwards.
TTTTTTTTTTCTTTTTTCAATGTGAGTGGGGAAGTAAGAGTGAAAATAAATGTTTATTAATTGAAACAAAATAAAAAATTAGTTACATAAAATTTTTGTCAATTGAAAATAATTAGCAAAAATCAATTAACAAGCAAGAGGCAATATAGTAGCAGGGGAAAAAAACTTTTTCTAGAAGTCAAGAGAATTAGATTTGGATCCTGATTGTCACTAATAAGATGGTTGACTTTGGCCAAGTGGTTCAACTTTTCTGCGCAATGGTATCAGTGAATGTAGAGTCAGAATTTTGTACAATCCTTTTGGAATCACAATCTCTGGCTTAGTTTTCTCACCTATAAAATTAAAATATTAGTGGCACCTACCTCCCAGGATTGTTGTGAGGCTTAAATAAATTAACTTTTGCAAATGTTAAAGTTATAAATATGCTAGCTTTTATCATCTATTATTATATAAGTTTTTGTGTTTACTATGAAGGCATGTTTTACTACACTTAATGGATAAGGAGAAGGCGATCTAAGCTTGAGACTCCATCCTGCTGCTAACTTGTATGATTTGGGAAAACTCAAGAAGACATACTTCTAAGCCTTTGCAGAAAAAGACTCAAGTTAAAAAAAAAAGAAGAAATTGTTTGAACTATGTCATTTCTAAGAGCATTTCTAACTTTCATGGTCTCATACTAAGGACTTCGCAAAGGATTTGAATTTGGCACTAAAAAAGAATCTCATCTACTCCCAAAGCCCTAAATAAATCTACTTGTAAATCTAATTTCTCTTAAGTATGAAGTGTCTCTTAAACCCATCTCTATCTTCTGGTCATACCCATCTGAATGTCCTAATCATACTTGCAACTCAATATGTCCAAGGCTCAACTTATTATCTTCACATTATACACTTAAATGAGCCTGTGTTCCATTGAATCAAATAAGGAGGTGATGAATATTTGAAGAAGAGGAAATTATACTTTTTGTATCCCTGTATAGGGAAATTGTATAATTTTTTTTTTACTTGAGTCTTTTTCTGCAAAGGCTTAGAAGTATGTCTTCTTGAGTTTTCCCAAATCATACAAGTTAGCAGCAGGATGGAGTCTCAAGCTTAGATCTCCTTCTCTTTATTGTACATAGATATTTCTGTGGCCACATTCCATCCTTAGTCATTGTTAACCAAAAGGATTGCCAGTATGATTAGGTGAGACCAGGATGATAAAATATCCCAGTGAAAAATTAGAGATCTTGAGAATTCACTGGTTTGTACTTACGACTTAGAGCTGACAAAGATGTTAAGGTCATCTAATATAATCTTCTCATTTTATTGAAGAAAATTAAAGCCAGAGATGTCAGAGGGTCTGACCCAGTTTTTACAGCTAGGTTAAGAGGTAGAGCTCTGATTTCATTCCAGATCTATTAAATCCAGATTTGGTTCTCTTATCCATTATACTGTGTTACACCCAACAGATGAATTAGAGTATGATTGTCTTCCAGGAAATTTATTTGCTTTTATCTTAGAACATTGTAAAATTCCTTTAGATGATAATCTCCTTTCCCCAAATTAAAACACCTTTCAAATCATACAGTGATTTCATCAAAATAACAATTACATACTATTCCATCTCAACTTAGATAGCTCTAAAGTAAAGTCTATACAAATCAAATGAGGGCTTACTTCATGGCATCACAGATTTGGGACAGGAAGGGAGAGATCTTAATGATCTTTTAACCAACTTCTTCATTTCATAATTGAGGAAACTGAGGCCCTAAGAGATCAAATGAATCTCTGAGATCACCTGAGCAGAAGAAATTATAGATGTTTCTGGAGGACACTGATTCTGTAACAATTCTTCAAAGACACAGGAAAAAATTGAATCTGGAATAAATTTAATACATATTCATATTTCAGTAATTTAACTTTTTTCAGTAGAAAAGCTCATGAACATTGAGGCCTGAAAAGAAGTTATATTTTTGTTGACTCAGAACCACAAATGATTCTTAGGATTACAGTTTGTCATCATCCTTACTATCACTTGAAAATACATTTTTAATGAAATGTTGCAATAAGAATTAGTGGTGACTAGTGCCAGAAAATCTCAAGAGGGAGATCCAAAGGAACATAGGTACCAACACCAAATTACTTCTGTATTGGAGCCAGTTTATACTGGCAGTGATGGCACTCCTGCTTTGTGCATTATCCCTTATCTAATCTGCATCTTGTGGCAGCATCTTTTCTGTGGAATCAGTGTGAAGCCTGATGAGAATACCAATTTTTTTTTCTCTTAATCTAGGCCTTATCAGCTCTCAACTGAACTTGACAATGGGCTTCTATCCATCATTCCTTCTTGAATGAATGAATGAATGAAAAAGGACTCATTAAATGCAGACTATATGTCTGAACTGAACTAAGCTCTGAGGATTCAAGAGCAAGCAAGCAAAATTGTCCCTTTTTTCGAGGAGGTTTCATTCTAATAGGGGAAGAGAATAAATACAAGTTAGAACTGGTAGGGATCAGGCAGACTTAGGGAGTCGTGCAGTTTGGAAGTGTTTGGGAAGTGGGTCAGGTCCTGATAAGATAAGCATTATCAAGACCAGAGTCTCAATTCTGGTGCAAGAAGAACTAGGATGGCCAGAATCCAATAGTTAGAAATGACCAGCAAGTGTTGTAATCATCTGGTTCAGGTAAAGACCCTTAAGCACCCTTTAACCAAAAAAATTGTTAAAAAATCTTGAGCAGCATACAGCATCAAAATTAAAATTTTTTGCCTACCTTTCAAAACCTATGCAGGATCATTCTATTATCAACTAATTACTACATTGACTAATATGTTAATTCATTTATTAGTTCATTTAGTCTTGTAAGAGCCATTTATTAAGTTTTTAAAACACGCCACAATATTTGACTTCTTTTATTACTTCTCCCTAATACACACACTATTTATTCAGTCAACTTGTTTCCTAAATTTTCCCCCAATAGGCTCATTCCCACCTCTGGGTTTGAGTTTATGTCAGTTTCCTTGACAGGTGTGCCTTCCCATTTCCTTTCTGCCTATCCAAATCCTATTCACATTCTTGAAGAGTCAGCCTATGTCTTACTCATCTCTGTGAAGCTTTCCTCGACTGTTCTCGTTGCTCTTTTCCGCTCCTGAACTCATACAGAATCTCTAATTTATATGTAACAATTCACTACTTCATGTCTTATATTTCTCACTGTTGTTTCATATGCATTTCTCTTGTCTGCAAAGCCAATTATGAATTAGAGAGAGCTCTTTTAATCCTTGAGATGGCTATGTTGTAATGATACTAAACTTATGTAGCTCATAAACTGGCTCTGAAAACAATTCCTAAAGTAATTCTATTTTTAAAAATGACAATTCCACTTAAATAAGTTCAGAGTCTTTCAAAATAACTACTTTGAAGATACTTATTCTTGTTTGCATGCATGTTGAAGAAAAACATGAGTTTCATCATTTTGTAGTCATCCCAATATATCCCTGGCAACCCCTAGCATATATTGAGCATACAGTAGGCACACATTGTTTACTGATTACTTTGGCAGAAAACCAGTAGAAATTCTATGCTCTTTGATTATGTCATTTATATTAAGTGACCATGTTTCAAGTTCATAAATGAACTGGCCTCAGAATTCCAATCACTCAATAATAACCTCTCTAGTATATTTTTGAGCTTTTAAAAAATGCTATACCTCTTTAACACAAGTTGTCTGAAGAGGGTAGCTATATACCCTGATTCTGTCTGAGGTCAACTTTTGACTGCCATTTCTTTTCCAGAGATTTCAGCCAGCCATCCTGACTTGTTTTAAAAAGGTTCAGGACTTTTTCTTTTTTAATTTACATTGCTTTCTGTGTGCCAAGAAGCTCTAGTACACCATAAACTCTCCTCCCTCAAATCAGATGGAGCAAAATTTTTGTGCCAGCCAAAGCCAGGGGAGGAAAACAGAGGCTGTGAACAACTTGTCTTTCTAATCTTCTTGAATCTAGTGTTAGAATGTAGTATAGAATAAAGCTGGGGTTTTAATTAGACAGCTTCTTATGGAATCACTGTTTTAGTGCAATTAAAAAAAGATTTAGAACTCTTAGTTGTAATGGAATCACAGAAAATTGAATAGCAAAGGTTTTTGTGGGTGTTTGGTATTTTTCCTCCATTAAACTGCCATGGGTGCTTTTGATGAACGTGTTATCTTTTACAATTAGCCATTTCGTTTTGCTCAGTTTCTCCCCAGTTTCTCATCCTTTATGCTAGGAAATCCCCTTGAGATTTCCCTGGTGTTCTCATTTTGATACTTTTTACCTCCTTATTTTCAAGAAACCCTAGTACCTTAAAGACAAAAGACATTTTGTAGAGTATTTGTCATCCATCTAATCCAATGCTTATCAATTTTTGTTCACCTTTTGCCTCCTTCCTTTTGATTATTTCATCCACTTTATTAGTTGATATCCTTATCAGTGAAGGAAATAAGCAGAGGGAAAAAATAGGGGGGGTGTATGTGTGTGTGTGTGTGTGTGTGTGTGTGTGTGTGTGTGTGTGTTTGTGTATTTAATGGTTAACCTTCTTTTGTACAAGTTCTGGAAAACTGTTTTATGGACAAGGAAATTAAAACTGTGGATTCGGTGAAGCTTGAGATATGAATGGAGGCAAAGGATGCAATCTTTGAGTTTCACTCATCCATGTCACCATTAATTTGGGAGCTTTCCCCGTCTTCCTGCACTGTAATTACTTTTGGATAATATGACCAGGTCTCACTCATTTATAGTCTGTATTTTAACCTTTAGTTCTTATGTTATTTTTCTCATTGAGTCCTGGGGAATTCTTCCTCAAAGCAGGGGAGGATATTCTTAGACTTATTCCTTTGTATATTCCATAGAGCCTACAGTGCTTAGCATATGGTAGGTATTCAGTAAGTGCAGGTTGGTTTGGTTTCTGTCATATTCCTCCAGCTGGGACTAGTCTGTTAATCTTTATCAATCAAAGTCACAAAGAGACATTGGAAGGGCAGCTGGTCTTTTGGGGCAAAGTAAGTTCCAGAACCCAGACAGACATGAGCTTCTTGAGTTATCTTCTGGTAATTTTTGCAGCCTGGTCTGAGGAAGGACAAGTTAATGAGATTTTCATTGCATTGGAGTTAAAATTTTGGGTCAGTTTTGTGTCGTTCAATTTGTTCTGGTTGTATTTGTAAATATTACCTTTGTGTTGAATGTGTCTGCAGTATCAAGGACAAAGTTAATTTATGGTACCATTACATTTTCCTTTGGTGAGGTTCTTGCTCAGAAATCTGGAGAAAAAATCATCCTTGAACAGTATAGAAGTCGGATACCAACTCTTATTTACTAGCACTCAGCTCCTAACCCATCAAAAGAAAGTTTTCTCGAAAGAAAAAAATAAATCAATAAGAAGTAGGCATTCTGAATCAGGCAAAACATAACATTTTAAGGCTCCCTACAGTTTCCAACAATCTTCCAACATCCTACAGGAATTAAAAAAAAAACACACACCCTTGTTTTTTCATCATCAACAAAAATAAGCAAGTTGTGGCGTTTATTCGTGTGCCTTTCAGTCAATTTGTGCCTATGATGAAAAATTTCACAATGTCATTCACAATCCCTCGTTGAAAGGACTTTTCAGTGCCATTCATGTGAGCCACACAGAGAAATCTACTCACTGTCCTCCAGTGTTTCTTCCATGGTTTGGAATGGTTTCAGTCAGCACTTTCGTAGCACTATACATACAATTTTATTATTTTTTTTTTAGTAGAAGTAGTGACAGAATTATTCTCCTGAACCAAAGATTACAATTCTTCCAGTGCTTTAGAAGTAGAAAAGCCTCCTCCTAATTAAATCTTTTCCTTACTGTTTATAACCCTAATTGTTTTTGTATATATAGTGATTTTACAAGAAGAAGGTTCATTATGTCTGAGTGAGGAAAAGGTGGTAATATGTCAAAGTATGCTGTTTATTCCAACCACTCAATCTTGTCCTGCCCTTCCCTGAACTTATTCAGGCCATACCCTCTCCCTGAAAAACATTCTCCTTCCACATATTTCTCATTTAACATCTTCCTCTTCCTGCAAGATTGAGCTCAAGTAAAGGTCATCTTTACCATGAACTATCCTTTGCTGATGTTGGCTCAAAGCCATTTCTTCCTCCTTAAGTTTTCTTCTGTTTGAATTCTAGCTCCACCGCTTGCTAACTAGATGACATATTTAACTTTTAGTATCAGTTAGCTTTGCTGAATCTCAGTTTCTTTCTCTATACAATGGGGATAATGAGATCATCTCTACTTCTTTCACGGAGATGTGGTGAGGAAGGCCCACACTTGACCAATATTAATAAATGAGAAGAGGGGAAAGGGATTGAGGGCATGCAAATAGTAAGAAATGACAGGTGACAATTAATAGCCTCTTAGTAGAAAGATGCCAGGAAAATTATAAAAAAACAGACCAAGAACTAAAAAAACATAGCACTCTAGGCCAGTTACTCCTACACTCTTCAGTAGTTCCTGACATCACTATGGTTTGGCACAGTAAAGTGTAACACTTGATGTTCATAATGATCATCCAGACCCATTAAGAGCATATTAAACTATTCACTAGAGTTTATTTAAATATGTTGAACATTTTTGTAAAACCTAAATGATTCATTAGCCTAAAACTGCACTAAGACTTCTGGAAGATCATATAGTGTGGATGACTCTGTGTGTGTGTGTGTGTGTGTATGTGTGTGTGTGTGTTTGCTAAAAGGGAAAACCTTCAACTACATAGAATAATTGGCTATCCTAGTAACAATCTCCAGAAAATGAGACATAGCATCATGCTATGGAAGGAATACTGAATTAGCAAAATATCCAGGTTTAAATGGTGAGACAACCTGTGGGGTCCGGAGCATAGCATGCTCTTTGGGTTTTAGCTCTCTCATCTGAAAGGAGCTCTGAAGTCCCTTCCTATTCTAAATCTATGAGCATCCTATGATGCTGAAAATCTGGAAAATTGAAGCCTTTTATAGATCCTAAAGTATGCATAGTCTGGAAGACTTGCAGCTCCCCTGGGAAGATGAGAAAAGGGTAGGGAAAACACCAAATCTTCTTCCCTTTCTTCCTCCCTTCTTTCTTCTCTCCCTCCCTCTCTCCTCTCCTTTTCTCCCTTCCTCCCTCCCTTCTTTCCTGTCTTCTTTCCTTCTCTTCCTCCAACCTTCTTTCTTTCCTTATTCCCTTCCTTTCTCTCTGTCCCTTCCTTTTCTCACCCTTTACTTCCAAACAAGATTTTATATTTGATCCTAAAGGTAATATGGGGGCTATTGGAGTTTACTAGAAAAAGAGGGCTTGGTTATGTCTATGCTTCAGGAAGATTTATTTGACATCTGAGCAGAGAATAAACCAGAGTGGTGAGAGACTTAAGGTAGGGAGTCTTTTTGAGTGGCTCTAGACTTGGCTACCTCAGCTAAGTGCCTCATTTGCCTCCTCACTCCATTTCTGTAGACTTCTTCTCCCACTAGGGAGTTATTTTTCAAACCCTCTTTTTGGAGAAAAGCTCAGATGAGCCATTTTTTATTATGTGGATTTAACTACCATATTCCTAACTGGATATCACCTCTTTTCCTCTTTCCTCCTTTTATACTCTTCTGTTATATATAGTCTTTCCCATTAGAATACAAGTACCTTGAAAACAAGGACGGTTTTTTGTTCCTATATGTATCATTGGTGCTTAACACAGTACTGGACACATTGTAAGCATTTGATAAATATTTGTGAACTGTAGAAAACAAAAACTGGTCTATACTCGCTATTTTGAGGGAAACTGGGACTGTTAGACCACTTTAATTCTGACATTCTGAGATTTTGTAGGGCTAAAGTTCATTGAGTGTCTGAACTAAATCTAGTAATAATTAAGTTCATGGTATAAGGAGGCCACTGGGGTAACTTGGGAGGGGCAAGTTGGTCTGGTTCAAAACCAGACTGGATTAGAGTTTCTGTTGTGATTAGCAGTGGCCATGAGTAGGTACTGGACTTCCAGACAGAGTGAGATGAAGACATCCAGGCTCAAGGGGAAAAAAAAGAAAGCAGGAAAAGTAATTTTGCTTATGTTTTGGCTCCATTCACCCTAAGCTCGTACTATTCATCCACAGATAAAAAATTTAAAAAGTACATAGATAAGCATCCTTGGAACTTGCTAGGAGGCCACACTTATGCTCTACTGGATGTTGGATGTCATAAGGAGTAGGTCAATCTTTGTCTTTAGGATCCATCAGCAGTTGCAAAGATTTTCATCCAAAGAAATAAAAGTCACTTGAGAATAAAAGGTTGGCTGAAATGTAAATGCTTAACTAAGCCTGCTGAACTCCCACTGATCAGGGGACACTGTCTACTAATGACAGAATTCCTTCTTTCTCTGTTTGTGGTGAGGGATTTAATCAGGATGCATCAGTAAGCAAATATTTGGATTTCACTATGGAAAGTTCCACCAATTTACCACTTCATGTGGTAGCTCAGGCTTGGGGGTAGGGACCAGGAAGAAAAATGAACAATCTTTCTTATGAAAGATTCATGTTTTAGTATATTTACAAATTTTTAATACAGTGATTCTTGTTTGCTTTTAAATTTATTTTTATTAAAGGATACAGAGGCAATTATCTCTCACCATAGTCCAGCAGGGCTATATCCTTCTCTCCTCAGACATTACCTTTTAAACTAGATTTAAACTAGATTAAACTAGATTAGAAGAATTTTTCTATATTTCTTTTTTAAGATAATTTCATGCTATAAAGATTTCATTTCTTCTCCAACAAGTTAGAATTAAATAAATGCCTGTTAGGACTCATAGTGAAATATAAGGGGTGAATTCTTCTCTTTTGAGATTATTATCCTAGGTAGGAACTTCCAGGGCTCTGGGCTGTGGGAAAACAGCTTTCAGATCAATTTAATCAGAGCAGACAATGTGCAAGCTAGAGCTGAACAGCTCTTCTGGGACAGTTCCATCTGGTCAGGCAATAACAATGTGAATCTGGAATCACCATCACCTCCATCTAATTTAAGCATCCTGCTGGTCATTCTGATCAAGGTCAACTATTGAAGAAGATGATCAAGAACTATGAAATTTGTCCCATTTCCATCCAGAAGCAAATCTAAATTTGATTTCTTTCAGGTTTTTCATCAAAACAATGTGAGAAAAAAATCATACGAAATTTGATCATATGCTCATATATCCATATATATATATATTACATACACACACACACACACACACACACACACACACAAACATGCCCTATTCTGGAGGAACATGTATTCTACCGTATATTCTACAGTTCAAAGAAAGGATAGAGCTGATGCTTGTTGTGGATCAAACAAAAAATGGATTATGGAAAGAAGATTAAGTTGTCTAACTCTTATTTTACTTTTATTTTCTTTGTCTAGGAAAAGGTTCTTTTGATTAGATGAGACAGAATAAAAATGATTAATAGTGAGCTGAAATGCAAAATAAATAAGGAAGATAATAAGAGAGTATCCTGTTTAACTTCAAATTTGAATCACTAGACTCTTTCACCTTTGGAAATATCTTTACCAAAATATGGAATTTTCCCCCTGTTTTGCTTTGGTCAGAGAGATATCTAGAACAGATTGTTGTTGTTGTTCCCCTTTACTACTATACCATGCTTCCATGATAGGCTTGTGATATTTCTTGAGCTTCTTACTAAGTGGTATACCAGAGCCATCTCATTTCAGCTAGTAAGAACAGATTGCTAAGTTTACCAGTACATTTGCATCTAAGAAAGAAGCAAATAATTTTAAAAGGTGTGGGGGGGGGCGGTTCTTATAGTTTTGTTAGCTACCTAGACTTAAGAAAGTGTTGGAGGAAAGGTAATAATGCAGAATCAGCTTAAAACATTATTTTTTTGTGTGTGTGAAAATGCACTTCCTACTTTACTGCTACTGCTGCTGTTGCTATGTTCCACTTGGTCTACAATATATTCCATGGATACTATCAAATATTTCTGTCTCCATTAAGCTTTACCCAAATTATCTTTACCATATTTTCAACCCCTGGTTTCTGGTTTACATATCTTCTTAGTATACAGTGTTATTTGACTCACATTCCTCTTCACCCTTTGCTTTTTACCTATACTTTTTCATTTTGTATAAAGAACTAAGGAAACAGGTCTTTGAATACAAAATTTCCTCTTTAAGTTAGTATCTCTACTTGAGTCTTTTTTATTTATTACTAATTCTTTCTGTGTTTGTATATAGATATCTAAGCTCATGGGTTAAATCCTTTCTTGAATTTTGCCTCCTATAATTTGTTGGGTTCTGCTCTTTTTTTCTCATTGCAACTATCCCTTATGAATCTTGTTTTGTGGGTAATGTAGGCAGATTTCTGCAATTCCTTCAACCGTTTCAGTTTTAAACCCTTATTTTATACATTATCCTGAGCAGAAGCAATTTTTCCATCCTTAGTTGGGTAACCTCTATCTCTGGCCAGGTAACTGTCATTCTTGTATGTTAAGTCACATTCCAAAAATCCATATCAGATTCCTTTTCACTTATCACTGTTCATTATCTATGAACATATCTATCATATCTATATTATCCTCTTGATGGTTTTACTTTCAATTAGCAGCAGTGATATAAACACTACCTGTGCTTCTGATTTTTTTATTTTTTCTAGTATATTTATTTATTTTCAATATACATTATTTTATGAATCATGTTGGGAGAAAAAAATCAGAGCAAAATGGAAAAATCATGAAAGAGATAAAAAAACAGAAAAAAAAAAGAAGTGAACATAGTACATGTTGATTTACATTCAGTCTCTTTAGTTCCTTTTTCTGGATGTAGATGGCATTTTCTGTCCAAAGTTTATTAAGATTGCTTTGGATCACTGAACCACTGAAACAAACCAATTCTTTCATAGTCGATCATCACATATTCTTGCTGTTATTGTGTACAATGTATTCCTGGTTCTGTCTGTTTCACTCAGCATTAGTTTATGAAAATCTTTCCAAACTTAGCTTGTTCATCATTTCTATAAAACAATAATATCCCATTATCTTTATATACTACAATTTGTTCAGTCCTTCTCCAATTGATAGACATCTACTAATTTCCAAATTCATTGTTAACCACAAAAAGAGCTGTTAAAACATTTTTGCACATGTGAGTCCTTTCCCCTTGTTTCATAGCCCTTTGGGCATAGTTCCGGATTTATCTCCAGAATGGTTGAATCATTTCACAACTCCACCAACAACGTATTAGTACCCCAGTATGCTCACATCCCTTCCAACATTTATCATGATTTTTTCCTGTCATCTTAGCCAATCTAAGAGGAATGAGATGGTACTTCAGAGTTGTTTTAATATGTATTTCTCTAATCAGTAGTGATATAGAGCATCTTTTCATGGTTATAGATGGCTTTAATTTCATCATCTGAAAATTGTCAGTTCATATCCTTTGACCATTTATCAATTGGGGAATGGTTTATATTATGAATTTGACACAGTTCTTTACATATTTTAGAATGGAGACCTTTATCAGAAACACTGAATATAAAGATTCCCCCCCCCCAGCTTTACACTTACCTTTTAACCTTGTTTCTGTTGGTTTTGTTTGTGCAAAACCTTTTTAATTTAATATAATCAAAGTTGTCCATTTTGCCTTTCATAGTGTTCTTTAGTTTGTCTTTGCTCATTAATATCTCCCTTCTCCAAAGATCTGATAGGTAAATTATCCCTTGTTCTCCTAATTTTTTATGGTATCATCCTTTATACCCAAATCATATATCCAATCTGATCTTATTTTGATATAGGGTGTGAAATATAGGTCCATGCCAATTTTCTGACATATTATTTTCCAGTTTTCCTAAAAATTTTGTTAAAAAATGAGTTCTTATTCCAGAAGCTGGAGTCTGGGGGTTTATCAAATTATATATATATTACTAGAGGGCTTGATTATTGTATTGTTCTATATCTAATCTACTCCACTGATCCACCACTCTATTTCTTAGCCAGTACCAAATGGTTTTGATGACTGCTGCCTTATAATATAGTTTTAGGTTTGTTATTGCTAAGCCATCATCTTCTGTATTTTTTCCTATTAATTCCCTTGATATGCTTGACCTTTTTTCCTTCCAGATGAATTTTGATATTATTTTTTCTAGTTCTATAAAATAATTTTTAGGAGTTTGATTGGTATAGTGCTGAACAAGTAGACCAATTTAGGCAGAATTGTCATCTTTATTTTAGCAGTTCAACTTACTCATGAGCAAATGATGTTTTCCCCAATTATTTAAATCTGACTTTATTTGTGGGAGAAGTGTTTTATAATTATGTTCATATATCTCTTGCATTTGTCTTGGCAGGTAGACCCCCAAGTATTTTATTTTGTCTATGGTTATTTTAAAGGCAGTTTCTCTTCTGAGGGGTTTTTTCAGTAATATGTAATATGTAATTTCAGTAATATGTAGAAATGTTGATGACTTGAGTGGGTTTATTTTATATTCTGTAACTTGCATGAATTTTGAGTAGTTTTGGGATGATTTTCTAGCATTCTTTAAGTATATCATCATATCTGCAAAGAGTGATGGTTTTATTTCCTAAGTGACTATTCTAATTCTTTTAATTTCTTTTCTTATTGCTGATGCCAACATTTCTAATACAATGTGATGATGGACATTCTTGTTTTACCCCTGATCTTATTGGGAATGCATCCAACTTCTCTCCTTTGTAAATAATGCTTGCTATTGATTTTAGATAGATATTGCTTATTATTTTAAGGAAAGCTCTCTTTATCTCTAAACTCTCTGGTGTTTTTAATATAAATATGTACTATATTTTGTCAAAAGCTTTTTCTGCATCTATTGATATTATATATGATTTATATTGGCTTTGGTATTGATATGATTGGTTATGGTAATAGTTTTCATGATATTGAATCAGCTCTTTATTTGTGGTGCAAATCCCACTTGGTCATAATATATTATTCTGTTGCTAAGTTGCTGTAATCTCTTTGCTAATAGTTTATTTACAATTTTTGCATCAATATTCATCAGGAAGATTGGTCTGTAATTTTCTTTCTGTTTTGGTTCTTTCTGGTTTAGGGATTAGTACCATATTTGTGTCATAGAAGGAATTTGGCAGTACTTCTTCTTTACCTATTTTTCCAAATAGTTTGCATAGTATTGGAATTAATTGTTCTTTAAATGTTTGATAGAATTCACTTGTGAATCCACTTGCTTGGAGATTTTTGCTTACAGAATTCGTTAATGGCTTGTTCAATTTCTTTTTCTAAAATGGGACTATTTAAGTAATTTGTTTTTTCTTTTGTTATTCTGTGCAATTTATATTTTTTGTAAATATCCATCTATTTCTTTTTCTAATCAAATTAATCAAAATTGTATATATTTTGTTTGTTTTTTCTTAAAACTCTTTAGTTTTATTTATGGTTAGTTCAATAGCTTCAATTTTATTAATCTCTCCTTTGAGTTTCATAATTTCTAATTTGGTATTTAATTAGGGGTTTTTAATTTGTTCTTTTTCTAGCTTTTTTAGTTGCAGCTCTTTTATTTCTTGACCCCAATATCAGAATCCTTAAAAGTGCTTTCTAATGTATTGTTGGCACTATTATTTTGCCCACAGAATGGCTCAGAAATGAATTGTAATAATCAGACCTGCTTAAATAAGGTCTTCACATAACGAAGCCAGTCCTGCCACATGTCTTCAACCTTGGTACAAGCACAGGGATACTGTGAAGTCCTGTCTTGTCACCTTGTCTAGCAGTTATGGCTTCCAAGTCTCTAGGAGAGTCAGTGAAAAAGCTGAAGAACCTGGGTAAAGTCTGTTTCCCAGAACGTTGGAATTGGACCTTTCCCCCAGATAGGCCAGCTTGTTATAAATGATTCGTATTTCTGTCTAGGTGTATAGTTGTCAATACTGAGCTAAAAATGTAGTAAGTTGTACTGATAGAAAGGCTAGGTAAGACATTATGATGGTCAGCCATTCAGAATTAAAGTTGTTTTATTTTAAAAAAAATTTTTTTAGAATTAATTTTCTGTGATGCCTGACAGCTGGCTGCGTGGTCATTTGTATTTTCTGCCTAAAGAAATAAAGACAGAAAAGATACCAGATTTTCCCAAATGAAAAGAATATATAAAATCCCAACATTATCTTCAGCCCATAAAAAATCTAAAGAATTTATATATAGCCAACTTTATTTATCTTCCCTAATACTACAGAGATACTACTTTGACGTTTGACGTTACTTATGAGCATTTTTATAGAAGATAAAGTAAAAAATGGAGCTAAAAGCCTATGGTAATAATGCATAGAGATACATGTACCTATACAGACTCATAGTCTTTGGCATTCTAAATATTTGACTTATTTTGTTTTTTAAAATGTTAATGCTTTTATTCTCAGTGCTGAATTTTCTCCTTTTTTCTCCTTCTTTCCTTCATTGAGAAGGCAAAAAAAAGGAAGAAAGGAAAGTAGGTAAGAAGGTAGGAAGGAAGGAAGGAAAGAAGAAAAAAAGGAAGGAAGAAAGGAAGGAAGATAAGTAGAAAGGTAGAAAGAAAAGGGAAGGAAAAAAAGGTGGAAGGAAAAAAGAAAGAAAGGAAAGGAAAGAGGAAAATTTAAAAAAAGGGAAGGAAATAAGAAAGGAAAGAAAACATTTTCATTTACATTTTTCATCTGTTGGCTCTCTGATTGGAGGTATTATTATGTGTACTTTAGAATTATGATTGATCATTGTGTTGATCAGAATTACTGAATCTTTCAAAGTTGATTATCTTTACAATAGTTGTGTTATTGTATAAATTGTTCCATTTCTGTTCATTCAATTTTTTTCAGTTTATATGTTTTTCCCACTTTTTCCTGAAAATATTCCCTTTATTTTTTATAGCATAATAGTATTTCATCTAATTCATATAGGATAACTTCTTCAGCCATTCCCCACTTGATGAACAGCTCCTCAGTTTCCAGTCATTTGCCATTATGAAAAGAGCTGCTATAAATATTTTTGTAGTTATGGACCCTTTCCCTCTTTCTTAGATTTCTTTGGTATATAGAGCTAGTAATGATATTATTGAATCAAAGGGTATGCACAGTTTAATAGCTTTTTAGGCATAGTTCCAAATTACATTCCAGAATAGTTATATTAGTTCACAGTTCTACCAACAGTGAACATGTTTTCCCACAGCCCCTTCAGCATTTGCAATTTTCCATTTCTTTTCAACTTTGCCAATATGATGGATGTGACATGGTACTTCAGAGTTGTTTTAATTTTCATTTCTACTTAATTTCTTCTTTAAAAAGAAAAGTATAACATGTTATGATTGCAAATTTAACTTCTCTGGAGTCTAGGAAATCCAGATAGAAATGGAACCTCATTTCTTCAAATCCTTTAGACTAGAATAGATTAATATGATCTCCCTCTCCCCATACAGAAGTATTCCTAAGAGTAGAAGTCTATCTAATTTGGAACCAGATAGATTTATAGCAGTTCAGGTTTCCTTCACATCTGACTGAATGAAATTCATATAGTATAGGTGATTATAATTTTGCAGCATTATGCGGTTTTGTACAATGTTATCAAAAGCTCTAAGTAACAATTCCAACATTATATGTCCCAAATTTAAGAAGAAAGTGGGAATCCATTGGTATCTTTTGAAGGCTATTTTATGTTCACTTCATCATACTAATAATATCCCTAAGAGACTGGGTCATAGGACTTCTGAGAAATTAATTAACCTGTGTAAAATCATACTATGTCACATTCTATATCTGTACTCTTTCTGCTGGAAAACTGAGAACTTGGTTCTACTGCTAGTCTATCTCATTACCATATTTCTCTCCTTTGTGTGTATACTTCCACCCTATCATGACACAACTTGAAAAGTATTTAGGGTTATAATTCATTCCTTAATTTTGCAGATGAAGAAATTGAATCCTAGAAAAGATAAGAAATATCCTTAACTTTCCTTACTAGCCTTTACTTACTTTCTATCATACCTTATAGGACAATACAAAGCTTTTGTAGTTATTCACTGTTTTCTGCCTTCACTTCCATTTTTTTTTGGGGGGGGAACTTGTTAAAACGGGGATGTGTAATTATTTTGTGCCATAGACTCCTTTAGCTGTCTGTTAAAGCTTATAGACTTCTCAAAATAATATTTAAATGCATAAATTAAAATTCATAGGGTTATAAAAAACTAATTATATTAAAATATAATCACCAAACTGTTAACATTTCTAATTTCATTAACTTCCTGAAATCTATAGATACCATGAGGGACCAATGTACCTTAAGCCAAGAGTCTTTATTATAAGAAATCTAAGTTGGTCAGTAAGTTGCCTTTGCATTCATATCTTCTCTTTAAATGACTCTTCCTTTCATCCTCACTAGAACTGTTTTTCTTTACGTCTTCAGAATTTTATTCTAGAAGTTTACTTCTCCTGTGTTATTTAAATTTTCATCTATAGGATGCCTATCCTTTTCATGGACCTTTTGAAATCTGCTCTCTCCAAATCAAGGGTCTGACTTCCTCTTTTTATTACAAATTGTAAAGGCACTTATCTCCAAACCTTTCATCACTTCAGTTCCAGTAACCCCTTAGGTCTTGTTAATTCAAAGATTTTTGAAAGGTCATGGACAGTGAGAGAGGTACTGCAGAACTAGAGAAAATCAAATGCCTCAGTTTAAAAAAAAAAAAAAAGGAAGAAAGTGCAAACTGTATGCAGACTGATTCCTGAAAAAATTCTAGAACTTAAAGGAATGATTTGTAAATATCCAGGAAAAGGAAATGATAGTAATAAAGAACCAATATAACTTCAAGAATAGGTTGTACTATGAAACCTCATTTCCTGTTTTGAAAGATATTTGCAAGGCATATCAGAAAATGCTGTTAACAATTTAAATATGTTTTAATGAGATGCTTGTCAAATGTCTCTCATGCTGTTCTAGACAAGATGGAAATGGTCTAGATAGCAATACAGTTGGGTAAGTTATATATTTGATTAATGGCCAGACCCAAAGACTTTCTATTTACATTAAGTTGTTAACTTCATCTTGGAAGGATGGGTTTATAGAAGAATGCCACAGCTCTGTTCTAGTTATCATTTTTTATCAATGACTTAATAAAGGTATTCTTATTCTCTCACCAAATATTTATGTCAGAAAATTAGAATGGATCCAATATTATTTGTTAAGCACCCATTAAATATCTATTATGTACAAAACACTTAGCTGGAATTGCTATAACATGTTGGATAGAAGGTTCATTATTCAAAAACTTCTCAACAGGCACAAATATTGGATTGATGAAATTTAATAGGAATAGATGTAAAGCCTTATAACTAAGGTAAACAAAAAATGAACTTCTTAAAGTATAACATGAAAGAGACATAATTAAACTAAAGTTAAACTGAAAATTATCTGAGGATTTTGCCCCATTATAATCTCAACATATCAACTGTGAGATATAACAATAAAAAAAAACCTAACTTGACTTAAATCTTCATTAATAAAGGTAGAGGGTATATTCTGGTCACATTACATCTGCTCTACTATTTTAAATTCTGTATTACACATTTTAGAATGAACATTAATAAGCTAAAAAACGACTAGAAAAGAGTGACTGCAGAGCTAATGGATCTTGATATTATCAGTCATTCAGCAAACATTTATTAATCATCTCCAATGAGCTAGTCCACAAGAATACAAAAACTAAAATCAATTCATTCTCTTGGCAGAACAATATGTATATTAAGAGTGTGGCATTGGCCATGACTCTCCTTAGTCTCTTTAGCTGGGATGGGGCTATCTGCTGACCTTCCTTTTATCTATTTTACCAGGTTAATATATACCAGGGCCATAAAAATAACCCTGGTATAGGAGAAGGAAAATATATTATTCCTACTCATCATTATAGATCCTGAGTACCCACTTTTGTAATTTCTATCTAAATAAAATCAGTTGGTGTCTACTAACCTAGGCGCCCATTTTGGCAAGAAGGTAAAATAAATCTTTCTTGCATTAAAAAAAACAAATAAATAAATACAATCAGTATAATAACACTGTTAACCATTCAATGCGAAATGTTTCCTAAGCAAGAAGGCAAAAACAAGAATAATCATAACATTTTCTGACTAGAATGAACAAGAGGGAATAATCATTGCAAAACAATCTGCAGTTGTAAATAAATAAAGCTTGGATCATACTCTTCCACCAATGCAAACAGTATCCATGGGAGGAGAGTGAGCAAAGGTAATGATCAGGTCCAGGGTAATCCACTACTCTGGAATTCAGAATTAGATGTCAGTAATATTTTAGGGATAAATCAAGATAAATGTGCATTCCTTGTGAGATATGAGAGATTTCAACCTTTGCAAGTTAGAGAAGACAGTGATAGGCAATGCAGACAAACCTCTAAATAATTTCCTGCCTCAAGATGAAAGAAGTGTAAAAACAGTCAACTATTCAAAGTCAACTATTCCTAATCAACTATTCAAATAGCAGAGGACTCTCTTTTTTCCAGTCAGCTCTCTGTGAAACAATACATCTTCTCCAATCAGCACAACTCATAGCAAAGTAAATATAAAATGTTTTTCCTCAGTTATTCCTCTTAAGCCACAGATGACAGTAAAATGTTGATAGCAATCTCTGATAGGTTTCCTCAGTAGTAATAGATGGCAGTAATAGACAATAAGCCTAGCCAGCAACTCACATAGGAAAAGGATTCTGCTTTGCTCCAATAAACTCTCAAAAGATGAAGAATCTTTTTGGCTTCAGTCAGCTTTCTTAGCTGTTTCCATCCAAAGCAGTTTTTCTTATTATTATTCTCCTCTCATATGCTTCTTTCAAGTAGCAGGGGGCATTCTTTGTCATTACCATCTCTCTTTAGGTGGCTGCTGTGTCTTCATCTACTTTTTTTTTCCCTTATCTTTTATAGCTTCTAACACCTTAAATCAAGGTTCCCTCATAAGTAGTGACTCATCTCTAACTGAGATTTAAAAACACCCAAATCTTTAGTTCAATTACTTATAACAAAAACAATGTACAATTTTACTGTGCCCTCCAAAAAGTTCTTTTATTTATGATTTCTCAGCTATATCTTTCAAAACACTTAAAACAGTAAGATTTAAGTTAGCTGATGAATAGCAATGCAAACCTTCAGTCAATACATGTGCCTTTGAGCTGCCTTCAAATAGGTCATCTCAACTCATTTATCTGAAAATAAGTTAACTTTCAGGTCCTCAGAACTATTGTGTGATATTTTTCTCAGATGAATGTCCTTTTTGCACCTCTTTTAGCAAATAAATTCTTTATATTTGAGGATAACAATAGTTTACATATACAAATAAGTAAATATATAAATGCATGCATAATAAAGGCAAAGCAATTTTAGGGAAGGCATCAGTAACTCATTGGAGAGAGTTATCCAAAAAGTGATATTTAAATCTATAGCTATCTATCTATGAAGATCTACTGAAAGAATGAGAATAATTAGCCCAAAGAAGAGAAAACTCAAGGATAACATGAGAGTTATCTTCAAGTATTTGAAGAGTTTTCATAGTGGAAGATGAATTGGGCAATGTTCTGCTTATATCTAAAAAGCACAAGAGCAATGGCTGGAAATTAGAAATAATTAGTTTTAGATTTCATATCAGGAAATATAAAACAAAAAATTTCCAACAGGGAGAGCAATTCAAAAATGGGAAAAGCTGGTTCAGATAGAACTGGGTTTTGCCTCTCTAATGACCACTTGTCAACATTGCTTTAGATTTTGTACTATATTGGACTAGATGGCCTCTGAGGTCCCTTAAAAATCTAAAATCCTGTGACCTATGATTCTTTGTACTCGATATAAAAATCTAAGGCCTGTTGAATTTTAATTACTTTAAAAAATAATCTCCCCTGGCAATGGATATTGGATCAATCAATAAATATTTAGTAAGGTTCTGCTATCAACTGAGATAATATGTGTAAAATTTTGCAAACCTTAAAGGAGCATATAAATTTTAGGTATCATCATCATTATTGTTATTGTTAAGCTCCTACTATGTTCCAGGAACTATGCTAAGAAAGCATCTGTGAGAATGACATTCTAGGGAATTTAAAAGTAGAATAAACAGTGGTACCATATTGTAGTTTATCTACATGCAGAACTCAGGCATAGAGGGGAAAGAGATGAGGAGTATGGGAACATTCCAGTATTAACACACTTCCAAGCAAAAACATTGAGCACAATTATAATTTAACTGTCAAGGACATTAAATGGATTATTCTTTGTTTTCTTTAGGTATGAATCTCTTGTAATTCAGTGCATTTTCCAATTCATTTTTCCAATCATTATTTCATCTTTAATGTGCCTATGTTGATCAAAATACTACTACTTTGTACTACAGCAGGAACATAAGATGTGGTCTTGTTTTTAAGGGGATTATAAAAGGTGGAGGCAAAAACTCTATCCAAATAATTACTAGCAATGGTATCCAAGGATGGCTTGTACTTGTCCTTGTAACTCATAGTAGAGGATAAATGCAGCCATCCAAAAGGGACATTAACCACAGAAGTGTTCCACTTAATAATTTACTCTTTTTAAAAATTTTAATTTCATTTTTCTAATTATTTTCATGCATTTATATAAAATTTAATTCAAAATAAGAGAGAATAAAATAAAAAAGACAGAAAAACATTTTGTCATATGCCCAGCAGAATATGAGGGAGGATTCAAAACATTAACAATAAATTTCCATTTCAAGAAAACATATGTAAAATAGAAGACATTGTATTCATAACTGCCCATCTTCTCCTTGCTTTCTTGTAGGCTTTCTCCTGTTTTCTGGTGTTTACTTTTTACTTTATTCTTTTTTCCCCTTTCCTCCTTCCCACCTTTCTCAAGCAGGCTACAGTTAAGGAAGTATATATTTATATTTACATGCATACATATATATATATATGTACACATATATATACATGCACATATATACATACATTTACACATACACATATATCTAAAACAATAGTAATATGTATATTATAGTATAGATTGAATCTTAAGTTTAAATTTGTCTAAGATCGATGATTACTAATCCCACTCTTTTCCTAATAAATTCTACTTTTGACCATTGTTCTTATGTTTATGTCTCACAATTTACTCTTGCCCTTGGTATACTTAATCAAATCAAGAAATTAATGTAATTAGAATAGGGAAAAAGGATGAGGCCAGTCAATGGCCATCATCATGAAGAATCAAATAGAGAAATAGGGAAGGGAGGGGATGGAATTGGGAAAGAGCAGCCACTAAGAACATTTTTGAATCTCTAGCTTTTGTTCTGTGGTTTTATTTTGAACATATGGTTTGTTGTTGTATATAGCATTTAAAACAATTAGCTGTGATCTTCTTTGTATTTCTCTTTTCTTTATAAATACCATATAATGGGTTATGTTTTATGTTTTTGCACAAAGTTTTGCATACAGTTGTTTGTAGAACTTACCACTTAAGTTAATGATGAAGATATTCTGCATACTAAGCTTTGGGTAAGATCTAAGATATTTTACAGCTAAGGGATTTTTCTGAAAATCTTTATGAAGCCATCTTGCTTCAATATCCTTTAAGTGTGAAAAGTTCTAAAATGAATGGGGGAGTCTCTAAACAAATAGATGCATCCCCTGTCAAATCTTATATCCTTTATCCTCTGATTTTGTATTAAAGCAAACATATGATATAGTCCAAAAGTTGACAATTCCATTCTTTTCTTAGCAGTGTTTAGTTTGATGTTTTGGCATTTCCTTTTGTACTAGTCAGCCCTGTATGTAAGTGGATAATTCTTTATGTTGAATAGGAGCCTTTAGTCCTGGTCCTGTTTCTACTGCAAATTGATTATAAAACTTTTTGACCTGTAAAAATACAAGTATTGAAATAGTTGATTTCTTTTTTTTTTTGGCAAGGCAATTGGAGTTGAGTGACTTATCCAAGTATAAGTTGGATATACCAACTTATATTGGTATATATAAGTGTTAAGTATTTAAAGTCAGATTTGATCTTAGATCCTCCTGACTCAAGAGCCAGTGTGCCATCTAACTGCCCCAGAACAAGTTAATTTCTAAAGCCCTTCCAACCCTAAATTTCATGTTCTAGATTTTTTCTATGTTCTAAATTTAGGCGTGATAGCATTTTGCCATTCAGTTTCCAAAGTATTTTCCAGCACATTAAAATTATCATTTAATCCTTACAACAATCATATTCCATTGGTGGCACATGATGTTATTTTATCTATTATTAAAATTAAGAAACTGAGGTCAAAACTTTGCAGTGACACTGAAAATCACATAGGAGTCATTGCCCAGTTAGGACTCAGTCTTATATTCTGAATCAGAACTCAGGGCTGTTTGTCCATTAGCTTACACTGTCCTTTTCATCTTTCCTTTACTGGACCCAGATGGCTCTGGAAGGGAAAATGAGGCAAGTGACTTTGCACAATTTTCCCTCCCTTAAATCCAATTCACTTCCTTCACCTCCTTTGAGAAAAAAGGACAAACAACAACCTTTGTCTGCCTACTGTTTACATCTGAAAAGCATCTCTTTGATACAAACTTTGATTTAAATTAGCCTGTTTGAATGGAAGTGTCTTTGTATGTCTGACTCACTTTTCAGGGCTCCACTTTGGATCAGTTCACTTAAAGAGTCTTCTGACAGAAAGTAACTTTCCCTTATCTGCAGTCCAGGTTATATGTCTTTGAGTTCAGCCTTCAGTCCAACTTCTGAGAGGAATTTCTCCCTGAAAAAGGCAAGATGAAGATGGGATAGATGCAGGTTCATAGACTTTCCAGGCTCTAGCAGTGGGAAGGCAGAAGGACCTCAAACTGACCATGGACTATATGACATTAGTTCATTATTATGGTAAGTGCAATAAATTATGTGAAAAGGAAGCAGTGCTGTATAAAACACTATGAAATGTGTAGTAAATCATGGGAAATGCTGCTTTAAGATTCTTGGGAGTAAAAAAATTCTTGCTATGTAAGCTAACAAGGCTATTTACTATCTCTTCTCTTACATTCATTTCAATCTGGCCTTTCATCAAGGCCTCCTTGATGAAAAAAAAAAAGGCTCCTCCTTTCAATCAAGGGCTCCTGTTCTTGTCATTTTCATCTTTTCTTAAAGTTGAGGTTATGACAGGATTCTGACAGCAACTAAAAGTCTATGCAAGAATCTCTTTTGAGAATGATTGTTGGTAGAGCTTCAAACCCAAAGTTGTTCTGGGATCTGCTGCTGCTGAGGGAGCTTGGCTTTTTGTTACCTGTCCTTTCTTGATGGTTGCACATTCTTGGTCCATGCTCCAGGGATTTGGCATTTAACAACTCTGGCCACCTCCCCCAGCTTTTTTGGAACACTGTGAAAGCGAAAGGCAGGGACATCAGAGATGTCCATGAAATTTATTTTTGGAAGCAGAAAAAGATGGACTGAAATTTTGCTAGGATTGTGGGAGCAAATGAATGTCTATCATGATTTAAGAGAGATCTTAAAAATTGGGAAGAAGACTTCTACATCAATTTCACAACATGATGTTTCTGAACTTGTTTTTCAAAAATATTTTGATAACCCTATTTTAGTATAATTAGTTTCCTTTTTAATCCTATATATTTTATTTTATACATTTAAAAACATTCTGAAAAGGAGTCCATAGATTTCATCGGACAGATAAAAGGGCTCCATGATGCAAAAAGGAATTAAATATTAAATGTTTAGAACACTTTTTTCCTTTTACAAAAAAATTTTAAGAAAAACAAATATTTTGGGAAAGTACAGTCATAGACAACCAACCCAAGATTTTTCAGAAATTGATTATCCTTTACTTGTTTCTTGTCACTCAACTTTGGAGAACACTAGTTATAATTAGAGCATCTACCAGAAATAAGAATGGGGAAAAAAATAGAAAACTTAAATCAACCATCTTGTCGACTTATTTAAATTGTGGCTAATCATAACCATATTCCAATGTAAAGGTTTGATAATAGAAGGAGCTGAAATTACCAAAAAACACGAGGCTTTTAAATGACATTTGTATTTCATTTTATTCTTGCTATGTTTGTATTCCATTAGCATCGAAAGAGCTGACAATGATTATAGCTATGCTTAGAGAGAGACAAGTATATCCCCATTCTATCACCACCTATAGGAAGGAAGCCAAAGGAAGAGAAAAACTTCAAACCAAAGGTGATTCCCCATTTTCTGAAAGATCATTGAGACTTTTTTTGGTAGTTAACAGCACTTCATGAGCGCTTGGATGTAATCCCTGCCTGCTTTAAAACTATTCAAAGCTGCCTCCACTTATTTTAGATAAAAACTTCCCTTAAAACAGACTCCCAGTTCAGTAGCATTCATGGTTGAGTTGGCTTTGAGACAGAGGAGCCTGTGTTCCTAATTATCATTGAATGAAAAGTTCTGGAGGTGAGTGGAGAGTTGGGGAGAGGCTAGCCAGGCAAAGCTGTCATTGGAGTTCAGTAGATTGTCAAAAAAGGAAGATAATTAAATTAAGATCACCAGGTGCAGAATTGAAAAATAACTCTACCTAGAGTTGTATAATACTAATTATACAGTTGGACTTCATTGCTCATTGTTAACTGAAGGAATACAAGGAGGTACCAGTACAGAGTTGTTTGAAAGATTTAAAAGAACTACACTGATGTTTTTGAGCGAACATATTAGGTCCACCTGTTTGAGATATAGATAAATAGGTAAAGAATTTTCAGAAAATACTCAGGATTCTCATAGAATGTTTTTGTCATCGAGGATAAGCTCATGTTTTTGTTTGCTTGTATGGAGAATTTTAGGAATTTTTTTTTTATAAACCTGATGTGAGAAATACTGTCTTACACACACACCTATTCATACACACAACCAAATACACACATGCATGTAAATATGTCCAACAATAGTCATTGCAATTTCAAGTATAAATCTCACAGCCATCTACTTATTAGGAGAGAGTGTATTCTGTTTTTCTTTTCTGGGAAAAGAATGAAATGATAGTTTTAGGACCCCCAGAAGCATCTAGAAAAAACCAGTTATTTGTCATGGAAAATCTTGTGCAGAAAATTATGAAAACAACTATTGCCTCAAAGAAATTCAGGGATATTGAAGCAGTATTTGAAAGTCTCTCGCCATATTGTATTGTATTTAGAATTTGTGGACCGTTCAGCATTTCTATACTATACAAAAAAGAACTTTGTGTTTTGCCTGTGTGAGAAGTGATTTTCAGAATTGAGTGTAGTTGGTTGAGTTCCTTAGATATATTCAGATATTGAAAGACCAATAGTGAAAGTACCAAAAGGAATGGTGGCTGGCCAAATGTTGGCAGAAAAAGAAAATGGAGCTGGAGTGAGTCTGTTCATGTAAGGCACTTACCAGGAGAGCCCTATGACTAATTTATTTTTCATTTGATCATCTATTACCATAGAAGCCAGCATTTTTCAGACTTCTGACCTTAGACTACATTAAGGAGTTGTTGTTGTTATTGTTATAGCAGTAGTAAATCCTAGTTGGTGCAATAAATCTAAAAACAGGAAGACCTGAGTTCAAATATGATCTCAAACATCTGCTAGCTGTGTGACTTTGAGCAAATCACTTAACATCTGTTTGACCCAGTTTCCTCAACTGTAAAATAAGGACAATAATAACATTTCTCTTCTAGGGTCATTTTAAGGATAAATGAGTTAAAATTTATTAAGGGCTTACTTAACAGAGTGCCTGGCCCATAATAAGTGATATATAGATGCCAGCTATAATAATATTAAATTGTTATTATTATTAATATTGTTCATTTTCATGGACAAGGAAGATGATTATTACAGATTCTAGTGAAGAGTGTGTTCTACGAATAAGACTTGTCATTCTATTTTAAATTTAGTTTTCTTCTTCTGTAATTCAACAGTAGAAATACCATGGGCTTTAGAGTAGATTAAAACCTTGACATTTCTATACAAAGAACTGAGATTTGGGGGCATTATTTGTTAAGAATCAAAAAGGAAAGTTGCCAAGAGATTTCACTGAGATAATATTGGTAGCTGAGCATCATTTCTTTTGTTGAACTTGAGCCTTTCTTCCTCAAGTTTCAGAACAAAGGAAGGTTTGCTAAGAGTTTAACTATTACCATAATGGGAAACAAAATCAAATAATTTTGATTACAAGTAAACATATTATGATTCGAGTTGATAATGATTTAGTAGCATGGAAACTAGAATTTTGACTTGAAGCCAAAGACAGCAAGACCCACTACCAAAAACATTCTCCCATACCCAATTTTAAATTTTCATGAAGATAAAATTATATACTTTCTCTTAACCACTTTGAAAAATGAGTGCTGAAGGATCTCAGAAGACATTATAATGGGATAGGTTGTTCCCCAAAATTGGTTTTTCCTAATTTTTCTATTCATTTTTCTCACATGTCTATTCTTTCTTTCCATTACTACTAGCATGATAGCTTATTGGGATTGTGATTTATGACCATTAAGCATTTCCTTGAAGCCAGTGAAGCAGATATTTATTCTGCTTTAACTACTATATATGGACTAATTATAAACTTTCCAAAGCTGGTTAATTAGAGACAGGAGAATTTTAGAGGATTTCCTCATCTATGACATATGTTTTGGCTATGTAGACTTACATCCAAATAACCTTCTACAAGTGAGACCTAATAGTTAAAATAAACTGTAAAATTATAGCATTTCATATAAAATTTGAGAAATATGTACATTTGAACTAGGACGGAACCTTAGAGAAAAATCTAGTCTACATTCTTCAATTTAAAGGTAAGAAAGCATGCCCTCTAAAGGTCAAATGATTTATCCATTGTCACACAAGTTGGAAATAATAGTTATTTCCAAATTAAGTCTTCTGATCTTAAATATGATGATATATTTCTCTGGTTAATCATAGCATTTTGAAAGAATTGTTTTTTTTTTAGGTGGTAGATGTACATTCATTTTTTTACATAGTTCCATGAGTCACATTGGGAAACAAAAAAATAAAAATAAAAAAAAATAAAAAAAAACAAAAGGGAAAAACCATGAGAAAGAAAAAAAAGATGAAAATAGTGTGCCTTGATTCACATTCAGTCTTCTGGATGTTGATGGCATTTTTCATCCAAAGTTTATTGGGATTGCCTTGGATCACTAAATTGCTGAGAAGACTATATTTTCATATGTATGGTATTACATGAAGAATTGTAACCTTTCTGTAACTTAGTAAAGAAGTCATAGGAAGTTGCCCTAGATACAGAAAGGTTCATTGTCTTGAATAGGTCCATATAGCCAGTAAATTTTCCAGGAAGGTCTTGATCCTTTCTGGTTCAGTGATCCACCTCATATACCATTTTATCTCAGTCAAGTCTATTATAGTTGATCATCACATAATCTTGTTGTAGCTGTATGTAATGTTTTCATTTTCTACTCAGAATCAGTAAATGTAAATCTTTCTAGACTTTTCTAAAATTAGCCTTTCCATCATTTTTAATAGAACAATAATATTCCATTGCACTCATATACTATAACTTATTCAACCATTCTACAATTGATGGGCACCCTCATTTTCCAATTCTTTGGCACCACAAAAAGAGCTGCTGCAAACATTTTTGAACATGTGTGTCCTTTTCTCTTTTATGATCTCTTTGGGATACAGACCCATAGTAAGATTACTGTATCAATGGATATACATAGTTTGAAAACCCAAATTAGAATTTTGTTTATTAGCAAATTAGCCAATATTTCCCACACAAGGAGAAAAAATGCAACATGACACAAAAAAAAGAGTATTGGATTTGGAGTAAAAGACTCGGATTCAAATCCCATCTCTCTCTTCCAAATCATATTCTGTGGTATTGGGGAAATCAATTGACCTTTATGGTTTTTAGTTTCTGGGCCTGTAACATGAAGGGTCTTGGACTAATTGACCTCTAAGCACCCTTCAAATTCTAACTCTCTGATCCCATGATTCTTCATAGGCTATAGTTTCAGATGTATGGGAGTACAAGAAGGCTTGTTAACTTTCTGCAACTTAGTAAAGAGTTGCTGCAAGCACAGCAATTTGTCCAGGTACATATATCCATTAAAGTTTCCAGGAAGGTCTTAAACCCAGATCTTGAGCCTTTCCAGTCCAATGATCCATTTCATATACCATGTTGCCTTGTCAAATCATAGCCTTGATCTATATGGTGATGTAGAGTGCATCTCTAATGACAGCATCAATATTCACTCTTTCCATATTATTGGCCATATGCTATTTTGATGTATCTTTGTGGGAAGTTGAATTTAATGAAAATACTGTATTCAAAGACTAAGACAAAGGCATTGCTATAAACTCCATTCCAGTTGTTACTACATACTCTTGAAATATCTTTGTGTTTTCTGTATATAACATGTTTTTTTTTTTCCTTTATATGTTGTTTTCTATCCTGTCCCTCAGTAGAAGGTAAACTCTTTAGTGGCAGAATATATTTCACCTTTTTTTTCTTCTTTCTATACCCAATGATTAACACAGTGATTTACAATTGTTTATTGAATTAGATTGAAATGTATCTGATTGGTGTTTGTTTGACTATCTTTTATACCTAACTAAAAATAAGATAGGCAGGATATCTGACATCATCCCCAGTCTTGTCTGTATAGTGGGACAGTTTTCACTTTTCTGTGCCAATCTAGCCATTTATGCCTATCTTTTGACTTAGTATTAATATCCTAAGTTCCTCACAAGAGCAACATGGGGGAAGATAAAAGGAACCATAGAGTACTGCAGGAAATATAGTATAGCACTGAAGAGAAACTATTGGTATCACTTTCAATTTTCTTTATTTTTTTTTCTTTTTCATATCTCATTCCCATTTCCAGAAACTTCAGTCTTAGGCAAAGTCAATAGCCATCCAAATGTAGGATGACACTTCCCAGGAAAAATGAGTTGAGTTTTTTTTACTCATTTATAGAGATAAGCTCTATCCTTTCACACAATTATTTAAAGTTGGCAAATCCACATTCCTTTAACAATATGGTGACTAGGGAAAAATAGCCATTTTGTTTAATACAGGACTTAGAAGTAAGTTATGGCATCTGACATACCAAATCTCACTTGAAAAATGTCTCTTTGTAAACTGGAGCCAGTCAATTAATGTTTGAAATTTTTTCTATTTATTCAATTGATGATGCTCTCTGATATAACCATGATTTCCATTTCCTCTAAAGAAAGTTTCTATGTATTTGATTTGCTCTTTGTTATTGGTCATGAATCTTTTAGCATCTGAACTTTCAATGTAACTATCTATCAATTGTAAAATATATTGTATATAATATTTTATTATTTAGTTATTATATATAATATGTGAATTTAGTTGGACTGATATATTTGTGCACCAGTGCATATAAATGTAAGTGAAAATGCAATTTTGTATCTGATGGAAAAATGTAGAAAACATAAGTGGTTACATTAAATCAATATTTGTGTATATATTTACCAGGATGTATAACAACTAAATGTTGAAGAAATAATCTCCCAAATAAGAATAATTGTGGCTAATTATGACAGTAGGATTAATAGAGGGGCAGGTAAGTGGCAAAATAGATAGAGCTCCTTCCTTGGAGTGAGGAAGACTTCTCTTCCTAAGTTCAAATTTGGCCCCCGATATGTACTAGCTGTGTGATCCTGAACAAGTCACTTAACCATATTTACCTCAGTTACCTCATCTATAAAATGAGCTGGTGAAGAAAATGGCAAACCGCTCCAGTTTCTCTCTCTGCTAAAAGGGATCACAAAGAGTTAGATATGACTGACATAACTGAACATAATTAACAAAAGTCATTTGCCCATCCTATCAATATCAAAGGATGAAAATGCATTTATTCACCAAATATTTATTAAATGTCTATTATGTGCAATATATTGTACTAAACCCTTTAGGAGAATGGGAGAAAGCAGTAAAGCAGATGACATTTTACCTATTATTGAAGAATAGATGCAATAGGAATGTTAGATTGCAGTAGGAATGCAGTAGGAATGATCAGATACCTGGACATGGATCTATTAGATCTTACTTTGTTTTTGGATCAAGGAATAATTAAACTGTTGACCTGAACTCTAAAAGGGAAAAAACTATGATTCTAAAATAATTTAAGCTAAAAAATGAGTGAATTCCTATTATGATAATTATAATGATTAGAATGAAATAACTCTACTATTTCTGAAAAAGCCAACTGAGAAAGCCTTTTATTAGTGAATATTTAGGGAATTTTGGTTGATATAATGGCTGACATTCAACTCAGTTGGTTTTTTTTTTCTTAAAAATGTATAAGGCAGTTGAAGTCCTAGGAGTAATAAACATCTTTTCTTTGACTTCAATGGCCCAAATCATCATGGAAATCTCAAGAGAGCATTACAATAGAATTGCCAACATGAACAAATTAAAAAAAAAAAAAAAAGGTTTCCGAGTGATATGGTAGGTAGTTGTCTCAACTTGGAGTAAGGAAACTTGTAATGAAAATTCTATTCAAACACTATTACTAAACTATTTGATCCTGGGCAAGTCATTTAATTTTTCTCAGGCTCAATTTTCTCATTTATAAAATAAAGGGGTTTGAACTTGATAGTTCCTCTGGTCCTTTTTACCTCCTCTTTTCCAAATATCCTTACCACTCATCCTGTCCCAAGTTCTTGCCCCAGCCCATCCCTGGAAATTACTCTGTGAGTCAACATAATGCATAGTATACAGAGAACTTAAATAAAAGAAAGAGGTACCCTTTCTTTTGTCTCCCTCCTCCTACCCTTTTCTAAGCAAGAAATGTTGATGAATTATTTTAATATAGAACACTGGTCCATTAACTAGAGCCTAGCAGGCATGCATCTCTGTGGCAAACCTGCCAAAATTCAGGCATGAAACTATGGTACAATTATGGCGAGAAGTCCTGCCAAAATGTATTTCTCATACCTTACTGTTAGATTCTTTTCTTGAAAAAAAAGGGAGAGAAAGGGAATGAACTCTTCAGAAGACTCCAAGCCCGACTCTCAGAGTGCCAGTAATAAAGTCACCCAACCTAATTTGAATGAATTGATTTATCCTCTTTGGCAGCCCTGATCATCCCGATCCCATGAGGTTGGGCTATAAATGGGAGGTAATCATGATGATATTCATATTTCACTGGATGTTGCTTGGCTAATTCAGTCCATTTTCCATGAGATTATCACTTCAGACAGCTGGTATTCAATTCCTGGTCTTGAATTTTTCATTTAACCCAAGACTTCAGTAGGGAAATCTGGTTCTTTTCTAAATGTAGGGAAGTGGTCCAGAAAGGGAAGGGGGGCACAAGGGTAGACAATCTATTCTTTGACATGTTGCTGGTCCTGCTCTGTCCAATAACTTGCCTGTCCTGGGAGAAGAAAAGCATATACCCAAGTAAAATTTTCTCACAGTAAGCAATACTCATAAATGAATTCCTGTATAGCTCCTATTTGCAATCTCACTTAAAAAAACAAACTATGATAATAATTCTGATTGTTGGCAACCTTATGACACTATAGCTACTCCCTGAGAACTATGGTTTAAATCACAAATAAGATGCAATCCTTTCTGGATTTCCATATGGCTGATGATGTTTTAAGGTTTGAAAAGTTCTCATTGCCTTATTTGTTGCTCATAGCAAATTTATGAAATAAGTATTTTAGGTATTGTTATTTCTATTTTACAGTGAGAAAATTGAGGATTAGAGAAGTAAAATGATTTACTCAGAGTCACATAACTATTAATTACCAGTGGTAATTATCAGATCTCTCCTGGGTTTAAATTCATTAGACTATTACTTAGGAGAAACATGGGTTCAGTTCTCACTACTGGCACAAACTGGTTGTATGACCCTGGGAAAATTACTTAGATTCTCTGAGCTTATTAAACACAAATTTACTCACAGGGATATCATGGGGCTTAAATTATATATATATATATATATATATATATATATATATATATATATATATATATATTGCTTTGGAAGCTTTAAGGTACTGTATAAATGGTCACACATAATTATTATTCTAATACCCTATGATGAGCAAACTATTGACACAGTTAAGTTCATTGAACTGAACACAGATCAACTCCATGAGCTCTTAAGGATCACTTCCATTCTCCAAGGAAAATATGCTAAAATAAAGATGAAGGCTATTCTAAAACAAACTTGTTTTGTGTTTCTCAAGACTCCTATGCTCCATTCTTCGTTTTGTTCTATTGCTACAAAAATTATTACTTTACTTTTAGTGCTTTCAACTTGACAGAGAGATTTAACAACCAATCTCTATTGATTTATATAGGATTTTTATTATAAAAGTTATTATAAGAGCTCCCCAGGGAACTATGTTTTCCTTGTTCTATCCATATCTTAGATAAAGGTAGAGATGTCATGTTTTTTTACTCTGCAGATGACACAAAGCTGAGATGGACAGACAATACCCTGGATGACAGAATTGGGCTACACAGAGACCTGGACAGGCTAGATCATTGAGCTGAATCAAATCAGATGACAAACTCAAAGTATTATATAAATATAAACTACTATTAAAAGGACATTTGATAGTGCTAATAATAATAATTATAGTATTTGTATAACATTTTACATTTTGCATAGTGCTTTAAAAATAGTATCAGATTTGGCCATTATAACAACCTGAAAGGTAGGTACTATTATCCTCATTTCACAGATGTTACTTGAACAGAATTACCTAAGTAGTAAATATCTAGGCTAAAATTCGAACTCAGGTCTTCTTGACTCTAGACTTAATACTCTATCCACTGTGCCTACAACTGGATTCAATATTGGATTATATAGCAATTAACTTGAGAAAGATCTGGGTCTAATAGTAAACTCCAAGTGATGTTGCTTTAAAAAATGATTTCACTCAAATTAATTGATTGATTAACTCAGTAGAAATGACATAAAATCCAAAATTAGAAATATGTCAGTCCTTCTGTAGTCTGTAGTGGTCAGATCACATTCAGCATGCTGTATTCCATTCAGGATACCACATTATAGAAAAACATTAATAAGAAAAAGTATGTTGGAAGGACAACTAACACATTAAAATTTTGCCCTAAGATGATCAATTAAAGGAGATGGAGGTTTCAGACTGGAGAAGAAAAGACTTCAAAGACTTAAGGGAAACAGTATAGTTATTTCCAGGGTTTTCAAGAGGTATCATGTAATGGCAGGAATAGATTCATTGAGCTTGTCCCCACAGGACAGAATCAGTACCAAAGAGTGGTATTTCTAATAGGTAGATTCAGTATTGATATAAGAAAAAAAGCCTTTCTAACACTTAGAGCTATACAAGAGCTGAAATGAAGAACTTCCTGAAAAGGCTTGATGACCACTTGTCAAGTATGTTCTAGAAGGAACGCTTGTCTAGGTGAACAAAGAGATTTTCTCTAGTCCTGGTACTATATGACACTTTCATGACATGAAGATGGAAATTATTCTTCCTGAATTTAAATCTGGTGTCAGATATCTACTTGTTGTGTGACCTTGGGAAAGCTCAGATTTTTTATCTATAAAATGAAGTGGGGAAGGAATGGCAAACTACTCCAGTATCTTTGCCAAGAAAACCTCAACTAGGTTTACAAAGAGTTAGAAATGACTAAAAATGACTAAACAACAAAAATGTAAAGGAAGCAATGACAGGACTTGAGAGATGATTAGACATGGAAGGTGGGAGATGGTCGACAATTCAATATAACATCCAGGCTGTGAGTTTAGGTGAGTGAAGGTATTAGAAGAGTGTTTCCACAACTGTAATAAGAAAGTTGGTTGCATGGATATGTGTGTGTGAGTATGTGCATTGAATACTACCTGATGTTCTTCTGGGAACATGAAAATCTTTTGTTTTATTGTTCTTTCTTTTTTTTCTTTCTTTTTTTCTTATGCATTTAGTTTTAAATAAGTAATTTTTAACTGAAAAAAATTAAAATAGCCATCATATAAAAAAGTTTGGAAGTCAGAATACTTTGGAGAGTAAGACGAGTTCACTTTTAGACATGTGGGGTTTGAGATGTTTGATATGAAGTTGGAGATGTGAGACTGGAGACCAATAAAGGTTAGAACTGGGTAAATAGATCTGAGAATCATAAGAATAGAGATGATAATTGAATCCACGGGAGCTGATATTCCTAGTGGATAATTCACAACAATTTACTTTGATACCAAGTGAAACAATACAGAAGGAATAGAGAAGAGGGAGCAGAACAGAGCCTTTATAGGCTAGACCATTTCTTTTTCCATAATCTTTATCCTCAAAGTTGGGATTCCTCTTTTATTTCTATACCCCTTCCTTTATATAAGACCCCATAAAGTCTTTCTTTATAATTGAAAATTATATACAATAAAACACAATAAAATAATTGCTATCATAATATAACAACAATAATAGCTAGCAATTATATAATACTTTACAATGTGCAAGGCATTGACAAATTAAGCTGATAGTTTAAGTAACATGCCCAGAGCTTCACCTAGCTTCAAGTTTTCTTTGTATTTTATAACCAGTACCTTCTATTTTAAAAAGGTAATCAGACTTCCCTGTCTTAGATCATCTTGCCATATTTTA
Organism: Antechinus flavipes; assembly: GCF_016432865.1. Taxonomy (NCBI): domain Eukaryota; kingdom Metazoa; phylum Chordata; class Mammalia; order Dasyuromorphia; family Dasyuridae; genus Antechinus; species Antechinus flavipes. The sequence goes on along the minus strand of NC_067399.1, from coordinate 159,095,427 downwards.
CATTCTTTCCTGTTTTAACAGAAATTTGGTCATTCTCTGTATACCTAAATATGAAGATTTAGAGATTCATTTCAGCTCTTACCTCATAAAATGATCAGGAAAAGTCAAGTTTCTTTACATTTTAAAACCTTCCTTCTATGTGCAATCTCATTAATTCTCCCAGCCTACTTACCTTTTGGGGGGGGGATAAAGAAGGGGAGATATGTCTTTCTGATGTCTTAAATTGTATTTTAAATGCATATTTACTGGGCTGCATTATTACAGATCCATTCTAAGTATGTGACTTCATATGCCACTTTTTGGATACTTCCAGTTCTATAATCTTTATCCCAAGGTATAGTGAAAATCTCCTGTTATCATCCAGCTTGTCATATAATGGGAGAGTGCAATATCTTTAAATAAATTTTTCCTTCCATGTATCTTTTGTAATCCCATGTCAGGTGTTTTGTCCTCTGTTTATTTATACAATCACATATCTCCTAACCTAGATCTTCTGTTTTGCAAACATCCATAGTATATTTATTGAGACCCATCTCCATAAAACTCCTTTCCTTTTTTGTCCAGAATAAAGAACTCCAAATCCAGTCACTTTCTATATGATAAATTCCACTCCTTGTGGAGATAGTCTTGTTTTTATTAAAATCATATTTAGTTTCTCATCTCTTAGAGCCTTACAAGCTCCATCTCTGTGTTTTATGCTACTGGTGTTACATATTCCCACTTGAAAATGTGCTATTCTTATATTTTGGGGATTTTATTTAGTCTTTTAAAACTTCTTTTCAATTCTTTCTTCTTTTTTCCTCCTTTTACTACTGTGGCTCTACTTTTTAGCCGTATCTCAGTCTTTATCTTACTTTTCTCTTACAATATTCTTCTTCCTTTGGAGACCCATGTTCCCTATGCAGTAGGTTTGTTATTCTCAACTTCTTTAGCCTAGATTGAATTCATTTATATGGATGCCTATTATCTTCTTCTTTTCTTTGATTGTAGACAGATGGAGGAACTGATTCTTCTAAAATAAACACCTTTTCTCTCTCAATAGTCTATAGACATTAAGCATCTAAGCCCTGAGGATGCAAATAGAAATAAAAAGAAAAATATCCTCTGCCCTCAAGGAGCTTACAATCTAAAATGGGAGGAAAGTAGAGACAATGCACAAAATGAAGTGAAAAAGCTGAGGTATAGTGAAAGAAGAAAACACCCAATTTAGAACCAGAATAGGAAAGTCTAATAAATTTCCAAAGCAGTGTATTTGATGGGAAATGAGAAGACTGTATTGGTCTTCCTTCCCTAAATGGAGGTATTGGAGCTTACGGCACTGTCCTCCAGTCAAAGGGTCCAGGCGAAGGGACTAAGGATACTAATGAAATGTGAGCACCGAAGATACCCAGTTTTCCTTAGAAGACACCTCCTTTATTCAATGTCTTTTTTTGTTATTGAACCTCTTGCCATCCCTCCTCATTTTATTTGTTCTTCTTTTCATTTTCGCCATCCTAATATAATATCCATCCATCATATTTTCCTCCTTGGTATGTTTCCAACATCCCTGTCTTGTGCTTTCTTCTCTTTTAGCCACAACATACACTCTCACATTCTTTGAGCCAGATGTTCTGTTCTTTCTCTTCCTCTTTCATTCTGAGCTCTTCAATCAGGCACAGCTGTAATTCTTTCTCTCTTTCTCTTCTCTGTCCCCCAGGAGTTACTGCTATGCCCTCTTTTTCTATACCTAAAGTATTTTTCATGACTATATATTACATACAGATGGATTTTAGTCAATGTATAGTGTGACTCTATATTGTACCAGCAGCAAAAATTCCCTGGTAGTTGGAGTTCAGCTCCATTGTAGGGCAATGAAAAGGACCTTATATTTGTGCAGAGGCAATACAGTTCAGATGTCAGCTCTGTTATTTACTATCTCTGTGACTTGAGCAAAGCCCTTCATCTCTATATTATCTTATGATAATAAGATCGTAGATTTAGATCTTGGAAGGTCTGTTGAGTCCAAGGCTCCTTCTTTTTGTACACATGAAGAAACTGAAGCAGGAATAGTTAAGCGATTTGTCCAGAGTCACATACTTAGCAAGTACCTTGGGCAGAATTTGGGCTCAGATATTCCAGATTCAAAATCCAATGCTTTCTGCCATGCTTTGCTCATCAATAAAATGAAAGATTTGAATAATATGATCTCTTAGGGTCTCTTTTAGCTCTCAACCTTGAGCTAAAAAACTAAATTTAACAATAAAATAATTTTATATAATATGTATATAGCAAAAGTCACATTACATGTATATATAGATAGTAACATGTAAATAGTAGCATACTATATATATATATGTGTGTGTGTGTGTGTGTGTGTGTGTGTGTGTGTGTGTGTAATATTTTTATGGTATAATATGTGCCAGCACTATGCTTAGCATTTTACAATTATTATCTCATTTGATCCTCACGACTACTTTGGAAAGTATGTGCTATTATTATCCTCATTTTACAAGTGAAGAAATTGAGGCAAAAATTTTAATTTTTTATGCTAACTCTATATGCCCAAGGTCATATAAACTAGCAAGTATATTGGGCAGAATCTGGATCCAGATATTCCTGACTCTTGGAAGTTATCTTCTTGAATTCAGATCTGGCTTCAGATACTTACTATGTGTGTGACCCTGGGCAAATCACTTACCCCTATTTATTTCCATTTCCTTATCTGTAAAATGAACTAGAGAAAAATGGCAAATCACTCCAGTATCTTTGCCAAGAAAAATCCAAATGAGATCACAAACAATCAGAATTGATCGAAACAACTGAATAACAAATTCCTTATCAGAATTTAATGTCCTATCCTGTCGGCCATGTTTTTGTCATCCATAAATTGAGAGATTTGGATCAGATGATTTCTTAGGTCTTTTCGAATTCCAAAATTAGAGTTAGAAATTCATATATCTACTTCACCCTATATTCCTTATGTAAAACTAAAGCATGCCAACTACTTTTACTGGGAATGTTATTACATTAAAAAACATTTGTGTTATTAAGTCCCATATCTTCCATAATCTCTGCTTCATTCTTGATCACAGCTAATTGAGTTCATGACCTTGGTCTGTTCAGTGGGATCACCACAGTGTTCTCCTAACAATATTGGTCATTTTCTTCTAATACATTCTCCAAAATAAATCCAGTTCCTCTAAAGACTTGAAACTTACATCAAACATCAAACTTCTTGAGATCTGAACTATGTCCCTTGGGTTTATTCCAACTGAATTAATAATCAACATTACCCACCCATTATTTCTTACTGGGCAGCTATTTTTCTCCTTTGTGGAGTGATTCTAAAAACAAATCTGCCTGTAATAGAGTCCCCATTTACAGAAATCCCATTCGTTTTCCAATGTTTCCTTTTCTTCTCCCTCCCTCTTCTGTAGACCATATGGAAAACAGAATAGACAAAGCAGAAATATTTAGTTTTGATCCCTTTTTTCTTTCTATTTAGCATCCTTTTCTTTGTAAACTTTGCTCATCCTATCCCAGTTCTATGAGTTTGGGTGAATTATTGTTGTTATTCAGTCATTTCAGTCATTTTTGACTCTTCCTCAGCTTCTCTGGGGTTTCACATCATCTGGAGTGATGCCATTTCCTTCTCTGGCTCATTTTACAGAAGACAAAAGCAAGGAAAGCAGGGTTTAATGACTTGTCCAGGGTCACAGAACTAATTGTTTGATGCCAAATATGAATTTATATATCATTAACTCTATTCCCAGTGTTTCGTCCACATCTGGATTAAAAAAAGTTCTGGGTTCCAATAGAAAAGTGAATTGGGTTGTCTCGGGAAGAAGCAGATTCCCCTTTCTTAAAGAATTTCAAGGAAAGTCTAGGTCAGGGATATGTACTATAGACTGCCTGTAATACCCCAGAAAGCTGCCACAACCAGATTAAAATGTAATTGAAAATACCTAACAAAATAAAAATGCAATAGAACATAGATAGCATTAAAATTTAAGACTAAATCAATATGTGGCCTATAGGGACCTTAAATATAGATGTATGCCCCCTCTTTTTTCTATGTGAATTTAACACCATTGTTCTAGAGGATTACTTATTGGTTCTTCTTAAGTATAGTTGAAAAATGTGGCTAGTGGGGCAGCTAGGTGATACAGTGGTTAGAGCATTAGCCCTGGATTCAGTTGAAATCCAACCTCAGATATTTACTAACTGTATGAACCTGAGCAAGTCAACTACTGAGATCTCTTTCAATCTGAAATGCTATAATATTGCTAATTAGTATCTATATTTGAAAGCTGAAAAAAAATGAGACAATAACACATAAAACAATGAATTAGAAGTCAAGGGACCTGAATTTGAATTCTACTTCTTCTACTCACTGCCTGTATACTTTGGCTAAGCCACTTAATGGTTTTAGCCATCAGATTTCTTATATGTAAAATAAGAATATTGGACTAGATCCCAGCTTTTTAAACTGGGTTATGACCCCATATGAGTCTTGTAATTGAATATGGGGCTTGTGAAATGATGATTTATTAGCAGCAAATGTTTGATTTGTATACCTACTTTATATGCCTATATACCCAAAGTCATGTAAAAAATTATCAAATGAAAAGGGATCATAAGTGGGAAAAGTTTAAGAAGCCCTGAACTAGATGATCTCTAAGGTCCATTCCATTACTAAAACCTGTGATCTCTGATGATTTTAGGAGATAGAGGATTTGTCCATAATTATACAGGCACTTGAGATTAAAAAAAAAAAAAACAGGAATATAACACAAGTAAAGGTGAGAAAAAGAATAGAGAATAGCTGTGGCTGAGATTACTAGTCAGCTATCAGGCTCACAGGGATTCTAAAGAGTATTTAGCCCAATCTCCTCCTTTCATACATAAGAAAATTGAAAGCTTCTGACATCAAATGACTTGCCATAGTACATTAATGAGTGGGGAGTAGATCAGGTCTTGAACCAAGATTCTCTGATTGAAAGCTAGAAGTTCCTTTAAAGGTTTTCTAATCTGAGTCCTTCATTTCACATATCATTTGTTCATTGACTCTAGGATTCCATTCAAGCTTTGTGAGCTTTAACAATTTTTAAAAATCCTCCTGTATCTCAGTTTAATTGATTCAATCAATCAATCAATAAGTAAGCATTTATTAAATACCTACTTCATGCTGGCACTAGGTTAGGCAATGAACTATTTGGGATTCCTCCTCCTTCAATCCTGACAAAAGATATTCCTGGCTTCAAGGGCTTTACAATCTAAATAATATTATTAAAATGTATTTATTAAATACACATTGCTTTAGGAATCATGTTGGGAGAGAAAAATCAGAGCAAAAGTGAAAAACTATATGAGAGGGGGCGAAAAAGCGCACATAGCATGTATTGATTTACATTCAATCTCCATATTTTTTTTTTCTGGATGCTGATGGTATTTTCTGTCCAAAGCCTATTGGGATTGCATTGGATCACTGAACCACTGAGAAGAACCAAGCCTCTTAATAGTTGATCATTGCACATTCTTGCTGTTACAATATGTTTCTACTTCTGCTTGTTTAACTTAGCCTCAGTTCATATAAATCTTTCCAGGTATTCCTAAAATCAGCTTGTTCATCATTTTTATAGAACAATAATATTCTATTACCTTCGTATAGGGGAACACAATCTAATGAAGAAGACAATGAGCAAATATAAGAGAAGCAACTATACACGCACAGATAAGCTATGTACACATTAAATAGGAAATAATTAACACAGGGGAAGCACTATAATTAAGAAGAATTAGGAAAAGCTTTTTTTTTTTTTTCCCTAGAGGGAGGATTTGAATTTCCTCTAGTTGGATCTGAAGGAAGCTAAAAAAAAAAAAAAAGCCAGGAAGCAGAGATGAGGAGGGAGAGTGATCCTGGCATAGGGGGCAGTCAGAGAAAATAACCAGAGCCGGGAAGTGAAGTGACTTGTCTGCAAAACTACCGGAGGCCAGCATCATTGGGTAGAAGAATTCATGATGGAGAGTATATTAGAAATATATGTGGCATATACTTGGATCAAAGAGTACATGGTAGAGAATATTGGAAAGTGGGGAAGCATCTAGGTTATAAAGAACTTTGTTTGCCAAGAAGAACATTTTGTATTTGATACTAGAGGCCTAGAAATATGTACAAAAATAAAGAAATTGAAACCTGTGATTTCATTGATTTAGGAAAATCCCATATTAGATAACTCACTCTATCAGTACATGCTGGTATTTTCTCCACAACCTATCTTATTAGATGTCTAGAACAATGAGAATTTAAATGGTTAGTCTAATGTTAACACACACCAGTATATTTCAGAAACAGTACTTGAACTCAAGGCTTCTTAACTTCTAGGCCAGCTCTCTGTCCACTATGCCATGTTATCTTTATCTTTCATGCAAAATATATGCAAATATGTACAAAAGTTATGCAAGTCACATTCAAGGTAATTTAATCAAGAGGCACTAACAGCTGGTGGGATCAGGAAAGGCCTCTTGTGAAAGATTGATTTTGATCCAAACTTTGAAGGAAGGGAGGGATTCTCATAAGTAGAGGTGAAGAATAAGCATGTTCCATCTTAGAAGAATATTGAAAAGAGCTGGTTTTATCGAAAGCAGGAAGTTTCCCCATGAGATTGAGAAATTTTCTACCTTTGCTATTTGTGGGTATCTTAACATTTCTCTCTTGTTCACAGAGACATTTGTTAATACTTTTGTGGGGAGGAGTTGAGATTTAGAAAAAGAGTTTGCTTCCTGGAACATATGATGTTGCTATACTAATTTTTAATTTATTACTATTAATTTTCTTTCTTTCATTTTCCCTCTCACTCCCAACCAAAAAAATAACATACAACTGTTGTAGAAAACTTAATATTTTTTTTGGTAAAGAAATCACAGTGATTAAGAAGAGTAAGAAGGAAGAAGAGTCTGGCCTTAGGAATGGCAGAAATTCAAGTCCCATTTTCATCCATCGCTTAGTCTCATGTGAGTTTATATGCATATGTGTATGGATGGGTGCACTATCCAAATTGCAAATTACCCTGAAAATGAAGATGAGAATTAAGAATGAAGGCAAGAAGTTTAAATGATTGTTGGTGGTTGTTTGTTTGAAAGAGCTTTTTAAAAAAAGTCAATCCACCCTCCTTTTTAGTGCAGGGCCAGAGACCACAGATTAAGTTGATTAAGGGAGGAGGAATCCATGATTATCCAAGGCCTACCAAAAGAATCACCCCTCCTTCTCAATTTGACCTCATAGCAAAAGAATAATAGCTATTACCAACAATAAAGTGGTAATTAGAATGGATGACATGTTATACTGGGCCTGAATGAATAGCCTGTATGTTCTTCTAAATTTATGTAGCCAGAGCCAAATCCAACTAAGAAGACCAAGTAGTGACTTCATAACATGTGTGTCAGGCCCTGGATGTGGGACAAAAGGCAGATGATTGCCTTGAGTCCTTTCCTTAATTCTTTTAGCTCGGGGGATCCCTGGCACTCATCTTTACACTAGTCTATCCATTGTAACTCTAAGCTCCTTAAAGGTAGGATTATGTCATTTTATTTCTTTTCTATCCCATATATCATAGTACTAGGCACAAAGGATGTGCAATGAATACTTGGTTTTCAAATTTCCTTCAGTTATAATTTTCATAAGTATATGAATGAATGAGTGATTCCCAGTGGATGAGTTTAGGTATGTTATTCCAGAGTATAAAAATGCAAATTCAACTTTTATCAGAACTTCAGACCTATCAGGGGACCCGAGAAACACCACAGACCAATTCATACTTGGACAAGAATTCCTGACAACTTCTATCCATATGGTTTTCCAGCTTTTGTCTCAAGACCTCTAGTGAGGGTAAGTCTATTGCCTCCCAAGGCAGCTCATGACATGAACAAAGATATCACAAGCTCCCTGAAATGGAATTAATTTTACTTGATGATAAGCACAAAAAAGATGATAAACAATATATGACATATAACATACGAACCCAACCAACATTTCCACTGTAGTAAGGGTGAAATGGAGTTAACTTAGGGAGACCAGCTTGAACCTACTCCTGGTTTCAAAATTGAGTCTTTTAAAAGACAATCTCTTATTACTATCATCATCATCATTATCAATCTCATTCTGACCTTTTTCAGTTGGATATAGATGGGAAATTATCCTGGCACAAATTATTCTCCAGCTGTGATTTCTTTGTATTTAGTTTTCCTTTATTATATGAAAGATAAAATATCAATAATTATTAATATATATTAATAAGTTATGTATGTATACATGCATATTATTATTGTTGTTATCATTACTGCCTATTTGTCTTTCAGAGGAGAATACAATTAAAATCAGTTTGGGTAAATACAGTTGCTTGGTTGACATGAAAACAATTTTTAATAGAATGCTATTAATCTTCTATTTTCTTGAGCATTTTCTTGAAATTTCCTTTATTTCCATGACTTTGGAAGCTGCATTATAAAATCACTCTTTGCTGGAGCAACATATACTTTCTATCATTCTCCCTGCCTAGTATATGGCAGCCATTGGAAAGGCAACTTCACAGGAGACATATGATATCATTGATCCTGTCAGACTTAAATTCTTCTAAAATCTAGTGATTGTCTAGATTCTCATGTGAAGGAGGGTAAAAGGACTAATCACTGTTGAGGGTTTCATGGAGGATCAAAGGGCAAAGTTTTATATAAGCTGCAGTCTCTCAGTCTAAATGTTTTTGAGCCACACTGAGAGTGAACGTATCCATTCTTCAAAGTGTTAGTGACGTGTTCTGACAAAGTGAGTGTGTCTTATGAACAGAGGAGCCGAGGTCTATAAATGGAGATGTGCCTGGAAACCAAAGGGTAATAATTTTGTAGAAAAATATACTTGTACCGTCAAGTTTGATTACCAACTCTATCTGTCAAGACAAGGGTCTCACACTCCTTGGATAATGTCTCTCAGTTAGCATGAAATGTTCTCAGACACCAGCATTTCACTCACAGTTTCCTCATGAATCTTCATTCTGAATGACAAGTGTGAGTGTCAAATGTGTGCAAACCTTTCCCTGAGAAAAAAATAATACAAACATTTGGGTCTGTGTCTCAATCAATTGTTCAGATTTCTATTTGTCCTTTGGTGAATACTCCAAGGCATTCCCTTTTCCCTCTATGCCAGTAGAAGTCACGTCCCTGTGAATGCAAAGAAAAGAGAAACTCCTTTATCTTCTTACCTAATTTTTGTTTTTAAACAAACCTGAGCCTGGACTGCTGCTCCAGGAGAAGAACCACTGACTCCTAATTGGAAATGGCAGGCAGCAGATAAACATTTTTTCCCCTTACATATCTCTAAATGAAATTATTAGAATCTAGGAAATAGAAAAGTTTGAAATGAAAAAGAGAAAGATGTGAGGTTAAGGAAGAGAGGGACAGGCTTAATAGTTATCTTCAAGCAAAGGGCTTTCACATGGAAAAAAAGATAAATTTAATCTGTGAAGGAAAATCTCGAGTAAGTGAAGTATGAGTTTCATAGACACAAATTTAGGTACTAGTATAAGGAAAAATTTCCTAATAGTAAGGTAGCCTATAATGGAATGAACTGCTTTAGGAAGTTGAGTTCCTTTTCCCTGGAGCTCCTTAAGCAAAGACACATTTGTCAAATATGTTATAGAAAGGATTTTTTTTCCAGATATGAATTAGACCTCATAGCCTCAAATGTCCTTTACAATTTGAGATTCTGTGATTTTGTAACAATATCTAGTAGTCTCTTGGTGTAAGATGGGTTTTGTTTGAGGTAGACAGTGCAATAAATGTTCGTAAGAGCTATTTGCTTGTGCAAATGACATATGGCAAATCATGTAATTTACCATTTAGTGCCTAGAAAGAGGAAATTGACAATATCTTTAGCAGCCAATGAGATTTAGCCTACCTAGCATAAAGGATTATTTACTTACCTCTTAAGGGACAGTTTATTTGTTCTAGTTGCTTATCATAGTTACATTTAAAAAGAAAAACAAATCAGATATTAGCATAATAATTTCCTATATTATATGGGTCCTTTAAAATTAAAACGTCAGATTAGGGGAAAAAACCACACAAATAAAACACCACCAACCTTAAATTTAAAAAAGGCTACCTTGAATTGTTCTAATGACTGGGTTGCAATGGAAACACAATCAGCATCACCATACTTATCACTAGCCAGCCTAGAACAAAGGACTTGTTTGGCCTTTCTGAAGGTGTGAGCTTTTTAGCTTGATGGAGTATAATGTTTTTTGACACTTATTCCTTGGGATCATATGGTGTGTAAAAACCTTGCAGTTGTGTCAAGTGATGGTAATTAGCAGTGGAAAATCCTGCCCCCTGGGGAAGTACTATACAACTCCCTTTCAGTTTTGCCCTTATTCTCCCACTCAGAATATCATCCTGCTCTTCTAATTCAGAAGTGGGGACCAAATATTGCCTGAATATACAAATGTGGGGCATTTGTTAGTACTATATAAATGGTCTTTAAATTAGAATGTAATTTGTCCCCTAAGGGTAGTTGCATGAAAATAACCATTATCATTAGCAGAAAATATTAGGTATCTCATACATATATTGGTGGGTTAAGGAGTACACAATGTATATTTTAATTGTACTGAAAGGAATGAATGCTTTCAGGATCATTTTAACCTCATTTGAAAATTCATCTCATTCACTGTCATGTTTCATACACTCTTAATGTATAAACCTTCAACTATTAAGTCCTCCATGATTTTCACTCATAAATAAAGCATCTTCAAGTTACATTACTTTGCCAGTGTCTGAATGATTTGTTTTTAATCATAGCCAGTTGGGCTGTTGCCAAATGTATGAAATGATTTTGGGGGAGAAGAGATATATTGAAACCTGGCCCTCAAGTAGAGATAAAGTACTATCTGGAAATCCAAAGAATTGGAAAGAAAGTGCAATATTATTCCAGAGAGCCAAGCCATATTTTTAATAAGCCAAAAAATGTGTCAGAAACATACTTTTAAAAATATTGTACAATATTCAATTTCAAATTATATTTTATTTTTATTTTAGGAAAAATTCCTTGAATTTGCCCCTTTGTTTATAGTCTATGGATCGACAAATTTTACCTTGATAATATTAAGTCTTTTGTGTTTAATGATAGCAATTTCTAGAGTGGGGGGAAGAAAAAAAGAAGAAAAAGTTATATAATAATTTTGTTAAGTCTTTTAACATAATTTAAGTTGACATAATAGAGTTGCAGTTTCATGTGCAATAATTTTTTTTATTCTACTATATAATAGAAATGCTTGTTTTATTTCTTAAGTTCAGAATAAAATAAATATTTTTAAATGTAAATAATTACTGGGAGATGCTGTGTGGTTATTAACCAGAGAATTAATGTTTGATGAAAGTTTTAAAATTTATGATGCTTAGAGGTTATCAGAACCAGGAGAACATTGTGTACAATAACAGCAAGATCATCTTATAATCAAGTGTGATAGACTTAATTCTTGTCAGCAATATAGTGATCCAAGACAATGCCACAAGATTTGGTATGGAAAATACCATCTGCATCTAGAGAGAGAACTATGGAGACTGAATGCCGATTGAATCATAACATTTTTACTGTTTTTGTTTGTTTGCTTTTTCTTTGTCATGATTTTTCCCCCTTTTTTCTGATTTTTTTCTTTTATGACATGACTAATATGGAAATAAGTTTAAAATGATTATACATGTATAACTTATGTCAGATTGTTTGCTCTCTAGAGATAGGGAAGATAAGGAAGGAAGGAAGAAAAAAGTTGGAACTCAAAATCTTAGAAAAATGAATGCTGAAAACTATCTTTACATGTAATTGGAAAAATAAAATACTCGAGAAAAAAAAGAAATTGTTGAAGTTTAGCTTCTAGTGAAAGGCCATTAGACCATTTGAGTAAGTTAAAAATTTTTTTTTTACAAATAAGAAACTTTTATTTCCTCTCTATCCTATCTCCTTAAATGAAAAGGAAATTCTTTTTTAAAAGAAATATGAATAATCAAACAAAACAAACTCACATTGTCACATTCAAAAATGTAGATCTGATTCTGCTTATTTAGTTCATCATCTTCTTTTAGGAGGTGGAGAGCCTTCTTCATCTTCAGTCCTCTATCATCAAGGTAGAGCTTTGCATCGATCAGAGTTCTTAAGTCTTTCAAAAGTTTTTGTCTTGATGTTGTTATAAACTTCTTCTGATTTGGCTCATTGGTCTTCATAACAATTCATACAAGTCTTCTGAAATTTTTCTGAAATCATCCCATCTATCATTATAGCTTAATAGTATTCCATTACATTCACACCCTGTTGTACTTTTTTCAGCCATTCTGCAATTGATGGGTATCATGTAGTTTCTGGTCCTTCACCTCTACAAAAAGAGCTGCTATAAATATGTTTGTACTTTTAAGCTTTCTTCCTCTTTCTTTGAACACTTTGGAATATAGGCCTAATATTTTCATTGCTGGGTCACATAAAACTATATACATGGTTTACCAACTCTGTAGCATAGTTCCAAAATGCTTTTCAGAATGGTTGTATCAATTGACAGCCTTACTACCAATAGCAAATTAAATAATAAATTAAAGTGCCTCTAAAGTGTCATTTCCTTTCTTCCAATTTTGTCAGTCTGATGGATGTAAAATAGATATAACTTCTAAAAGCTAAAAAAAAAAATGCAGACTTTTCTTCTTCCCCTCCTACCAGTAGAATATCAGCTTTGTGGGGAGAATTGGATTTTGTTTTTGTATTACCAGTAACTTGTACAACATAATCATTATTAAACATTTATAAAAATAGTTGATGAACTGAGATATAATTCTATCTTGGCTCTGTCTTCATCAGTGGGGCAAAATTCCACATTTTAAACAACAGAGAAATATTTTGTAAGGTTTTTGTTATACTAGTTTTAATGAAGAAGAAAAATACATACACATTCAGAAAATGCAACAAGTTAAAGTAATTATGCATATGAATATAATATATGCACATATACATATACACATATCCACCCATATATAAATACATGCATACTCATGCATATATATGTGTATAAATATATACATGTATATTTGTATATAATTACAATATACACACACATACATAACACATGCATATAAATGTCACTAGTCCAGTTTGATTATCTCAAATAGAGATTCACCAATGTTGGTTCTCTGGACCAAGCTCTTTTGTCCATTCCTAGGTTTATTCTTAGTAAATAAGGAAGTCTATCAGGTTTATGTACTCTGTCATCACTTTATCTAACTAGATAATCTAATCTTACTTCCTTCCTCAAGGGACAAATGAGGAATACCATCAGGCATGAGTACATGAATCCCAGGGTTTATTTAGCTATCATTTCAAAACCCCTGGACCATTTTTTTAGTACATGATAGAGGCCTAGAAAATTTCCTAAGGACCAGAATTCTTAGTTAAAAAAAAAAGCTAAAAAATCCAGTTGAATATTATAGACTCATCAACTTAATATTGATATTAGGCAGAATACTAAAATAAACAATCAACCCTAATTCTTGTTGGTCCTAATGTGCAGGACTGAGAAGAGTAAACAAACAGTAAATAGTCTTCTTGAGCTCCAGTAGTAAACTATAATAAACTAAGCCATTACATAGGGTCTGACCTCCTGATGATGAGGGTAGAAGACAGCCTGAACAAAGTCACAGCATGTGAGATGGAAAACTGAGTTCTGAGAATCGCAAGTGACCCAGTTTGGTTGGCATCAGAGCAGGATTTTAGTGGCGTTGAAAACTAATCATAAAGATTAGTCCAGCTGTGCCTCTGAGATGATTTATTAATTTAATCTAAGAAATAGACTGCAGAGTGAAGGAACTGCTGAATATTACACTATGGGTTGTTGTCTGAGATCTAAAAGTACTTTCCTATAAGGATGAAGAAAAAATTGTCTTGTATCATCTTGGCTTGAAGAAATTATAGCATCTTGGGCCGAGAGAAAACTTAGATAGAAATAAGTCCATGGCTTTCATTTTGCAGATTAGAAAATTGAGGTCTTTAGAGCTTAAAAATGATTTTCCATGAGACTTCACTCTTGTCACACTTGAAGCTAGAACCCATATCTCTTGGCTTTCAGTCCAGTATTCTTATCACAATTCCACGTTGCCTTCCCTTCATCATTCTAATTTTCAAAGATGCTTTCATTGAGGACAATTTATTGACTCTTCCCTAAAAGGCACCTTAGAGATTGTTGTCAGTGATGTAGTAATTCAGGGTTCTATGGACCAATGATATGACTCACTGTACCATTTATTATAGTCTCAGGATTCTGTAGTTGTGAGAATAAAGATAGAACAATTCCTTACCTGTGAAACATTAGTGGTATAACCAAAAATGAAAAAAGATAAAAATTAGAGGTCCTATGTTATAATTTTAAAAGCTATAGGTGTGATGATCAGGCAGCAGATACTTTATTTTCTTAAAAAAAATGATTTCGAATTTTAAGGAGATATCTTTAACTCAATTCTCTTTTTCTTCTACAATCCACCCACTCATACTTTTATTACTTTCAGTCACTGAATAGTCATAGATTCAATATGTTTATGGCACCTACTAAGTGCCATACATACAAATACTAAGTGGATATTTGTTGAGTTGAAATAAAGTAAATAAACTTGTTTAGCTAAAGCACAGAGCCAAAAGGAGAGAAGGCTTGAACTTTGTAGTTCATACCCCATGGGAAACAATTAACTTTGTTCTGTTTCAAGTCATAATTTTCACCCAAACCCTGTTCAGCCATCTCACAAATGTTTGCCACTAGACAAAAGGAAAAGTAAACCAGAGAATATGGATGACTGTTCAAATCAATTAGCACTGATGGAAAACTCACTTAAGGCCAATGATCTAACTTGGTAGATCAGTCGTATCAGCTAATAAGTTCAATATAGTTCAATTTTACATCCAAATATTAAGCATCTACTATGTGCAAGAGGATAGAGAAGCAAAAATATAGCAGTCTTTGAGGAGCAAAAAGAATTTACTTTTATCATATATAAATGTATATTTATATCCAATCCAAATATTTAGCAAGTATCCTGAAAATCAAAGTGACAAGACATTTTTTAAAAAGTCAAGAGAACTTTATTGGAGGAGTTTACTGGTTGCTGATACTATATTTCTACAATAGATTTTTCTCCATTCCCTTTATAAGTATATGTGATTTTTAGGAAAATTGATCCGTTTTTAGTTAGGTGCTATTTCATGGGTACTACACACAAGTCTGGCCTCTTAGTAAAATATCCAAAAGCATAATTGAAAAAAAAGGATAATTTTGGTTTGGCCACAATGGTGAAAATAAAATTTCAACTGTACAGGAATGATTGTGCTTTAAAATTGGTATTTTTCAATATTTTCATTGAAAACCATCCCACGCATAAATACAATAATTCCTAGTAGCAGATCTGGCTTCAGTCATATTTCCAACAGGTTTATTTTATTTTTTTAGAAAAATACAGAACCCTGGAGAAGTATGTGAAAAAATTTTTTTATTTTACTTCCACCACAGAAGATGATTGAAAGGTGTGATTGCCAAATCTAATGAGGCTTTACATACTGGACAGTATCATGGAAGGTATTTTATCGTGGGGAAAACTTTGTATTAAATAATGAAAAGGGCTTAAAACATGAATTTGGAAATATATTCATGCTTTGATCAGCGAACCATTTATTTTGCTGCATAAGTCAGAAATCATCAGTCAGAGACAGTAAACGAAGTTTTGAAAAGGCCCATCTGAAAATAATCTGATTTTGAACTACTTATGGAACCTGCTAGAGTCAAATGACTATTTTTTTTCCTATTTCTTGGTTTGCTTTGAAAATATTTTAAAAATTCATTTTTGTTGTGCTCTTCGAGTACAGAGGATACAGAGCTAAAACATTTATTAGTTTAGTTCATTGTCTAAAATAATTTTTTAAAAGAAAATACAAACACCCATAGAATGGAACATCATTATTTTTCTAAATTTTTAATTTTGTTGAATTCTGGAGAAAACTTGGTTTCCTTTGAAAATCCAGATCAGCATTCTCAGCTCTCCTCTGGAAGAATAATCGTAGAACCAGAAACCTAATTAAAGATAGATTTAGGTTTCTATACATTCAGAGCTTAAACCATTTCTTTCTTACAACTTGAATGTGCAAGCATATACAAATGTACATATACAAATGAGTAAAAAGATAACTTTAGGGTTGTTTCCCAAAGAATGTGTATTGTAAAACTCTTCCCAGATTTTCAGTGATTCCTAAGATTTTACCACTGGTGTGATGGTAGATGATTAGCAACTCGCTATACAAATCATATACACCCGTATATACATATACACACATATATATATATATACATATATATGTACACATATACATATATATGTGTATATTATATATAATATATATACACACATACACATATACAACCAAAAATGTGTATAAACATACATACATTATATATATGTGTATGTGACTAAAAATATGATATATATGTATATATCACTGCACTCTTTCAAGTTTAAGCCACATTATTAACTTTTTTCCATCACTTTCTTAAGGCTAGACCAGAAATAACTAAAATAGAAATGTAAATCTCCTAATCTGTAAACAACGATCCTTGCAGATTGCATATTGATTTTGATAATCACTTTTTAGAACAACGAGGTAGTGCAATGGATAGAATACTGAGCTGAGGTCAAATTCAGCCTCAGATACTAACTGTGTGAACCTGGGCAAGTCACTTAACCCTGCTTCAGTTTCCTCATATATAAAATGAACTGGAGAAGAAAATGGCAAATACTCCAATATTTTTGCAAAGAAAATCCTAAATGGGATCACAAAGAGTTGGACAGACTGAAATGACTGGACATAAACCACATTTTAATATTATCTCTTCTATCATTATTTTTTGCTAAATATTTCTCCATTACATTTTCATCTGGTTCCAGCCCATAAAAGTACCACATTTGATACCTCTAATCTAGACAATCAACAAAATAATGTCAAGCTCTAATTTGAAGCATTTGTCAATTTCTGAGGTGTAAATGCTCCAAATCAAAATTTCACAATTGGCTCTCTTGAACCATTTCAACCTGGCTTCAGCTTGTTTCTGCTAGCATCACAATAGGATTCCTAACCGTGCAGCAAAATACATGGTTCGCTGATCAAAGCATGAATACATTTCCAAACTGATGGTTCATACACTCTTCATTATTTAACACAAAGCTTTCCTTATAATAAAATACTTCCCATCATACTGTTCAGTACGTAAAGCCTTATTAGACTTGGCATTTGCTAATTTTGAGATAGAATTGTGAACACATGAATTAGGAAGAACTGAATCCCAAAGGTTGCCAGTTTTTATGACCATGGATAGAAGGACTGTGTATTTATAAAACACATATTATGTGCTGGGTACTGTGCTGAATGCTTTTAACAAACATTATCTCATTTTATTCATAATACTCCTGGTACCTACTTGTCAGGATTGTGGTGGGCACAAAATAGTGTGTACAAAAGGCTTTGCAAATTGTAAAGCACTACATCATTGCCAAGTGTGTGTCTGTATGTGTGTGCACATGCACGTTTGTTTGTGATATTTCCTTATCTAATTTGTGAATTGTGGGAACTGAGCATAGCTTGAAAAAAGACATAAAACTTATATGATGAAGAAAGTTTTGTGTCAGAATGTGTCTGTAGGAAGCGAGCTGTGCCTTGAATTAGTGCCCTCAGGGAAGGTAGTAGGTCTGAAAAGCATAGGGCCAGCTTTAAATAAAAAGTCAGCAGTGAAGGCTTGCAAGGAATGCACCTTCTACTTCAGTGCTCAGTAAGTCTGGAGGAAAGAAATCATCTCTTATTTGGTCAATAGTGAAGGTCGAATGAGCTGACTGTGTGTGAAAAGTTTGAAATCACTTTGAATGCATACAGTGCTATCCTATAGACCTTATAAGTGTCAAGTATTTAATATTATTTGGTGCTCCCATGGAGTTGCCCCAGTTTCTGTCTTGCTCATATTGGGCCCTGATGATGCAAACTATCTTAGAAAAGCTTAGGAACTGAGAAGGGCCACCTGGTAAAATATAATCACCTTTTGCTTTTGGAACGGGGAAGAATGCTTTCCAGACGTTTGAAAACAACTTCAGGAAAATTTCAATGGGGGTAGAAGGTTGTGGGGTGGGAAGGAAAAACTCCAAGGAGGCCAAATGAATCACCACTGGGCTTTTTTGGTTGTCTTGTTACTCAGCTGATGAATCTCAGACATGGAGAATACTAACTTCCAAACAATAAATAATAATAAAAAATAATCATTGTAATATGCCATTGTTTTTTTGGCCTTCTGTTCTATGATTTTCTTTTCCCTTGCTGTCTCAGTCAATGAATGTCCCATTTTATCAAAGGAAGAAAATACTTTTTGGTATTATTCAGCTGGGTTTGCGTGGATTTCAGCAAATGGTACATGAAAGAAGAGTTTGCTTAATGTGAATATTTGTAGTTCAAGAGAATTGGTTATGCTAGAAAAACTAGGCATTCCTTAGCCTTTGCTTAATGATATAGGGATTAAGTAAAAGTGATTACTCTGCATTCCTTCTTTAAGTCCTTATACTTTTAAGCCTTGTTGAGTACCTATCCACCTACCATGTGCCTTAATACTCTACCAGGTACTATGGCGAATAGAAAAAAATAGCCAATTTAGGTGGATTTTACTGAAATATTGAGGGAAGAAAACTGATTAAGACAATGCCCTTATGACTCAAATTGAGAGAGTAAATTAACTAATGTGTTAGGTAAATGGGAATGGAAAAGTAGAGCTGATTTATTAAACTGGGGGTTTTGTTATATCCGTTTATGAAATAAATTTGGTGCAACTTCCACAACATCAAAAATCAAGTGGTTAAATAAGAAAATGAGACGTCAGACTCTGCTTGTACCTAGAGGACTCTGATAAGATAATTCATTTGAAAAAAACAAAAAACAAAACAAAACCAACAAATTTAAACTTGGGTTCAGGAAATAAAATAAAACTTGATAATGTTTGGAATTATCTGAAAGGGGTAGGGACTGCCATAAGAAGCAGTGGGCTCCTTACTAGAGGTCACCAAACAGTGGCTAAATGAACTTATCTGTCAAGTATACTGCGGTAGGGATCCTTTTGTTAGTTATGTGAGTTGGACAATCTGTGAGGTCACATCAAGTTTTGAGAGTAAATCTAAAACATGAGAGAATCCTAAAATCCTAGAATTGGAAAAGGGAGGTTGTTAGCAAATATTTGACACTATTTAGTTGTAGTTAAATGTGTGCAAGACATACCATTTATGTTTCAGCTGCATTATTAACATTTTGTTCATCAGTCTTGTAAATCTAGACAATCAACAAAATAAATGAAGTCCTAATTTGTTTGCCAATTTCCAAGGTATAAATCATCACACTGAAAATTTTAAGATCAACTCCTTGGAAAAAGTGAGATCCAGTTTGAGCTGCCTCCAGGATACTCCTGACTGAAAGATCATTTATTTCAACATTCTCATTTTTATCTGAGGAAACCAAAGCCTAGAAAATCAAAGTAGTTTGCTCAAGACAATTTTTGGTGGTAGGATGTAAGATTTGGTTTAGAACTTGGTCTCCTAACTGGACTAGGAAGACAAGTGTTTTTCCTTCTATATCAACATTTCCTAAATTGTGTTTGATGGATCTCTATTGTATATCATTCCTAAATATTTTTAAAAGCTCTATGGGAGAACATTTATACTAGCATATTTTCCCTTTAAAATATTTAGTAGGTTAGATGTATGATCCTAGGCAAGTCACTTAACCCCAATTACCTCAGAAAAAAATGTAATAAAATAAATATTTGCTAGGAAATTTTATGGACATGTTATACACATGCACACACATGTAAACAGAAATTATTTGCTCTGAAAATTGACTTAATTGTCTTGTTATGCTCCAAAAGGTTCTAGTCCCTTCCTCCCTAGGATCTTCTATAACCTCCAACTTCCTATATCTAAATTTATTGATACTTTCAGTGTATTTCTTAAGATCAAAGCTTAACATCTTAGAAGGGATTTTAAAGATCATCTAATTCAACTTCCTCATTTTAGAGAAGAGGAAACTAAAGCTCTGAGAAATTTGACCAAGGACACATGAGTAAAAAGGAGCAGAGCTGATATTTAAACAGGCTTTTTGATATGAAATCTAGTTTTCTTTCCACTATCCCAGATTGCCTTCTCTATGAGTTCCATGATTATATAGATTTGAGAAATGGTACATTATTGTATCCTCTCCTACCTCTGTGTAGCATTATTGGGGAACATTAAATATTATCCGTAAAATATTTTCCAAGAATTCTCAGCAAAACTGAAGATATGACTTTTGGACTTAACATATAGAAAGGTTCTTTCTAGAATATTAAATGAAATCAAAGAGAATGTACTGAATGTGATTCTGAGCCGTGAGCAGGAAGTGGCATAGGATGGATTTGTGGGTGAGCCACTAAGTAATAGTGATCACAACACAATTCAACTCAACATTCTGGTGGCAGGAGGAAAACCAAAGACATTCATCACATAGTTATTCAATTATAGAAAAGAGAGCTATGATAAAACATGGGCATTTGTTAGGAAAATCACTGCAAAGAACAGTTTGAAAAGCAAATAATCTTCAAGAAGGCTGGAGAATATTTATAATACTTTTGGGGGGAATTCAGGATGGAAAGACAGTAGGGATTAAAAACAAACAACAAACAAATATAAGATAATTGAAGAATAAACAAATTAAAAAACACCCCCCCCCAAAAAAAAACCTCAAACCTCTACCTGGCTGATAGAATTTACAATACTACAAAAATTAAGACATCATTGAAAAAAATGAACCTATTCCATATACCACTATGAAAAAATATGTACATGTATATGTATATGTTAAATATACATGTATGTATTATCAGAAACATTTTGTAAAGGACATTATGCTTACATAACGTTCTGGCCATCGTCCCTTCTGAGAGAATAATAATTCAGTAGTAATAATAGCTAATATTTATGTAATATATACTACATGGCAGGCACTATACTAATGCTTTACAAATATTACCTCATTTTGATTGTCATAGTAACCCTGAGAGGTAGTGTTGCTAATATTCACATTTTACAGATGAGGAATATAAGATAGAGATCAAATTACTTGCCCAAGGTCATACAGCTGATAAAATTTGAATTCTAATCCTTTTGTTTCCAGGTGCAATGCTCCATATGCTCTGCTGAGAAGATATGATAGAGAATGAGCATGAAGGGGATCTTTCTATTTCTATTAAGAAATTATATGTACATATATTATATTTAACTTATACTTTAACATATTTAACATGCATTGGTTAACCTGCCATCTGGGGGAAGGGGTGGGGGGAAGGAGGGGAAAAGTTGGAAAAGGTTTTGCACTTGTTAATGCTGAAAAATTACCCATGCATATATCTTGTAAATAAAAAGCTATAATAAAAAAAGGAAAAAAAAGAAATTATATGTACATTCTGTTAGCAATAATTAACTTCTTTCTTCTTATATGAAGGGGTGGGAAGCTACAGTAATCAAATATGGTATTTTTTTAAGTAATCCTGTGAATAGCACATAGCACTGCTGGCAAATAGGCTGTGTATCAGAGACCTATGATCCTTTCTTTAAAAAGGTCTCTTTCCATGAATGTCTCCCAATTCCCAGTTGTCATCATTTCTGAAATTCCTTCCCCCTCCTCTAACAATCCCCAATCTTTTAGGAGTCTGAAATAACCAAGCAAAAGAAGGGCCTTTTTTTACTTAAAAATTAAGTAATTAAAAAATAACTTAAAAATGAAATAGCATGCATTGTTAAAATATTAGGATATTGGCTAATATGGAAAACCAAGTAAAATATACCAACAGATATTATTTTAACTCATATAAGCCAAGAATGACTTTTTGGGAGGGAAGTAATCAAGATCTGTGAATTCATCAATATAGGAAGCTCCTAATGAGGAGTTTCTTCTACTAGTACATATTGGACTTTAGTACTATAGCATATAATTATAAAGTTTTTGTAGGGGACTAAGAGATTAAGTAATTTCTCCAGGATCATATATCAGTTATATATCAAAGGTATGATTTTTACTCATATCTTCTCAACCCTGTATACAATTTTCAAATCTTTGTTCCATGCTGACTTTCAGAATCTAAGAATTGAGTGAATGTGCATTGTTCATCAACCATGAGATATTCTTTGAGGCTTATAAACAATAACTTTAGGCCAAATGAAATATATTCCCTTGTCCTACTGGCATCTAACATGAAAATGGTTATTTTTGAAAAAGGTAATAAAAATATTTTGAACATAGAAATATAGTTTGGGAAAAAAGTTGAAATGATTTAATGGGAAATGTATTCATAATTGATCACTGCAGCAAGTTGGGAAGTTTGGAATACAATGGGCCTCTGGCTCTTGACTTTGTTACTAGAGGAAATATCCCACAAAATCCTCCTTGATTTTTCTATTGGAGAGTAAAAGAGTGTTTGGCAGAATGGACCAGTATGGAAGTTCATATGTTCTTTTGTTTTCATATGCTGTCCTCAATGTGTGCCATGGTTTTTGATTTAATTAGCCTGCTTCACACCCTGCCACAAATTGATTGTATAATTCTTCCACAGAGAATATATATATAGAGAGAGTTTCTCAATATATATGAAGGAAATTATTTTTAAAATAATGTACATGTGTTTCTCAATATAGAAGAAATTAATTCTTCCTAACAGAATATATATATATATATATATATATATATATATATATATATATATATATATATATATATATATATATTATATATATATATATATATATATATATATAATTTCTTAATAAATAGGGAGGAAATTAATTTGGTCTTAGAGGGTCATTGTGGGGTAATTGGTCCTTTCCTGTGCATGAATTCCCTACACACCACAAAGTGGTCTCATGAGTCAATGGGAATCCATCCCGGGGGATTGTAATTAGAAATTGCTTTCCTACCAAGCACCTAAATTATCGTTTTCCCCTCTGCCAAATCTTTTTTTTTTTTTTTTGATGGAGAATGTGGTTTTAGTTAGAAAAACGACTCCATAAAATGACACCACATTGAATTTCTGTAACATGTTCCTTCTGAACCCCACGGGTGTCATGTTAGCTGACTGGACAAAAAAAGAAAAAAAATCACCAATATTCAGGAAATGGCAAGATGCTTTTGTATTTTCCCTTGGGCTCTGTTTAGCAAACTGTGAACTTCCTGCTGATTCTGGTGGCTTTCAAGTGTACCTAGCAGCAAAGACTGTTTGATTTTTTCAGGTAGCTACAACTTCTGGCAGATGGGAACATCTTGTTTTGACTAGTTAATGAAGCAAGCTTGATGTGGAAGTCAGCAAAGGAGAATAAAAGAAGAACAATAGGATGTCACTTTTAGAACACTTCATCTTCTCTTCTTAGAGCTCTGGCCACCTTTCAGCTGGGTTGAATAATGTGGGCTATACTTAAAATAAGTGAAAACTCATATGTTCCAGTTTACCAGTCTCCTCATATATTCAAGCTTTCATAAATCTTTAACAGACTCATCACTCCAGCTCAGTGAAAAAGAGGTTTAATTTTGTTAGATGCTTCCAAAATACTATTTTATTTTTACATATTAAATAGCATACCCTAGGTTCATATTAGAAACTCTCAGTGCCTGAGAACCTTAAGTCCCAACTAAAATCCTACCTTCTACAGGGAGCCTTCCCTAAATCCTCTTAATTCCAGTGCTTTCTCTCATTTAATTATTTTCCATTTATCCTGTATATATACAGGATGTCTCCCCCCATTATACAATAACCTCATTGAGAACAGGGACTATTTTTTGCCACTTTTTCTATCCTCAGCACTTGGCACAGTACCTGGCACAGTACCATAGTAGGTACTTAATAAATGTTTATTGAATGAAGAAATGAAAAAAAAATTTCCTTTTTTTCTCTTAAAAAATTGTCCATATTTTCTAATAGGCATAGACATGTACCCAGCCATCTCTTTTTCTGCAACTCTTTGGGGAAACTTCCCTTGGATGTTAAACCTTATTATTAGAAGGTATAGTATTTGATCCAAATTCCCAACCCCAGTAACTTAGGAGTTCAGAGTATTTTGGCCTGAGAATTTTGCCTTGTGCTATTTATATTCAAATTCATCCAATGTGTCTTTCCTTTAGACATAATGAAATTAAGGTCTAATGAAATTATACAAGCAGAGGGAGGAACCCAGACAAAGAGAAGAGAGACAAGTTGGGGTGCAAGAATGAGCCACAAGCTCATGGAAAAATCCTTCCAATAGGACAGGAATGAGGATATGGTAAAGGCAATTTGGACTATGTGATTTCCCTCATGGATGAAATGTCAAATTAAAGCAAAAAACAAAATGAATAAAAATACACACACAAAACCTCTGCATAGATCAGGATAGCCTGACTGACATATTTTGAGCTAACTTATAGCGTAGAGTGTAGACTAGTTACTTTGGACATTGCAAGGGGGTGGGGAGGGAAGGCATCTTTTGTTTACAGTCCAAAATCCCATAATGCTTCCCCACGTGTAAAATAATAATTTACAAACCATTATATGATTGGCTCACAACCATTAAACTCCCAGTGACCTGCCAGTTGATAATATTTTGCATGTTGCCTTCTCTCAACATATCTCTGCTGAGCATATTATATTGTTTTCAGAATAAATACAAAAGACAGACAATCAGAATTGGAAACAACAGCCAGGACTGGATGAAGAGAAAGAAAAATTTGGCACTTGCTATCAGTGAATGCCATCTTTGGTCTGAGAACTGTACATAGATGCCTGACATGATAGACCTCCTCTGCTACACTCCCTCCAATACTTCTAACTTCTGTGGACAAAAATTAATGCTTAGCCCTTACATTTCTGCCATATGCCCCAAATAAGGAAGGAGCAACCAAAGGCAGTTGTTTATATTAGAATGAATCTGTGGTCTCAAGATTAAAAGAAATATTAGACCTAAAGAAAACTGAGTCTTTGCTACTTAGGATCTTTGAACACAAAAGTAAACTAAGTAAGACAATGCAATCAAACTGCTGAAACCATCTTCTTCAATATTCATGGTCATTAATACAATAGATACTAAGGAATGAAATAAAGAACATATTAGTGGTTGAGAAGACTTTTTAAATTCATGTTCACTACTGTGGTATATACACTTTTCATTTGAGTTTCTAGCACAGTATCTCTGAAAGATGGGAAAGAATAGAGTGCTGTATAAGGCAACATAATGTAATGGAGATAGAGCCAGAGCTAGCCTAAGATCCAAGAAGATCTGAGTTCAAGACTTACTTCTGATACAAAACGACTTGGTTTGCATCAGGATTCTATGATAATATCCTCTCTTGGTTGTCTTTCTACCTATCGACTATTTCTTTTCAGACTCCTTTGACATATCTTCATCCATTTTGCACCTGCTAATAGTGGGTATGCTCCAAGTCTCCGGGTTAGACCTTCTCCTCCTAAAGAATTGTATAATTATCTCTTTACTTCCCATGAATTTCATTATTATCTCTATGCAGATGATTCTCAGATCTATTTCTCGAGTTCTAAGTTCTCTTCTGAAACCTGGTCTTGCATCACCAACTGCCTATTGAACTTTTCTATCTGGATGTCCCATAGACATATAAAATTCAACATATCCACACCAGAATTCTTATATTTTATCATATAAAATTATTGCTCATCTACTTTGCGAGAGAGAAGGTCCAACACTTTCTCCTCTGTGTCACTTAAGTGATTATAGCCATACTGGATTCTTTGACTTCTGATCTATGCTATTTGTCTCCTGAAACTCTCTATGAAACTGTTCCTCTTCATCTCTATTTCTTAGAACCTCTAGTTTCAATCAAGACATCAGTACCTCTCAGAATACTTGCACATTTCAAGAGAAATTGCTCTATGTTTGCAAAGATACCAAGGTAGTGCAGTAGATAGAGCACTGGGCCTGATATCAAAAAGATATCAAATACAGCCTGAGATACTTTCCAGTTGTGTGACCCTTATAAATCATTTAATTTCTGTTTCAGTTTCCTTAATATAAAATGGAGATCATAGCAACACCTATCTCCCAGGGCTAATGTGAGGATCAAATGAAGTAATAGTGGTAAAAGCTCTCCTGGATCATAGTATTCTATAAATACTACTTTCCTTGTTTCTCTTCCTTACTTGTGAACCCATTGCTTCTATTCCTGTTCTCTGTTTAAAATGCTTTAATAGAAGTTCTGAGATGATGGTGGAAGAGGTTGGTAAATTTCAAATTCTCCAGATTTTCCCCAGAAATAGAACAAATTTGTACCTCAGGGCAAATAGAGATTGGGGGAAAACTCAGAAAGACTTGGGGAAGAACACAGGTCCTCCAGGTACAACACAAAAAGATCTAAAGAAAGACCCCAGGACCAGGGATTAACCCACATAAAGTGCATATAACTCAGGACTAACTCTAGAAACATCAATTGGGGAGCCCTGGAGCAAGCTGGGTATGGTTGGAGACTCAGCAGAAACCACAGAAACTTTCAACTTCTGGATACCTTGTGTAGTTAATGTCTGTGTCCAGGAAGACTGAGGGAAATTTGGCTGATTAGGAATGCCAGGCCCAGCTGTGTTGCAGGAATGGCCCTGGATGAGAAGGAATCAGCAGACCCATGAGTGCAGAAGCAATGAGGCAAGAATGCTACTGGCTGTGGGTACTTGCTAGAGGATGGAGCTCTTGGTTTGGGGTTCCAGGTCAGAGGAGAGAGCTCAAATGAAGCTAGAGGCACTATCCCCCTACTCCACCATTAGAGGTGCTACACTAATATCTTTTATTTAAAAAAAAATGAATTGGCAAAGAATAAAGAATCTCACCACTTACTATGGTGAGCAGGAAAGACAGGGATTCATCTTCAGAGGAGGAAAATGAAATAAAAAAAGTAGTGAAATGGCTCCCTGCCCAGAGAGAATTTATAGAACTCAAAAAAGAAATTAAAAATCAAATTAGAGACATTAAGGAAAAACTAAAAAATAAATAAAAACCATTCAAGAAAAACAAGATTATAGGGAAAAGTTAATCAAGTAAAAAAGGAGATACAGAATATCAAAGATGAAATCTTTGAAAATTAAAATTGGACAAGAGGAGGCCATTGAAACTATGAGAGACTAAGAAATAACAAAATAAATTATAAAGAATGAAAAAAAAGAACAGAATGTGAACCATTTTATAAGAGAAATGACAGATCTGGAGAACAGATCAAGAAGAGAAAATATTAAAATAATTGGTCTGCCTGAAAGTTGTGATAAAAAAAGAACCTTGAAGACACAATAATGCAAGAAATCCTTCAAGAAAATTGTCTAGGAATGATGGAACAGAATCATATTTAAGCAGAAATAGAAAAATCCACCAATCAAAAATTTCATTTCAATGAGATCCTTTGTGGAAAATACATAGGAATATTATTGCCAAATTTCTAAACCCCAAATCAAAGAAAAAATTTTGCAAAAAACAAGGAAAAAAACAATTCAAATACACTGGAACTACAATTAGAATTATATAGAACTTAGCAACAGCCACAATAAAAAGACCACAGATCCTGGAATCCTATTGACTAACAATCAAAAGAACTAGGCTGCATCCAAAAATATCATATGCAGCAAAATTATCTATAATATTGAATAAGAAAAAATGAACATTTAACAAACTTACAGATTTTCAGGACTTTCTATCAACATCCCAAACTTAATAGAAAGTTTAACATATATGAGCCAATGTCAAAGATCAGTTTCAAGGAACTCATCATGTACAAATTGTTTACAGTTATTTTTTAACATAGGAAATGTATACCATATGTTTAAGATTGACATCAACAATAGGGAGCTCAAAAAAGAAAGATAAGGGCAAAGTTAAATTAAAAATAGTAAACATCTAATGCAAATGAGGTGCAGAGGAGAAATAGACACAGAGGCATTAGAGGAAAGAGGAGGGCTTATAGCTCTGAAAACCTATTCACATCGGGAAAAGGTTAAATAGCTAACAATATCTATATATCATGAAGGATATAGCATCCTCCAAAATTTCTAAAAAAAAAAAAGAAAGGGGAGAGGAATGGATGGACTGGGAAACAAAGGGTTAGGGAAGAAAACATGGGAGGGATCCTTAGGTGGAGGGAGATTAAGTAATAATAAGGCAATTTAAGGAGCAGAATTAAAGCAAGGAATTAGCAGAGATAGGAAAGATATGTGTGTGTGTAGATGTGAAGTGGAGTATGTGTATGTATGTATGTATTATATATCTATATATGTATACATAAATATATTCTTTAACTGTAAGTTGCTTATGGGTGGTGGGAGGGAGATGAAAGGAGGGAAAAGAATAAAATTTTTTAAAAGTTGCACAGCAGAGAACAAAAGAACAATTTACAAGGAAATAAAGAAAAGAGGGACACACTTCTGAATGTAATTTCTTTTAATATATACATACACACACACACACACACACATATATACTTTTTTGAACTGGTAGTTTGTTATTATTTTTGTTTTATTTTGTTTTGTATTCGTTTTCTGTTTTTTTTCTTTTTTCTTATTCTATTTCTTTAAACAAAATAATTTTTAAAAAATTAAAAAATAAAATGCACTAACAAAACAATGATATCAAACATAACTCACAAAATGTGGTATTTTTCAGGGAGACACTTTTGGGTCATTATAACTTATTAAACACTGAAATTGTGGTTTTTAATAAATACAAACAAGTATGGTTTACAAAATAAAGAGTCAATATGCCCAAAGGGTTATGAAACTGTGAATACCCTTTGATCTAGCAGTGTCTCTTTTGGATCTGTATCCCAAAGAAATAATGGAAGAGGGAAAAGGACCCATGTGCAAAAATGTTTGTAGCAGCCCTTTGTATAGTGGCAAAGGCAAGAAACTGGAAATTGAATGGATGCCCTTCAGTTGAACTGAATAAGTTATAGTATATAAATGTAATGGAATATTATTGTTTTATAAGAAATGATGAGCAGGCTAGTTTCAGAAAAGCCTGGAAAGACATGTGAACTGATGCTAAGTGAAATGAGCAGAACCAAAAGAATATTGTACAACAAGATTATATGATAATTGAATATGATGGACTTGACTCTTTTCAAAATGAGATGATTCAAAGCAATTCCAATAGGCTTGTGAGGGAGAGAGTCACCTATATCCAGAGAGAAAACATGGGAGATTGAATATGGCTCAAAGCATAGTATTTTCAACTTTTTGTTGTTGGAACAGTGGAGCAACAGAGCCAATAAAAGAGTAAGACATATTTCCAGTCTGATAATTTAGGAGGTCAGCAGGAGAGGTTTGTAATAACAGGATTGGGATTAGCTTGGAGTGCATCTAGAGCGCAAGGGTGGGCCTTGGAGGTGGCAGCAACAGCAGCAGCAAAAGCTTTGGGAGCTCTCAATCCAGAGACAATAAAGAGATCAGAAAACTGTTCAGAAAGAGATTATAGGAAACCTTTTACTGGCACTAGGTACAGCTGGCACTGACCACAATTGCCTATCAGCAATTCTGGATCATGGTTCTATGGTGGAGAGAAGTGCCATGTGCCAGTCATAAGGAATCAGAGGCTCTGGTTGCTGTTACAAAGCAAAGAGGAGCTTAATGCTTGTGGCTACAGGAGAGTAGGGGTCCTTTCTGAGTAAAGACCAGACCTGGGTAAAGAACATAGACCAGAAGAAGATTAACTACATTCTCCCTGAATCTAATCACTTTAGAAATATCAAAAACTTGCAGACCCCCAGAACTAACTTTGAAAACATCAGGACAAAAAAAAAGTGACATTTGGCACAATGGCTTTCCCACCCCAAGGTGAGCACAGTCCAAATTTAACATGAAGTTCACACAAGCAAAGCAACAACAAGAATAAATTGATCATAAACTGTGTTGACAAGGAAGACTAAGACGTAAACTTAGAAGAAGACAACAGTGTGAAAACAGCTGTTAGCAAAGTCTTAAAGAAAAAATGCTAACTGCTCCTGAGCCCAACAAGAATTCCTGGGAAAGTTAATAAAAGATATAAAAATGGTGAAAGAAAATACCATAAATACCACTACTAAAATTGTATCCCAAAGAGATTAAAGGAAAAGAAATATTACAAAAAATATTTATAGCAAATCCATTTTGGTGGCAAATATTGGATATTAAAAGAATGCTCATCAGTTGGGGAATGACTGAAGAAGTTGTAGCATATGATTTGATTGGACACTATTGTGTTATAAGAAATGATTATGGGGATGGTTTCAGGAAAAAAAATATGACAAAATGTATATGAATGGAGGCAAAGTGAAGTATAAAGAACCACAAAATCATTGTGCAGAGTAAAATCAATGCTGTGATGACAATTAACTGTGAAAGACTTGGCTACTCTTATCAATATAGTGATCCAAGACAATTCAAAGGGACTCAAGATAAAAATAAGCTATCCAGTTCCAAAGATAAAAAACTAATGAACTCTGATGCAAATTGAAGTGTAATTGTCTCACTTTATTTTTTTGTCAGGCAATTGAGGTTAAGTGACTTGCCCAGGATCACACATATTTTTTGCCTTTTTTTTTTTTTGATGTGGTTAATGTCAAAATATTCTTTGTAAGATTTTACATATTGATATCATTTTGCTTGCTGCATAGGGAAGGAGAGAATTTGAGACAAAAAGTATTAAAATAAAAGAATGTTTAAAGTGAAAACTAATTTAAAAAAAGAAAGTAGGAGAAAATTCAGATCAAATCAGATAATATTTGTAAAAAGTGCCTAGCACAGTGCCTGGCACATAGTAGGTGCTATATAAATCCTTATTCCTTTCTTCCTTAATTCCTATAAATAGGAAAAAATAATAATATATATTTAGAAAAAATTTTCTAAAAAGCATTTGCCTTTCACCTCTATGAATCCATTTGTTTACTTGTAAAATATCCCTGACTTTAGCTAATTGTAAATATACTGGTATTCAGTGTTTATGCTGTATTTATTCTGTTGATCTTACTTGACACAACAGCTTAGAAGTCTGAAATTGTCTACATTAAGACTTTTAGGACTCATAGATCTCTTATAGATAGACTTGAAAATGCTAATTTTCTAGATGTATTAGGATGTAATAAATGTGTTAGGGAACATTTTGATCATAATGTCAGTTTTGAGTTTGCCTTTGTCAGATTTCTTCCTGGAGAAAAAAATAGAAGTGCAGAAAACTGTCTGCCTTCATAATAACTTACAAATGACTCCCACAACCAAACTTCAGTTCTTTATTAAGGGTTAAATGGTATATTTATTGTATGTGATTTTGTCCAGTAGGAGCTGTGAGTGGGGAAGAACTAGCCCTTGTCTCCAATAGCTTCTAACCTGGAGGCCCAGAATTTGCAGTCTGCCCTGCTTGCTCCTAGAGCCTGGAGCTTAGGCCAAAGACATGGTTGCTGTTTATATATTTCTTGACCATTTAATATTTAAAAAGCTGTGCTACCCTTTCAATTAGGTCCTTATTTTTAATGTATCATTATCAAAGTTTTTGAACTTTGTATTCCTAATTCTATTTTCCCTGTTGTGCATAAGATAGTGTTTTTTTGGAAATACCTATATTAAGTTATTAGCAGAATGAATTGCATACAGATAATTTCTTTCCTTTGGGGGATGTTCCAGTTGGAGCCCATTCCTAAGTACTACCAAGCAGAAGCTTCAAAATAGTGGGGCAGAGTATGTTAGTCTTCTTTAGGGATGGGGAAAATGAATATGAAGCTGCTAAAGTTTACTGAGCTAATGAGCAGAAAGTCTTGGTATTGATACTTTGAACAACACAAGCAGATCTTAAAAGATTTTTTCAGAAGTTGGATGGATTGTGAGAATTGTTAGTATCGCTATTTGGGATTTATATAAACAAAACTTAGAGCAGGCAGGGAAAAAGCATTTGTCAAGTATTTACTGTGTGCCAGACATTGTAATAAACAATAAGTATACAATGTTTGTCCTCAAGGAAATTACTTTCTAATAGTAGAAGACAATACAGAGAAGGTAACTGAAATTGGGAGACGGGACACAAGAGAGGCAGGAGGAGACTCATGAAAGATGATAAAGTTTGAAAAGCCAAAGTCAGGAAAAGCCTAAAGGTCAGATAACCTGGGCCCCTTCCCAAAATGGAGATCCCGGGGCGGGACAATGAGCACTGAGAGAAAGGATCATGATGGCAGAGAGATAATCCAGAATGAGAAGGCACCAGGTACTGAAGAAGATTCCAAGCTAAGACTACAACTGAACCATGATGACAGTTTGAAAACTCATAAGTGGATGTGGAAGGAAGGCTCTGAATGTAGTCAAATTCTAGTTGTCTCCTGGACTACATCATTGTGTCACTGAGTCCAGCTGGGCCTCTGCTTCCAAATGGTGAAAAAATTCCCATGCTTTTTGTCTAGATTGTCTAGAAAGGCCTTTGTGACCAGGAGCTTTTGTAATGAATGGCCCTTAGCTTTTGGTTACTTTCAGTGAAATTCTACTTTTGTTTGCTCAGTGTAGCAAAACTTTAAGGAAAAGACTAGGGGCTTTTCTCACTTGTTTTCTTACAACAGATGAAATATAAATGAGTGTTGCAAATATGTAATTTTATTTTTCCAAAGAGAAATCTTGACCAAAAGTTCAGGTTCCATTAAAGATACATAAGATGAATTCTTTAGGAATGAAATTTCAATGCTTGATGAGTATTTCTGCTGTGTAACTTTTATTAAAACAAACAAACATTATGACTGCTGTTCTTGAAATTATTAAAAGTTTTCACATATCTGAGAATTAATTCTGACATGCGAATTCTCCCCAGTCTTTGTCCAAAAGGGAGAATTTAGCATATTCAAACACCACAGCATAGCAATCAGAGCCCTTTTGTACCATTCAAACAGAATCCATTATGCTATGTGCACACTAATCAGAAAGAGACATCATTCTCTGTCCAAGAGTAGCAAAGGGGGTTCTGGTCTATTTCATAACTCATCTGGAGTTTTACTTTAAAAAACAAACAAGCATGGTGGGCCAATGAAGAAAGTGATAATAATGAGAGGTGATAAAGTTTAGAGATCTCTAAGCCACATCTGTACATATCTAGCTTGGCCATATGCATGTGATATATTCCAAATGCAGATCATAATTACCAATTTCAGAAACAGACTCTTGCAAAGGAAGTGAAACTTTATTAAGAAGATATTGCAACATATTTTCTTTGTGTCTCTGATAACATCTTGGTGTTCAGTCAAGCAATACTCTAGGAAATACCAAATTTCCTTAAAGTTTACTCTCAAGGAGGTAATAAAGCCTTGATGGAGACATGTTTTCAAAAGAGAGTTGTCTATCTCTACTTTTATGTGGTTACTGCAGTAAGTAGTTCCAGGTACTTAAATAGGCTGGCATTTATGATAAAAGGATTTCCCTTGGCTCTCCTAACCAAAAAGGGAAAAAAAGAAAAAAGGAAAGGAAAAAGAAAAGAAAAATATTAAAATTCAGATTCCAGAAATCCAGATGCTTTGATTGCAAGCTATTATATGTCTCCAGAGAGGATATTTGCCTTTATTAATGATGTCAGAATGATGTCTCAGCTCCAGGAACTGACAATATCAGA
Source organism: Antechinus flavipes (assembly GCF_016432865.1). NCBI lineage: Eukaryota > Metazoa > Chordata > Mammalia > Dasyuromorphia > Dasyuridae > Antechinus > Antechinus flavipes. Next base: position 159,061,698 of record NC_067399.1, on the reverse strand, counting down.
ATTTAAACGGTCCATTCTCCAATATCCCCAGATGTGAAGAAACAGTGGATTGTAAATGCATCATGTGCCCTTACTTACTAAGTCCAGAATGAAGAATATATAAAAGTCCTCTTATTCATGATGAATACTTCCTATGATAATGTGTGTGTGTGTGTGTGTGTGTGTGTGTGTGTGTGTATGTATGTATTGGATGAGGAAACCAGACTTATAATGTAACCACTAGTAAATTCAAGAATATATTTTCAAATACAAATATTTGTACAAAATAGATTGGAAATACCATAGGAATACAAGGAAGATTATCTCATTGCACAAAAGCAGTCTGAGAAGACTTAAGCCTGGTAGAAAAACACTTTTACTAAAAGCCAAAATGCCACCTTGCTTTCCATTCTTAGACAAGTGACTTTACCTGTCTCTGAATCTTAAGTCTCCCATTGTAGACCAGAGGGAAATTCTATGACTATGCCACATGGAGTTCAGCTAAGAATATTTGTGCAAGGGTTTTGAACTATTTGAAGGTAAAATTTGTTTCAACAAAGAGTATTATACTAGACTTGGGGAAGGAATTTCATTTATTTATTTTATTTGGTTTTGAAAACTCTACCTGTCATTCACTTACTGGAGCTAATTTAAAAGAAAGCAATACAGAACAGAGAAAGCTAATTTAAGCAGACACTCTTTCTTCAGGGAAAATACCTTGCTTATTGCTCTAAGGGCCAACAGAGTCTGACTCCATCAGCTTGAATGAGATGGGAGATTTGGAAGTAGAAATACTTCCCAATTTTTGCTTTACCTCCCAGCTGTCTGAGTACCCAATCTTCAGAGATCTATTGAGCCCCAAGGGCAGAAAAAATGCTAACACACCCAAGAGAAATGAACATACATGAATGTGAGCAATTTAAAAACAAAAACTACTAGGAATATAGGTTAACTATGTAGGCTGAAGAAGGCAATAAATATAATGTAAGATCACAGAGTTTTGTGAACTCTGTTTTAGTCTTAGCTCTGCCTCATATGACATTCATGAAATTGTTTAACATCTCTGTGCAACAACTACATCATCTGTAAATAGAGCAAAGCAATATAACTTATTCCATGAGATATACACTGATAGTGAGAGAACTTTAAATTATATGTGTGTACATGCATATACACATGTATATGTGTATAACTGCATTATAAACAGATGTGTGTCTATATATGTATACATGAATATACATACCAATACATACATATCTCTACATATTTCATATATATATATATATGAGTCCTCTCCCTCATCATCAGTGTATAGCCTATAAAATAAGTTATAAACACATTTGAGAGTCCTGGGAATATGACATAGGAAATATTCCTAAATGACATACTTTTGCAAGATTTTATATCATCATCAATACATTATAATCAAATCTGATTTTAAAAGCATGGAATCCCACAGTGACATTACTGGATTGATTAGTTGTATATTCCTGTGGAAATGACAGTCTTTTGTAATGTTTCATCTTGCAGAAACCAAAAAAAATTGTAGTTAGATAGAGTATGTCTATTTAATATGTAAATCCTAGCTCAAAAATAGCTCCAGAAAGTAAGATCCATTGTTTGTTTGGTAAAACTGGCAAAATGGTATAGTAGAAATTTCAATAGAAGTGAACTCAATTCTGAATTTGAGTTCTATTCTATTATTTGTGTGTGTGTCACCTTAAACATGTGACAACTTATTCTCAGCTTCCTCATGTTTAAAATAGGCATAATAAGTCTCATAGGCTTATTATGAGTCTCACATGAAACAATGTTTCCTCATGTTTAAAATAGGCATAATAAGTCTCATAGGCTTATTATGAGTCTCACATGAAACAATGTTTGTGAAGATACTTTGTAATATATAATATACTGTTATCATTCTTGACACAATTCTTAGAACTTTGGTTCTTTATTTTCTTCTTATGGAATGGAACACTACTTGTCCTTTTTGTTGGATATAGAGAAAACAAAAATGTATTTTATCTTCCAGAAATTTCCCCTTCTTGATCTTTTAGATGTCAAGCTGGCTCCTTGGAGTTGAAGGGGCACTTGAATTGTGCTTGAGTATCCAAGAGTTGATCGTTAAATTTTCAGTGTGAGCATTTTTACTCAAAAAGTGACAGAAACTACAAATTAGAACTTCATTCATTGTTTTGCTGATTGTATAGACTTTTTAAAAAGAATGAGAAAAATGTTCATTCTGATTAAACTTAAAAGTGTGTCCTGCGTACCTTTTTCCACTTTGGTTGTTAAACAATTTCCAGAATTGGTTTTTAAACATTTACTAGCATACTCCTGATTGTGCTAAACCATCTGTTGCTCCCATAAGGTTTCTCTATCCTCCTGCTAAGACTTAGACTGAAAACTCATAGGCTTATTGTGGCTTTATCCTCCTATGGTATATGGCTTTTTGGGGCCATACCAGAAAATTGGATGTAGTAAAGTCTTAAAATCATAGAATTTAAGGGACCTTAAAGATCATCATTTTATAGAAAAGATCATCAAGGCTCAAAGATAAAGTAGCTTAACTATTGGTACTTAAGAAGTAAGAAGAATTAAAATATGAATTCAGGTCTTTTGACTTCAAATCTTGGTGCTAGGTTATGTTCTACTTCTGTTCCTTTCAAATAATATCCTAGCTTATAGTCCCACTGGCTCCTTCTCTCTCTCTCTCCTCTCCCAACATGAATGATTACCTGCCTTTAAAAAAATCATTTAATAATAGTTACCTTGACTTTTTTAATAAGAATAAGAATGGCTATCCTATAAAGATATGAAATCATTCAAACCAACATCTATACAAAAATTATTTCTTTTTCTCTTTGACATGCAATGTGTTAATAGAAGGTTTACCTTCTAAATAATGTTTGTCTTTTTTAAAAAACACTGGAAATAATCTGCATTTCTTGAATATACAGAGAGAAATAATGGGTCATTGGTGGCAGGGGCAGGGGAGAAATCATATCACTCAAAAGACTGTGTAATACTTGTGAATAATTTTGTGTTCCTTTAGGGCCCTTCAAAATAAGCTTCTTTATAAATATGGAGTATATACAGAAGTTTCATTAATGTTTAGAGTATTTCTTAAGTTCTGACCTATTTATTGAGGTATATATATACATATATACATACACACACACACACATATATATGTATGTATATATATATACATATACATATATACATACATACATACATACATACATACTTTGGCTGCCTTCAGGCCTCAGATAAAATTTTAATTTCTATGAGAATTCTTTCCTGATTCCTCTTAATGCTAGTGCCTCCCCTTTGTTCATTATTTCCAACCAGTGCTGTATATATTTTGTTTGTACATAGTTGTCTATGCTGTCTTCCCCTTAACCATGAAAGCCTTGAGAATAGGATTCTTTCTTTCCTGCATCCCTCCCTTTTTTCTTTTTATTTTCATTTTTCCTTTCCTTTCCTCTCCTCTCCTCTCCTCTCCTCTCCTCTCCTCTCCTCTCCTCTCCTCTCTTCTCCTTTCCTTCTCCCCTCCTCTCCCCTCCTCTCCTCTTCTCTCTCTCTCCTCTCCTCTCTTCTCCTTTCCTTCTCCCCTCCTCTCCCCTCCTCTCCCCTCCTCTCCTCTCCTCTCCTCTCCTTTCCTCTCCTCTCCTCTTCTTCTCTCCTCCTCTCCCCTCCTCTCCTCTTCTCTCCTCTCCTCTCCTCTCCTCTCCTTTCCTTCTCCCCTCCTTTCCCCTCCTTTCCTCTCCTCTCCTCTCCTTTCTTCTCCTCTCCTCTCCTTTCCTCTCCTCTTCTTTCCTTTCCACTTTCTTTTTTCCTTTCCTTTCCACTTTCCTTTTTCCTTTCCTTTCCTTTTTTTCTCTTTACCTTTTTTCTACTTCTCAAGCCTAGAACAATGCCTGACACATAATAGACACCTAATAAATGTTTGTTGACTAACCTCCTAAGGCAGCCCATTTCACTTAAAGACAGTAATTGAAAAAGTGTCTTTCGGAAGAGTTCATGGACTGTTTGACCCTGGAAGGCAACATGAGAAGCAATAAGTAAAAAGTTTGAAGAGGAAAATTTTGGCTTGATTTAAGGGAAAACATTAATAAATAGAGCTATCCCAAAATGAAATGGGCTGCCTCTCAAGGTTGTGTATATTTTCTTTTGGACTCTTATGCAGAGATTGGATGGCCATATGTCAGGTGTATTATACTTAGGAATCCTTTTGGACATGGGCCAACAGCTGTATTCTCATCTACATCCTGGCTTTCTAGGTATCTATTTTTAAAAATGGGTTCAGAGATAGTAAGTGATTTCTAGAAGGTGACAAAACTAGTGATACTTGTATACAGGTTGTCCAACATGTAAATCCAGTGCTCCTTCCATCAAGAACTAGAAGATAAAGATTCCATTCAAAGTTAAAGTTATATGTGAGTTAATTTTAGAGTCCTCACTGGCAAATTCATTTTAAAGATAGAAAAAGAAGAAAAAATGTCCAGAAATAAGTGATCACTGGTGCAGCTCATAAACCTTTCACATTATAATGGGGGGAAGAAGATCATGTTAGCACTGAGGGATAGAAGAAAATGAAGCTGGAAGGCAAAAAACCCTGCAGTTCTAAATAAATGTTCAGAGATGTTATCGTTGGAGAAGCAAAGGAACATGAATCTGCCATGGAAGAGGCTGTCAGCGCATTCTTCTCTGAGTCAGCAATTGAATTGCTTTTCTTAGTCAGAAGATGATGTTTATTGATGAAAATTTAACAAATGCTAGTAAGAGTTTGGGGTAGCTAGGTGGTGCAGTGGATAGAGTGTTAGACCTGGAGTCAGGAAAATGTTTTCCTGAGTTCAAATCTGGCCTCAAATACTTACTAGCTAGATGTGTTTGGGCAAATCACTTGAACCCTATTTGCCTCAGTTTCCTCATCAGCAAAATGAGTTGGAGAGTAAAATAGCAAAGCATTCCACTATCTTTGCCAAGAAAACCCCGAATGGTGTCATAAAGAATTAGATAGGACTGAAAGTATAACTGAAAAACAATGGAGAGACTTTAGAGTTAGACTGGAGTTGAAAAAGGCTTGGCTGGATGCATGAAGAGTTTGGAGGAGAGCAAATCACTGAAAAGCAAGACTTTAGCTCACTTGGTGTTGTCATAAGCACCAGGCTCTGGGCTGAAAGACACATGTTTCATTCTTGGCTCTTTCACGTGCTAGTTCTGTGTAATCTTAAATAAATCATTTAAATTCTCTGGTTCTTAATTTCCTCATCTCTAAAATGAATATGTTGTATAAGACGACCTTTAAGACCCTTGAACAGCTCTAATGTTCTCTAATTCTGTGTAGAAAAGTGAGAAGCTCCTTACAGAATAGACAGGCTCCCCAGATTAAAATTCTACAGTGAGATCAGCCCAAGAGAGAAGGAAAGTTCTCAAGAGCAAAATTCAGAAGACTGAAAGACAAACAATTTCTAAGAGGGGAATAAATTCTCTTATTGGAAAAGTACTGAATAGATTTTTACTGCCTAGTCCAAGATAGGAGTAGGAGCAATGGAGAAAAATCATAAAGATGGAAATTTAGGCTTAATGTCAGAAAAAAATCAGAATGGTCTACCTGGAGAAGTAGAGTGTGCTTCCCCTGGATGTCTTTAAGCAAATACTAGATGACCTCTAAATGACTATGATGTGCAGGGAATTCTTGATCAGGTTTAGGTTGGCAGATGATATCTGAAGGAACCTATCTGAGGTTCCTTCCAGTTCTAAGATTCAGTAATTCTATTAATGATCTCAAAGGACTAAGACTTATTAAAGAATACCTCTTTAACCTAAATAATGCCTTCTAGGACTTATGTGAACTGATGATAAGTGAAATGAGTAGAACCAGTAAAACATTGTATACAGCAGCAACAAGATTATATGATCATTAACTCTGATGCACTTGGCTCTTTTTAAAATGAGGTGATTCAGTCCAATTCCAATAGACTTGTGATGGAGAGAGCTATCTGCATCCAAAGAAAGGACTATGGGGACTGATTATAGATCACAATAGTATTTTCACCCTTTTTTGTTGTTGTTTGCTTGCTTTTTGTTTTATTTTTTCGTTTTTTCCCTTTGTTTTTTCTTTTGCAGCATGATAAATATGAAACTATGTATAGAAGAATTGCATGTGTTTAATATATATTGGATTGCTTCCTTTCTAAAGGAGAGGGTGAGGGAAAAGAGGGAGAAAAAATTGGAACACAAAGTTTTTCAAAGGTGAATGTTGAAAACTATTTTTGCATGTATTTTAAAAATAAAAAGCTAATATTTAAAAAATAACTATTAGGCTTGAAGAGCAAGGCATATAGGGTAGTGACAACTAAATCATGTCTGCTAGGCATATAGGCAAGATAAGCATTAAAAATATAACACTTATACAACTGCTTTTGTAACATGACTTAGTACCTTCTATTGTTTATAGTTGTGTTTCAGGGAAATTATCCAACCTAGAATATATCTGCATTCATGTACAAAATGTTCCAAGTAATAATGAGCTTCTGTATTTGCAGTGTTTAGAAATCCATTCTGAAAATATAGCATAGTATAGTATAAAAATAATATAAAATATAGAATGTGTAGTCAAGAGAGATTAGGGTTTGTTATTGGTTATGGAAATGATGGGCAAATAGCTTATTTCACATAATCTCAATTTCTTTATATATAGATTTCTTCAATATATGAAATTTCTTTATATATAAAATGGGGATAAGAGCAGTAGTACCTATCTCACTGGTTGCCATAAAGATCAAATAACATAAAGTCAGTTAAATAATTCAGTGGATAGAGCATTGACTTCAAGTCAGAAAGACCCATGTTCAAATCTACTCTCAGATAATTACTATCTTTGTGATCCTGAGCAAGTCATTTAACTTCTTCCTCAATTTCCTTATGTGTATATAACACAGATGATAATACAGAGGATTATGTTAAGTCTTATTCCTCAGAATTATTGTGAAGATAGAATGAGATATTATTTGAAAAGTGATTTGCAAGTCTTAAAAACTATATGTGATTGCTATTAATAAATATATACACAAATATATAACAATATATATTAGATAATATATTATACATAATTATTATGATATTAATGTGGATAATATATGAGCTATATATATCATATGTTACATATGATATAACAAGCATGTATATATATTACTTTTTAAATTTAAAGCACTATATACATATATATATATATGTCAACTATTATAATAATAATCACAAGAAACTCCATGTAAGAGAAGTAGGCTATCTGCATTAATTTAAGATCAATTCAATCTTATTGCAGAGTTTGGTCCCTTGTCTGTCAGGGCCAGACTGGGGGTGGGGAAGAAGATTGAATTTGTGGGTTCTATTTCCATTCAAAAAGCCAGCTGGATGATACCATGTTAGGTATGACCCAAGCCTTGCTTTTCACCACTGAGCATGTGTTGGTGAGAGTTGGCTGCCTTTCTGTCTCTTCTGTGACTAGTTATTGGTGAGGGTTGACTGCCTTTCTGAACTCTTCTGTAACTCTGGTGGGGGCCTGAGCCCCTGTGAAGCTTGGGGACCCAATAGACTCTTATTTCCCTGATGCAATTTATGTGAGGCAGATGTTACAGACAGCTAAGTTTCTAGTTATCTCCTTTCCTCCATTCATCTTTCTTTTCTTCACACCCTTCCTGGACCATAAAAGCAGAAATGTCTGCTTGTGGTAAATAGCATGATAAGGGATGCTTGTAAAAACTGTGGGAGATGCACACCATAATTAGGGCATTAGTAAATATAGCTGAGGCTTTAAAAAAGTTTGTGGGATAATGTCTCCTTTAGAATAACCAACTAAATGGGAAACACCCCAGAGATCTTTTTAATGGCTTGAGCTCAAGAAGGAACTTTCAGGGCTATTTTTTCTGGTCCTGGGGATTTTCTTTCTGTATTTGTGTTGACTCAAACATTGTTACTTTCCAGAATCTCATTTGTTCTTGCAAGTAACAACACCACAATTATTAAAGCCTGATCTTGGGGAAAGAGAAAATCTAAGGGAAGAGGGATCATAATTTTTAGAGTCTCCTGAAATGGACTATAGCAATTATTCCAATCATCCCATTTTGAAGATGAGTAAACTAAGGCCCGGGAAATTATAGATTGTTGTTATTGTTGAGTCATTTTCAGTCATGCTTGATTATTTGTGATCTCTTTTGGGGATTTTCTTGGCAAAGACACCAGAGTATTTTGTCATTTATTTCTTCAGTTCATTTTACAGATGGGGCAAACATTGTTAAGTGAATCTCTCAGGTTCACATATCTAATAAGTGTGAGGCCAATTTGGATTCAGGAGTCTGAAATCCTATCCACTGTACTACCCACCTGCCCTAAATTATAAACTACCCTGGCAAATTAGACTCTTTATGAGGACTAGAAACTAGCTCTCTCATTGCCTTGTACTGTGCAATTCCTACCACACCATGATCTGGCTAGATGATGAAGATTTTTCTGAATTCTCAAATTCTATAACATTATCTCTGTGACTTTAGGTAAATCATTTAACCTCACAGTGACTGAGTATTTTTTGTTTTTATTTTGATTCAAATCTGTGATTTCATTGAATTAAGAAACAAAGAGTGAATTTTAAAAATTTTCTGGTATTGCAGATCTACATCTGTCTTATCATTTAGACTTGTAGGGAAGCATTTGAGACACTACAAAATGAAATCACTTCTCATTGTCATAAAACTAGTAAATATGAGAGGAGAAATTTGAACAAGGGTCTCCTGCCTTATCTCTTTCTATGCACCACTGCCTTTCAATATGTACATTTGTAAAGTGGCAATAATAACACTTTTACATTTTTCCCAAGATAGAAGAATACTGGTTTTAAACTTTATTAGACATGGATAAGATTTCCTTAAAACTTCCCTATAATATGAAAAGTACTCAGCACACAAGGCATGATTAATAAATGCTGCTGACTGACAGACTCATGGATAAATACAAGAAAATGGGAATAAATTTGGTTGTTTGGGGCATTAGAAAGGGGGTTATATTATAAAGTATTTTTAAATTATGTCTTCAAAATTTCAAGAATTTATTATTGCCAATAGAGATCACAGCTCTTTTGTGTCCCATTAAAAGATACTGAGTAAATACAATAAAAAATTTTAATCAGTGTGTGGTCAACTTGATGAGTCTCCAAGTACTGAGAAGGTAGGTCCTTGGATAAGAATCTAGACCAAATTCCCTATTTAAACTTGTAGTTTAGATTTGTAGAAATTGTTAGAAATTATAATCTATTCCCCTAGCCTTTATGACTCAAGGTCACATCCCTGCCATGAAATAGCAGCAGAAGAAGGTTTCCATTGAGATTGTTTTATTATTTTTGTTGCTTAATTAATTTAAAATTTTAGAACTCAATTAGGCATGAAAGGCCTGGTATCATAATCATACTTGGGAAAAAAATCAACTTTCAAATTAAAGATGAAGGCAGTTAAAGGGGTTTGTTTGATAAAGATTGGAGGTCTTAGTGGATTGTGAGCTCCATATAAAAAAATAAAATGTTATGGCATTTAACAAGACTTATTTGACATCAACTACCTTAAGAAAATTGGAGTTTCCAGAAATAAAGAGTTGATAGTTCACTTTAATTCAATAAACATTTTAAGTGCCTAATATGTACCAATCATTGTGCTAAACATTTGCTCCATTATTGTCATCTCTGGTCAGACCATCTGGCCACAAGATTTAGGGAAGGACATTGGCAAACTGGAGAGCATCCAGGAGAAATTTGGTGAAAGGCCTTGTGTCCACTTCTTATAAGGAATGTTTGAAGGCTCTCAGAGTATTTAAGGGGGACACAATGGTTTTTCAAGTATTTGAAAAGCTGTCTTGTGTAAGAAGTATTAGACTCATTCAGTTTGGTATCATGAAGTAGAATTACAAGAAAAAGGTAAAAATTGAAAAAATCCAATTGAAACTTGATATCAAGACCTTTAGGCAAAACTTTCTAACAGTGAAATGGTAGTAGAGAATTCCTCCTCAGAGTATTTCTTAGGGAAAAAAGTTTTATTGAAATGTTTTATTTTTATCTTACAAACATTTATAGGAGAGACTGAATGACCACTTGTGAAGTATATTATGATGGGAATTCTTCTTCAAATACATATTGGACTATATGGCCACTGAAATCCCTTCCATCTGTACAATTCTCTGAATTTTTTTTCTCTAAACCTGGTTCCTCTATTTGATTGGGGGTTAAAGGAAATGCATTAATGAGGAAAGATGTATTACCTCCTTGGCAAACATTTAGGGAGGGCAAACAAGGCCTTCTGTTCAGATAAAGCACAGGCTAAAAACATATTTGATCATGCTGTGTGATTCCCACATCTGTGATGACTGTGTTTAGCACCCAGGGTATTTTAAAATCAGCCAGAGTCAGGATTAATGAAAGTCCTTGATCTTTATTCTTTGTGGAGATGAATGAGAATGATGGGAAGTGAGAGCAATCGCCACAGGAATCCGGCCAGCAGTGCCTCTGCCTCTCGCACTCCACCCACCAAATCCTCTACCCAATCTCCTATACAACACATCAAACTTGCACAGAGAGTGGGCGGGGCCACTCTTTCTCCAAGCATATATTAATAGAATATTGTCCAATTGGTAATTAGCCATAAGTGCTCAGACAGGACCTCAGTGCATCTGCTCAGCTTCAGCCCATTACACACATCCTTTTTTTTTAAAAAAAATTGCTACTGTCCAAAAAGAAATCTCAGTATGGGGTTTAGAGTTATATCATTAAAAATAAAATTTTCTGTTGACATACATGTATCTTTAAAAACACTAACTTAAGACAGTCCAGATGCCTCATATAATGGGAAGAGTGAACTTCTAAAAATAAGAGCTAGCAAGAATGTTATAGATCAACTTGAACTAATTATATATCTTCCTAATGTCTCTAATACCTTGTAAATTTTGGTGAAGATTAAGCACTCTTAGAATGATTATAGCTCTAGAGCTGGGAGGGACCCTTTAGGGGTCATTTAAAATTACTGGATTTTGTAGGTGAGAAAGCTGAAGCTCAGAGAAATTAGGGTACTTGGAATGGGTCTATAAATCATAGGATCATTGGTATTAGCTGCAAGGAACCTCAGAGACTATCTGGTCAGACCTGCTCACTTTCTAGATGAGGAAAGTGTTAAGTGACTTATCCAAGATTCAATGGGAGGCTGATCTCTTGAGGTAGCTTTTGATCTCAGGTTCTCTGCTTGGGAACTACCATGCTTTCCATTATATGATGCTGCCTTCCCCACTTCTCTTCCTTTCTAATCCCTTCTGAGATTCCTTAGGCTAAAACACAAAGTGCCTTTTTCTTATTCTTTAGGATTTGGAGCCAACTCATTTCTCTCTTCTCCCTAACTCTCTCCCTAGTCATCATTGTATGGCCTGTGCATTAGCACCTATGGGATATTATGCCTTTTGTCTTCCATCATGGAGCAATGGCTTTAATTATGTCTCTATAAAGGAAGAAGCTAACATTGTAAAGGGCTCAACTGTCTCAAAGGTTGATGGAACAATGTAATACTTGGAATACAGTTACAATTCCAATGCGGGGCCTCTTCCTCATGTTGTGCAATGTTTGTGTGCACGCTGTCTGAAACACTCCAGTCATGCTGCCATCGCCACAGCCCAGGGCTGTCAGCAGCTTCATGCGAGGGCCGTTTTCCATGTATTTATGACTTGGCTGTGAAATTACACCATGGGTTTAAATTTGACAAATGACTTTTCAATTTGGAAGTTTGTCCACCGACAGATATCCCCACCCCTGACCCATACTCTATTGAAATTATCTTTTTAAAAAAATTTTCTTTTTGGATAAGAGGAGGGAATGAAAACAGTATGTAAGGAAGAAAGATGGTGCTTTTGTTTGCAAAGTAAATTAGGTGGGGAAAATACACTTTCCTCTCTGAGAAAACAAAGGATGGGCTGTGATTTATTAAAATATGCAAATTCCACATAATTTTTGAATATGATAATCCAAAGAAAAATTTTGAACTTTATTTATGGGGATGTACCAGTCTCTACAACTTACAACCATCTCATGAGGTAATACATGTGAAATAAGTACTCCGTAGCCATCAAATGTCACCTACATATAAACTATTGTCCTTTATATTTTTCAATTTGGTTCAATACAACAGGCACTTCTCAAGCATCTATTATAGGCATCGTGGCAAGCACTGAGGATATAAAGAGATTAATTAAGCAAGTCCTGCACTCAGGGAGTTTACAGTCCTCTGGAGTTACACAATATAGATAAGACAGTATGATTGTTAAAAGGAGCCAGCCTTAAAAACTTGGGTATCAAAAAGAACCCAGTGGAGATGATGTTGAAACTGACTTCAAGGAAACTAGAGCTCCCATCAAATAGAGGTGAGAAGGAAAGATGTGAACATCTCTCTGGAGGCTAAAAGAGAATTTGTTATTGTTCAGTTCTGTCGAAGTCTTTGTGACTCCATGGATCAAAGTATACCTGGTTCTTCTGTCCTCCACTATTTCTCAATAATTGCCTAAGTTCATGGTTTTTGCTTCTATGACACTATATAGTATATAGATCCATCTCATCCTTTGATATCCCCTTCTCTTTTTTTCTTCAATCTTTCCCAACATCATAGTCTATTCCAATGAGTCCTGTCTATATTTCTCCACTTTTATCAATTTTAACAGATGTTGTTTATGCTACTGTCATGCCTTTTTCTTAGTGCCTCTCTAGATTTCACTTACCCTTGCCTCTCCTAGCTTGCTGCTTATAACTTTATTTGTCTAGGAAATTAATTAAACAGCCTTTTCACGAGTTCACTATTCTATATATATATATATATATATATATATATATATATATATATATATATATATATATATATATATAAAATAAGACTCACTAGAGTAAGAAGACTTGGAGGGATTCACTGCTTGTAAAGGATATTGCTCTGGCTTAGGAATATTATAGTAGTTATTTAAAGAGTTCACCTATTTCTAGATGAGGTGTCATATTTCAGAGGAGGATAAATAGAATGTAACTATACTAGACTGGGAATTTATCTTTAATTTAATTTTAAATTTAATTTTATTTATCTTGTTGCCATCAAAGAACTTCTACTCTGTCAGGAGAACAACATCTACTAGTGATTATATACAAAAATATACACAAGTTAAATACCAAGTCCTTTCAAATATATCAAGCATATCATTTATATAAAGAGTATCAATTAATAAGATAGACATTAGAATATATACATATACATATATATATATATATATATGTGTGTGTGTGCATTTCAAAGTACGAAACACAATAGAAGTTGATTGGGGAGGTCTATGCATGTTTAAGGGAGAGAGGTGGAAATTGAAGATTGTCATGAATTTTAAACTAAATAGGAATCAACAATATAATATGGTAACTAAGAAAATTAGGGCAATATTGGGCTGCATTAAGAGAAGAATGAGTTCCAAGAACAAGAAGATAATTTTCCCTTTGTTCTCATTGGTTTGCACTTGTCTGTATTTAACTTATTTAAATGGCTCTCTTCTCTCACAACCTTGAATTTGAAAAAGAAATACAAGAATATTTTTTCCTTTATTAGTTTCCCCTCAGTGGTTAAAGTCTTGATCTACTGGAGGCTTAGAAGGAGAAGTTGTAGAAGCATCAACTCTTTCAACTAAATCCTCTTTGAAAAAAAAAAGCAAATGGAAGAGCCAGCTGTTCATAATCCTTATGCTTCTCCGATGAAAAAATGAAATGGCTGTAGATAGGGAAAGCAGCAAAAAGGAGGCATGGAAAACTTATACCAATTGGGCTCATATATCAACCTTCTTGGTCTTAGTGATTCCTGTCTCCGTAGACTTTGCTCAGGCTTTCTCCCACTCTTTAAATAGACTTCTTCACTGTGGAACTTGTCCTTTCTTCTCAGGGCTCATCTCATAGGTCACTTCTACTATGAAGCTTTCTTAATCTCACATATCTCCAAATTTTCATTGGATTGTAAATGTCTCTTTGCACTTATAGCATCTTACTTTATATTCTAATAGTTCAATACAATGGTCAATCTGCCATCTGGGGGAGAGGATGAGGGGAAAGAGGGGAAAAATTGGAACAAAAGGTTTGGCAATTGTTAATGCTGAAAAATTACCCATGCATATAACTTGTAAATAAAAAACTATATTAAAAAAGAGTGCATGGAAAGCTGTTTGCAAGCTTTAAAAGGGTTTATAAATATCAGTAAAAAAAAATTAGTTCAATACAACAGATATTTCTTAAGCATCCATAATAGGGTATCATGGCAAGCACTAAGGATACAAAGAGGTTAATTAGGCAAGCCCTGCATTCAGGGAGTTTACAATCCTCTGGAGTGACACTGTGTGTGTGTGTGTGTGTGTGTGTGTGTGTGTGTGTGTGTGTGTCTGTGTGTGTCTGTGTGTGTGTCTGTGTCTGTGTGTCTACAAATCTCTCCCCCCAATTAATTGCTAAACTCCTTGAGAGCAATGATTGTGTATTTTCTATCTTTTTATTTTTAAGGCTTAACATAGTACTTTATTTGAAATAAGTACTTGCTAGATTTTGAATTCATTGAATTGGTTCATTGATGTCTAAGCACTATCTCTGGCTTTAATGGTTTCCTGTTGTCTCTATGAATTCCTTTGTTTGCTTTTCATAATTTGGCTCGAACTCATTCTTCTAGGCTGATTACCCATTACTCCCCCTCACATATGTTCCTGTCAAACTGCCTACTTACTATTGGCCATATGAGAAATTTTCTTTATATAGGCTGGCCACTGTAGAATGCTCTCACCCCTCACTTCTTGAAAACCTTTGCTCCCTTCTATTCTTGACTTGACAGCAACCTCTCCAAAGGGTCTTTACTTATTCCCATAATTATTTATTTTTTCTCACTTTTACTACCTCTAAAATGATGTTGTGTTTATTTTGTATGCATTCATTTCTGTACATGTTGGTCCTCCTACCTTATCTCCCCACTCCCAGGAGAAAGCAAGTTCCTTACAGGAAGGAAATGATTCATTTTTGTCATTTTGTATTTATAGCTGCCAGCACATAGTGGGCTTAAAAACAGTTTGATGAATTGAAATCCACCCCCTTTCTCCTTTTAATGATTATTTATACATACACAAACACACACACACACACACACACACACACACACAAAGATAATACAACTAAATGCAGTTATGTTAGCAGTAATTTTGCCTTTGGAAAGTAGAAAACGATTCATCTCAATTTTACTTAAATTCAGAAAATCTGAATTTTCTCTTTGATATCTATTATATTTGTGTGAATGGGGAGTGGACAAGAATTAGGACAGATCTCTGTATGTAGTGACTTTTTCCTAGTCTTGAGGTTCATTGAGAGCTGTCTTAGAAGCAGTGCTAATCTTCTAAATAAATAATGCCCCTGGCCAGCAGAATCTATATACAGTTCATGAGAAAGGGTTATAAATCTCCACTAATAGGAAAGCAGAAAGTGCATTTGCTCCATCTTTATTTCAGGCTAGCCCATAAAAAGCATCTTCAGTGTTGCTGATTATGAGATCGTCATCTGATTTAAAGTTATGTCACCCTTAAAGCAGGGAGCATTTCCTCAAAATAAATCTTTCACTTTCAGCCTGGGCTTCACGGAGATAGCATGTCAGTGAAACTCAGAAGAAAGGTGAGGTGCATTGGACATGTAATTATTTAGAATGGAGGGCAGATAAGTTCTATAGGATCACAGACTTTGAAGACAGGATTTAGAACCTATGTTAATAGTATTTGATGCATGAGGCAAGTGGAGGGGCAGAAGGGGAGGCAGCATTTTGCCTCTCTTTTTTTCCCTCTGAATCTGTTCTTATCACTTTTCTCTCTCTATGCTCATCCCATACTTGGAGAACAGATGCCTTTAATTTTTGGTCTAACATGTCGTGTTTTCAGGTTGGGCTATTTACTTAGAGGTATGAGGGAATGATTTTGACTTTATCTTTTTATTTCTCTATCAACCTAGATGATTGGTAATTATACAATATCCATCCCCTTTTCCCCCTTCTTACCATTCATACTGCCACCAGACCGTATCAGTCCCTCATCACCTCTCACCCATACTATTCCAAGAGTTTTCTAATTGGATTTCTGCTTTTAATCCCTTTCCTCTGCAATCCAACTTCCAAAATAATTTTCTAAAGCATATTTCCTGCTCAATAACTTTCAGTGGCTCTCCATTTTCTCTAGAATAAAATATAAGATCTTTTGCTTGACATTAAAGTCCTTTATAATCTGACATCATTTTCTATTATTGGATTATTGCATATTGTTCTCCTTCATGCATTTTATCTTCCAGCCAAACTAACCTACTGGTTGATTCCAAAACACCTCTATTTTAATATATTGTCCTCTGTGTCTATAATATCCTTATTCCTTACTTCTACCTCTCAGAATCCTTAACTTTCTGCAAGACTCAACTCCTGTGCTTTCCTAATCTCCTTGGTTGTTAATGTTCTCTTCTTCCCCTTCAAATGATCTTGCAGCCCTTCCTACTAGAATGTAAGCTCCTTGGGAGCAAAGACCCTTGAATGGTTTTGTCTGTTTTATAGTTTTAATGGAAAGGGCTTCCCCATCCTATGTGGGTCCAGATGTGTGTAGCTCTTACAGAATTTGTAAGTCTCAGGAACCTCAGTGACTATCTAGTCCAATCCCTCCTCATACATTACTGACACTGATAGTGCCTTCCTTACAAAAAGCCAAGTGGATAGGTGATAGGGAATGTTGTCTGGTGGATTTTTTGTTTTTGCTGAGGCAATTAGGGATAAGTGATTTGCCCAGGGTCAAATAGCTAGGAAGTGTTAAATGTCTGAGGCCAGATTTAAACTCAGTTCCTCCTGACTTCAGGGCTGGTTCTCTATCCACTGCACCACCTAGCTGCCCCTGTCAGGTGGATTTTAAGAATCTATAGCAAGTTGGTATACACGGTTGCTACTTTACACTCCTCCTCCTTCTCTCTATGTGTCATTGTCTTGTTTTCCTTCCCTCCCTTTCTCCCTCTCCAACCTACTTAAACTCTTGGTGCCTCAGTTTCCTCATCCACAAAATTAAGAAGTTGCACTCAGTGGTCTCTAAGTTCCTTCTAAACTTTCTAAAGGTGACCTTATGATCCCATGATTAGAGTCAGTTCAATTCAACAATTCTATAAATGTTTATTAAGCACTTATTATGTGCTAGGTACTTTGGCAGGTGCCAGGATACAGAGATGAAAACATGACATAGCCCTTGCCTTTAAAGAACTTACCATCTAATAAAGAGACAATAGACCCATAAGTAAATATAGTGCAAAATAGAATATATGCGAGGCAAAAACAACACTCGGAGGGCAACCTTAGAAGACTTGAGGAGAGATCATTTTGAGAGGAGCAGGAGCTACGGGATGGATAAGGAAAAGTTTCCTGAAGGATGTGACATCTGAAATCTGAAATAGTCCTTGAAGGAAGAGAAGGAACTGATTAGTCTGTGATGAGGAGAAAGTATATTTTTATATTTTACAGCTAGAGCTGAGGCCGAGGACAGAATGAGATTTCTGCTGTTCAGTTGTTTGGTCATTTCTGACTCTGTGACCCCATGCACCATAGCATGCCAGGCCCTTCTGTCCTTCCCTATCTTTCAAAGTCTGTCCAGAGATAAGGCTAGACATTAACTAGTAGTTTATTGTGACTGGTAAATAAAATGCATGAAAAGATATGGAGATAGAGTAGGAAGGGGGGAGCTAAGTGGCACAGTGGCTAGAGTAATGGGTCTAGAGTCAGGAGGCCCTGAATTCAAATTCAATTTCAGACACTTACTAGCTATGTGACCCTAGGCAAGTCACTTAACCCCAACTGCCTCCAGAAAATAAAATTTGTAAAATAAAATCAAATAAAAAGTGAATGAGATGAATTAGATTTTAAAGAACCTTTATGCTAGGCAATAAGAGTTTCTATTTTATCCTATGTAGACAAGAGAGATATTGGATTATTAGCCATAAATCCCTTAGTGACAGGACCTCTATTGTTTTTCTGGTTTTTTTAAGTTTATTAATTTTATTTATAACTTAAAGAATACAACAAGCATTTCCTTTAAATAGCATAATATAAAAAATGATTGCACATGAAACTGCAAATCTATTAAATATAACTCGCTATTTCTTTTAAATATTACAATAAAATTATCATGTAAATTTCTTTTTGTGTATTTTATCTTTGTTTTCTAAGTACCTAGCACAATGCCATGCCCTTGGTTGGGACTTAATAAATATTAATAAATAATAGGTGAATTGAATGGGTAATTACTAAAGATATTTAAATAGGATGGTGATGGTGTCTGAATTATGTACAGAATTTGAAGGATTGCTTAGGCAGTTGAGTGCATAGTAAATTGAGGAGAGAAGAGATAGAAGAATGGAGGAAAGTTCATTGAATCTAATAATAAATGGTTCAGGTCAGAGGCAATAAGGGCAGGAATTAGGGTGACAGCAGGAAGAGAAGGATAAGGATAAATGTAAGAGACACAATAGAGGTAGACTAAAACCATTGTGCAAATATTATTGGGTAGAATTGTGAAAAGAACCAGTTCCATTCATTAAGATAGCTAGTGATTTACTGGTTTCCCTAAAAATAGCATTGACTGGATTTTTTCCCAACAGGATCAAAGGCATAAACAAGGTCTAGGTCCATGCCTTCCAATATCAGAAATTTTATTATGAAGAGACACATAAAGAATACGAGGGGTATTAATGATGATAATAATTCTCATGCATAAGACTCTTTAAAGTTTGCTGTGAGCCTTCCTCACAACCACCACCTATGGGAATTAGGTGGTACTGGGTCACTTTTTCCTCAATGGATAGAATGTGGACTTGGACACACTCTGAGTTTCAATCTTTCAGGCACTTTCTAGAGTTAGCTGGGGGTGCAGTGGATAAGAGTACTAGAACTGAGATCAGGGAGATATCTCTGTTCATATTGGTTTCAGATACTTACTGGCTATGTGACCTTGGGCAAGTCACTTAACCCTGTTTGCCTCAATTTTCTCATCTGTCAAATGACTTATAGAAGGAAATAGCAAACCATGTAGTATCTTTGCAAAAACAAAAGAGTTGGACATGACTGAAAAATGATTGAATTACAAGAAAAATCATAGGCTAGTCATTTAACTACATCAGTTGCTATAAAGTGAGGATAACAATAGCATCTATCTCCCAGAGCCCTTGGGAAGATCAAATGAGTGTGTTTTGCAAACTTTTAAGCCCTCTATAAATTCTATCTATTATTGTCTTAAAATGAAGTTGTTTTAAAACAATCCTAAACTTCTCTTATCTGTCTATGATAAATCCAAAGTCATCTTGATTACAAGTTCAGGTGGGATGAATAAGATTATTTTTATAGATCCCTTTCAGAGCTTTGAATTCTTTCTGTTGTTGTCTAACTTCTATTTTGGGTGGGCTAAGGTCACAGCTGTCAAATGAAGATGTTAACAAGAATTACCTTACCGTAAAAGCAGTTGTACCTCAGCAAGTGATGGTCACATATAAAGGTCAATAAAATTTAGGATATGTCTATACACATACATGCAAAAGTGGAAAAGTAATTGAGGAGGGAGGAAAATGGTTCAACCAAAACAACTTAATATTTTTAACAACCAATTATTTATTATCAGTTAGTAACTGATAATAGGGGATAAAAGGGGATTTGTTATTATTGTTTTAATAAATATACAGCCTCCATAAGTATCCTCAAGGATTTGGTAAGAAGCTTTGAAGTTTTTAAAAGTAGTCATCAGAAAAGACAGAAAAGGAATGGGGAGATTTAAAATTGAGGTGTGTGTGTGTGTGTGTGTGTGTGTGTGTGTGTGTGTGTGTGTGATATGTCAACTAATACTCATAAGCTCCGTGGAGGACAAAACTTGCTCACAGAGTTCTTTGAATTTTCATATTATCTACTTAGTCTTGGCAGGTTTCTCAACATCTCATCTCCTGTTGAATCTGAATTCTTTGAGAGCCCTAAGTTAAAATCAAGTGTGGTGCTTTTCTGATGTTCTTCTCATCTTAAGGAAAAAGCTCAAAGGGATCAAAAAATTGAGATGTAGTAGGGACCTCAAGGATCATCTAGTTTAACCTTTTCATTTATATGGAAAAGACTTCTGAGGCTCAGGAAGGATATATAACTTGCTCAAAATTATGCAGATAACAAGAGGCAGGATTTGAACTTGGGACCTCTGATTTTTGAGTCCATCTCTTTTTTATTCACTTTCATTTAGTCAATACTTCCAATCTTTTTCTTACATGGTCTTTCTCATCTGGATTCCTTGCCCACATACACATCATATATTGATCCCTTGTCAAAAGTTCAAATCTTCAGATTTGAAAATCTTAGCAACCAGCCATAACCTGGTTTTATAACATTAAGTGGACATTCTCTTTCAGTCAAGGCCATCTTTAAAAAGAACAGTAGAATTTTCCCCTTTCCTTCAGTATTCCCACAGATCCTGAATTAGACATTCACTCCAGTAATGCAAGTCACAACCTCATTATGCCTTCCCATACATTAATCACAGATTCTCCTTCAAATATACTGTAAGCCTTCCTCATCTTCTTCCTTATGTTTATGATAATCCATGCAGTTTCTCTACTTTCCTAATGTAATTCAATTCCATGCAAGTCATAGCACAGAGAATTCCAAAATAAAAGTTGATCTACTTCTCCTCCCTCTCCCCAAAACTCATAAGACAAAATAAATTGGCAGTGAAAGTAAGAATGAATTGTTTGGGTATCTCTTGAATAATGAATTATTAAGTGTAGAGAAAATTATGAGGCTATGGAAATTGCCTACTGCTTTAGCTAAAAAGGAAAATGGTTTCATAGGACCTTGAATGACCCAGTTCCTCTGACCCAATGTCATGACATTGTTGGGGTACAGTGAATTGAAAGAAATGTGGGTGTAATTAGTTCTGTAAACTTCCATCTATGGTGGCTGTGTTCCAGGATATAAAAAGCTGGAATTTTATTAAGTAAGTAGCTGAATGAATTTTTTTTTCATCATGAAAAGCTGCGTTTTGATTATCCTCTCACTCCTCTAACTCCTCACCAAACAGGATCATCAGACACCAAATCTGGAAGGAGCTAAGCTATCAGATAGACAAATATACTAAAGTACATTAAGAGTTTTTATTAAGTGCTTATTTATGTACCAAATACTGAATCATAGATATTTTCTATCCTGCTATCCTTTACTTGCCCCCTACTTTATATTTCTTTTTTTTTTGAGAATGGTAATGAAATCACCATTACCATTGCTTCTAAGAAAAGAGTGTGTTAATGAACTTTTCTCTTTTTCCATCTTTCATTTATCTACTTTCATTTCTCATCTTTGTAATTTCCCAGGCAATAATTTCCACCTATGTCCACTATCCCACTATATGCTGTTATATCTATTAAAATGTAAGTCCTTGAGGGTAAGCATTGTCTTGTTTTTGTATTTATTTGTGCAGGATAAGTTCTTAATCAATAATTTTCATTGATTCAAACAAGATTTAATAAGATGAATATTTTCTCCAAGGTATACCTAGGAAGGACACTTTAAGGACACTTGGCTATGGTGTTTCCAAGTTGATATCTTCATCTATTTAGTAATGAAACATTCAAAATCTTGGGTTTTGTCACTAATCTTATTGGCAGTCTGTGAAGTGAAATGAGATTAAATCCAAGGAAATAGTACTTAAATCCAAGTAAATAGTACTTATTCAAACCAGGAAGATTATTAAATCTAGGACCTTCAAAAACTATTCTCACAGTAGTTATAAGTGAAAACTTTATAGGGAAAAAATGAAAAAAAATATTTTTCATTTGAATAAGAGTATGCTACATACAAGTGTATGCCAGCCATGGTGCTAAACACTTTATAATTATCTCATTTGATTCAAAAGAGACTTAGGGTTGTGTCTTTATTTGTCAGATATCTGATATAAGGGAAATTTTCATGAAAAATAAACCAAGGAATCACACAATTATTCTGTCCCAGTCCCATGTAAGTTATATTGCACAGAAGTGATCCAGTTCTTCAGCAAGATTAGTTTCTACTGGATAGGCATATGTGCCTTGGAGCAGAAGGCCGTAGGCAGTGGAGTAGGGAAGCAGAGAAGATGTTTACTGATTAAGTCAGATTGTATGAAACAAATCAGGATTTTTTGCTTCACTAATAACTAAATTTTTTTTTGATCCTAAAACTTTAGCCTAAAAAAATTCATCTTAAAGAGAGAACATTTCATTGCTAAATAAGATGCATACTTCTGGGACTTTGGGCTTTTATTTTTAGACATTTCTGATTAACAACTTTATTGGAGAATTTGCCATTTGCTTAGAAAGAAGAAAGGTTATGTCTCTAATATTTACAATTTAATATAGTGCCTGTTGCTTTGTCCTTTCCCAGCATCTTCCTTTCAAGTGCATATCATTTGCATTGGCCTACTATTTGTTTTTGACTGATTACAGAGATAAAGGATCTTTTCAACTGATAGGGGATCAACTGTTTTCTTGAAGAAAAAAAATCAAATAAAAATGTAATTAGAAGGTCAAGTACAAGCAATCCTTTGTTTACAAAGGCATTATTTATTAAAACCTCATAAGTCAGAATTAAAACCCTTCCCTACTCTGACATGGATACCCTCTTTCACATATGAATATTTTCCCAATTATGATATCTCTTCTGAAACTGTCCCTTCTTGATGCTGTAAGAGCCACCCAAAGAGTTTTTTCCTCATCCTTGTGATTTTTCTTCTACACAGGGGTCTTAACCTGGATTCAGTGAACGCTGTGTGTCTTATTCTGATAACTATATTTCAGTATGGTGTCCTTTGTAATACTTGTATTTTACTTTATGTATTTAAAAACATTACCCTCAAAGGGGTTGTATAGACTTTCTGAAGCTTTTGAAGGAAAAGCAAAGCAACAAGTATTTATCAAATGCTTATTATGGGCTAAGTACTGTATTAATTAGAGGGAATTTATTTAAAGCTCCACTCTCCATTCGCTAAAAAAAATAAAAAATGTTCTCATTTTAAAGGAGGTCAGTGTGTTTTAGGTAAGACTATGCAAGCAACTATGTACAAATTGGATAGATAATAAATTAGAGATCATCTCAGAAGAAATGTCCTAAGATTGAGAAATGATAGATAATATTTATATAGTACCCACTGTGTGCCAGGCACTGTGCTAAGTGCTTTGCAATTATTATCTCATTTGACACTCACAACAGCCATGGCAGGTAGGTGATATTATTATCCCCATTTTGCAGATGAGGAAACTAAGCCACCAGGATTACACAGGATCTGTGGCTGAGTTTGAATTCATGTTTTCCAGAATCCAAACTCTGAGCTCTATACAACACCCCATCTTGCTGCCTCAAGGGTTTTTGTACAAGAAGTAAGCAGAGCCTTGAAGGAAGCCAGGAGGTTGAAATAAAGGAGAGCTCTAGGCATGGGGGACAGTCAGTAAAAATTGTTAAGAGTTGGGAGATGTTGTGTAAGGAACAGAAAAGGGGCAGTGTCTGTGGATTGATGTGTGTGTGTGTCTATCTGTACATGCATGTGCATATGTGTTTAAGTATGTGTATGTATGTATTGGTGTGTAGATGTGTGTGCATGTGTCTATCTGTTCATATATATACTAGTGTAAGCATGTGTGTGTATGTTGAGGGGATAAAGAACTAAAGAGTAAGAAGATTGGAAAAATAAGAAGAGGACAGGTTATAAAAGATTTAAAAGTCAAGCAAATTGCTATTCTTTATTGAGGTCAGAGCCACACATTTTACAGAGCTCAGAGAAGCTCAGACTCAGTGAATTGGAGGGACTTAAAGCTCAGTTTGCTATTTTAACTGTTATGAGCTGACCTATGGTATGATTACAGTATAACTATTGCTTGTACCATTGCTCTGGGTGTGAGGAAGGAATATAGGCTCAATATGGAATCAAAGGATCAAATCCTAGCTCCCCCACTTATTTCTGTGTGATGAAGTAGGCTCTCAATTTACCTGAACTTTTTCCTCATCTAACAAATGAAGGTTTTGGACCTCTTAAGGTCTCTTCCAGCAATAATTATATAATCAAATGAAACCTCTGAATTTCAAGAGCAAGAAGTTCGGTATCACAAAAACAACCACTTTGCGAACAGACCAGGGAACACACTCCATACTAATTGGGAACTGCCTGATGAGTAGAATGCTGATTTCACACCTCAAACAGACACCCCACCCTATGGGAGCTTATCTTTGAGAGACAGAACACCAGCGATATTTATAAAATTATGAACTTTTGTGTAAAGGGATCCAGTCGAAGGCATTTAGTAAGGTATTGAATACTTAACAGATTCTAAAGAAATACTTAATTATTAATTGATTGAGCCTTAGTTTCATTACCATCATTATTAACTTGGTTTACACAAAACCAATAACTAAACCACATTGATCTAAATTTATTTAATTTAGTCACAACAATATTGTCAAGAGCAATCTTCCCCACCTTTCTTGGGGCCCTAAGCTTTACTCTGACAATGTGAAAGTAAGCAATCTTTCATCCTCGATATCTACCTTGGTTGTCAAAACCCAGAAAAGTAAGAAGGGACAGTTGCCATTGAGCCTGGGTATTTGATAGAGAGCTGTTTAAGAAGTGAAGAAAATGTGTTCAGGTGTGATCTCTGACACAAGCTGGCAAGTTGCTTAACTTATCAGTTTTCTAGGCAACTTTCTTAAGTATTTAAGTTATAGAGGAAATTGGTAGAGGGAGTTTTTCTAGTCTGAAAATTCTCCAATGTCAGTTAAATCATAGGTCTAATCCTTTTTTCACTATTCTAATAGTCAACTATAAAGAGTTTTTTAAAGGTCTTCAATTTCATTAAACTATTTTTCTCAGTGAAATAGCATATGGCATGTGCTTGATTTAATGAATGAATGAATTTTTAAAAAAGCATTTATTAAATGCTTACTATGTACAAAATACTCTGCTAAGCAATGGAGATAGAAATAGAAAAGAAAGTTAGTCCCTGATCTAAAGGAGTTCGCATTCTAATGTTAGACACAACACACATAAAAGGGTTTTTGCTCTAAGTCAAGTAGGAAGTCCTATGGTTCTTAAGATATACCTGGAAAGCAGATGGTAAGTTAATGTCATTTCCACTGATAAAATGATGCCAGCTTCTGATGTTGGACCACTGACAGTGTCAAGGACTTAGATAGTGAGAACTTTCTTTTCTGGGAACCAGTAGCCCTAGATATATCACCTCAGAAGCAATCACTTGACCATGTCTCCATGGGTGTTGCTTCCCAATATGAATGCTATGAGGACTGGAATAGAAATAAGATCTCTGTTCTAAAAGTGTTACAACTTCCAGAGTATGGCTGATCTTCCCATTAATAGCAATTGGTTATCGATGGTGTTTATGATGACATGGAAGGTATAATCTTCTTCACATAGATTAATTAATCTTCTCAATGATGTGGTCTAGCTTAGAAACAGGACCGGTGGTCTGTAGGGTATTGTAATTCCCAAAGTTCTTGGATTTGGGAGTCTGGGATGTCTCTAATTGGGGTTTCAAAAGTGGTAGTGATTGAAGGGTGATGATAATTTGGCTCTCCTAGAACATGCCATCTAGCTCTCCCTCAGGAAGTCTTAGTAGAAGAAAGATACGTCATCTTGTCTATTTTCTTAAGTTGCAATTGATGGTGGGTCAGGGTGGCTAAGACCTCCACATGCATTGCTTTCCCATATTATGGCTTCAGGGGCTTGACTGGGAGGCACTAGATTCTCAAGGCACTTAAGCTCAGAGTCTGGGATATGTAGTGGTCAAGATGGTGGTAGTGGTTTGACTTGCCTGACAAATGCTACCTCCTTTCCCTAAGGATACCCTTGCTGTTCAGCTAGTAGTAGAAGGCTCCATAACAATGAAATCTTGGGTGTTGGAGTAACCAAGTAAGCAAGGTTATTGAGATGTTGCTTATGGCTACTAAAGGTTAGAGATTACATTGACATGACTCCTACTTCCATTTACAAGTTGCTGTCTCAAGAGGATTTATCACATCTGCCAATCATTTGTTAACCATTAGCCATTCTTAAAAGGATGAATTCAGACCTGAGGAAAGAAAAGTCAAACTGGTTTAACAGTTGTATCTTGTCTTCATCTTTGGGGGATGGGAGAGGAAGAGGGATGTTCTGGGTGTTTGAATGACCACTGAATTAGCAATTTATTTGTTTTTGTTCAGTTGCTTCAGTCATGTCTGACTCTTTCCTGATCCCATTGAGGTGCAAGATACTTGCCATTTCCTTCTGATATTCATTTTATATATGAAGAACTGTGGCAAACAGGGTTAAGTGACTTGCCTAGGATCACAAAGCTAGTAAATGCCTACGGCCAAATTTAAACTCAGTTCTTCCTAATTCTAAGGCTGGTACTCTATCCACTGCGCTGCCTAAACTGCTTACTAAAAACTTCATCATTTTCCAAAATACTGTTGTGTTGATACATCTTCAGAGACTAGTTAGCTGATGAGTACAGTTAAAATATCATTGTCTCCTTGAAGCCTTTCCTGATCTCTGAAATTTATAATATCCTCCCTCCCAAACAATAGTATACTTACCTACTTTGTATTAATTTGTTTTTATTCACTTTGTATTTGTGCTGTATATATTTTTATAAATATATATATTTTATATGTATATTTATATATTTATTTATATGTCCTCGCTCTCTCCCTCATTAGAAAGTAAGCTCTCTGGGGGTAGGTTGCCTGCATTTCCAGTGCCTAGTACAAAGGAGTCATTTAATAAATACAAGCTAATTGATTAATTAGCAAGTATAAATTAAGTGGCTTTTGTAGGAGATGGCAAAGCCAAAAAGAGACTTCCCAACTTACAAGCAGATTTCCTATTAATAAGCCCATTCTATATTTCCCATTGATAATGATACCAATGTAGACATTCTTCTGAGACTAAGACCCAGAATCTAATCTATTATGATGTCCTTTCTACAACTAACAATAATTCTTTATTTGTACTAATGTTAGAGAGGGAACAGGGAGTCAAGAATGAGCCTCTAGAGTAATGAGGGGTGCTAAAAGGAGAAGACAGAAGAGAGGGGAAAGGAGAAGGAGAAAGATAGGTCCTCTCTTCAGTAGGTCATGTGTTTTGAAACATTTCTCCTGATATAAAGATATATTTGCAATGAATAATTTCCCTCCTGACTAATGATATAGTTACAAGATAGCTGATAAGATTTGGAGGTACCTTCTATGATAATGGAACAAAGCTAGCCAACTGACTAATACTTATCAGATTTGCATGAATAACTTCAACTTCATATCTTCTATTCTTTCTCAGAACTCTATAAACTAGTGTGAAGGGATAGAATGAAAACAAAAGTAGCCCCACACCCAAAATAAAGTTCATTTCTTCCGAGAAATACAAAGGCCAACCTTGTGATACCTAAATGTTCAGTTCTGGCCCCCTTCGCTAAGTAACGTCCATCTCCATGGAGATTAATATAGCCACGGTGTCAAGATACAGATGGCAGGGCCACCCGTACTTACCCGGCATAAATATCCATGTGTACCTCAGTATTAAAGTTTGACAGAAGATGAATGAAGCAAGTTGAGGAGACTCTTTGTGGAAGCTGAAGCTGGATTCAGACCCACATCTCTTCACTGTTTCCCCTCCTGTTCTGTTTTTGTCGTTGATACTAAGAAAGCTTCCAAACTAGACAGAATTTTCAGTCTTTAGCCCCTCAGCCCTGAAATCTTACACTGATCAAGGATTATCTTAAGACTCTTCCTTGAGGATGGAATGGCCACCCTTTGTCCTTTGCCTATTGGATTCCCTAGTCTCCTTGAAGGCTCCCCCCAACAGTAGCAGAATGTAGAAAGTGCTACATCTGGAATTAAGATTACCTCAGGCACTAATTACCTGTGTGACTTGTTCAAGTCAATTCTCTAGAGTTCAGATTCTTCATCTATAAAATGAAAGGCTTTGATAAGACAATCACTGAAATCAGTTCCAGCTCTAATTCTATGATCTTGCGATTCCCTTCCCTGCTTCTTATGCAATTCTATCATTAAGTTCCTTTCATTCATTTTGCATATCTTGTATAGGAAACAGGGACTTGGACTGGCTGAGACTAGACCTGATATTTGTTTGGTACAGAAAATTCTTAGTGAGAAAGTTCCTTGAGAAATAGACATATTGGAGGCAGAATTTGAATCCAGATTTTCAAGGCTCCAAAACCAACTCTCTCACCATGAAGCCATCTACTTCTCCTAAATCATGTAAAGACTTCTATGCATGTTCATGATTTCTTTTCCATTAGAATATAAACTCCTGGAGGAAAAAAAAAAAAAAAAACTTTTTGTGTTTGTTTCTTTGTATTCTCCACAGTGCCTGGAACATAAGCACTTAATAAATTTTTAATAAATGATTGATTAAATCCCAGCACTTAATAGGGTATTTGACCCATTTTAATCATTTAAAATTTTTTCATTCATTTTTGTTATCTGATACAGTATCTTGTATGTAATTATAGTAATAATAATAATAATGGCTAACATTTGCATAACACCTACTATGTTTCAGGTGCTGTCCTGAGTACTTTACAATTATCTCATTTTATTAGCCCTATTTTACAGTTGAGGAAACCTCTCCAGGGTTCCATTGGTAATAAATATACAAGGCTGTATTTGAATGCAGGTCCTTCTGACTCCTGGCTCAGTCCTTCTCAAGAGATGATTTTTCAATTGAATTGAAAAATTCCTTATCTTTGGAAATGCTTCTTTCTCTCCAGTAATATATAAGAAGCTATTTTCTGAAAAAAGACAATAAATATTATTTATTTATTACCTCATTAGTTAATGAGGTTATTTGGAGGCACCACATTGTAAAGGACCCTGAATCTGAAATCCAAAGATCTAGTTCTAATCCTTTTTCCATTTCCTGCCTACGTGACCTAGGACAAGAAGATTTTGCTCTCTAAATTTCATTTTCCTTATCTGTTTAAAAATTTAAAAGATAAGATTAGGCTTGATGGCCTCTGTAGGTCTCTTCCAGCTCCAAATCTATAATCCACTAGCATTATTTGAAGGATACGCTGCACAAAAGTCATGTTCCTCAATAAACTAATGGCGATAACTTCAGTTTCTGCCAAAGACTTCTAATAATATTTCATGATTTCTTATTGTAAGTTCAGTGTTAAATTCTCACGGATTATTTTATGGAAACATGTGGACCTCTAATTGAAAAAAGGAAGCTCATTGAGTTCAGAGAGTCGCTAGTGTCTTGATAGTTCTGGATATTTAGCTATAAAGAGAAAAACACTTTTTTTTTTTTTCATTTTACAGATGAGGAAACTGAAGCAAATAAGGTTAAGTGACTTGATCAGGGTCACATAGCTAGTAAGTGTCTGAGATCAAATTTGAACTTACATTCTTGATTCCATGCCCAGTCCTCTATCCACTACACTACCTAGCTTCCCTAGACAACTGTCTAAAAATGTAAGCTGCTGATGAGTTGTCAAACCACCTGATGGAGCAAGTTTCCATCCCTTGCCATACTGAAATTTTGTTATACTGAGTCAGTAAAAGTCACAGATGGAGCAGTAAATGGAGCCCCAGACTTGAAATCAGGAAGACTTGAGTCGAACTCTTGTCTCAAGATAATTTACAAATTGTTCAGTACTGGGTAAGTCACTTAACCTCATGTCTCAGCTTCTTCATCTGTAAAATGGGCACAAGAATTCTTCCCATCTTGCACAGTTGTTGTAAAGATCAAATGAGTTAACATGTATGATGTAAGTAATACACTTTGTGAAATACATAGTGATGTATCTAAATGTTAGCATTATTATTTATTTCACAAAGTTTAACAGTTTGGTGATCATCCCAAGCAAAAACGGGAATTTAAACTTGAAATTCATTTTTCCTACAGACTGTGCCATATACATATGTATACATTCACCAGGGATTTTGAGTGCTAGTTCAGGAATCAGAAAGACCCAAGTTCAAATCCATCCTCAAACATGTGTGACTTAAACTCTGTATACCTCAATTTCCTCATCTGTAAAATGAGGATAACAATAACACCTACCTGCTAGGTTTGTTGTGAAGATCAAATGAGATAATATTTGCATAGTGCCTGGCATATAGTAGGAATCATATAAATGCTCATTCTTGTTAAGTAGGAAGTAGGAATGGAATAAAATTCCCTGGTAAGATCAATTTTTCTCAGCCTCTGTAATGGACAGCTGCCCCTTTCTGCCACCCACTGTGCAAGTTGCAGCTGCCAACTGATGGCTTTCCAGAATTCTTTTGATCACATCTAGAAAGCAACATTGAACGAGGCTATGGGGGTTGTTTGACTATACTGTGGCTTTCTTGATAGGAAACAACCTTCCAGAAAACAAGGCCTCTTGCCCCCTAGTTTACATTCTTACCCACCAGTAAAGACCACTTGCTTTTATTCAATATATGCTTTGCATCCACATCTTAACGCTACGTCGCCAGTAGACATAACATCTCCTTAGGGAGCTATGGCGTGGTCTTTTAGTGAGCTTCCCAGCCCAGCTGTGGAAAGGGGGGTGTTGGGTTGAACTTGAGAAACCACTCCAAGTATAAATTGCAATCCCTTTGCTAACAAAAAGCCACCATGACTTGAAGTTTTTGCTGCAATTTGCAGTTGTCTTTTCGCCCAGAGGGGGAGAAAGCATTTGAGCCTGTCATGTAGCCAGTGAAACGGCACATCATCATTGTCATTCTCTCTAGCAAAAGCATTGGGTCGAGTTCCCTTGGCTCTGTGTGTTGCTTGATAAACACTTTTGAATTACTTATGCCCTTGGCTTATTTTATTTCCTTGTATTGTTCCCAAGCAGCAACTTTGGCCCCTGCTATGCCAATAATAGTCACATCTAGGATTCAGATATGTTCATTATTTTCCCAGAGAATTCAATACTCATGTGTTTCTCCTCTTCATTTATCCTTGCATACGTTATGGAGCCAAGATGATGAAACAAATGGTGAAAGTGGTCAATTCATTAAAAATAATCAATGAACAAGCATTTACTAAGTACCTTCTGTTATAGATAACAGGACAATGAGGTGGTGCAGTGGAAAGAATTCCAGGCCTGCAGTCAGAAAGATTCATCTTCCTGAGTTCAAATCTGACTGCAGATACTTACCAGCCATTTGAACCTGGATATATCACTTAATTCTGCTTGCCTCAGTTTCCTTATCTGTAAAGTGAGTTGCAGAAGGAAATGGCAAATCCATCCAATAGCTTTGCTAAAAACATCTCAAATAGTGTCATAAAGAGTTGAACACAATTTAAAAACTAAAAAAAAAATAGACAAAATGCTATACTTGCTGAGATTATGAAAACAGAAATGACACTATCCTTGCTTTTAAGGAATGATAATTCTATTTGAAGAAACACCATATACACTGATAAGTTCATGCAAAATACATGCCAAGTGAATATAGGGTCATTTTGAGGAAAGGAAATTAGCAGCTGGGGGTGAGGATCACCTCATGTTGGAGGTTGGTTTGAGTGGAGTTTTTACAAAACCTGGAGATTCTTTTTTTTTTTAATTTTATTTTATTTAATAATAACTTTGTATTGACAGAATCCATGCCAGGATAATTTTTTTACAACATTATCCCTTGCACTCGCTTATGTTTCGTTTTTTCCCCTCCCTCCCTCCACCCCCCCCAAGATGGCAAGCAGTCCTATATATGTTAAATATGCTGCAGTATATC
The DNA here is from genome assembly GCF_016432865.1 of Antechinus flavipes. Classification (NCBI taxonomy): domain Eukaryota; kingdom Metazoa; phylum Chordata; class Mammalia; order Dasyuromorphia; family Dasyuridae; genus Antechinus; species Antechinus flavipes. The sequence continues at coordinate 159,029,857 of NC_067399.1, read as the reverse complement.
CTAGATACAATACATATTTGCAGAACTGAACAGTTCTCCCGTTGCACAGGGAGAATTGGATTTAGAAGGTAAAAATAACTCGGGAAGAAAATCAAAAATGCAAATAGTTCACATTCATTTCCCAGTATTCCTTCTTTGGGTGTAGCTGTTTCTGTCCATCATTTATCCATTGAAACTCAGTTAAGTCTCTTTGTCATAGAAATCCACTTCCATCAGAATACATCCTCATACAATATTGTTGTCGAAGTGTATAATGATCTCCTGGTTCTGCTCATCTCACTTAGCATCAGTCCATGTAGAAAACCTGGAGATTCTTAAGAGGCAGAGTTGAGAAGGATGTGTGTCCCAAGCATGGATTCAAAAAAAAAAGTTGCATGGGAAGTAGAAAGAAAGCTACTTTTGTCTAAGCACTTAGACATGTAGCACTAAGTGCTATGCAAGGCACAAAAAACAAGGGGAAAGCCTTTGAAGGAAGAATCCAGTCTAGTTGTTAAGGGCTTTAAAAGCCAAAGAAAGAAATTTGTATTTAATCTTAGAGATAATAGGGAGCCACTGGAGTATAGTGAGCAGAGAAGGGTCTGTATTTCAGGAAATCATTAAGTGAAGACTAATCAGTTCTACTCAAACTGTTATACTCAAAAATAGAATGTCAGAATTGTATGAGACCTTGCAGTAATCTAAATTAACCCCCTTATTTGCTTTATAAAAGCAATCTAGTTTCACTAAATTGATTTATCTGTATAAAGTGCATAATATTTACAGTTATAATAATAGCTAGCATTTTTATAGTACCTTCTATGTGCCAAACACTGTGCTGAGCACTTTACAAATATTATCTCATCTGATCCTCAAAATAAGCCTTTGGAGGGAACTGCTTTTATTATCTCCATTTTAGAGCTGAAGAAACTGATGCAAACAAACTTACTGAAGGTCACATGGCTAGTGAGAATCTGAAATTCTACTGGAATTCAAATCTCCCAAAGTTCTGTTCATTGTGCCTTCTAGGTGAGAAAGGAAATATAGTTAAAATAGATATGGGCCAAAAAAAAATGAATGGGTTTGAATTATGCCAGCCCTGCTTAAGCTTGTGGCTCCATGAATCAAACCATATCCTTTAACATAGGTGCAGAGAGATAGAAGATATATTTGCATGCATTTATTGCTCCTGGGAAAATAATTAGACAAATAATTTGGCATTTTTATGCCTTTCAAATGAGAAATAGTGAGTTGGGGAATAATAGTCATCACAGTATGGTACAATATTAGAGATTGAATGTCTAATTTGTGCCATCTCAACAAAGTAGCTCTAATGCCAAATATGTTCCAAATACCTAATGTTCCATGCATGTCTAAGGATATATTCTTAATAAGTGGCATTATTTTCTATTCTTTGATTTGACCTCTCCTTTGAGAGTGGATCACTTTCTATTTGAAGCAACTATGTAGTTACCCTTGAAAGTAGGACCAATTCTGAGACTGCTAAAATTCAGTTTCATATCATGTGCCTCTAGCAATATTTCAAGCAAGACTGTGACATTCTGCTTGGGTCAAGCCATTTGTGAGATTACTGTTATAAACTTTTGAGTCAGAATGCTTCATGCTTCTCACCCTTCAATAGACTGGAGCAGGGAGAGTTTTCCCTTCCTCCTGGAAACAATAGGAGATCATTTTTTATCCTAGCTGTTTTATAGACATGCTTTGTGACCTTAGTGAAGTCCTTTAACCCTTGAAACCTTCTATCTTTCCATCTCTGGGAGAGAAGTAATTATAGCAATCCATTTCACAGCTTAAGTGCAAGAGCAACATAGGGTATTCTATAAATATCCTATATTTTCCAGATGTAGAAACCAATATAACAGAAAGTATGATAGCTTAAAGATACTCACTTGATGACTGACTATTGGTCCTAAAATTAGTATAAGCCCATTTTATTTCAAATCCACACCTCAGCCAAGAGGAACATTCTGCCTTCCTTAAAACTCCAAGAAATCAATTTTTTAAAGCTTGATTTATTTGGTAGATGAAATCCCTGAAAATATCTAGGAAGGAAAAGATTGTGATGACAGCACAAAGAATGCACTTTTAGAACTAATTTTTAGAGGGCAGCTGAGAATGAGTGTCAGGAGCTTTTTAATTAAACATTAAATGCACGAGAGATTGAGAGTAAGCAGCTTAACCGTAAAGCTAATATTTGTAGATAAAAGCCATGTAAAAGTCTAGAAATCTGGGTTTCTTATTAGTCATGATATAATTGCAATATGCTAGCTACCTAACAAAAAAGTGAATTATATTAATTCTTGATATATGTTTTGTCTTTAGGTAAGTACTAATTACAGTCTGGGTTCGTGAAGGTCTCTTGGTGATAGAATGGGGATTTCTATCTCATTCTCATGACATTCCTGGGAAGTTAGTGATTGGTGACCTTACTTTTGTGGCATAGACACAGGTAACTTGGCTGTAACCAAATGAGAAATCATCCTAGAATAATGGATTTAGAACCAGAGGAGTTGTAGAGAACATAGAGCTCAGTTCTTCCATTTAATGCCCAAAATTACGTAGCTAGTAAATGACATGATCCAGGATCTGAATCCAAGTATACCAACTTCTTCTATGCTATGGAGAAGACACATTTTAATGTATATATAGGAAATAAAGCTGTCAGACTCTCATTTGACCAGAACGTGACATATACAGTCAGAGGAGTAGTTACTTAAGACATATGGTTCATTATCCAGCTTTTGCTACTATAAGCTATTTGAGTAATATGGCGTTGGATTTCCTCATTTGATAAATGTTCATCCCTAAGGTCATGGCCAGCTCTTAAATTCTCCACTTCAGTCAAGCGATGACAAATATGGCAAGCATCTAGGAAAGCAACATGTTGAAAATATGCTCAACTGGCATTAAACATCTACTATCTACTATCTACTACTATGGGGCAGCTCAATAAAATAGTGGATCAAGTATTGGGCCTGGAACCAGGAGGACATGGCTTACTCAGTTCAGATTTGGTCTCAGGTAACTACTAGCTGTACTCTTTGCCTCGGTTTCTCCATCTGTAAAATAAACTGGAGAAAGAAATGGCAAACTGCTCCAGTATCTTTGCCAAGAAAACCTTAATTGGTTTCACAACAGACATGTCTGAAAAAATGACAACAAAATTATTGTCTTTTCACATATGCAATGCATTTTGTTTTCCCAACCATACTGTACATTTTTTTCTTTTGCTGAGACAATTAGGGTTAAGTGATTGCTCAGGGTCATACAGCTAGGAAGTGTTAAGTGTCTGAGACCAGATTTGAACTCAAGTCCTCCTGACTTCAGGCTGGTGCTCTATCCACCGCACCACTTAGCTGCCCCTATGCTGTAAGTTTTTTGAGGGCAGAGATCATATCCAGAACTATCATATGGTGATCTTGGAGAGGCAATTGACCAAATCACACTTTTGAACAGCAGTGGAAGACTTGAAAAGCAAATAAAGTCATGAAAAAGGGAATATGCCATCCAAGAAATGTGTCTTTAGAATGTGAATTCCTTAGGGACTTTACCTTTAATCTTCTATTTGTTGGCTTTTGTTTTTTGTTTCTTTGTTTGAATTTTTTTTGTATTCCCAGAGTTTAACATATAGTCTATTAGTAATAATAGCATATTGCGTATATTTATTTATATATCATGTATATATTTGTTATATAGACAATGTATGCATATGGATAGATAGATCAGTAAATAGGTAGATAGATTATTTATAACTTCACTTCTCTAGGACTTTCAATAATCCTTTAGGTCCTTCAAGCTGTATACCCAAGGATAATTCATGGACTAATTCCATTTATTTGAGTCTAAGATCTCCTTTGACCTCTACTAATGAGCTACTGCCTAATTCTGCTGCTTCCTTGAATCATTGCCCAGGCTACCATGTAGAACCCTAGCTGTTGAATTATGTCTGATGCCCCTTTGTGTCCTTGGGATATCATGCAGTGCCTGGCCCATAGCAGACTTTCAATAAATGTGTGTTGTGGATAATAATGATTATTCTTCTTTTCACAATCACTCATCAAATCCAAAATCTTGTTGCTGTTGCTGTTTTTTTTTTCTTTTCCATTTGGAGATAGGCATTAATTTTACTCCCTGAGATGGAGTTCAGTTGCTAACATTTGTGCCAATAGCTAATTGTACTTTGAAGGGCAAAGGACCTTTTTAAAATGTTTTCCTACTCACATTTTGAATAGAAATGGGTTGAATCCAATTCAGTTCAATAAGTATTTACTAAGTGTACATACATGTTCAACATTACATTAAGCACTGAGGGAATAGGATTAAATAATCCCTTCCACATCCTACAGGAATTTAGGTTCTATGGAAGAGGTAATCCTGGTGATATATAGGGGGTAGATTCTGATCAGATGCCTCTAGGAGAGACAGCTTTGGGCTGAATTGGCAAAAAAAAAAAAGGTCAGAGCATATTCACATTGAAAAAATATATCCAGGGTCAAAAGCAGAACAGTGAAATAGTCAGGGTTTACCACTTAGTTTATATAATTCTCAACCCCAACATAATGCCTAGACAACTTGATGCTACCATTTAAAAACATTTTTGAGTCTGTGTTTTTCCTTGCCTTTGGCCAAATATTTCACCAATTTGTCAGGCAGAAAGAATTTACATGTATTTCATTTGAGACTCTTTGAACTTGTTACTCTTTTGAAGCCATTTTTGGTTACACTGTTACTATGCATTCTTTGAAGCAGATCCTACATTCTTTTCTCTCTTTCCTTATCCCGACACATATAAAGTTGCCTAGACCATTGCTAGATTTTGTTGGACCAAAGCCATGATTATTGGGACCCTGATGGGGTGACTGCTTTTAGAAAGGCCTTTGTCAGGGCTGGTGAAGAGTTCAGCACTATCTGGTAGCTTCTATTTTAAAGAATATAGTTAATTTTTAGTTTGCTAACTCTATTATAAGCTCAATTAAACTTCTGTTGAAGGAGTAAAATACTACCAACTCCCCTTAGATGTCAGTATTCTAGGTCAGAGCCCTGGTAAGGTGACCCTAGATATGACTCTGAGTAGGGTCAATCTGTTGTTGTTGTTGTTGTTTTCTTGAAAGCACTTTTTATTTTTTGGTAGGACAAAGAAGAAAAAAAATATCGTATAAAAACATTAAGATGCTATTTATTTTTTGTTTAAACTATTAAATTAATTCATTAAACATATATATGTGTGATTATGCGAGATGGGGAGACAGAGAGGCACAATAAAATAATGCTGCTAATACTTTATGTTTTTATATTGCTTTGCTGTTTACAAAGTGTTTTCATATTTTACTATTTACTATGAAGGCAAAGAACCTCTATCTTGTTGGTGGAATGGATTACGTATACAGAAAGTATTTAACAATTTGAAACAGTATTATATGGTTAATACCAAGTAAATAGTTTAAACAACTAGATTCATTTCAACAAACATTTATTAAGCACTTGCTATGTGTAATGTGCTAGGTAACACTGAGTCCAGAGTCAAGATCTGACATCTTATGTGACATCAGATATTAGCTAGCTATGTGACACATCCTATTTGTCTTGTCTGTAAAATGGGAACATATTGGAGATGGAAATGGAAAACCACTTATCTCAGACACACCTGAATGACTGAACAACAACATGTGTAAAGAAAGCACTCTGCTAGATGCCGGGGATGCAAAGACCAAGTTGAAAGAGTCCCTCTATGGGTTTAAATTCTACTAGATAAGTATAACAGGGTTAGACATCTAACTGACCTTTTCTCTCTGTGTGAGAGAACAATTAACTTCACATTTTCTGGACTTCACTTTTTTTATTTGTTAAAATGAGATTATTGAATTAGAGTGTCTCTAACAACCCTGATCCTTGCATTTTAGAGATTAAAGCAGTGTGACGAAGAGAGGTTAAGGAAAGGCATATAGTTCTAATTCTAACTTCTCTTGGTTCCTCCTGAATTTTGAGTGTGATGAAACCTCAGGCATTGTGATATCAGATGATCCAACCAATCACACTATCTTCCTAGGGAATCTCATGGTAGAAACCACCTTCCTCCTGTGATGGAATTCTGGTGTTCCTTGAAGAAGTTATAGGAGGGCAGAAACTTCTCCTCCTAAGAACACAAAGACAGCTATTCATGTTCTCACTTCCTCAGTTCTAGATTTGGATTTGCCCAGAATAAAAAGGCTAGTGAATGTCTGAATTGGTATCCAAATAAGGCATAATCACACTAAGGTGGGGAAAGGGATTTATTAAGCACCTACTATATTCTAGTCACTATGACATCCATAGCTCACATTCACTTAGCATTTTAGGGTTTGCAATCACCTTTTCTCTGCAATCTTATTTGATTTCATTCTATATTAGATCTCTCTTTTCTGAAGGGATCACAGAGTCAGAACTGAAAGGAACCTCAACTGCCATCCTCATTTTATAAATGGTAGACCAAGACTGCCCGATGTTCAATATTACTACAATGCTCAAATACTACAGATGGAGTAAGAGATGGGCAAGAAACAGTTCTGTTGCCTGTGAATTCAGCTCTATAGCAATGGATTTTAAGGTATCACAGGGTCATTCTATTAGACTTTTCTTACTTGGAAACAGTGGGAATAACTGAACTAGGGGAATCTGAGGGGTGTGATATTGTGAGAAAAATGTTCCTAAGAACTAGAACTATCCAAATATCCAATGGCTCATTTTATAAAATTTTGGGTGTTCCCTTTTGTAGATCTTCAGGCAGTAGCTGAATTGACTACTTATTGGGAAATTTGGCTTCTTCAAGATTTGAAATTCTGTAATTGCATTAAAGTACAAGTGACTGAAGTCCACACGCTTGGTTTTCTGACTAGGCCCTAAAGTGTATTTTAAGAGTTGGCCTAGTTTTCTGCATAGAGAACAGCCAGCCACTCCATCTCTGGGCAAAGTCAACTGATAACTATACCCAATGAGTGCCAATGAAGTGTCTTGTAGGTTACTGATGCAGGGCATACAGAAACAGTCAGGCAGGCAGCCCCAGGTCACTCATGAGATGCCAAAATCTGTCTCTAGACATAATTTTCTGCATTGGCAGGAGTAAATGAAGAGTTTAAAAGCAGTTTCCTGAGTAGATATTTTGACTCCAAGGCCTGGAAAATTCTCAAGGTTGGCTGGCAGGTAACATTTTTGGTTGTTGATAAGTAACTATGTGTGTGGTGGGGGGAGTATGTGTGCTTGTTTATTTCTGTCGTTCTGTTCAAGTACTCAGCCTCTAGGACTGCTTTTTCCTTCTGTCCCTTTTCAAGGGTGTTTGTGAATTTTCTAGTGACTTGGGGACTGAGGGAGAAGCAGTATCTTGACTTCTGTGATTATCAAACTGAAATCAAACTTGGTCACAGTGTTTCTAGCCTTAACTGTGACTTTTAGTCTTTATGAAGGAGATTTGGCATGGAAAGGGAGAATTGTAGGGGCAAAATGGTGACCAGAAGTCCCTTCCTCTCTCTTTCCTTTTCCTTCTCATGGATTTTGGTCTCTATAGATCGATTAAGACTAAGAGCTACATGTTATGAAAGTGGATTTTCTCTGTCCAGCTGTTTTCAGGAGCCAGAACTATTTCTTATTACAGTACATGAACATGTTACAAAAGAAACCCAGTCCTGCTCATGGGACCCATTTCATTTGAGAGATAAGAGGCTCGAGGCTTATCCCACAAGTGCAGCAGTTCTATTTCAGCAAAAGACCAATTTTTTGAAGAGCCCAGAGGAAAAGAATGTGGATTTTATTTAAAGCTTAGGGTTGTAATTTTCCAGGGGGTTACCATTTATCAGTGGTTCCCATAGAAGATAGCAATCTAATGCATAGCCTTTTAGCCACTTTTTTCTTAATTGTGTCTGCTGTTGTCGGAACTCATCACTGCACAAGTTAAAACAAATGGATTTCTTCTTACAACAGATGGTAGAGGATGGACGTGTGGCTTTTGGTATAGAGGCTGGGGGAAGGGAGAATGCTTAAGGCCACTGGAGGGTTTTAGAAGGTTGTGTTTGTGGCATTATGCAGTGCTCCACAGGCTGGGAAATAATTAGAATAGACAGAACTGTCATCTCTTGAAAACGTCTTTTGGATTTAGGGTACTCCCTCCGGGCCACAATGTTGCTGTCATTGCTCAATCCATACATTAAGTTCTTCCTAACCACCTCCATTTCCCTATATAGCAGTCCCACCTGATAGAAAGTGAAATTGTTATTATGCCAGCTTCAGACCCAATCAGTTCAATTCAATACACATTCATTAAACCCCTCCAACAAGCAATTCACTAGAGTGTATTTGATCATATGAAGACCATGAGGATTTGATCCCTCACCTCTGTACTTCCCCTTAGACTTCTTTTCTTTTCCCTCTCCTGTTGCAGAGACAGAAATAGAAAAGCAGAAAGCCTGAATCAGAACTAGGTCACCAGGGTTCTCCTTTAGTCATAGGATTAAAAAAAGAATTGGAACCAGTCTCGGGGTAATTCATGATGTCATGAAGATTTGATCTGGCCACCTATTGACTCCTCTTTGTATACCAATTTTTCTTCCTTGACATGCTCCTTCTATCCTTCACCGTTTGTATGATACAGACATTTTGCCCCTCTGGATCCCAAGAGTGTGGGAAGGAATAGAATGTCCAATGAAATGGATAGATATGTTAGCCTAAATTGTGTATTTCTTCAAGGATATACCGGGGAGTTTAGAGGCAGTAGGAAGCCTTTGGAGTTGTTTTAGGAGATCAGGAGAAATCCTAAAGTTAGATATGTGCTACAGGTTAATTGCTTTGGCAAAAGTATATTATATGGACTGGAGTGGTAAGAAATTCAAGGCAGAGAAACCGATTAGGAGACCATTGCAATAATTTAGATGTTGAACTAGTCTGGTAGCTGTATGAATATTAGAGGGGAGATGCAAGAGATTTCTGACTTGCCAATGTCCATCTATTGAACTGATGTTTGCCAGAGGCAACATGGTATAGTGTATCCAAGTCCAGAAGCTTCATCTCTGTCAAGATATTTGACCCAGGGATAGCCACAGACTCTGGGCAGCTCTCTAAGATGATAAATTGCAGAAAAGACACTGACTTGCATTGTTAGAGAATATTTTCTTACTTGAGAATTTCTCTTCCAATGAAACCATAGAAGCAGGATCTATTCCTACTGGGCAGGGAGAGAGGAGGTTGGGGTACCACCTTAGGCAAATCATTCAATGAAAGAACCACTGGATTTGCACTCATAAAACTCCAAGCTAAGCTCTGCCACTTATTATCTGAGGGACTCTGGACTAATTTCTGGGCTTCAGTTTCTTTTTCTGTAAAATGAAGGGGTTAGGTAAGATGACTGTAATGTCCCTTCTCGTTCTCTATATATTATCCATGTATACCTTTTTAGAAAAGAAAAAGTAGAAGGACTCCAAGAACAAATATAGAAAGGACATTGTTACATTGGAACATATTCAGAAGAAGATGGGGGAAAATGCTACATAAAAATATAAAAGGAACCGATTATGCTTATCCTAGAGAAGATTCTGTCTTCAAATTCTTGAAGGATTCTCAGGAGGAAGGATAGTTATAATAGCTCAGCTTGGTGCTGGGGGCACAATTAGAAAGTCCATACTAGTATCAGAGATACAGATTTGGACTCGCTGTAAAGGTAAACAAATCCTCCTAATTAGAGCTCACCCAACTCATGTCTAGGTTGGATCAGATGGTTTTTAAGGTTCCCTCAAATGCTCTGCTTCGGTGGTTGTAGAATGAATTGCCACAAGAGGCCGTGAGTTCCTCATGAGTGGAGAATCATTTATCAGCAATGTTGTCAAGAGGATTTTGCTTCAGGGATATACAAGTCGAATGGCTATTTCGTCCAAATCCTCAAAATGTATGTAATTCACTTTTGCGGGTGTAATTTCTTCCAAGGGTATCTGCATCTCAAACTCTAATTATAGCTGCTTATCATTCAGCCATTTTCATTTATTTCCAGCTCTTTATGACCCCATTTGGGGTTTTCTTGACAAAAATACTGACATTATTTGCTATTTCCTTCTCCAGTTCATTTTACAGATGAGGAAGTTGAGGCAAGCAGGGGTAAGTGATTCGCCCAAGCTCACACAGCTAGGAAGTGTCTAAGGCTGCATTTGAATTCATATCTTCCTAATTCCTAACTTCCTAACGTCCTAACTCCACAGGATCACCTAGCTACCTTAATCACAGTTTACATTCATATAAAGCCTTTCTTTTTCTCCAACTATGCAATTTAACCTTTTTGTCTCCTGTAAAAGTAATTCCTCCCATCATTGAGTATCTGAAGGAGATATTTTTGGAGTGAGAAAGATGTTTCCTTGTGCCTCTGAAATGACCTTGGACTCAGGCTTCCCCTGACTTGGCCAATATTGCACAGAACCAGAATGTGCCCCTAGGAAGTTGTTGCTTCTTGCCACTAAAAGGGGACAATCAGATGTGCTGACTTGGCCAATTTTCTTATTTCACAGGCTGCTTTCACTGTATTTCATTGAATTCTTCCTCCCAGAAATCTGGCAAGTTTAGCAATATTACCATTTCATAGTTGAAGAAGCAACAAGGCAGGGAGGTTAAGTAATATACTCGAGGCCACATAATGACTGGGAGGCAGATCTGATTTAATTGAATATTGATAGAAGACCCCTTAATATATAAGGCCCAAAGCAGGGTAAATAGACTGCTTGATTGCCTGTATGCTATGGGGGAACAATTAAAAGAAAATTAATAGTGAGTAGATCCTTCAATCCTTGCATTCACTGTGTTCTAATCCATATCATAAGCCCCTGATCCACATCAGATTAAACATTTATTCAAGACAGCGACCTCTCCTGTTCCCTTCTTGTTTTGACATGACAGGAATCATAGATACACAGAAGAGCAGAACTGAGTGGTACTTTCTCTTTCATACCCTTCCTTGCCTTCCTTTCCACACATTTCTATACTTGTTTGGTCTCTTATTAGAACAGGCAAGGAAATTCAGTGAGGAAGTCAGAATCCAAAAACCTGAAGTTACTGAGATACTCCCTTAAGCATATACTAGCTTTGTGACCTTAAGAAAGAATGTCATTTAACATGTTGGAGCCTCAGTTTCCTCATTTGTAAAATGGGGATAGATAATAGTACCTGTGTCATAGATCTGTAATAAGAACCAAAATGAGATCAAAATGTGAAATGTTATGCAAGTCTTAAAACCCTATATAAATATGAACTATTTGTTGTTATTTTTATTATTGTCTCAGAATTATTGCAATAACCTCCGACTATGAGGCCATTCATTGCTCCAATTCATCTTCTGCACAGCTGCAAAAATAATCTTCCTGACATAGCTAAAAGTCTAATCATGTTTACTCGCCTATTCAAAAACATTTATTGTTTACTATATGGTTTATAGTATAAAATAAAAACTCCCTGTTCTGACATGGAAGCAGTTTCTCTTCACCTCCATACTGGCTCCAGTCTACCTTCCCAACAGGTGTTCTTGACCCTTCTTATGTTCTTCTCCCATTCTACCTCATGAATAGTTGTATGTTTATCATATCATGGCATTAGAAAATGGCAGACTTGGAAAAGACCTTAGCAATCATGTTTCAATTTATTGAGAATCCTTCCTATATTGTTCCTGGGAAGAAAAGTGGTTTTCCAGCTTCTATAGTTGTACATTTCTAGTGACAAGAAGCTCATTGCTTTTCAAGGCAGTGCATTCCATTTTTGATAGCTCTAAGGGTTATTTATATATGACTTTAAATTTTACCAAGTGCTTTAGAAATATTATTTTATCATTAACACAGTGCTGGGAGTTAGGTTCTTCTTTTATTTCCTTTTCAGAGGTCAAGATTATCTCTGAGACAAAAAGGGATTAAGTAACTTTTCCAGGGACACATAACTAATAAATTTCTGAAGCCAAATTTGAACTTGGGTTTTCCTAACTCCAGGAAGAAATTCTTCCTCCCACTGAACCAAAATGTACTCCCTTAAAGCTATCACTCTTTGATCTTAAGTGTGCCCCCTTGAGAAAGTAATACAAAATAATTTTCATTTTTCTTCCATAGGATAGTTTTTATAGCTTTTTATTGACAAAATTATGGATAATTTTTCAACATTGACCCTTGCAAAAAATTCTGTTCCAACTTTCCTCTTCCTTCCCTCCAACCCCTCCCCTAGATGGCAGGTGATCTCATACATGTTAAATATATTAAAGTATATATTAAATACAATATATGTATACATATTTATACAGTTTTCTTGCTACACAAGAAAAATCAGATTTAAAAAGAAGATAAAAATAACCTGGGAAGAAAAACAAAAATGCAAGCAAACAATAACAGAAAGAGTGTAAATGTTATATTGTGGTCCACACTGATTTCCCAGTGTTTTTTCACTGGGTGTAGCTGGTTCTGTTCTTACTGATCAATTGGAATTGATCTGGATCCTCTAATTGTTGAAGATAGCCACTTCCATTAGAATTGATCCTCATATAGTATTGTTGTTGAAGTGTATAATGATCTCCTGGTTCTACTCATTTCACTTAGCACTATTTCATGTAAGTCTCTCCAAGTCTCTCTCTATTCATCCTGCTGGTCATTTCTTACAGAACAATAATATTCCATAACATTCATATACTACAATTTACTCAGCCATTCTCCAATTGATGGGCATCCATTCAATTTCCAGTTTCTAGCCACTACAAAAAGGTCTGCCACAAACATTTTTTGCACATGTGGGTCCCTTTCCCTTTTTTAAAAATATCTCTTTGGGATATAAGCCCAGTAGTAACACTGCTGGATCAAAGGGTATGCACAACTTTTTGAGGATAGTTCCAAACTGCTTTCAAAAATGGTTGGATCCTTTCACGGTTCCACCAGTAATGCATCAGTGTCCCAGTTTCCCCACATCTCCTCCAGCATCATTATCTTTTCCTGTCATCTTAGCCAATCTGAGAGGTGTATAGTGGTACCTCAGAGTTGTCTTAATTTGCATTTCTCTGATCAATAATGATTTGGAACACCTTTTTATATGGGTAAAAATAGTTACAATTTCATCATCTGAAAATTGACTGTTCATAATATCCTTTGACCATTTATCAGTTGGATAATGACTTGATTTCTTATAAATTTGAGTCAATTCTCTGTATATTTGGACATGAGACCTTTATCAGAACCTTTAACTATAAAGATATTTTCCCAATTTATCGCTTACCTTCTAATCTTGTCTGCATTAGTTTTGTCTGTACAAAAGCTTTTCAACTTGATATAATCTAAATTTTCTATTTTGTGATCAATAATGATCTCTGTTTCTTCTCTGGTCACAAATCCCTTCTTCTTCCACAGGTCTGTGAGGTAAACTATCCTATATTCTTCTAATTTATTTATAATCTCATTCTTTATGCCTAAATCATGAACCCATTTTGATCTTATCTTGATGTACGGTGTTAAGGGTGGGCCAATTGCTAGTTTCTGCCATACTAATTTCCAGTTTCCCCAGCAGTTTTTGTCATATAATGCATTCTTATCCCAAAAGTTGGGGTCTTTGGGTTTGTCAAACACCAGATTGCTATAGTTATTGACTATTGTGTCCTGAAAACCTAACCTATTTCACTTATCAACTAGTCTATTTCTTAGGCAATACCAAATGGTTTTGGTGACCGCTGCTTTATAATATAGTTTTAGATCTGGTACAGCTAGGCCACCTTCATTTGATTTTTTTTTTCATTAGTCCCCTTGAAATTCTTGATCTTTTGTTCTTCCAAATGAATTTCATTGTTATTTTGTCTAGGTCAAAATTAGTTTCTTGGGAGTCTGATTGGTATAGCCCTAAATAAATAGAGTAGTTTAAATAGTATTGTCATCTTTATTATATTCACTCGACATATTCAAGAGATCCATAATATTTTTCCAATTGTTTAGATCTGATTTTATTTGTGTGGAAAGTGTTTTTTAGTTTTGCTCATATAGTTCCTGACTTTGCCTTGGCGGATAGATTCCCAAATATTTTTATACTGTCAATAGTTATTTTAAATGGAATTTCTCTTTGTATCTCTTGCTGATGGATTTCATTAGTGATAAATGAAAATGCTGGTGATTTATGTGGATTTATTTTGTATCCTGCAAGTTTGCTAAAGTTGTAGATTATTTCTAATAACTTTTTAGTAGAATCTCTGGGGTTCTCTCAGTATACCATCACCATATGATACTTTTTTCAGATATTTGAAGACAGCTGATATGCTCTTTATAAATCTTTTCTAAGATTAAACATCCCCCATTTTTTCTAATATAACATGATTTGTAATCATGTTATATTACTGATTATACTACTTTGGGCATGTCACAGTTTGCCACCATCCATCTTAAGATGTAATTCCAAGATACAAAAGGAGGCCAGAATTGGCAGATCTGAGTAGAGGAATTTTGTAGAATGGGGCTACTACCTTCCTTGCTCTAGACACATCCAGGTAAAAATCTGAGATGATCATAATTTCTAAAAATATCATATTGGTTTATGGTATATTAGGCAAGTAGCCAACACACAATAAACACTGATGGGTTGATGAATTAGTTTCTTGAAGTTATTTTTCATTTTTTAAAAATTATATTAAAATAGGATGAAATCAGGATAGATGTGAAACTCAAATCAGGGCCATTGTTAAATATGCAACAATACATTCCTGTTTACTTAGCTATTACCCTGGTGCCAATGAAATTCTGTCTGTAACTAAAAAAAAAAAAAAAACCTCATTCAGCAACTTATCATGGTCTTGGAGTTATTGTGGGCTGTTGGGGTTAAGTGATTTGACCAGGCTCACCTAACTAGGAAGTATTAAGTGTCTGAAGCTGGATTTTAATTCAAGGCCTCCTGAAGTCAGCTGTCCCAGATCTTGGTGTTTGAAATAAAATTTTTTCCCCAAGAATATATAAATACTTTTTATCTTCTTGAATAAATATTTTCTTGAATATTTAGCCATCCTCCTTTGAGTCCTGTGTCTGGTAATTTTTGAGGGATATTAAGGCCATATCTAGGTATTCCCTTTAGTATAAAACAGAAGATACTGGTATTTCAAATTTTGCTTTAAGTTTCATGAAAGTTCTTAAAAGACCAATGTTCAAGCCCCAATATCAACATATATCATCCATGTGATCTCTGGCAAATGACTTTACCTCTCATTTTTGCCTCATTTATAAGATAAAGATGTTGGACTTCTAATATCACTTTTAGTTCTTAAAATTTATGGCAGGGGTTTTAACCTGGGATCTATGGACTTGACTTTTAAATAAATATATACATGAGTGTGCATACACACACATATAAAACTATTTCATTGTAACTGGATTCTCCCATTTCTTTTGTTGGATGTCATGCTCATTAAAGGTGGATGGTCCCCAGGACTCTTTCTTGAACCTTTTTTCTCTTCTCTTTTTATACTGTTCAGCTGCTGAATTCAATAGTTCCCATGATTTCAGTTATCACTTCTTGGCTAATGATTTTCATATCTATTTATCCAATCCTAACCTCCCTCCTAAGTTCCAGATTCACATCTTTGTTTCTTAGACAACTTAAATTGGATATCCTGTAGGCATCTTAAACTCAACATGTCCAAAACTGAACTCCTTATCTTTCCCCATAAACTTTCCCCTCTTCCAAACCTCTTTTATTATTGGGGAGATCCTTATTGTCCCTATAATCCAGGCTTGCAACCTTAATGACATTTTTGATTCTTCACTCTCTCTTACTCCTCATATCCAATTTTTTGTCTCAGTCTTGTCTTTTCCACCTTTATGATATGTCTCCTATATATCCCCTGTTCTTCTCTGACACTAACACCACCCTGGTTCATTCCTTCATCATCTCACATCTGGGCTATTGCCATAGTCTGCTATTTTGTCTTCCTGCCTCAAGTTTCTCCCTATCCTACATTTAGCTGTGAACTTGATCTTCCTAAGGAGCAGATCTAATCATGTCACCCTCCTATATAATAAACTCTAATGGCTCCTTCTAATATCAAATACAAAATCTACTGTTTGACATTCAAATATCTTCACAGACTGGACTTCTCCTACCTTTCAGCTTTCTTACAACTTCCTCCCCATCATAGACCCTGTGATCCAGTGACACTGGCCTCCTTACTGTTCCTGACACAAGACACTCCTTCTTTCAAGTATAAAACCCTCTCCCTCCTTATGTTTAGTTCATGGCTTCCTTCAAATTCTGGATAAAATTACATCTCCTAAGAGAAGCCTTTATTTATCTCCCTTAATTCTAGTGCAAATCATTATTATTTGTTAATCATTATTATCTATTATCTTTAATTTATCACATAAATAAAATATATGTACAAATACTTATTATATGTAAATACTTCTTGTATATGCTTATTTTCATGTTATCTTCTCCATTAGATTGTAAACAACTTAACAAGAGTTACTATTGTTTACCTTTCTTTGCATTCCTCATTCACAGCACATAAGTGCCTAATAAATGCTTATTGACTAAGCATTTTATTTTTTGCATTTAAAAGTGTTATTCTGAAAAGGAATCTTTAGGCGTCACTATAATGCCAGAATGGAACAAAAAGTGTTTAAGGACTTTTGTTCTATTGAGTGAGTCTCCATATATGAAAATGTTCAAAAAAAAATGATTTGGGGAGGTATCTCTTTTCTGGAATCAAAAAAGATAAAATAGTGCTTTTGCTCAGAGCTTTACACATAGTAGGTCCTCTGAATGTGTTTGCTGAATTGCACTGAATGACTCTCAGAAGTTAAACAACAGAAGTTGCATTTTTCTCCGGGGATTAATATAAGGGAAGGAATGTGCTAGATATGGTTTCCCTGCAATCTTCCTAGTGTTATAAAAAGAAAAAAGCAACAAGATAACTTCCAGGAAAACAATAAAGCTCAAGAGAAAACCCATAATAACAGCAAATGTTGCTGAAGCTCAAGTAACCCATGGTCCTGAATATTTAGAGAGCCTAGTAACATTTCAAATAGAACTTCTTTATCCCTTAATGGAATATTTAGTCATTAATTTCACCTCCCACTCCACTTGTGAAGGGAACCATATCATTAGACAGAACTTTTGGCTTCCAGAGCAAATTCTAGTTGTCTTTTTTCTCCAATAAGTAGACCATGTATGTATGGTTCTCCTCTGATTTTTAATAACTATGTCATAATTTAACAAGCAAGGTGAGCAAGGTTCACAGTATCGTGATGAAATGTCTTTCGGTAAATCCTTATAAAGCTGGAAGATTGATGATGATGATGATGATGATGATGATGATGATGATGATGATAATGAACTTGACTTGCTGTAAACAAGTTGAAATTTATGAAGCATTTTATGTTATTTGTACTTTACAGTACTAGAAAGTGCTTAATACAGAATCTAATACAGAGTAAGTTCTTAATAGATCCTTATTGAACATCTCATAAACTGTGAGGTATTTACTGTAGGCATTATTACTCCAATCTAATTGATGAGGAAATCACTTACTTACTCAGAGAGATTATATAACACAGTTCTAAAGTGAAATGGGTTTTCCTTACCCCTAGTCTCATGTACTATGATGTTAAGGACCATGCCTAAGTGAAAGTTAATTCTCTGAGAGCCTCCACAGCTGTGAATCATAACACTTGAGGGAGTTGCAAAGCAACTCCTTGTGGATTGGGAATGAAATAAATTGGAGACAGAGGGAAGAGGAGAAAGGTCAGAGAATGCAACTGCCTCTCAGTCTCCTTGTATCTTCATCATCTGCTTACATGAAGAGATCCATTCTACAGGTCTGAGTTAGACCTCCAAAAGCCATTGGCAAGTGGCTCCCATGTCACAACACTGATGCTTTTTAATAATGTTATTGTTAACTCTAAATTTCAAGCATTCTTCCTTTTCTGTTTGACATCAATAAGTTCATCAATCTGCTCAAATATGACTTCTCAAAAGCATATGGCAAGGTGTAGGCTAACTTCAGCACTTTACACCTCTTTAAAATCCATCCAAGAATATGCCTGGGTGATTCTTTTATCTTTCATACTATATAAACACTGGCTTCATTGTTTCTGTGAATCATGGCTTACATACCTCATTTTTCCCTTGTTGGTTTCACTCAAATAATGGCAGTACTAGCATACTGGGATCCATTTCTTATTTTGTCCTAGGGCTCTTTAAAGGGAATCAAATGGGCCTTGTTTTCATTGCTGTTATTTATTCTATTTGGCAGAAAAAAGACTATATTTGTCAAAAGGGATTCAATGCCATAAATTTCATCAATCAATAAATAATACATACAAATCAATTTGACAAATGTTTATTAATCTCTAGCTAAATATAAGACACTATCTTGTTAGGCAAACTATATCTCACATACAACTGGAGAGGAAGAGTGGGACTTTGATTTCTTTTTGGTTTTTCTTTTACCTAACTCTGTGATTCTTGACAAATAACCTCAGTTCTCTGAGACTAAATCTTCTTGCTATTAACTACTGGGGAACTTGGTGCTTTTCAGTTGCTTCCTTCTTTGATAATGAGGCAAAAATAGGATTTGATTTACCAACTTCTCTACCCTAAACCAATTTCCTTTGATACTGATATTTTAAAAACTCTTTAGACAAGGAATTATGATATTAACAAAAGTTATTGAATCAATGAAAATACTGAGTGGAAGCCTTTAGTAATATCAAAATAAAAAAGTATAGTGTGGTAGGATGTAAAAAGAATAGGACCAGTAATCAATAAAACCTGAGTTTGAGTACTTCTCTGCCATCAATGAACTATGATGCCTTAAACAAATCACATTAACTTCTATGAGCCTCATATAAAATGAAAGAGTTAGATTAGATGATCTCTAAGGTAATTTGAAGCTCTAAAATTTTGTGAACTAATGTTCATTGGATTTAATTAGTCATCTCTCCCCAAATCAAATAGGCATTTATATTTTCCATATTGGCACTCAAACTTATGCTCAGTTGAACTCAATAAATCAACTTTATCCATTTAACCTCTGTTTGCCTCAGTTTTCTCATCTGTAAAATAGAGATAATAGCACCTGCTTCTCAGGGTTGTTGTGAGGTTTACATGAGATAATAATTGCGAAGCATTTAGCTTCCCTGTAACAGAGTAAATGCTACACAAATATTAGCAGTTATTGTTAATATTATTATTTCAAATGCTTCCTAGGCCAGTGCCATGAGGGTTCACAACTTCCAGGTAGACCTGGGAAAGGAGACATATCCTGAATGATTCCTATTCCTTCCCTTTATTTAAAAGATATTTAAGTAAATATGAAGAAACAAAGCAAGACCCCTGTTTTATTTTCCTTTTGTCATTAAGAAAATTAACCTCCTAGAATCTGCAGTAAAAAATCATGCATGAATATATCAGAGACTTTGATTATAAAAAGATATAGAATTCTAATAAATCCTCTATTAGGGCCCTGGGTTTCTGATTGGTGTGCACTAATTTTCCAATCATCTTCATGCTATATAGTCCAATGAATACCTTCCTTCCCCACACTAACTCTCAGAACCAAATCACCATTATTATTCCTGGAAAGGACATGTCAATCAGTTGTTCTGTGATGCCTCTACTATTCCTAGAAGGGACACAAATAAAACACTCCATCATAATCACAACTCCTCCTATATTTGCTGCCTTTTTCATTAGAATGGAAGTTCATTCAGAACAGGGACTAACTGCTTCCTGATAATCATATTCCCAGTGCTTAGCATAGTGTCTGGAGTACATAGTGGGCATTCAGTAAATGCTTTTTCATTCATTCACTGAGCATATTGAAAATCATTTATGATTTAGTGGTTAAATTATAGGGAGCTGCTTGAGGCATGGAGAAATTACCTAGGATTACCTAGTTAGTAGAGGTTGTTGTATCTAAATATGCCTTATTAAATTCTATGTGAAATCATGAATTCTTTAAACTTTTGAAAATTAAATTGCAATTGATATGATTCATTGCATTGTTTTTAGGTAGAAACACACCTAAAACTATTTTAGAACAGTGAGGATGAAAATATTCAACTTAATTAATTTCATTTTTTACTAAAGCTTTTTATTTACAAAACATATATATGGGTAATTTTTCAACATTGACCCTTGCAAAGCCTTCTGTTCCAAATTATCCCTTCTTTCCCCTTACCCCCTCTCTTAGATGGCAGATAGTCCAATGCATGTTAAATATGTTAAAATATATATTAAATCCAATATATATACATATTTATACAGTTGTTTGTACAAAAGCTTTCTAATTTGACATAGTCGAAATTTTAACTTTTTAACTTAATATAATCAAAATTATGTATTCTCTGATTAATAATGATCTCTAGTTCTTTGGCCAAAAATTCCTTCCTCCTCCACAAATCTGAGATAAACTATCCTATGTTTTTCTGATTTGTTTATAATATCATTTTTAATGTCTAGATCATGAACGCATTTTGACCTTATCTTGGTATATAGTGTTAGGTATGGGTCAATGCCTAGTTTTTGCCATACTAGTTTCTAATTTTCCCAGCAGTTTTTCTCAAATAGTGAGTTCTTATCCCAAAATCTGGGGTCTTTGGGTTTGTCAAATACTAGGTTATCATAGTCATTGATTATTTTGTCCTGTGAGCCTAAACTATTCCACTGATCAATTACTCTGTTTCTTAGCCAGTACCAAATGGTTTTGATGACCACTGCTTTATAATTTAATTTTACTTCTGGTACAGCTAGGCTACCTTCATTTGCTTTTTTAAAATTATTATTAATTCCCTTTAAATTCTTGACCTTTGATATTGATATTTGAAAAACTCTCTAGAAAGAAATTATGATTTTAACAAAAATAATTTAACCCAATGGGAATACTACAAAGTGGAAGCTGGAAGCTGAACTTTTGTTCTTCCAGATGAATTTTGTTGTTATTTTCTCTAGATCAGTAAAATAGTTTCTTGGAAGTCTGATTGCCATGATACTAAATAAATAAATTAGGTAGTATTGTCATCTTTATTATATTCACTCGACCTATCCAAGAGCACTTGATGTTTTTCCAGTTGTTTGGATCTGACTTTATCTGTATGGAAAGTATACTTATTTCATTTCAACAAATATTTCCTAAGTGCTTTGAATATGAAGAGTGTTTATGCAGTTAAATTTAGAATCAAGGTAGACTGTTTCTGCAGATAGGCTTCCATATATCACATGAGATGCTCTCATATGCCTATGATGTTAGTTACTGCATTTTGTGTGTCAGGCACTGTGCTAAGCAGTAAGGATATAAACAGAAGAAAAAGACAGTTCCTGCCCTCAAAAAGCTATTCATCTGATATATATATATCCTCTACAGAGACCTTCCAGATAAAAAATATGATGTTTGTTCCTTTATTTAACTCAGATTTACAGTTTGCAAAGAACTTTTTTTGCAACAACACTCTAAGAAAGGCAATACAATTATTATCCCTTTTCAATAGATGAAAAACTGAGGCTCAGAGGGGAACTTACTTGCCCATGATCATGTAGTGAGTAACACAGCTCATATTCACAAAATCACCTAATCAATCCATACCCTCACAAGAATCTTTTCTACAACATGCCAAACAAGCATCCATCTAGCCTTTCCTAAGACTTCTAACGAAGTCTCATTGCTAATGAGACAGGAGGTTATACTGAGATAGTTATAGATAGTTAGATAGGATATTATATTTAGATATAGATAGATTATTTTTGCCTGATTCCAAATCTATATGCTTCTTTTACTTCAAACCATTTATTTGGTCTGAAAGAATGGAAAGTGGATTTGGAAATTTTCTTATCAAGGGCAGACTATTTCAAATTTCATATGACAATTTAATTTAGAGGATAGATATATAGGGTGATGGAGGGTAAAGGAAGAGAATATATGATTTCAAAAATCTTGCTAATCATATATCAGGTCATATATTTGTTTTAAATCTTAGATCATTTTCCTATTCAGATGACAAGCATTTATTAAGCACTTACCATGTGCCAGCACTGAGGATATAAAGATAGGCAAGTGAGCAGATAGAACCATAACAAAGACATAGGAAGTTTCAGTGTCCTGGATACAGATATACCTGAACTTTTCAAGCCACCTTTGCCCACGAAGCATTTGATATAGCTCCTTCACAATCTAGGAAATCAGGACAGCTTCTGAGCTCAGTACTGCCTCCTCCACTTTTTTTTTCTTTTTTTTTTACAGTTTATGGTTTGAGGCATAGCCTGGGACTGGTCAAGCATTCATGTATTATTAGTAGGATGTTATTTTTACATCTTCTCTTGACTTTTGGTTTCTTTCTGTATTGCTGGCTCCACCGGGGGCATTGCAGGAATTTTCCAATAGGCCAGAAAGGTACTTGAGATCTGATGAAAATTAGGATGAACATGCTTTTCCTAAGGGCTCACACCTTATTAGGGAAAGAGGCTTCATGTATTAACTAACAATTAAGTTCCTACATATCTCAACAAGAGCCATTTGAATCATTATATCCTCTCCCTACCTTGATGATGTTCATTCTCTCTCTCTGTCTCTCTGTCTCTCTCTCTCTCTCTGTCTCTCTCTCTTTGTCTCTGTCTCTGTCTCTCTGTCTGTCTCTCTATCTCTCTCTCTTGTCTCTCTCTCTCTTGTCTCTCTCTCTTCTCTCTCTTTTTTCTCTCCTCCCTCCATCCCTTCTTCTCTTTCCCCCCTTCCCTCTCCCTCTTCCCTCTCTCTCCTCCTCTCTGATTCTCTTTTTCTTTCCTGCTCCTTCTCTCTCTCCCTGCCTCCTTTCCCTCTCTGTCTTCCATCTCTCCACCCCTTTTTCCCTTTCTCTCTCTTCCCCTTTTCCCATTCCTCTCCTCCCCTTCTTCCTCTTTTTCTCTCCCTCATTCTTTCTTTGTGTCTGTCTTGGTCTCTATCTACATTCCCGATCCCAGTTTTCTGGCAGAAAGATCTAAGAATTTGTTCTAACCTTGGTTACCTAATCCCAAAATGACCCTGATAATAAGCTTCCTCTGAACAGGTAAGAGATTTCCCCTGAAGATGCCATTTCTCTAGCTCTATCTGGTAAATAGCTTGCCCCTTGATGGGATGTTTCTACTTTGTATATTTATACTACATTAGATTGTTCTCCAACTACTATATTCTTTTCATTGTAGCCTCATCTCTGTGGCTCCGTCTTAATTCCATGGTCTTGAGTCTTTTTTTTTGGAATGGCAACAATCTTCTCTCCAAGTGAAGTCATGCTTTCAAACTTCTAAATCTGACTTAAAATAGTAGGGGTAGTAGTTAGACTGCTTTCTACAAGCAACAATTCTAATTCTCTGAAGATTATGAACACTTTGTGAGGAAGGAGAAATATGAAACCTTGTTCATACCAATCTGATGGGATTATTATTAGCTATTGTTTGCCCATTTTAATGAGAATAAATTTCTTGGGTAATCTCTTGGATGTACGTTGTTTTAATTTCCAAACTCTTACTCCTACTATTCTAAATGAAAACTCCTAATAAGCAGATTTCCTAGACCAATGAAGATCTACCATTTCTCCACAACTTATAGTTAAAGAGAAATTGCCTGAAGCAGTGACAAGTTAATAGAAAAAAAAAACCAACAAAGTTAGTATTATTGATAAGACTTGAATTTAGAGCCTGTCTCTGGGCTGGCTATCTAACAGAGAAGCTAAGTGATTTCTCTTAGTCATACACCTAGATATCATAGGTAGAATTGAAACCCAGATCTTACTGGCACTGAGTATTGTTCTCAATACCTGTGGAATTACAAATATTCATACGTTACTTTAAAATTTCAAAACTACGTATATTATTTCATTTGATCCTCACAAGAATTCTATGAGGTAGGAGCTTTTGTTATTCCCGTTTTACAGATGAAGAAACTGAGATTGAAAGAGATTGAATTTACCTAGGATTTTTTACCTAGGATCACAAAGCTAGTATGTGTCAGAGTTCAAATTCAAGTCTTTCTGATTCTGACTCCAGTGCTTGATCCACTATGGCTATCTAGGTTTCCCCAACAAACAATAAAACTCAGTTACTATCTACTTAACCCTAAAGACTGTTCTATGACTCAAATAAAACAATGTATCTAAAATATTTCACAAAATTCAAAGCACTATATAAATTATTGTTGTTCTTGATCTCATGGTAGTATTAACTTTGTATTTCTCTCACTATCTGACAGTGCTGTGAATTAATTAGCATTTAATAAATGTTTCTTTTAACAGGATTGTAGTATCCACCCTAGGATATTCTTCTTAGTAATTGTATCTTTTAAAGGCAATGTGAGTGCTCTGGAATGTTATCGCTCCAGTTACTAGAACCTTTTCCCTAGGTCATGTTGCTTCTATATTTCTTGTTGGGAATGTGATTTTGCTGGTCATCCCTCTGTCTGCCCAAGTTTACAATTAAAATTAAGAGAAAAGGTTCTACCATCTTCTTTTCTTTTATCTATTGTAGCTTTGTCTGTAACAAAAGTCCTTTCACTCAAAGCACCCATAGTGCTTCCTAATCTTTTCTTGCAAAGTGGAAAGAAAAAAAAAAAAAACCAGTACCACTGATGGGATAGGAGTAGTTCTGAGATTTTTGTTAAACCTTTTGGTGGATACCTATCCAGCTCTTCTGAAGTATGCGTCACAATAGCTGCCCTCACCAGCTCAATTTGCTATCTTAATCTCAGAGATTAGGTGGTTTTATTCAAAAGTGGAATGAGCAATTGAAACAATTTTACTCTGCTCCATCCCTATTTATGACTTCCCTTCCTACATTCATTTCCTTTCTGCTGCTCCCATCTGAGTGTGTACAAATGCACACACACACACACACACACACACACACACACACACACACATATATCTTTTCCCGAATGCAAGAATGAATGGTCAGTCACCATTTACCAAGTGCCAAGCACAGTGCTAAATTCTGGAAATACAAATAAAGGCAAAAACATTTTCTACTCTGAGGGAGTTCACATTCTAAGGAGAGAAAATGAAAATATATAGTCATACACATATAGCTTACATTGTCAGAGGAAGAAGGATGGAGATCCCTTGAAAGTGTTCTCTTCCTGCCACTTATCTTCCCAAGTAACACAGGTGTCCTCAACTGAGATGATGAAAGCAGCCCAGGGAAAGAGGCCCAAGGATTCTAGAAGGTAATAGTCTAGACTGGGGGGTAGGGGGGAAGGAAGAGGATAGAGTTATCTAAGTAAGGCAAATGCTTAGCCCCAGATATAGGTACAGGAGCCAAAGCCCTGATAGAACTACCAGTTCTTTTTTTTTTTAATTTTATGAGCAAAACTATGCTGGTTCTGATGATGTTTGTTACCTTTTTCTAGAGAGATTATATTCCAACTTTTAAAATTGCGAGTCATGACTCTATGTGGGTAAAGTAACAGAATGTGAGGGTGTTAGGAGTTCAAATGTTGGAGTTCATGTTCTTCTCAAAGCACAGCCGGTTTAGAGGCTTAGAGCCCTCCGAATATCTCCAAATCCAAAGGTTCTGTCCTTCAGCCTCTGCCTCTGCTTTCTTCAGCCTCCAACCAACACAGAGATGGAATGTCTCTCTTGTCTCCTTCTGTTGGAGCTCAGCTAGCTTTCTAGTGAGTCTTTCAGACCAGTTTGGTCTCAGTGGGGGGCGTGCAGGAGCCCAGCCACCAGCTACAGTGGTGTGAGATGAAGATGAATCTGGTTGTCCACTGAACTCTCCACTCGTAGCTTTATCCTCTGAAAACTCTTCATCTGCCACCAGCCAGCCAAGTGGAATATATTCTGCCTTGCCTCGGAAAGAGGGCTTCTGGCGTGATTCCGCTGAAATCCGTCAAAGTGCTCTCTGCACCAGAGTCGCTCCTCTCGAGTCCAGCTGAACTCTCTTCTGCGACCAGCCAGCCAGGAGGAAAAAATGTATTCTTGAATAGCTCTCTCTCCTTATATGCGAATCTTCTGAGAGAATGGGATTATGGGTTTTCTCCCATAGTGCTCTCTGGCCCAAAGAGCTTTAAGGGAGGTGTGAATTCCCTTGAAGTTAGAAAGTTTACTTTGTGAAGCTAGCATACTTGTGAACTCCAATGAGTAAAGGTGTGAACACAAGCCTTGTATTAATTAGTTCTACTTAGTACCTTGTTTCAGGTTCTGGCCAAAATCTTCTTGTAAGATTAGATCAACTCTAATTAGTTAGCAGTTAGTAAGGATTCCAACATGGGGGGTCTTGGAATTATGATTTATCAAACAGTAAATGTTTGATTTGTATACCTATTTTATATACCTATATACCTGAGGTCCCATAAAAATTTCTTAGGTGAAAAAAGAGTTACAAGAGGAAAAAGTTTAAGAAGTCTTATGTTATAGTTTACCTCTCAGATCTTTTACCTTAGGTAAAAGGTAAACTTTACCTCAGTTTATCTCCGTCAGACTAGGACAGAATTTGTTGGAAGCATATATACAATAAAGGAATACACAGTTTACTCTTAAAAAGCTTAAATTTAAAGCTTTAAATTTAAATTTAAAAGTTTAAATTTTCCTTCTGCAAGAGTCCTTCCTCTACATCTTCCATTTCCAGTAGATTACCTTCCATGATATATCCAATGAGAAAGATGCAGGGAAGGGACTCTTGCAGAAAATAAGACTTGAGTTTTTTTGTTTGTTTTTTATTTTGGTTTGGTTTGGTTTTTTTGATCAGATCTCCCAATCTTGTTCAGGCTAAAAATATGGGAACTCCTCATAGGCCTAGTTGTATTACCTCTCAGTCCAGGAATTTTGATCTGTCCTACCTGGGAAATTTTGGCTTACCTTAAGCAACCTGGTATAGACACCCAATCAGCACAGCCAACTCTAACTCAGAACTCCTGAGCTTAAGAGAACTGCCATCCTTGACCTCTCCAGTAACTGAGATTACAGGCATGTAATACTAGAACTTGCCTGAGCTGAATCTTGAAAGAAGCCAGAAAAACCAGTAGATGATGATGAGAAAGAAGCCATGGTGATCAGTCAGTGCAAAAATATGAATTGTGAAATCAGTGGATGGGTGGTTCTTGTGGGAGGACCAGACAAAAAGGCCAATGTTAGTTAGGGTTGCCTCCATCTACAAAATATGTATTATGATAACACCTATCTCATAAGAATGTTTTGAGAAGATAACACATGTAAAGCACTTTGCAAACTCTAAATTGCTATATCAGTGCCAGCTATCATCCTCTTTACCATCATTACTATTGCAATTATTTGGGATATTTCTCTAAAGGGAATAAAATAAAATAGTATACAGTGTTGTCTACTTTTGAAAACATTTTTTTAAGATATAGAAGGAAGCAAGTGCTTATAGAAAGGTGAAGTGATTTTTTCCCCTTAAACACATTTATTTTTAGTAACATCCTGCATCTAGCTTAATGCCTGGAACATAGTAACCATTTAAGAAATGCTTGGTTTTCTTTTTCTTCCTTTCCTCTTCCCATCATGTGCATACACATAAAAGACAGCTCTCAATTTAGGAATGTGTTCATTGGTATTGAATAGTACAGAAAGTGAAAAAAGGATTTTGGAGACCATTGAGCTTAGAACTGAAAAACAAATCTTCAACAGTGCAGAATCTTACTATGGATACCTTTTCAGAAGAGAGCTTAGGAAAAGACCTGCCAAGTAGCATAGTCAAAGCACACTGGGTGCATCACAGAAGACTTTTGGCTATCCCTATTAATAACTACTGGGAACTAGAAGATATTTCTGCATTAGTACTACAGCAGTCTTCCCCATGAATTTCAATAGAATACTCAAAACATTCCATCAGAACTCAGGGAAAAGTTGGGTGTTGAATGATTGGTGACCCTCAAGATTACTCATTTGAAACATGATTGTTTCAGAGACTAGGAGAACATCCAGCTCATTGTCACACTCTCTTATCACTTTGTGGAAACTTGGCATTAAAAATGCCTTCATTCTGGTACTCATTTTGTTTAGAGAATCACAGAATTTTCAATCTCAAAGAAATATTAAAGGTCACAATGCAATTCCCTCCTTTGATAAATGAAGCTGATGAAACCCATTGATGGTGACATAACCAAAATCACACAGCTAGTTAGTGGAAGAACTGATTTTGTTCTCCTTATTCTCATTATTTATATTTCCAATCTTTTAGATAGTGTCAGTTCTGCTTTTATCACTAAATGTCTTAATTTGTACTATATTTTAATTATTATAAATAGATATGGAATTATTCCTTTTTTTGGTTTGGGACAATTGAGGTTAAGTAACTTGCCCAGGGTCACACAGTTAGGAAGTATTAAGTGTCTGAGATCAGATTTGAACTCAAGTTCTCCTGACTTCAGGGCTGGTACTCTAGCCACTGTATCACCTAGCTACCCCCAACATGGAATTATTCTTAAGCAAAACTTTCTTGGTTTCTTTTCTTTTGTTTTGTTTTTTAATAAAGCTGTAAATACATTTTTAATTATATTGAAAAATGTGATGTTTCCTAGGAGTAGCCCAGATTCTAAATCTGTACAACGTTCTTTGAAGATCCTTAAGCTTATGATCAGAGTTTTTTGATGTTATTGTTGTTTTGTTTTGATTTTTTAAAACTAGGAGGGTTTTCTAGTTTCCTAGTTCTCAAATATTTATGAATCTTCTTTTGTCAGGACTTCTGAGCTACCTAAAAGAAAGATGAAGAAAATGTCTTAATAAAAAAGAACACACAGAGAAAAGACTATGAACTTAAAATTTCCTTTAGTTATAAGGACATTCCTTTTAAAAAGGTCTTAGCATATGCTATCCTTCTTTTGGCCAGTGCTGACCAGGAACTAATGATAAGCATACCCTATTTAGTTGGTGAACTAATGCATAATGGGATTGCCTTGAATATTTCTATAATCTCAGCTGTTCCTTTTTCTTCAAATGGCAATACAACATGTGTAATAAAACTTATTAGTAATAAATGTCAACCATTTTAACATGATAGAAGGCTCTGATTTCCATGACTTTGATAAATAGCTGCTGGAGCTCATGAATCTTTAATGGAAAGCCTATATTTAGGGGCTTTTGGTTTCTGAGGGAGATAAGAGGTTCTGCAGAGATGGAATTCTGGAAATGTTCTGCCTCTTGTCAGACCTGGTGCCTATTTAAAACCCACCTTGGCTTTCTGATATATGAATAAGTCCACTGACAGTGATCAATACTAGTTTTAAGTCTGAGATGTAGCTATAAGCCTGTCCCTTATGGGAAAGCCAGATAATGTAAGTAGCTTCAGGAGAAGTAAACATTGACTTTGGTTTGGAGTTAAAGCCAGTGCTTGCATTTATGCTTTTTTAGGGACTACCTCACCACTCATGTAAAGGGAGTCCTCAAGGGAAGCCCAAGCTATTGACCACCTAATGGTTTCAGGAATTACATCATGGGCATTTTCTGGGACAAGGTACATACCATAATTGTCTCATCTAAAAAAATTGGATGTAAAGTGGTACAGAGTGTTATTATAGAAAGACCACTAACTGTTTCTAATATACCCAGCTAATAGTACACCCTACTTTCTCACCCCTGTAAATTGTCTTACTTTCATTTTGAATGCTTTTTTGTGTATATGCATGTATGTATGTGCATAAATATATATATATACTTATATGTGTATATCGCATATCTATAAATACATATATTTATAAACACAGATGTACACAGAACCATGTACTATATATAAATATATTCTATAAACACATAAATATATATTTTATGCATATATACATTTTAGAAATGTATCCCAAAAATCATAGTGTTTTAATAGCTTGAAACTTCTTTACTGATTACATGTATCATTATGATAGTTTTTGAAATACCATATTTTTCAGAACAATCAAATAGAAGACAGACTTTGAGAATGGCATGTTGTCAGAACAAAATCAGATTGCCCAAGATTCAAACTAATGACAAAGCAAGTACTGACAGATTGCCTCCACTAGTCCTGTGAAAGTTCTGTTATGCCCAGAGTAATCTTCTCATAATTCAACATTAATTTGTACCATTAAATTATAGTTTTAATTTCTGTCTCAATGTTCCATTTATGCAATTCCAACTTCTTTTCAGCCACCAATATAGATTTCCACGGGAAAAAGCAGAGTCTAACATGACTTTTGTATGTATTTCTGAGTATTGATTTTTGCGAATGTGAAGATAATAGGAAAGTAGCTAACAAAAAATCTCTCATGCTGTTTGTAGTAAAAAAAAAAAAAAAAAAAAAAAAAAAGATGTTCCCTTCCTTTGGTTAGGCCTCTTATATCATTGAACAAGTATCTCCTTGCTGTTTGCCATCAAAAGATTAAAAACAAAAATATGGGCTTAACTAATGAGAATATAGGGTAGAAAGTTAAGGCCTCCAGATTTAATCATAGATCTATAACAAAAGCAACCTTAACAAAAAGAGACAAATTTGCACCTTGTTAATTAGAAGCAATGCAGAATTTTTCTTACTTTTACATAAGGATGGCAGGGTCCTTTCAAATAATCTAGGATATCTAAGATGATTAGAACCCCTTGGCATTTTTTCCCTATTTATATCAATCTTTTCAGTAATACTGGCAATAGTCATTGCAGACAAGGTTTTCATCTTGGAATTGGGACCCTGGTTTCAAGGCTTATCTCTGATACTTATTAGATCTGTAATTAGGTACAACTTGCTTGTCTGCTTCCAGGTTTAGTTTCCTCATGTATATCAGGGGTATAATAATACCTTTAAAACTGACTTCTTAAGATTCTGGAAAGGTTCAAATAAGATAATATATGTAAAGCTTTTTACAAACCTTATACATATATGTGTGTATGTGTGTACACATACACACATACACACACACACACACACACACACACACATATATATATATTCCTGCTACATGAGGCACACTTCTAAAGTGATTATCTATTTTTATATATAATACTGTCTATTATCACATAAGGAGTAGCACTGGGCCTAGAGTCAGGAAGACTCCAACCTCACTATGTAAATCTGACCTCAGACACTTAACTAGCTGTGTGATCCTGGCAAGTCATTTAGCCTCTGGCTGTCTCAGTTTCCTCAATAGTGAAAAGAAATTAATAATGTCTCTCAGAGTTGTGTAAAGATCAAATAAGATAATATTTTTAAAGTGCTAAACCTATTTCCTGGAACATGTGAGTATTTAATAAATGCTTTTTTTCCATTTCTGTTCTCTCTTTTTTATCTTATTTTTATTTATTTTATTTTAATGTAGGAATAAAACAATGATTTCTATAGCATAGTATAATAAAAAAGAGATTTCCCAATTCTGCCAATCTCCCTAAGGCAGATATTTGATGATGGCCTTCTCCTGTTCCAAAATCTTCAGTAAGCCCCTATTACACACCCCTCACCTGATCTTTAAAATCCCAAACATGTTTTAAACAGGTGGGGTTGAGGACTTCCTGAGAATTGTCTCATTTGCATTGGGAGACCCACAAATAGCACAGCAGCCAGAGTGAATGCACATTACTCTATCCTCCCAAGACATAGTTTCATTTATCTTTGTTGCTAATCAGGGCCTCGCCTCACTTGCATTCAGACTAAAAAACCTTATATTTTATTTCATGGACTAGATTTAGTCTTGCTCCTTTCTTTTCTTTCTTTTTTTCCTTTTTTTGCTCAGGTAATTGGGGTTGAGTGTCTGAGGTCACATTTGAACTCAGGTCCTCCTGGCTTCAGAGTTGGTTCTCTATCCACTGGCCACCTCTTGCTCTTTTCTCCAAAGCTTAAATACAGGTTAATTCTTTTCACTTGAAAGGATAATATTATCCCCATTTTACAGAAGAGGACGCTGAAATTCAGAAAGGTGCAGGAAAATTGCCTAAGATTCCATAGCTAGGGCAAATCTGAGATCACAACACAGATCTACTGACTTTTTTTCCAGTATCCCCCTTTTTACCTCACTTCCCATATTATATTGGTTCCCTATAAAACAGAAAATCATCTCTTTCTTTTAGATATCTTTCATCTCTTTTACCCCTGTGGGCTTTTTAATCTGTGATTCATTCTGCAGGGATACATTTAAATCTAATTGGGTTTTAGTTTCAGCAAATTTTTACTCATTTAACAATCTTTCTGTGATGTTTTGGACAGACTAAATTGACATTTTTTGCTGATAAGTAGAATAGTTTAGTTTGATATATAGAAAGAAATATCAATTCAGCTAATTAAAGTACCTATGGATTTTCTCCCTGTACTTTTCAACATAGGGTAGATGGTTTATCCTTGTAAAGCACCATTGACTGAAGTAGGGTAATGGTAGTAAAATCACCCTCAGACCAGTGTGTGGAGATAGTGGTGGCTGCGCTGGTTTGATTTTCTGACAAATACATAAAAAAATACAAAAGTGATCATATGCAATGTGATTTCAGGGTCACCAAAAAGACTGTTCTCTCTTCAGTCTACATTCAGTATGTAGACACACACACACACACACACACACACACACACACACACACACGCACGCTTTTACACCCATATATATATATGTTCTCAATGCTGTCTTTTAACAGAAGAAAATGCTTATTATAAAAGGAGGTAACAGACTTAAAATTGAAATATCTCTGAGAGAGTTAAGCACTTGTTACATGAAAAGATGGGAAATATTCTCTTGGTTTTATTCTCCAATTGTCTTGGCCTTAACTTACATAATCATGAACTGCTTGCTGAACAGCTCTATGTGGATACACACTAAAGTATAAGTGAGTAATATCAGACTTTTTGTAGCTATCTTTTCTAAAAGAATAGGTGAAAAACAGGCATTCATGGTGATTGTGGGAGAGGAGAAAAAGATTTAAAAAGAATAGAAAAAAAATAGTAAAGAGAATGCTGAAAACCAAAGTAAATGAGGAGATTAGAAGAAAACATCTAATTGGCCATGATGAGTTCATGTCTCTTGGTATAAACTACCTCCTAAAGTGCTAAAAAGATGTCATCAATTAGTCATTGTTGGTAATTATTGAGAGACTGTGATGAATGACCCTGTTTTTCCAGTTTTAAAAAAATTATGGTGGAGATAAACTATAGGTTATTAACTATGAGCCAGCGAAATTGAGTTTGATTCCTAGAAAAATTTTAAAGCATTATACTTATAAGGATGTTTAGTGAACATCATTAAATAAAGAAAGAAACATGAAGAGTTAACATGGGTTAATTAAAATAGGTCATGTCTGACCAATTGCATTTTTTCCCACAGAATTGTGAGAAAAGTGAGCTGAGAACATACTATAGAGTATAGATACTGTAGAATATTAGTTAATTTCAAGAAAGCATGTGACTCTCTTAAATAATCCTTAAAGAAAAAATAGTGATGCTGTTAACTGGATTCAAAATTGGTTGAATAACTAGACCCCAAGAGTAATGGGTCAATGTCAGCTTGAAAGGAGGTCTATAGTAAACTTTTACAGACTTTTGTTCTTATCTCTGTGCTGTTTAGCATTTTTTAAAAAATTATTTTATTAGTATTTTATTTTCCAGATACATGTAAAATAGTTTTCAACAATCATTTTTATAAGATTTTGTTTTCCACTTTTTTCTCCCTTCTACCTTTATCTTCACCCTCCAAAAGAAAGCAAGCAATTTAATATAAGTTAAATATGTGCAATTCTTTAATTGACATAGTTTCATATTTGTCATGTTGTAGAAAAACAATCAGACAAAAGAGAAAAAGTCACAAGATAGGAAAAAAAAACAAAATAAGGTGAAAATACTAAGGTTCGATCAACATTCAGTCTCTGTAGTTCTCTCTCTGTATGTGGATTACCTTGAATTTACTGAAATTGTCTTGAATCACCCCATAGTTGAGAAGAGCTGAGTCTATCACAGTTGTTCATCATATAATCTTGTTACTGTGTACAATGTTCTCTTGATTCTACTCACTTCATTCAGCATCAGTTCATGTAAGTCTTTTCAGGCTTTTCTTACATCAACTTAGCATTTTTATGATAATTTGAATGAACTCAAAAATAGTATGTTTATCAAATAAATAGTACATTTATCAAATAACAGGAACTTGTGTCTTCATATGTGATCCTCCACAAGTCCCTAAAACTGTGCTGTTTTCTCAATTGTAAAGAGATGATAATAGCACCTACTCGAAAGGGACACTTAGCACATTTCTTGGAACATAGGCATTATATAAATATTATCAATATTTTTGTTATTTTTGTTAGAAGAGATAGTAACACACTTAACAATTAAGTTAAAATCTGTAGATATTTTGCATGACAGATTAGAATACTGGATTTAAATGAATGCTATATCAATAGTCAATAAACATTTATTAAGCACCTACTCTGTGCCCAGGTGGGCTGCTAGGTTTGCATTCATTTCTAACTTCATTTTCCTGGTCTCCTGGATCAAGGAGTCTACTATATACATATGAGATACATAAAAATATACCCTAGAAGAGAAGATAATATTGACAAATATCCAAAGGATAGTAGAAATAATTAGTGCTATTGTTTCTTGGAGTGGTCCTTTAAAGGCTAGGGATCTGTGATCAAGGAAAGCTCCATGGTGGAGCTGAGACAAGCTAGGATTAAAGAATCAATAAATGGCGAAGACTGCAAAGGAATCTTGGATTAGATGTGACTTTAGTAAGAAAAGTAGAAGTGGAATTTCCATGATGTTTTTGGAGGACAATAAGTAGATCAATCCAATGGTAGCAAAACATGGGTATCTCATAATCTGTGGGCAGATAGACTGAATTCAATAGTAAAAAGTTTGAAAATAATTAATTAAGCAGTGGGGATCATTTGTTGATTTTTCTTCAGTGGAGTAGAATATTAATTTTATTATGATTTGTAATCAGTGGGAAATTCCATCTATTGCACAAATCTAGTGAAGGTCTACATATGAATGGTGGGGGATATATTTAAAAGAAGGAACTGATAGAACTTGATGACTTATGGAAAAAGTATATGTAGTGACTCCAAGATGGCTCTAAGATTTGAGCCTGGGTGATTTAGAGAGACTGAGGATGGCCCCAGGACTAAAACAAGAAATGATAGCAGCCATGTGGCATAGGAGAATTATGAAAATGGAATCCCAAAAAACTGAATTCAAATTTTGTCCTAAAGACTTATAAGAAAAAGAAAAAAAGAAGAAAAAAAAGACTTATAAGCTATTTGATTTTAGGCAAACCTTTATCTCCTTTAAGTTTTAATTTCTTCATTAATAAAATGATGATGATGAAGATAATGACAGCACATAACTCACAGAGTTGTTGTGAAAATCAACTTATTTAATACATGTGAAGCTTTTTACAAACCTTAAAATGCTTATAAAATATTAACTATATTAATACTTGTTATTATTATTATTACCAAGATAGCCCAGAGGGAGCAATGATTTTTTCAGAACTGATGAAGAGTTTAATTTCATATAATAAAATTATTCAGACTTTTCAGAATAGATGAAGAGTTTAATTTCATATAATAGAATTATATGAAATTAAACTCTTCATCTATTCTGAAAAGCTCCTTGAGCTGAAGGTAATAAAAGAATATACAAATGAAGATGTTCTAGCTGACGAGTAGAAACACAGGCTTAGGGCATAGGAGAGAGGTCAGGGGTGGAAATTTACATCTGGAAATTCACAGGTCACAAAGTACATTCATCTAGGAGAATGATTGTGAGAGAAATGCAGAAGATGCTATGTCCAAGGACTAAAAAATAATTGCCTTCTTTTACACTTTTGCTGACACCCATACCGGATCACCAGAATCTTAAAATAAAGACTCCATCTGAAACTCATAGACATTTAAAAAGTTACAGCATTGGTGGCTGAACTGATTTGCAACTGATCCCAAGTAAATGTGAATTTCTTTTTTTCTAGTTAAATTTTGAGAGAAAAAAATCCATTTAAGCATTTTTTTTCATTTGTGAAGTTAATATTGTATTCAGTGAGCCTGGAAAATATCTTCTATCCTATTCTTTGTATGTTTCCTACAAGTAACTCAAAAGCAACTTAATTCTCTAACCTCAAGAATGACATTCACTCATTGTTGATGAGTGAAACTTTCATTGTCAAGCTGGAGGAAGAAAAAAAGAACTTTTAAATTTGGAGAGTTATTAATGTTTAAAATAAGTCTCATTTTATTAAGGGAAATAATTTTTTTTTTAACTTTTTGCTTCTTGCTGAGGCAGTTGGGGTTAAGTGACTTACACAGGATCCCAAAGCTAGGAAGTGTAAATGTAAAGTGTCTGAGACCAGATTTGAAGTCAGATCCTCCTGACTTCAGGGCTGGTGCTCTATCCACTGCACCACTTAGATGCCCCCAAAAAAGTACTTTTCACTTCTTGCCAAGATTCTTATAAATCAGAAATGGTGGCTTCCCTTTTTGGCATACAAAGAAGGAAACAAACATTTATTAGTTGCCTACTGTATGCCAGGCACTCTGCTAAGTGTGGTTTATGATGATATTGTTAATAATTATAATGATAATAGCAATAGCTATTTGAGGATTTTGGTACTTTATATAAAATATATTATTTTGTTTTATCTTTCTAGTAGCCCTGTGAGATTGAACCTCATCAAATTATAAGTATCTAATCCCTTTTTACAAAGTTAATTTTCATGAAAGTGGAAATCAATTATGTTGCCTCCACAGAAAGTCTCTAAGTTTTTAACTCTTAAGAGTAAATGAAGAATTGAATGAGGAATTCCTTTAAATTACAGAACAAGGGAACTGAACAAGAGATTTTCATTTAAAATCTGTGAATTTGACATTGTTCCAGATGCCAGTGATTTAGAACAATGGGCAGAATCTAATAAGATGACATTTTAAAAGAATAAACATAAAGAGGTAGGTATAGTGGGTATAACGCTAGCCTCAGACTTTGTTCCAATACTGTCTCTAACATTACCTAGGTTTTAATGCTGGGCAGATCTTCTACGTGCTCTCTTAGGCAACTATAAAATATAGAAAAGTTGTCAATGTACATTGATAGAGGGAACTTCCTCATTGGTATTTCCCTACACCAATGAAATCCACAAAGTCACATAAATAAATGATTTATATGTTGTATTCTAAGTTAGTATATACCTGCAGAGAATCTTATGGATTTAAAGGTCCTCATTTATGTTTGAATTTGACTCTACTGGACTAGCCCTCACTTTGAGTCAGCAATATGGCAGCAATTGGAAAGTTGAATGTTACTTCAGGATACATTAAAAGATATATAATGGTCAGAATTGGAAAATGATCATTTTGTTGTACTATAATCTGCTCTAACCACATCTAGGGTTGTGGTATCATTCCTAGGCACCATGTTTTGGGAAATACACTGACAAATTAACAGTGTCCAAAAGAGGATGGCCAGGACAGTGAGAAGACTAGACATTAACTTTTGAGGACCTTTTGAAGGAATTCAGAATATTGGGCCTGGGCAAGGATTGGGCAGGAAACATGAGGGACATGGGATCATATTTGTAGAACTACAATGAAACTTAGAGACCATTCTGAATTCTAAGAAGATCTACCTTCTAAATCAGTTTTTTAAACTGTAGGTTTTAATCCCATATGAAGTCACGTAACTAAATGTGGGGGTGTGAAGTTATGATTTATCATTTGTAAATGTTTGATTTGTATACCTATTTTATATACTTACATATCTAGCATCACATAAAACTTTCTCAGGAGAAAAGGGATCACAAGTGGGAAAAGTTTAAGAAACCTTGTTCTAAATGAAGTTGTGATTCCTTCATTTTACAAATAAGGAAAGAGATACAATACTAATTTTTATATCTGTCATATGAAATTGGGTATTAAACTTGTTTTGCTAGCATCTGAAGGATAGAGCTAAGAGTACTAATTAGTGATTATTTAGAGATACCAATGTATGCATAATCAATGGACAAGCTTACTAACAGAACTATCCAAAAATGGGATGGATTGCTTTGGGAGATAGTTCCTGCCTGCCTTCATTGGAGATATTCAAGCAGAGACTACATGAATTTTACATCATAGAAGGGATTCTTGTTTAGGTAACTTCCATATACTGTAATACACTACAGTGTTTTACTTGCTGTTATTTATACTCAATATTCCAACTTCATCTCTGTGCCTTTACTTTGGCTATCCCTGATTCCCAGATTGCTTTCCTAGCTCATCTTTGCCTCTCGGTTTTCCTGGTTTCATTCAAGGTTTAGTTTAGATCTTGCCATCTGCAAGAGCCTATTCCCAGTCCCAACAGGGATGAATATCTTTATTTTTGCGATTTTATAGCCAGGTGGTACCATGGATAGAGTATTAGGCCTGGAGTCAGGAAGAATCATCTTCTTGAGTTCAAATCTGGCCTCAGATACTTACTAGTTGTGTGACTGTTGGCAAGTCACTTAACTCCATTTCCCTCAGTTTCCTTAACTACAAAATGAGATGGAGAAGAAAATGACAAACCACTCCAGTATCCTCATCCAGAAAACTACAAATGGGGTTACAGAAAACTAGATATGACTGAACAATAACAAAATTATATTTGTATCTTATTTGTACATAGTTGTTTGTCTTTCCCTATAAAATATAAAATTGAGTTCAGAAACTATTTGTGCCTTTGTTTATGTCCTTGGGACTTAATCCAATGCCTGCTTCATGGTAAAGTATTGAGTGATTGTTAGTCTGACTTAGAACATTGGGCTGGGTCCCACTGAGATTCCTTCCAACTCTGTAGATAAGTGACTCCATGAAACTTGTCCACTCAGTTCTTGACTGGATGTATAAGATTCTGAGTCCCAAAAGTTGGTTCCAACCCCTATCCTGTCATTAATTTCTTATGTGACCTTTGCAAGTCTCCCAGCTGCCCTGCATTTTAGCATCCTTTTTTGTAAAGAAAGTTTGTTGTTCTGTATTTCTCAAGTTCCTTCCTATTTAAACTTTCCATTGTTCTAGAAGCCAGGACTAGAATGTAGGTCTCCTGACTCGCAGTGATGTTTCTATCACACCACTAGATTGCCTTGTCTTTCTCTGATCTGTCAGACTCGGTTGACTTGCTTCCAGAATATTGCATCTATTCAGCCAAAATTTCATCTTCCTAGTCTATCATTAGTGTTGTGTGCACTTTGTTATATAAATGTACCCAGCATCTTTTTTTATGGATTATGATGTAAATCCAAGATGATGATGATGACTTAAGAAAAAAAAATTTACATCTTCCCTTTCCTCCCCAATAAAGTATGGATTTAATTAAAAACAATCTTAAAATAATCAATGCTTTACTATTCAGAGAGCTTTCTTTTTACCAATTTTCCCCAAGAGACTAAGAATTAGAAAAGACTATTCTTTTTAAACCCCATAGTTATATGTTGGCACAGAGAAATGTTTATGCCTGAAAAAAGGAATCTCAGCAATTGTGAAAACGGAGACTGGGATGGCTTTCTTGTCACAATATGATACACATGAGTCCTTTGTAGAGAAGAAAAATCAGAAAAATATTCAGTTCACTTTCAACAAACAAATCATCTTCCATCATCACTGGAATTAAGAAAAGGGCCCTCCCAATACCTTACAAAAGTAAATGCAACCTAGATACAATGACTACAAAAACATAAAGAAAAAAGATGCTTGGATTCATATTAATTGTAGTAACCACCCTTGGTTGCAGAAAATACATGATCAAGAACATTTCCTTTTTCTCACTGGAGAAGTCAGGGCCTAGGAGTGTAAGATATTATGTATTCTATCAGACACTATCACCCTGCTTTGTTTAACTGTTTTTCTTTATTATAAGAGGATTTAATGGCAGGACAGACCTTGAAGTCGGAAATCATAGGAAATTGACAAAAATACCTTTAAGGCAAATTTTTTTTAATTGTATAATTCTAATAAAATCAAAAACTAATTGGAAGAAGAATGAATAAAGGGAGGAAGTCAAAGAAGAGCCTCTTTCCTCCCTTCTTCTTCTTCTCTCTTGTTCTGAACAGTTATAAAGAAACTCGATTAGGAAATAATAATGATGTAAGAAATAGGCTTTTTTCCCCTTCTTATGGAAAAGCTTCAGATGGTTATGACCAAGAGTCAAATGTTCACTCTCCTCCTTTTTACCACAAATGAAATATTAAAGACTATGTAGGTATGTAAGTATGTAATTATATATGTACAAGTAGCCTTGAGATTTGAAGAGTAGTTTCTTACAGCAACCCTGTGAGGTAGGTGATTTAGAATTAATTATAATTAAATTAGTAAATTTGATTATTCCATTGAGGAAATTAAGAATCTGAGAGGAAAAGAAAATGTCACAAAGCTAGTTAATTTCTGAAATTGCATTTGAACCCAGGTTTCCTGACTCTAGATGATTCATAATAATGACTAACATTTATAATAGCACTTTTTAGTTATCTCATTTGATCCTCACAAGAACCAGGAGATAGGTGCTGTTATTCTCATTTTAAAGATGAGGAAATGATGGCAGAGTGTAAGTGGTCACATAGATATATCTGAGGCCACATTTGAACACAAGTCTTCTTGATTCCAGCCCTGGTAGTCTATCCATTGTAGCACACCACTGCCTATCTTAACACCCTCCACACTATACCACAAAGCTTTCAACCTCAAGGGAATCTTTCAGGATACTTATAGTCTTTTCTCTGATTCTATCTCAGTTAAGCTAAAGGAAAGTATCTTCCCTTGTTCCCATTTCAGTCTTAATGGAGCTCTCTTTGAAGGGCACCTAACAAAGAAATATGAAATACAAAAGAAACCTATTTCAAAATTAAGCCAGCTAAGCAATAACCATGAGGGACAGCCCCAGGTACAATATAAAAGACAGAAAAATCAATTCATCTTTGATATCCACTTTCCCCTTCAACACCCTCAAGTATCTAACTCTTTTACTACATAGAGATAGAAGTTAATAAGTTACAAAGCATTTAAATGACCTACTATGTTAAGTAACTAGAAAGGAAATTAGAAGCTCTTGAGCTCATTTTAATAAGAAGAAAATCAAGGCCCTTTTTGAGTAACTTCTTTATAGCTAATGGGGCAGCTAAATGAAGCACCAGATAGACCACTAATCCTGGAGTTAGGAGGACCTGAGTTCAAATGTGACCTCAAACACTTATTAGCTATGTGACCCTAGGCAAATCACTTAACCCTGATTCCCTTCAATCCCTCAAAAGATCACATAGTTAATAAATGTATTAGGCAGGAATTGAACTAGGCTTTCTACTATGCTTTCTAGCTGTGTGCTACCAAGAACCCATGTTACACAGGCAGCATCATAAATGGACAAAGCAACAAATTTGTATCTGGAAGCCCAAGTTCAGACTCTGAGTCATTTAATCTCTCTGTGATCTTGGGCAAGTCAGTCCTCTGTAAAATAATTAAATGGTCTCTAAGGTCCCTTTCTCCTCAAAATACTTTGATAAGTTCATTCACAGTTAGGTGTCAGGAAATAAACGTGCTAGAAAAATGTGTGGTTTTAACGAAGGACCTGCAGGGTTGAGCATAATACAAAGGATGGGTGCCAAAGAATCACAGGGTTTGGGAAGAAAAATTTTCGAGATCATTCACCCTATCTCCTCATTTTATAGCTTAGCTAACAAAAGTCCAATGAACAGTCCTGTATTCTCCTGGTGGGTGGACATTTTTTAACAGAGTAACCTTTACAATATTCCTGTTGGATTGTCCCAAGGATCACATACCCCCAAAAGGTAGATGTCACAAATGCTTTGCTCAGTGCTAAGGTTTTATTAAGCAATTGCTGATTGATTTGTGATTGAGAAAACATCACCTACTATTTCGTCACTTTTTGAGCTTTACAAAGCACTTCACAGGATAAAGTCTGCTTTCATTTGGACTTAGAAAAGAGAATACAAATGCAGTTACTAGTTGGATGACTCTTTGGTAACACTGAGCTATCACTTTATGTGAAAAGATGCTACTCAGGAAAGCAAAAAAGCATGCTCAGTGCACCT
This sequence comes from Antechinus flavipes, assembly GCF_016432865.1. NCBI lineage: Eukaryota > Metazoa > Chordata > Mammalia > Dasyuromorphia > Dasyuridae > Antechinus > Antechinus flavipes. Next base: position 158,987,913 of record NC_067399.1, on the reverse strand, counting down.
TGGGTGCACTATCCATTACTACCCATGCCTCGAAGTCCGCTGAGAATCCTTTCTGCACTGTCAAAAAGAAGACATCAATTATTTTTAGGTAGTGCTCCTCTGTCATCCTGGCTATTTCTGGAGATTTCAATTAATGACCAGGATTGAGCAATGCTACGAGAGTGCAGATATGAGAAAATAGCCTTGTGTTGGTAATGCTAGCCCATCCCAGCCATCCTTCAAAATGATAAATGGTACCTTTCCCATCTCCACCCCATCCCATGGGAAAGATGCCATCATAGGTTTCAGGGATTATTGATTTTTTTGTAATAATTGGTGTATCTTTAGGGACCTTTTTTTTTTATTTCAAGAGACTCTTTGACCTTCGTCAATCCTATAAATCAGCTTAGAAAATGTTCTAGTGCTATGGTCCAAAGGGTTTTCTTGTTTGTTTATTTTTCCTTCTCTCTGATATTGTTATATGTTCTTAATGTTTAAAAGAGAAAAAAACTTTTTTTTAACTCACGAACTCCAAATTCAAAGAAAGTGAGAGAAAAAAAGACAGATTTGTTCTATTCTGAATTCATTAAATCAGCTACAAAAAGCTACATTTTGCCCCAAGTGCAATTATATTCGCTGATAAAAATCCCCAGCATCTATTGGCTACTAATTCTGGCTTGGAATCCATATCTAGAAACCAGAGGTCTGGCCTTCCTAGTTACTGACCACAAATAATCCACAATAGGGGTTGCCCCACTCTCTCTGTGAACTTCACATTGGCCACCTGCTCCAGTAGTCTAAATCTGGTTTATTTAATTGTATTTTGCTTACCTCAAAGGTAAGTACTGGTTTAAGCAAAAATACTGTCTGGCCCTTGGCCTTGGAGAGCTTGTTCTCCCCTTCCTTGATGAAAGCACCACAGAATGAATTTCTCCAAATGCCCTTTATAGACCTCTACCAAGTCCTAGAAAGAGGAATTATCTTACTTAAGGCCCGATTAGCTGAATAGCTACCCTGAAGCTATATGCCAACAGAAAGAGCTTGATGATTAATAGCTTTTGTAATCTTATCCCTTTGCGACTGGTTTAAGTACAGATTTCTTCCCTACCAATGTCTAATTTGTTTTGGCACCTTTCTTAATAACATTTGACAACAGAGAGGTCCACAGGTTAATTACTTGTTGCCAGACAAAGTATTTCACTTTATCCATTTTGCATGTATGCACTTGGTCTTTGTAGCCTCCTTTATTCCTTTCCAGGGCAAAATATAAGACCCTTGATTGACTGTCACTCCTTCCCTATTATCTATTTCACACAACTCATTTAGTCTCACAAATTCATAAGCCCATCCTGCCATTCTCCAGAGACCTTGGCACCAATGGGAGTTGTTTCTGAAAAGACTATAAGCTTCTAGACTCATTCCTAAAAATCATCTCTAATTCCTTTCATCTCTCCTCATAAGAAAAAAAAATGCCTCATGGATTTCAAATCATTTTAGTTGTCCTTTCTGTTTCAGGTGGAAATTGATCAATTCATTGTACAAAATACATGATAAAATGATCTTAAAATGTTGATTTTTTTTCTCTCTTCCTTCCTTCCTTCCCTTCCTCCCTATTTCCCTTCCTTCCCTCTTTCCTTCCTTGCTTCCTCTTTCTCTCTTTCTGTCTTTTTTCTTTCTTTCCTTCATTCTTTCCTTCTTTCATTCTTTCTTTCCCTCTTTCTTTCTTTCTTTCTTTCTTTCTTCTTTCCTTCCTTCCTTCCTTCTTTCCTTCCTTCCTCCCTGCTTTTCTTTTTCTTTCTTTCTTTCTTTCTTTCTTCTTTCTTTCTTTCTTTCTTTCTTTCTTTCTTTCTCTTTCTTTCTTTCTTTCTTTCTTTCTTTCTTTCTTTCTTTCTTTCTTTCTTTATTTCTTTCTTTCTTTCTTGATCTCCTTTCCTTTCTTTTCTCCTTTTTTGTTTCTTGGGCCTATTTTAATATGACAGATTTGTCTTTTCTTCTGCTGCTGAGTTTTGTTGGGTTTTGCACAATTTCCCAGAATCTGGGTTTTAGGGAAAAGGTACAGTCTATTCAAGGCCTGTCACTGGGTAATTTGGGATGTGGTTTCCAGCATGAATCATTTTGCTTGCACTTGGTTGAATGCTTGTGGGGAGGTATGGTGTAGTGATTGAGTATATTTAGAGCATTCCTGCATATGTATGAGACCCTTTCTTCAAAGTGCTTCAATATGAGATCTTATTTCCTCATATGTTGGGTGAATGATTTGCATGTCCCTTTATAAATGGGAAAACCTCTTAAGGGTACAATTGACTTACCCAAGGTCTATCAATCCCCTGGAAAGAAATTAGCTGGCTTTCTTTTCTTCCATTGTTTTGAGTCTCCAAACCTCACAGAGCCAATGCTTAATACATTTTCATTATCAAAAAGTACTTTGTACATATTAAGTGTTTAATGTTTGTTGCATTTAATTGGAATGACCTCGAGAAAAGCCTTTGTCACTAATGCTTTCCACTCTGAGATTTCCCTGCATTCATCACCCCTATATATCATGTCCATCCCAAGTTAATTTACATATTGTCTCTCCCATTAAGATATGAAGTCCTTCAGAGTCAATAACCGATTTTACCTTTTGTTGAATCCTTAACTCTTTTTTTTTAATTTAATTTTATTTAATAATAACTTTGTATTGACAGAATCCATGCCAGGATAATTTTTACACAACATTATCCCTTGCAATCACTTATGTTTCGTTTTTTTCCCCTCCCTCCCCCCTCCCCCCCCAAGATGGCAAGCAGTCCTATATATGTTAAATATGTTGCAGTATATCCTAGATACAATACATATTTGCAGAACCGAACAGTTCTCCCGCTGCACAGGGAGAATTGGATTCAGAAGGTAAAAATAACTCGGGAAGAAAATCAAAAATGCAAATAGTTCACATTCATTTCCCAGTATTCCTTCTTTGGGTGTAGCTGTTTCTGTCCATCATTTCTCCAATGAAACTCAGTTAAGTCTCTTTGTCAGAGAAATCCACTTCCATCAGAATACATCCTCATACAATATCGTTGTCGAAGTGTATAATGATCTCCTGGTTCTGCTCATCTCACTTAGCATCAGTCCATGTAGGTCTCTCCAAGCCTCTCTGTATTCATCCTGCTGGTCATTCCTTACAGAGCAATAATATTCCATAACATTCATATACCGCAATTTACCCAGCCATTCTCCAATTGATGGGCATCCATTCATTTTCCAGTTTCTAGCCACTACAAACAGGGCTGCTACAAACATTTTGGCACATACAGGTCCCTTTCCCTTTTTTAGTATCTCTTTGGGGTATAAGCCCAATAGAAACACTGCTGGATCAAAGGGTATGCACAGTTTGATAACTTTTGGGGCATAATTCCAGATTGCTCTCCAAAATGGCTGGATTCGTTCACAACTCGAATCCTTAACTCTTAACACAATATCTGGTACATAGGCTCAACAAATATTCAAGGATTGACTAACTAGATGACAGGCAGCTAGGTGGCCCAGAGGATAGAGCGCTGGGCTTGGAATCAGGAAAACTTACCTTCCTGAGTTCAAATCCTACCTCAGATATTTACTATCTATGTGATCCTGGGCAAGTCACTTAACCCTGCTTGCCTCAGTTTTCTCATGTATAAAATGAATTGGAGAAATGCATGACAAACCATTCTAGCATCTTTGCCAAGAAAACCCCAATTGATAGCAACTGAAAATAACCTAACAACAAAATTACGCTGTAATGGAAAGAGATACTGAATTTTGAATCTTAAGTTATAGGTTTGACTTTTTCTTCTGCTATCCATGTAGCCTTGGGCAAATAAGTCATTTAGCTTCTCTGGGTCTTAGTGTTCTCATTTGTAAAGTAAAAGAGCTAACAAAATTGCTTCCAACTCTAAATCCTATGATTTTGTGGTCTCTAAGGTCCTTTCATAAATATAAATTCTATAATTTAACATTTTTAAATTTCTTTAATACTATGGCTCTTCCTTAGGATTACCTACCTACAACAGCTCTAAAGTCAATTCAGCTCTTCATTTAGCCAAAAGAGATAGCACTGACTATCTAAATAATTAATCTTGACTCAGTTAGCATCATCTCTGTTGCCTCTAAATAATTTTCTATCTGCTTCTCTGCAGGAGCCTGGGGAACAAACAATAAATCCTGAAGTTCTCCTTTTATTCCTCTCTTGACCTCCCCATTCCAATTGCTAGCATCTTCTTTAAGTTAATCAGGGTTTCAAAATGAGGGAGTATCTGATAGGTAGGAGAAGCAAGAAGGAATGGAATGGAACTTGAACAGATATTGTTGTCTCTTTGAATAAACTAAGATCACTCTCCAAAGTCACGTTCTCTTCTTCCTTGTACCCCCCTCCTAGTTTCAGTCTATTGTTTGTCATGCAAAGAAAGTTCTTACTGTCCCATTTTCTTTTGCTTTTCTAAGAATAGATATGCTACCAAAATGTAAGATGATTTTTTTTTTATAATGGTTCTAATCAGCCATGACTTTGCTGCAAAAATGTCTGTCATGACCAGCTTTAACCATTGGTGGAGTAGGCAACCACTTACATGGTATGATTTCAGAGTAGCTACAAAATATCTTCTTTTCATCTCCAAAACATTTCCCTCAAAAATTGATTCATTCATTGATAACTTCTATTCCTTTAATAGAGTACAAATCCAATTTCTGTAAGAAACACCAAGTGATTTAAATTCATACTGAATGGTCAATGACTGGTAGCAGATCCAGATTTTGGTAGTAGGAAATGAACAGAGAAGGCTCACTACATGGGATACATGATATGGGGAGGGGAAAGGGCAACAAAAAATAAAAGGATATTTGGGAGAGACATATCCACAGATAATGAATATTTTTTCTTAGTTAAGAAATAGTAAATTTTCACTTTTTATATAGAATATTTATCAATGCTCTCCAACACCCTTCCCAAAGAAAAGCTCGGGCCAAGAAGAAAAACCAACTTTGTAATATTTAGAACAATCCAAAAATGAAGCAGACTTCCTTTTACAACCAGCTCTCTTTATGGGGGTGTTCAAGTAGAAACTATATTACAGTTTGTTAAATTTGAATAGAGGGTACTCTTATTCTCTTAGGCTTAGACTGGGTGGCCCACAAGATCCCTGCTTCTTCTGAGATTCTATGATTCATATAAATCTTAATCAGTCCTTGACCCAAATTTAGATTCATGAAGGGACTCAGGGTCAAGTCAATTTGGAAGGCCCCAGGAATTAGTTCATTCCTTTTTCTACCTTTCCTATCTTGGTAACTTCCATAAATCTTTTTAATGAGCTTGAGAGACTCACCTATATCCTCAGTGTCCTATGTAGGACTTGGGGTGATCTTTCAGGTTCATGGCAAATGCATTTTTGCGTTTGGTAGATTGGAATGAGAGAAATCCTTGCAAAGTATACTTTGAGATTCCAGAATTTAACCTGTGTCCTTGAGTTGCCCTTCTAAGAATTGTCCTTCCAAATCATTTTGATCTGAAAGGCAAACTGACTTCAAGTTTTTGACTGTTCAGTAACTCTTAATTGTTCATGGAATGAAATAGTGAATAATCTAAGTGCCTAGAACATAGAGTACACAATGATAGTAAAGAAAAATAAGGATTGAAAACTGTTAGGACTAAGTTGTGAAGTACCTAGTGGGTCAAATGAAAGAATATAGACTTTATTCAGTAGAACATGAGAATCCATTGAAGGGTCTCAAGTGGAGAACCTCCCTTTAACTAGGTATTATCATTAGATTTTTAAATTTAAGTTGGAAAAAGAGCTTGAGCTGCATCATGCTCAGTACTTTCAAAGATCCTAAACTCAATTCTCCCACATAAATTCATTTCTATGGAACCAGTTTTTTGTCATTGATGCTATATTTCTATAAATAATGAAATTCCAATATCTCAGAAGAATTATAATTAACCCAAATGACCCCGGGAAAATGTATTATATGTAAGTAGGTTGAACATTAATGTTATAAAATAGAAGTCATAGTATCATTAAAAAAAACTATCATTAGGTCTCTCACCAAGCATGGAGAAAGAAGGAGATAGAATACTTGGCATATTGGATGTCCCTGAGATAAGAGAACAAGGGGAAAGGACTACATTGTCTTGAACAGTTTTCCTTTGGAGGATATATGGAGAACAGGGGCAAAAATTGAACATGATTAGTTCAATTGCATCCTGAAGTCTGAATGGGTGAAAAGAATACCCACAGAGATAAAATCATAAATCCACTGTAGTATACTATGGATTGGGTGGATTGTGGGAGGAAAGATTTGGAAGCAGTTGAAGCAGTTAAAAAGTTATTAGAATAGTAAGGGGGGAAACAATGCTTAAATGAGTGTAGTAGCAATAAGTATAAGGAAATAATGGGTGGCGAGGATTTTGGTGAGATAGAAAGGAGAGGAATTGGAATTTCCATACATAGAATAAAAGCAAAGGAGGAATCCAGGTCACAGGAAGTTTTAAAACTGAGCATCTAGCAGAATGGTGAGTCTATTGATGGAAGAAGGAAAAAAAGAATACAGGATGAAAAGGAGCAAGTAAAAGGGAAAGAAAAGTTGTGTTTTGAACCTGATGAGTTGAAAGTGCTAATTGAGACATACAGGCAGAGTTATGCAGCCAACTGTTCAAAATATAGCTCTGAAAGACAGAAAGAAAAGACAGAGCTGTAGAGATAGATTTGGAGAGTCATCCACACAAGAATGGAAGCTGAAGCATTAAGAGTGAATGAAATCTCCAAGGAAGAGTTGGGAGAGGAGAGTGGAGAACAAAGAACAAAACAGCCATTGAAGAAAACTTGTTGTCATAGTGTGTGTGTGTGTGTGTGTGTGTGTGTGTGTCCTTATTGAGTAGGAATGAATTAATTACCAATGAATAATTATGCTATTTTGCATATAATCAATGTATATCTAGACACAAATGGATAATTCAGAGCTGATTGCTGTCTTTGCTTGACCAAATCTTCAAGGAACAACTCCCCAGCCCCCAGTGCTTCATGCAGGTGGTATCATGCATTCAAAATAAGAATTACCCTGGTTGTAATTTCATTTTTGTACAACATCTTTGATTAGATTAAATTTAATAAGCAGTAGCTGACTGAAGTTGGACTTCCAAAAGAACAAAACAAAGAGGGAAGATTTTTAAGTTGTTTTTTTTAATTTAAACAAACGGGAAAAATTTTACTGAGGCATTTGGCCATATCTGGGACATTGAATGAAGAATTTGGGCCCTTTCATTTCATTGGTTTTGAGTTTTCTTTTCTTTTCTTTTTTTAAAACCTAAACCTAAATTTAAGGTTGAAAGTATTTGGCAGTATGTTTGAATATAGATGGTGGATATACAAGCAGTTTTTTGTTGCCTTTGGAATTCTGTGCTGCTCAGCATGCCAGAGGGAAACTGGCTTCTTGGTGATGTAGTCTCTTAAGTGTCTAAGTTATAAGCTGATGCCCATGAATGGTAGCAAATTATGGAAGCTGAGAATTTGTGGGCAAGTTCACTCAGTGATTTGAGGAATGGGCAGCTATGCTGAGCTTCTCACGTTCTATTGATCTGTTTCCCAAGATACAATGCTGTAGTCAGGTGGGAGCTAGTTAAGGTGGGGTTATGAACAACAAAAAAATACTTTTTCGGGGCTAAATGCCTCATCTTTAGCCAGAACCCAAAGAACTGCAAGATAGGGAAGGGAAATATAAGGAGCTGTAGAAACTTGAAGAAAGAGATATTGTTTGTCCCTTGCTCTTAAAGAGGACCCTGACTTCAGCAAGGTAATGCCATGACATATAAGGGAATTGGATTTAAGTGAGAGAGGACTTTGCAAAGTCAGCAGCCTCTTTTCCCCCTCCAGAGCCATCTGGGTCCAGTGGCAAGATAGAGATTAGGATGACTAGAAATGAAGAAAGGAAGATGGGGAAGCACCAAATGCAAACTTCTACTTTCCAAGTTTACATCTTCCAAGAAAATTTACAGAAAGTATGTCCTCTCTTCAGGAATTAGGGCTTATTGAGGAGAGAGCTATCACTGCCTGAGAAACTGGAGTGTCAGGGTAAAGTAGAAGTGGGCAATTTTCTGTGGCTATGATGTGAATGGATAGAGATGGAAGCCCTGGTATCAAATAAGCTTCTTCCTTTCCAATCTTAACCTAATTAACTGTCTCCAACTGAGAGTCCTCCTTCTTTATTTCTCTGTCCTCTGTCCTTTCCTTTAAACAAAGTGTAGATGGCCATTCATTCATACATTGTACCAAACACTATGATAATCCTAGGGCTATAAAGACAAAGATGAAATTGTCCTTGTTCTCAAGGAAATTAAATTCATTTGGTGGGAGAGGGGACAAATGCAGGGTAAAGTAATTATTAATTATATATAAAATTAATAGAAAGTCATTTCAAGGGTGAGAGAGTTCACAAGCAATCTGGGAATCGGGATGGGATTCCCTTCTAAACAGGTTTTCTTTAGGATTAGGTATAAGACAGTTTTAAGTGATGGGTTACAAGGAGTCAGAGTTAAGAAATGCAATCTTGCCTGTTCCTCCAGAATAGCTATATTAATGGGCTCCTTGATTTTGGATCTGATTGATGTGCAAGCCTTTCTCTCATCATTTTTTCTTTGTGTGTCAAAATGCACCTTCTGTCCTCAGACTTAGCACTAATTGTGTAGAAGGGAACTTAAAAGGGAATTCCTATGAAAAAAGGATCTTCCTGCCGGTGGAATCAATGAAGCAGATGAATACAGCTTGTGATGTGTGGGTGGCTGTCATTCCTAAAATACAGAAGAGAACTTCAACACTGACCTGACTGGAAAGGGCATGTCTCTGGGGATATGACTGAGTGTGCATTCAAGAGGCTTGACTGCCTTGTCTGAGAAAATTCAGAAGCATATGTTCAGATACACAATTTTAACTTTTCCTTTTTTCAAAAGACTTTCCTCTCCTATTTATTTACCATGGCTCCAGTTCCTTCAAAGTCCTTGGTAAGGTAAGGCAGTCTGACCCTTTTGGCAATCTGGTGAAACTTATGAATCCCTTTTCAGAATGGTGTCTTTAACCAGGTAAAATAAAATGCGTGGAATCACAAAGGAAAACCATCATATTAAAATCCAATTTTCAACAAGTCCATGGGCCCTCCTCTTCCAGATTAAGAATTCCTGGAGTTGAAAGTGCCTTAGATTTACATATAAAAGAACTGGATTGGAATCTTCATTCTCCCACTTATTAACTGTCACATTGGATCAGTCATTCAACTTTCTCAGTATCTGAGTTTCCTTATTTATAAAATGGAAATAATAACATTCATCCTACTTGCCATAGTATTGGTATAAAGACCAAATGAAATAATATTAGCAGCAGTGCATTTCAACTAAGTGATATAGTAAATAGTATTCTGCATTTGGACTTCAAGACAATAATGAATAATAGTAGTAGTAGTAGTAGTAGTAGTAGTAGTAGTAGTAGTAGTAGTAGCAGCAGCAGCAGCAGCAGCTAGATGGTATATAGCTCCTAATATGTAACAGGCACTATATTAAGTGCTTTACAAATATGTATCATTAAATCCTAAAGGGTAGATGCTATTATTATCTCCATCTTACAGTTGAAGAAACTGAAGCAAACAATAAGTAAGGAACTTGCCCAATGCCATACAACTAGTAAATGTTTAAGGCCATATTGTAACTCAGGTCTTTTTGACTCTAAGCCCAGTGCTCTATCTCCTGTACCATCTATTACTTCAATGCTACTCTTAAACACTTACTAAGCTGTATGACTCTGGGCAAGTCATTTAACTTGCCCTCTCTGCCTTAGTTTCTCATTTATAAAAATGGGGACAATGTACCTGCCACTCAGGGATATTGTGAGGATAAAGTGGGATAATATTTGTAAAGTGCTTTGCAAACCTTAAAGTGCAACATAAATATTAGCTCTCTTCCTCATTATTACTTTGTTATTATTTTCTTTTTTTAATCTTCACAGTCTCTTAAGTGGAGGAATAAATGCTGAAACTGTGGGAATCTCAAGCTATTTAAGTAGTGAACATTCTTAATGATATGATAAGAATTCTTAAGTGGAGAAAGTCCTTAATGTGTAATATGGCACCTGAATTCTAATTCTGACTCTAATATAACTTTCTGGACAAAAAATTTTATCTGACTCCTTATATTTGTTTCTCTAGTCTCCAAAATGTTGAGAGTGTCACTTGCTATATGGGAGCACTGTGAGAATCAAAGAAAGGGTAGATTATTGTAGTGGGCAGTCTGCATCATTTTTAAAAAGTAGTGAAATTCCATTATTTCAAACACATATTTTAATTATTTGGCCTAATTTAACAAACATCTAATCCCTCAGTGTTATTCTTGAAAGTCAAGGGCTTTTAATACTATCTGATATTGTAGCTGAAGTTTTAAGAGCTCCTAAATAACTGACTTGCCTTAGTGGACTAGATTTCAAATTGTGAATCTTCCTAGGGTAAGTCTTCAAATGTCATCATCTATTTTAAAAAATTAGCAACAAATAGCCAAAATTGTCCTAATCAGGGCCTTTATGTGGCATAGATAGTAGAATTCTCAATTAATGGGCATCAATGTAGACTTATTTTTGTATCTGTAAAGTGAGAGTTACATTAAATAATCCCTTAGTCCTCTTCCAAATCCAAATCCTGTCATCCTCTAAATTGGAAGTTATAAGACAATCAACTCAATGAGATGACTGGTAAGAGACTCTCAAACTCTTGAGATACTGTCACTCTCATTCTCTGCCTTCCTACATCAATAGGAGGCAGAAAAATTCAGATTCAAATAAAAATTCTCCTTCTGAGCTGCCATACTCAACTCCTTGAACTATCACCAGTCACTTCCTCCTCTCTCTACCCTACCCTCTCTGAACTTACCCCAATGGTTAAGGCTTCTATTTCAAGATGACAATCTTAATAGACATATAACCATTTTTAGAGTAAACTTCATGTTTTTGGCTCATGAACATTAGCTTTTTCCAGTTTTAAGTTCTAAGAAGTTCTAAGCTGGACAAGAAAGGACATTACCAATTTTCTTAAATAATTATCATTTCTAAAACCCTAATATTTGTTATTATACAATACTGGAGAATCATGAGTGTCCTAGATATCAAAATAAGTATTTGGGGAGAAAACCATTAATAAGGAATCAGTTTGAGTCTGTCTTTGTCAGGAAGTTATTGCACCAGCCAATTAGCTTTTTTCTCTAAAAATCTTGAAGAATCAATATAAATTTCAGAAAATTCAGAGATTCTGCATTTCTTACAGTGTTGGAATCTGGAAAAGCATTCTAGCCACATGAGAATATTGGGGCTCTAATTATGTATGGACATCTTTCTAATGGTTAACATCATGAAAATTAATTAGTCTTTCCCAAACTGTTTTATGGCACATTGAATATACCTCCTGTGGCTGATTTATAGAAGGAGATCATGGGCAAGAATTGAATGAGACAGATTGGCATTTTTTTTATTTTATTCATTTATTTTTGTCAGAGGGAATACTTGATTCAAGTCAATTCAACAAAACATTTATTCAGCCCTTCAGTGGACAAGGTACTTTGATAGATTCTAGGGGTACAAAGAAAGGAGAAGAAATTTGTCTTTAAGGGACTTTTATTCTACTAAAACTTACAGCTATTCAGTTGATAAATCAATTAACATTCATTAAGCACCTACTATGTACTAAACAGTGTACTTGTTATTGGAAACCCAAAGACAGACATGAAGGAGTTTCTATTCTTAGAAAGCTTATATTCTATTGGGGAAAAGCAATATGTAACATAAAAGTATGTAGAAAACATAGACAAAGTGAATATTGAAGTCACCAAGCATTTATATTAAGCATCTATTGTGTACCAGTACTGGTGTTAGGCTCTAAATAAAGGTTATTTGACATGAAGGTAGCATTATGTAAATGAAACCAACGATCTGTTGGATTATTAGAATCCTAGAGAATCTCATTGAACCCTGATGTTCTCTATAGGGTGGCAAAAGGAAATGGGAAGGAAAAAACCCAAAATTTATGATATTTTCTTTTTTAAAGTAAATATGAAATTATATTTTCATAAAAAAAAACCTGTGGCAATATCATGATCATGAAAGGATACTTTGGTTTTTATGAGTTTTTCCAAAACCTATTTTGTCCTGAGGTTTATTTCATATTCCTAAATTCTTTGTGCTTATAAGTAACTACCCCTTTAACTTTTTGAGCCTTGATTTTTTTATCTGAGGCCTTAAATGAGGGATTTCAGCTAGAAGACCTCAAAGTCTCTTCTAATTCCAAATCAAGTTTCATTTGACGCTTTGATTCCTAGATCACTTCAGGAAACCACAAAGCGTTCCTTAGACATGTGAGGCTTAGAAAATATTGATGCAAAGTAAAAAACAGTTCAAAAACTTGGACTCACTGCTTTACTTGCCTTTTATAAACTGTAATATTGTCATTGTGTCCATACTTCTAATATCCTTGTTAAAACATAAGCCCTTCCAGAGGATGAAAAATTGCATTCTTTTTATTTATCTTCCTATTGCTGCCCAGACACATCTAAGTGGTACAGAAGATAGTGCACTGGGTCTGGAAACAAAAAGGTCTGAGAATTCCAGCACTAGATACTTACAATTGTGTGACCCTCAGTAAATCACTTAAACTCTATCTGCCTCAGTTTCCTCAATTAAAAAATGGAGATAATAATAGCACCTATCTCCCAAAGTTGTTGTCAGAATCAAATAAGATAATATTTGTAAAACATTTAACTCTATGCTTGGAACATAGTAAGAGCTCAAGAAATGCTTGTTTCCTTTTTTCTATTACCAACCTATCAATAGTAGGCAATTACCTATCAATAATTTATGGTAGTAGACATTTAATGAATACCTATTGATTAATTGTGTTTGTTATATCCCTAGTAGCTAGTGAAGTGTCTTGCACATCATAAGCATTAATAAATAATTGTTGAATTAGAATCTAGTGAATCATTCGTTGATATTATAAATAATTTTTAGTTAATGATGATAGTGATATATCAATGTAATCATAGTTCTCTTTCATTTCTTCAGTCAACAAGTATGTGCCTATTTTGTGGCTCTAGTAGAGGTGCTAAGGACACATAGTTATATATAACACAGTATCTTCTCTCAAAAAGCTTAAATTCTAATAAGGAAGAAGACATCATTCAATGAATAGTTGCTTGTTTACATATTTGAGTCTACATCATCCACATTTTTTAGATTGTTGCTTTAGGGAAAACAGATAATAAGACCAAATAATCTGGACATCTGCCTAGTAATTAGCCAATCAATAAGGATTTATTACCCCTTTTCTTTATAATATAGTTCTAGATATTGTGAGAGATACATGAAGTCTAGAATATGACAGTTATGAAATTACAACGTAGCTAGTTGGAGACATGACTAAGGCTTAAGTAATATTTAAGTGAGGGCATATGCTTAAATTCTCTCTCTGCTATACATAATCTGAGTGGTATTAGACACGAGTCTAGCAGCTATCTATAATATGGATTGAAGGCAGAAGAAGATAAAAGCAAGGATTTACTGAGGAATTAAGTAGAATCATACTAATTTTAAGCAAAACCATTATGTTCATTTATAGATTGAAATTAATATGATGATTACTGGCCAAACAAGAAATTCCAGAGCCCAACTTTGGAAATCCATACCATTCTCAAAGTTTCTTCTAGTACAGAAGATATCAGAGCAAGTGTGTACTGATTAAGCCACTGGTCAGCAAAGAGTTAGTGGTTAACCAAATGTGAAATGACAAGAAAGATTTAAACTCTGGGAATGTCAGGAGGATTAGAGTATTAAGAGTCACTGCACAAATGAATTCAACAGCTTTAAAAGTCAAATTTCATTTGCCAACATCCAATCCCTGAAATGAGAGCTTGTGTGCATTTGGGTAAAGACAGCTGGGTTTGTGGGGCATGGAGAGCTGCAGCTTGAGATGAAGAGACCATCAGTAGGGAGAAGATCATAACCTGCCTGGTCCAGAAACTTTATAACAGTCTGAAACCTCATTAGTGGTTTACATTAACAACTCTAGATTAGAAAAAAGAACTTGTGACCTCTTCCTTTTCTCAGGTCCTTTTTGCTCTTTCCCTGAGTGATTTTTTTTTCATAACCAGTTCTCTTCCTCCCTGCTTTGATCTATCAGCTAGAGGCAGCTAGATGGTACAATGGAAAGAGTGCTGGGCTTAGAAGTCAAAAAACTCTAATCTAAGGAAGTCTGACTCAGTTTCTTCAATTCTAAAAAGAGAATAAATAATAGCACTTACCTTGGAGGATTATTGAAAAGATCAAATGAGATAATATTTAAAATCAAAGTACTTAATTCAAGACTTGTTTCCTCCCTCTCTGTCATTAGCTCTAAAATAATCAGTTTTCTCAGATATGAAACTTAGGTCATTTGGCTCTCCTATGTGTGACATTGTACTTTTGAAAGTCTCTCTTAAATATGTGGTGCAAGTGAGCGTCCTTGCCACTTTTCTATGTTATTAAAATAATATTTTCCAATTTGAATTTTAGTGTTGAGCTTTAAGGCAGTTGTAAAATTCCAGTGGTCATTGAACAAATGTTGATGACTAAAGCAGTGGGGGTCAGTGAAGTTATTTTTTGAAAGAATGTTTTGACAACCACATTTCAAAAGGTTTCCTTTATCATCTTATGTGTTTTATTTTGTGCATTTAAAAATATTCAGGAAAGAGACACATAGATTTTACCAGTCTTTGCCAAATATGCCCATGGATACAAAAAAAAAAAGGTTATGAATCCCTGAACAAAAAGGAGAGTAGCTGCACACTAAACTAATTGGCTAGTGAAATTGCAGTGCTAGACCACAGCTATGTAATTCTAGAAATATTGACTGATCCCTGAGATATCAGTGCTGTTCATAAGCCTGACATGTTTATGCAGTTCAATTTCAACCCTTCCCGGAATGGCATTTCATTTTGATGAAATTGTTACTTAAATTTTCTTTTCAAGTTTACCACAAAGTTTACTAAGATGAACACTACATGTGAGGAAAGTTTTGGGTTTTACAAAGTAAAGGCAGTGTTGAAGGTCTCAGCATTAAAACCAATAGCCTACTTTTGTAAAAGGCTTTAGCTTCCAAAACACCTTCATTTATACTCTCTGGATCCTCATATCATTCCTGTTTAGAAGATGCTCTATTAGGCTTCTTTTCTACCTCTTCCCTAGCCAGGTTCCTCTTTTATCGCTGCTGAGATATCTGGGAAAGGAGCTAAAAATATCATAATTTCAACTACAGGAATCTGGAAGAAAGTAAAATGCTGTTGGATATGATAAAAGGTTATGGATCTGAAGCTTCTTGAGTATGGAGAGAATGCTAGGGCATGGCAAGAGAGCCAGTGCTTCTGCTAACTGTATTTCAAGCTGAGAGCAATGAGTGAATGAATGAGTGCTTATAGAGGGGATAGAAATATGGCAGTAAGGCTTGCCTTGATTTTTCTTCTCCAGTGTGTCCATCATGGTGGATGGGGGAAGGATATGTTTATTTTTTTTTCTCAGAATTTATGGCTCAGTTGCTAGTACCTCCTACAAAAGGTACACCATAATGGAATGAATAATATTGAGCTATGTAAGATCAAATTTTATCTTGACCTAAATAATTGGAGAAATATGAAATATTCATAAATAGATCATAGCAGTATCATAAAAATGATAGTCTCTTAAATAAATTGGCTTATTCAGTTACAGACCAAAAAAACTTTTGAAAAGATTATTTTATTGTTAGGAAAAAATATTAACAATTTCACATTGTTCAAAAATAATAAATCCATCAGGAAATAGCAAGATTCTTTTTGTTTAATCTTCATTTCCAAATTTTCTCCCACTCTCCAGCCTTCCCCTCCATTAAGAAAGGAAATAAAAGGAATTAACATTCTTAAAGGAAATTTGGGGGGGGGAATTGGAAAGGAGGGAGACTAAATAGTACTAGTTCCCAAGCTATACTACATAGTAATATTATCAAATAATTTGGTACTAGTTTAAAAATGGGGAGATTGATCAGTGGAACAAATGAGATCTATAAAATACAGAATCACAATAGCCAAATGTTTGATAAACCCAAAGGACTTACTATAAGAAAAGGTCAAATTTTGTCTCATAGAACTTAAACAAATTGTGGGAATGAGGGGGTTTGTCTCCAGTTCTTGTTCCCCAAAGATAAAACTCTGCAGAAGAGGAAGTTGGCAAGCTAACTTGCAGGTTATTTGAGCCAGACATTGTTTTATCTCCACTTAACAGATAAAAAACTTGAGACATAGAGAGGCCAAAAATTTGCCCAAAATCATAATAAAAGTTGGTAATAAGATTCAAACTTAGAACCCAGGCCTTCTGACTACTAGCCCATGATTTTGTCTTCAAGAACATGTTGCTTTTATAAATGTTGTTATAAGATTTGTATCATGTGCTTTCAATACCAAAAGAGAAGACAAGCATTTTGTTCTGGCTGCTCCCTAAAGAAACTTCATATTTTCGAGGAGATGAAAAGATCCATTAATATGGGCTAAGTCATAGAATCTTAATTACTGGCTTCTTCCCTATGGTGGTTTTTGTATTGAGATCTAAGTCTAGATCTCAAAATCCTTCATGCAATAGTACACAGAGCTCTATGCCACAAGTATTCAGGTGTTTTTACATTGTCCTAACTCATTAATGCCTCTCTTAAAATATAACTTACATCTCAACACAATGTTTTAGATGTAGCCTGGACAGATCAGTAGCATCCCAGAATTTCTAAGCTGAAATGCCCCTTGGTGGTCATACTTTCCATCCTGGGACTGATCCAGAATTTCCTCTGTAACGTACCTGACAAGTGGTCATTGATACTTGGCTATGTCAAAGGAGAAGTAGCCCTACATTTCCCAAAAAGAGTTAATTCCACTTTTGAATAACTCTTCTAATTAGAATGCACAGTGGTTAGAATGCCAAGCTGAAAGTCAGAAAGATCCATCTTCATGAGTTCAAGAGTTGCCTCAGACACTTTCTAGCTGTGTAACCAGGGGCAACTCAAATAATTCTGTTTGCCTCAGTCTCCTTATCTGTAAAATGAGCTGGAGAGGGAAATGGCAAACTATTCTGTTATCTTTGCTAAGAAAATTCCAAATGGAGTCATAAAGAGTTGAATATAACTGAAATGAACAAACAACAAAAATTTATTAGAAAGTTTTCCCCTATATCAAATTGAAATTTGCATTTGCAGCTTTTGCCTACTGACAATCCTACTGGCCAACAGATTTTCTGGCCTCTCAAAGACTTCTTTCCCTCAGCCTTCATAGGTCCATTCCCTTCAGATGATCCCCATGTGGCATGAACTTTTCACCAATCTGATTATCCTCCTCTGGAGGCACACAAAGTTATGAGTGATCTTAAAATGTGTGGCAAGAACTGAACATGTGAACTTATCACTTCTGATAGATCTGGATCATTTAGCCCCCCCCCCCAAAAAAAAAAAAAAACCTTCAGATCTTTTTTTTTTCCCTGAGGAATTTGTCTTAGAATGCAAGCCTCCTCTATTTTGCATCTGTTAAGTTGATTTTTAGAATCAAGTTAAGTTGGTTTTTAGAACCAAGTGAAAGACTTCACATTTGTTCAGTTATTTTCAGTCACGTCCAACATTTTGTAATGTCATTTGGGATTTTCTTTGCAGAGATACTGAATGAGTTTCTCCTTTCCTTCTCTAGCTTATTTGACAGATAAGGAAACTGAGAAAAACAGGATTAAGTGCCTTCCCTAGGGTTATATAACTGGTAAGTATCTGAGGTCACTCTTGAACTCATGAAGATCAGTCCTCCTGATTCCAAGATCAGCACTCTACCCGTTACACCACCTAATTGTTCTAAATTTCATCTCAGTTGATTCAAACCAACATTCTAATTTATTGAAGTTATTTCAGATAAAGACTGTCCCCTAAACTTATTAGAGTTCATACCCAGTTATATATGTGTGTATGTATGTGTGTTATATTTACATTTCATGGCCAATTTATATATTTCATGACCAAAATATAAACTATTCCACTTGCAAATTTGGTAAGCATGTCAAATATATATGTTCATGCCCATTGTAAAAATGCTAAGAGAGAATAAAGATTGGACTCCCCTGTAGAAGCACTTGCCAGGTAATAGGATTGTAGCCTCTCTGCTCCTGGGTTGTGAGTCTTTATTAGTGTTCCCTATGATTTCATTCACCACATTGTTGAATCAGCTTGAGCTTACAGTCCACTAACCTCCAGTCCTGTTTCACATATACTGTTGTCTACCCATGAATGCAATTGTGATGTTCATGCCTATAATTTTTTTTTCAGATTTAACTAATTGCCCTGATCTATCAAAGTCTTTTAAATCTGGATTTTTCCATACAGTATGTTATCTAGTAGTTCTTTTCAACTTCATGTCATCCATAAATCTATGCCTTCTTCTATGGCATGATCTCTGTCTTCTTCTTAGGTATTGATTAAATTTTCTAAAAACACAAGACCAAGTTCAGATCTCTGAGGCATTAAATAAGAGCCTTTCCTGCAGTTTAATATCAATCCATTAATCTCTGATCTTGGGTCTAAATCTTTAAAACAGTTCTGAATCACCTTAACTATACTATCATTCAGTTCACCATCTTATCCATAAGGTTATCATGACTTTATTAAGTGCTTGATAAAATCCAGACCAGTTATTTCTGCAGCTTTCCTTTGATCTACTAGCATAATAACCTTATTATTACAAAAAATGTCTGACATGTAAAAGATCGGGATCCCTTGATAGAGTGAAACATGACTACTTTTTTTTAACTATACCGGGATGCTTAGAAAAAGAAGGGAGCATTTTCCATGTCTTTAAAGTCTTTGTGAGGACCACAGAACCTTATACCATCCCACATGGAGGGTCATTTAAAATTCTCATCCCCAGAGTTTCCATAAGATGGAAGTATCATAAGTACTTATGGGTGGAAAGCCCAAACCACAGAGCTCCAATTCTGCAGTGTTTTACCTCTGGAACACCAAACAGCACCCAGGATCACAATTCCTTCATAGATCAAGCCCCAGATGGAAGGTCATCAGTCTACTTTTCTCAAATAGCTTCCTAATTGGCCATGGCTCCCTCCAGGAGGCTTTTATGGTCCAGGCCAATGTGAATGACAAATAAAGCCTTAATGTTAAACATTGTCTTTTTTTTAAATAAAGTTTTAGAAACTAGAAGCAGCAGCTAGTACAACATATGCATCAAATAAATTAAATAAGCACTGTAGTGGGCCCTTTGTCTAGAGATTTGTCTAGAGACCTGCTTTTGCTGTAGGTTTATTATTTACATTTATTAAAAGCCCACTGTCTGCTCCATGCAATTCAGAACATCTATAAGGCAACTTCAGTTTTTTCTATTTTATGGCTGTTTTTCTTGATTTGTAGAAGGGAAGTAAATGCAGGTTTCTAGAGCATTCTGTCTACCAGAAAGCTCTGTTCACAGACATTTACTGTATTGAGGGGCCAATGATGAGGCTGTTCACAGAGGCAGACATGGAGAGATCTTTAAAGGCCTCCTGAATCATCCTAGAAGGATGAAATTATGTTCAAGGGCTAAGTCTATTTTATTGCATTCTAATTCTTTGGAAATTAGCAGTGCATAGGTGATATGTTTGGTAAAACTAGTAATCAGAATGTTAGATTACCTTGAGTCTCTTGTGCTACATGAAAGAAAGAACTTATCATAGTTTTCTGCTTCTATTTTTTAATTTTGAAATGAGTTACTCCCAAAAGTGTTAGATTTACCTACTTCCCCCAAATTAACCACAAGAATAGGACCTGAGAGAACATTATGATTTCTTACTCTTTGTCTGGAAGGAAGGCCACAGGCTCTAGGGCCACCATTTCAAGAGGTTGCTCAGAATGCTTTTCCCCACTTTTTACTAGCTAAACTACCTTTGGACTTTTCTGGAATTCTCCATTATGCCCCCACCCCCATGTACCTCTCTCTCCAACTCCCAACTTTTCAGCATCCTAACTTCCTATTATTTGAAGTCTTTCTCTAATAAATTTTAAGCCCCTTGAGTAGGGGAGGGATTGTCTTTGCTTTTATTTGTATCTGTAACCACAATATCTGGCACCTAATAAGTGCTTAATAAATATGTATTAGTTGATTTATTGATTGTTGCATCTGGAGCTAGATTTTGATGGGCTTGGGGAAAAAAGTTGCTGGAGTTTATCATTAGGAAAAAGAAGATTTATGTCATTCCTTGCATTTCTATTTATTCATTTTGTAATTATATGATTTCAGTACTCATAAAGGATTTTTCTGAAAATAGATTTATTTTATTTTGTATTACTTCATTTCTTATGTATATCCTTTTTCTTTATCAAGAGACACAATCATGGGCTAACAGTATATGCAGTGTTCTGCCTCTCTCTTCCCCATATTTTGTGTTAATTTCTAAGCCCTGATGACATACAGAGAGTTTCTGTAGCTCTGCATATAGGATGCCTGTCCATGCTTTGCTCCTCAGATCCTTATCAAAAATAGGAAAAATGTACATTTTCTCTTTTCTTCTTCAAGCTTTGCCGTAACAATTGCATAAATAATTACAAATTTTGATTTCATTTCTTTACATTTCAATTGTAGCCATTGTTTGTGTTATTTCTGTTTCTGTTTCACTTAGCATCAGCATATGTAAGTATTCCCATGCTTCTTTCTGTCCTTCACATTCATTATTTTTCTTGATGCAATACTAATATTATGTATTTGAATAAGGTATTTTCTTTATTGTTTACTTTTTTGTGCTTCTCTTGAGTATATATTTGAACATCAAATTTTCCATTTAGCTCTAATCTTTTCATCAGGAATGACTGAAAGTCCCCTATTTTGTTGAATATCCATCTTTTCTTCTAAGATATTATGTTCAGTTTTGCTGGGTAGTTGGTTCTTGGTTGTAATCCAAGCTTCTATGCCTTCTAGAATATCTTATTCCTAGCCCTCAAATCTATTAATGTAGAAGTTGTTAAACCCTGTGTAAACTTAACTCTTACTCCACAATATTTGAGTTGTTTCTTTCTAAATGCTTACAATATTGTATTTAGTATTTTCTACTTGAAGTGATAATTCTGGAGTTTAGTTACAGTATTCCTTGGAATTTTCATTTTATTTTATTTTAATTTTCAGTAGATGATTGATAAATTCTTTTAATGACTGTTTTACCCTCTGGTTCTAAGATATCAGGGCAGTTTACTTTTATAATTTCTTGAAAGATGCTGCCATGAAAAATGTTTCTTTTTTGATCATATTTTCAAGTAGTCCAATAATTCTGAAATTATCTCTTCTTGGTCTATATTAAAGGCTAGTTGTTTTTCTAATGAGGTAGTTTACATTTTCTTTGATTCTTTAATTTTTTTGACTTTAACCAATTCTTGATATTTCATAATTATTGGCCTCCACTGCCGAATTCTAATTTTTAAGGAATTATTTTCTTCAGTTAGCTTTTGTACCTCCTTTTCTATCTAACTGGTTCTACTTTTTAAAACGTTTTCTTCAGTGGATTTTTCCATATGGGCAATTGTATTTTTTAAGGAATTTTTTTCTTCAGTCAATTTTTGTCCTTCCTTTTTGAAGCTGTTGACTTTCTCTTGCATACCTTTCATTCCCCACCCCTAATTTTTATTCTACCTCTTTTATTTGACTTTTAAAATTCTTTTTGAGCTCTTCCAAGAAGACTTTTTGGTTTTGAGACTAATTCATATTCCCCTTTGAGATTTCACATGCAGGCATTTTGACAGTATTATCCTCTTCTTGGTCTGTGTTTTGATCTTCCCTGTTACCACAACAGCTTCCTGTGGTAGAGGCTCTTTTTTGTTTCTTGTTCATTTTTTGCCTATTTTGTGGCTTTTGAAATTAACGTTTGTTCCTGGAACAGAGGGGGCACAGTCCCAAACTTTTGCTTCAGGGGGCCAGAGGCCTGGTCACTGGCTTTACATGCTGGTGCTTTGAGGTCCTGATGACTTGCCCACTGTGCTGGAGTGGCCAGCCTAGTCACACTTACTATTGCCTGATTTCCAGGGCTGGCAATTTGCCTTTTGCACCAGCCCTGGACGTCTTATAGGGAGTCTGCTGTGCTACTGGTCTGTGGAGTCAGGACCCAGGGGTCTTGGTTACTGATCTATGCTGTGGCTAAGAGCCCCACCCTGGCTTGCCAGGATACCATCTGCTCTGGGATGTACTCCCCTTCCACCTAAATGAGACAGATCTTTCCTGAAATCTTAAGCTTAAATTACCTTAAATTGGAGAATCTTAAGTTTAAAAAATTGGAAAAACAAGTTTAAATTATCTTATATTGAAAAATTGTTTCACTCCACTTTTTTGTAGGTTCTATCACTCCAAAATCTGTTTAGAGATTCGATTTAACATTGTTTCTAAGAAAAACTGGGGAGAGCTCAAGAAACATCCTGGCTTCTCTCTGCCATCTTGGCTCTGCCCTGATCTAATACTATACATTTGAAAGAATTTTTGTCCATCATATAGTCTGAATTCCTAAATGAAATTAAACTTCTTTCCAGCCTCAAGGTTTTAAGGACTACACTCTCATCTCATTTATTGTGTCTCATCAACTCATCTATATTAACTCCTGCTTAGTTTGTGCTAATTTATAGACCATACTGTCATACAGATGCTTCCCACAACTCAGAATGTGAGATGCCTCCCCAGCTGTTTCTTCAGGTCAATAGCAAAATTGATGGATAATTCTTTATTTAGAGTTATTGTTCTACACCCAAACTACAGAATAGAGACTTCTAAAATGAACTTCCACATCCACCATAAGTGATAGTATAATGCTATAAGGTTATTTGCTAGAAATGAAAAGACCTTGATTTTAAATTTCAGCTCTACTACTTGTCACCCTAGTCTATGCATTTGGAAATATTATTTCTCAGGAAATAATTTGGAAAATATTACTAATAATAGCATAGTTTTTTTTGTAAGCAATCTCATTTCAACCTCATATCCCTGTGGGGTAAGTGTCACAGACATTATTTCCATTTTAAAGATGAAGGAACTGAGACTTTGTTGAGGTCACTTATAAATGACTTATTCATCGTTCCATCATTGATAAGTTTAAGGAATGGGGTTCCAGACCAAGTCTGTCCTGACCTCAAGCTTTCTATTCTCTCTTCTTCATCTACCAGAGAATATTGGTGATAGATTGCTCTTGAATATGGTTGAATCATAATCATTCTGGAGAACAGCTTGGAACTATGCCCAAAGGGCTATCAAACTGCATATCCTTTGGTCCTTTAGTGTCTCTACTGAGTGTGTATCCCAAAGAGATCATAAAAGGGGAAAAGGACCCACGTGTACAAAAATGTTTGTGGCAGCCCTTTTTGTAGTGGCCAGAAACTAGAAACTGAGTGGATGCCCATCAGCTGGACAATGGCTGAATAAATTGTGCTATATGAATATTATGGAATATTATTGTTCTATAAGAAATGATCAGCAGGGTGATTTCAGAAAGGCCTGGAGATACTTAGATGAACTGATGCTACAATGATCAGTTCTGATGGATGTGATTCTTTTCAATAGCAAGGATTCAGGATAGTTCCAATGATCTCATGATGAAAAGAGCCATCTATATCCAGAGAGAGGACTGTGGGATCTGAGTGTAGATCACAATATAGTATTTTCACATTTTTATTGTTGTTTGCCTGCATTTTGTTCTGTTTCTTATTTTTTTTCTTTTTCATCTGATTTTTATTGTGCAGCAATATATATAAAAGAATTGCTCATGTTTAATTTATGGGATAACTTGCCATCTAGGGTAGAGAAGGGGGGGAAAGGAGAAGAAAAAAATTTGAAAGGCAAAGTTTTACAAGGATCAATGTTGAAAGTTATTTGTGCATATGTTTTGAAAATAAAAACTTTAATAATAATAATAATGAAGAAGAAAAAGAAGAAGATGATGATGATGGCTGGATTAGTTCACAATTACACTAACAGTGAATTAATGTCCCAATTTTTCCACATTTCCTCCAAAATGTATCTCTTTCCGCTTCAGTTATTATAACCAATTTGATAAATAACTATGCTTTTAATTGGCTTTCAAAGACTTTGCTTGTATATTGAAGAAAGTTTGGGGGCATTTTTTGCTTGTTGATAACTTAGAACTTTCATGTTCTTTTCTTAGTAGTGGAGATGAGATTTTCTAGGAAAATTACAAAAGCAAAGGACAATGATAATGGTGACTTAAGCAAGTTCATATGATAGCATCAGTCTCAAGAGAATTTGTTCCCATTTCTAGTATCTCAGATTTTCATCCTCATTAAGTATGGAAGGGAAAATCCTTTTAAGGTATGTTTCAATTTTTCATCTAGAAAATTGGTCAAATAAAGTAGATCATTAGATCTGCTGATTTAAAACCAGAAGGTCCTTTAGATGCCAACCCAATCCAACTTCTTCATTTTACAGAAAAGGAAACTTATATACTTAGGCAAGCAAGTGACTCATCTAAGATCTCACATAATTGATATGAAACTTTTAGGATTGTAAAGTACTTTGCATATACATATACACATATGTTTATGTATATATTTGTGTGTCTTTATGTATATACCTGTTATTGGATATTCACAACAAACCTGTAAGTTAGATCCTATTATTAGTCCTTGTCTTACAGACAAGGAAACTGAGACTTGGGAAAATTAAATAGCTTCTGAGGATCACTCAATAGAAAGTAGAAAAGTGAAGGTTTGAAGTCTGTTCCATTTACTCTAAACCCACTGATTTTTTTTTCTGATACTCTGCTTGTTCTCTTACTAAGGTAGCAATTGGACATATTTTATAAGTAGATGCTTACACAGAGATCCTACTCATTGAAAAACTCATCCATTGAAATGTAGGGCACATTCTGAAAAAGTATTCAGTCTGTTTTTACATTAAAAGTGAAATGATGCAATAAACTGTTCTTGGACATTTCTTCTCTTCCCCTTTACTTCTTTCTTTGACTTTGAAATAACATCTTTTACAATATTAGATATAGTGTATATGACATATTTGCTCACGGTTGGGAGAGAGTGACAGGGAAATTTTCTTTGCTTCTGCTCTCCCCAGACAATTCACTGCAACCTGGGAAGTTGCCCATTACGCCTTAGGCCCCATCTGTTCTGTTTCACATGTTCCTTTGGGAGCAATAAGGTCACCAAATCAATTAGCAGTGACTAGATTATTCCTAGTAAGGGCCATGGGAAATGAAATGACCAGATTCAAAGGCCCTCTTGGTCTCCCTTTGCCTGAAATACACCATCATGCTCTTCTAATTTTCTTGAAAGTGCTGGCTAGTTTGCTCAGTGGGTGAGCGGATGGCACAGTTTCAGCAGAACAGAGGTCATTCATTGTTTAGTGATCCCTATACTGATCATTTAGATTGTATCTGTTACATTATCACAGATTCCATCCTTAACCTCAGGCAGATACCTTAAAAAAAAAAAAGTAAAGACTTGGCAAGAGAATGTGGATGGATGAGTTCAAACTGACTTAGTGGAAAAAGCAAAAATCTTGAAATCAAAATCCTAAGTTTCCAAATCTATTATACCAATGGTTGTTAGTTATGTGACCCATTCAGTTGTTTCAATTATATATGAATCTCTATGACCTGGCAGGATTTTCTTGGCAAAGATATTGCTGTGGTTTGCCACATACTTCTCTGGCTTTTTTTACAGATGAGGAAACTGAGGCAAACAAGGTTTAAGTAAAAAAAAAATAGGCTTTGAAGTCAGAATACCTAAATTCAAATCTGTTAGTAGCTAGGTGACCTTTCACAGCAAGGTAATATACTACTTAGATCTCTAGACCTGGAATCAGGAAGATGGGTTCAAATCCTACCTTGGACACTTATAGGATTTGAATTTATCTTCTTGATTCCAGTGTACCACCCAGCTGCTCAAGTTCACCCAGATAATAAATTTGAATTTAGGTAATCTGACTTCTAAGCTCATTTTCTTTTTACTATACCAAACATCAGAGTAGGACTTTATTTATCTCTACCTCCCTTCAAGGTCCAGCTTAAATTCTAGCTGCTCTAGGAGACCTTTACTAATAGCATTCTTCCTCCCCAAAGTTACTTTGTATTTTCTTTCAATTTATTTTGCACTCACATACATACATACATACATACATATAAATGTATGTCTATATATGCTGATTCTTCCCATGCTTAAGAGTAAACATTATTTTCATTTTTTATTTTTTGTCTCTGTTATATCCCAGCAGAGATCTTGACACATCATAGATGCTTAATAAAGTGACTGAGTTAATTGAATGAAATTATGGTAGTCAGGAAACAAAGGGAAAAGATAGATTCCTTCTCTTTTTGTTTTTTCTTTGTTCAGTCACTTTCCTTAATTTGTGCTCTTTCCATTTTTTCTTGTTATAAATTTGCCTTTTTCTTGTTATTTTTTTCTTTTGATTTCTTGATTTTTTAAATCCCCAAGCATCAGCTGTGATATATGCACTGTTTTTCTGCTGAATTTATCACCAATGGCTACATCTGTCTTTCATGGCTCTTCTGTAATCTCAATATTTTACTTTTATCTGTTGATATGAGAAATATGACTTAACAATCTGTAATTGATCCACCCAGAGTTCTTTGTCTTTCCTCCTATATATTAGCACTTTCTTTTTCCTTGAAATTGTCATTGGTGCCATTATCCTGAAAGGCTTCCAAGTCCAGCACCTTCGACTCAACTTCCATTTTTCCCTTTCTTACTAACTAGTATGAGATCCACCTCCAAAATGTGATTTCCTTCCAGATCTGTCTTTTTTCTCCCTTCCCCCTCTCATCCAAAAAGTCATCTCGTATTTCTGGTTTCTCTGACTTTGGCCAGGAAGTGTTAAATGTCTGAGGTCAGATTTGAAATCAGGTCCTCCTGACTTTGGGGCTGATGTTCTATCCACTGGTGGCCTCCTACTGTTACAAGCTGTGTGATCCTGGGCAGCCTCTTAACTTTTGATGTGTTACTTTGCTTATCTCTAATAGATATTACAGAAAATAAATATAATAATAGCACCTACCCTCAGAAATGTTGTAAGAATAAAATGATGTATTTGTTTTTTTATGTTAAATCCAATATATGTATACATATTTATACAGTTATCTTGCTGCTCAAGAAAAATCGTATAAAGAAGGAAAAAAAACTGGGAAAGAAAACAATATGCATGCAAATAAGAACAAAAAGAGTGAAAATTCTATGTTGTGGTCCACAGTCCTCTCTCTGGGTGTAGATGGCTCTCTTCATCATAAGATCATTGGAACTAGCCTGAATCATCTCATTGTTGAAGATGGCCAGGTCCATCAGAATTGGTCATCATATAGTATTGTTGTTGAAGTATATAATGATCTCCTGGTCCTGCTCATTTCACTCAGTATTAGTTCATATAAGTCTCTCCAGGCCTTTCTGAAATCATCTGCTGGTCATTTCTTACAGAACAATAATATTCCATAACATTCATATACCACAATTTATTCAGCCATTCTCCAATTGATGGGCATCCACTCAGTTTCCAGTTTCTGGCCACTACGAACAGGGCTGCCACAAACATTTTGGCACATACAGGTCCCTTTCCCTTCTTTATGATCTCTTTGGGGTATAAGCCCAGTAGAAACACTGCTGGATCAAAGGGTATGCACAGTTTGATAACTTTATGAGCATAGTTCCAAATCGCTCTCCAGAATGGCTGGATGTGTTCACAATTCCATCAACAATGTATCAGTGTCCCTGTTTCCCACATCCCCTCCGACATTCCACATTATCTTTCCCTGTCATTCTAGGCAATCTGACAGGTGTGTAGTGGTATCTCAGAGTTGTCTTAATTTGCATTTCTCTGATCAATAGTGATTTAGAACAGCTTTTCATATGACTACAAATAGTTTTAATTTCTTCATCTGAAAATTATCTGTTCCTTTGACCAAAATGACATATTTGTAAAGTGCTTTGCAAACTACAAAACTCTGTCTAAAGGTTTTACCACTACCTCTACCACCACTTCTACCACTATTACCATCACCAGTACCACCAAAAACAACAAAGAACTGCTCTGAGCTTTCTCCAGAATCATCCTCTTCAGAAAAGCTTTCTTACTCTGCTACCCCCAACCTCCCATTTTTCCAAAGGTCTTTCAACTATGTCTTCAGATAGCAACATGAGACTGAAACTGCAGTTTCCCATTGGGTGACATGTCAGTTTTCTCAGTTGTAATGTCAGACTGCTTGTTGAAAGAAAGATGTTTATATTTGTCAGAGCTTCTTGGTTCATGGGTAAATCTACTTTTATGTAGTTATTTAAAAGCTATAAAAGTCACCTATCTTTCATCTGTCTCACTGCTTCTGGCCACCCAGAATTAAAAATACGTAATGAGAAAGACAAGATTGCTGTACCAGTTGTCTTTTTTTTTTAACAGATGTCCATGACCATGACCAAATCATATTTTTCTTTCCCCCTTTTCCCAGATGCTTCTCTTACTCCGATCACTCATTGTTTTTGAATTCTGGAAGCAACATCAAAAGAACTTTGTTTAATAAGTTGATGATGCAGAATAAGTACACCATGGCATGGCCCCTTGGTCTCCTTGGCCCCTAGGCTCTCGTGTTATTTAACTCCCATCTAACCATGAGTGATGGGATATAAATAGCCTTATAGCCTGGAGGGGGAGAGAGTTATACACTGGTTTATTAATGTTCCATAAAGACTCCACAGTGGGTGGGTCAGCACAATGTTAGTTTGGCACTGTTTATCTTTTAAGCTGATGTCTTGATCTTAAAGTGCCAAGTGTCAAGCCCAGGCAGCATTGTTTCCAGACATCGCGATTTCATTTGAGCTAATGACAGCATACTGAATTAAATGGTTGATGCTGGGCTGATTGCCATGGGTGTACTAATTAACACTGTTTGGAGACCCATGGTGACCTACAAACAGCCACATAACAGGTGTTTGTCATTACTTCATCAGTCCAGCTTGTTAAGACCCTCCTCTCACATGTCACACAGCTGGTCCTGCCCATAGCTCATAGCATCAGTCTCAAATCACATTCCCCACTTTATTTGGGAAACGATTAAGACCTTAAAATCTCAGCTCATTTCTCATAGCCATAGGGGAAGATTTGGTGCAATCTAAAGAATTAGGGAATAGAAAAAGGAAAACAGTCTTAATTCTTGTGAAAGCATTTTTTTTAATTTTTGAAAATATATTAATGTATTTTTGAAAACTGAAGTCATAATCCCCTATACTCCCTTTCCTATTGAACTATCCATTATATATAAAGAAATAATAAAGCCAATTTACATAGTATCCTCTCTCCCAAAATAGAAAACTTTATCCACCCATACCCTGACACTTCTCTGAAAACAGAAGAGGAATGTGTTCCATGATTTTTGTTTGTTCTAGACCTAGATCAAGATTGGTTATTACAGTTAATCAGAATTCAGCTGCCTTTTGGTATTTGTTTTCATTTTTGTTACTGTAGTCTTTATATAGTGTTTCTTGTTCTCCGTTCAACTTACTCATTCGGCTACAAATCTTCCCATTTTCCTTTGAATTTCTCATATTTGTTACGTTTTACCAAAGCAATGGCATTCTATTATACTCATACATCATAATTTCATAGATTTCCAGAATTTGAGAATTGAAAGCAACTATGGGAATATCTAGACTGACTCATGCATGAATGAAATCTACCTACTAGAGCATACAAAGATTATACAGTTTCTGCTTTAAGATCTCCAAAGAGAAGAGAATCAGTGAGGTATCAACCTCTGTTTAGCCATTTCCATATTGATGGGCATTCATTTTGGTTTCAGTTCTTCAGCACTTTACCAAAGTACTGCTATGAATGTTGGGTACTTCTGGGACCTTTGTCTGTCTTTGACCTCTCATATAGATGCCTAAGAGATAGGCTCTGCGGGTCAATAGGTATGTATACCTATTATTAATTTTTCTCATCTAATACCAAAGGGCAGACCCCTCCTTCTATCAGATACAGCTAAAGTCAAATTTGTCAGCATTTAATATTCATTCTTTTTTTCATTCATTCATTCAATAATCATTTATCAAGCTGAGAAGATAAGAGAACAGGAGATATTAACATTGAAGATTATTTAAATTTATTTGTAAATTCCAAGGTATTTATTCCAAATTGGATCAAAGTTGTTTTTTGGGTTTTTTTTTAAACTAAAACTATTCCATTAGTCCTAGAAAGTACTCTTTTTCATTAAAATCTATATAATGAGTTATTGTAAAGAGAGAAGAGGTGGACTAAAAATAGAAATCTCAACATTTCCTGAGTTGAGAGGACTTGAGAGGTCAGCCCTAGTAATATCTAATAATATCATGGGAGAGGAGGGAAAAGATATATGTATGTTAGAGGAGGAATTCAGGCTTGGATTAAGGGTGGATGAAAGTAGAATTTAATGGCTCTATGCCTTCTCTCACTGCAGGGGAGAGAGAGGGAGAGGGAAAGGAAGATGAAGGAGGGGAGGAGAGAGAGGAGGAGGGAGAGAGAGAGGAAAAGAAAAGGAGGGAGGGAGAGACAGAGAAAGGGAAAGGTGAAGGGAGAAGGAGAGGGAGAGAGAGAGAAAGAAGGAGAAAGGATGGAGGGAAGAAGGGGGTGGCTTAGCCTTCAACTAAAATTGCACAGTGGATAGAATTCTGATGAATTAGGAGGCAGGAATACCTATATTTAAATATGGTCCTCCTAACTGTATAACCCTGGGGAAATCACTTAATCTCTGTTTACCTCAGTTTCCTCAACAGTAAAGTAGAGACAATTATAAGACCTATTTATTATAATTGTTGTGAGGATCAATTGAGTTAATATTTGTAAATCATTTAGCACAGTACCTGGTGAATTGGCACAATGGGTGCTTAATAAATATTTATTGACTGATAGCTCTCTGAACATGAATTTGAATACAAACTTAGTCCAACTTTGCCCTTTGTTGCATGTGTGACTCTGGCTTTGAAAGCCAGCCACTGGTTTGGAGCAGAAATATTGTTCTATCTTGGGAGTGTTCATCATGCATTGTATCTTTTGGCTCCTTCTTCCTTGGAATGAGGTGGTGAATTCCAAACTAAAATCATTTATATTCCTTATTGGCTGGGCATAACTTGGCTCTTCCGGGCTTGGGGTGTGGTTCTGTATGGGCAAGAAGGATAGGTTCTGTTAGTGCTCAGCGAGATCTCTCTTTTCCCCTTTGATCTGTAGTATTTTATGCAATTCTGACCCCAGAATATCTTCTGATACTCCTTGGGTCCTCAACTAACACCTTTAACAAGCAGGAACTTGGGCTTTTTAAATTTCATATATAAAATAGGGGGTTTCAGATGCAAGAATCTGCTCAAATTTAATCCATGCTGAGTTAAGTTTTTTTTAAAAAAAAAAAAGAAGAAAAGACACATGAACACACAAATATGCACATAGAAATAAGTACCAGCCCTTTCTCTCTTTCCTCTTCCCTCTCCTAGTTTAAAAGAAAGCCTTATTTCCTAAGAAATTGAGCTGTGGGCCAAGTATTCCTAATGTTGTCAGTCATCAGAGAACGACTTCTCTGATGATAGACTCTCCTCAAATGGTATAAAATGTGCTGAGGGAAGAAACTTTGAAACTTGTAAGCTTTGGGTTCTCTCCAAAAGAATGCCAGGAACTGAAAAGTGGTTTTGCCCAAACTTGTCCATCTTCATTTCATAATGATTTTTTTTTCAAAAATGATTCTTTACCCTTTCTCTCTACCTTCCAAAGTACAATTGAGGAAAGGAAACTCATTCCTGCATTCTTATATTTAAGATAAGTTAGAAAAAGGAAAGTACTTTTAAAGTTCCATGTCTGTATCCAGCATCAAAGTTCAGGGCACTCTTAGGGCACTCCATAACAGGCCTGTAGCTTACGTGGATTCTGGGCCTTCATTCAGAACACAAAGAGCTTAGAGTGACCGGGCTAGGCTAAGAGTGAGAAGCTTGAGGGAGCAGAACAGGAATTAAAAAGGAAAGTCTACATTAATCTCTGTCAAATATGATAGTCTCTAAGCAATGCTGGCAGCAGTCCTACTCTTTAAATTTTCTGAAAGGTATTAGATTTCCCGAGAGAATTAAAATTTGAATAAAAAAAAGACAAAAGGGGAGAAAAGGCATTCCTGTAGTCTTCCTCATATTTCATCCTGGACCAAATATTGTAAAACTATAAGTTGCTGTCAGTTTTACTATGGAATGTCATTTATCTATTGAAGGCTCTCCCTCAAGCCCATTTCTTAGCAATTATTTGGTGACTGGAGTTAGCCATATTTTACAAAATGAAGAAAAGGGAAAAAGGTATCTTTAAGAATGGAGGTTGACCCCCAAGCCATAGGGCTCCTTCCCCTCTCTATAAAATGAGGTGGCCTCTAGAGGCCCTTTCAACTCAAAATCTATCATTCTATAATTTTAAAGCCTTGGATATGGCCCCTGAACTGCTGAGCCAAGCCTCATAATAATTTTTGTCAGAGAAGGAGGCCACATTTTACTGTATAAGCTTGACTAGAATATATCTGGGATATGCAGTTTTAGGTGGTGACTTGTAAAGCATGCTATTTGTCCATACTATATCTTTCATCCTCTTCTCTGTATCTTTCATCTTTTCTCCCTCACTTCTCTTGATTTTTTTTTCTTTTGGAACACCAGTTGTACAGCCTTAGACAGGTCTTGGGTCTCATTTTCCTCTTCTGTAAAATAAGATGTTGGGTAGATGTAAGTGTAAGATCCAGTGTAAGATCCATAAAATAGAAGCAAGAGTTATGAGAGGGGGAGCAGTAAGACATCAACTGTGATTGTTTTCAGGACCCTTGTCTGCTTGGGTATACCAAACTTGGGGCAATGAATTGCCTGGTCTCCAGCAAGCTTGAGCTCTTCTCAACAAACCCTGTGAAGGCTTCCTCAGATCAAGCAGGATCCAAAGTCCTGTTCTGTTCAGCAATTTGGAAATGATCCCAGTGTGTAAAAACAAGATAAAAAGAAGTGGGGGAGGGACAGGGAAGGGCAAAGAGAAGAAACTTCTGGAGTTTTTTCAAGGCTAGTGAAAATGCAGTGAGAATTAGTCTCAATGCAGCCTTTCAGTTCAGACATGCCCATTTTAAACCCTGAGTTCCTATTGGTTGGCAAGAGGAATGGAAATCTTTGGTCATGGGTAGTTGTTTCTGGGTCTCTTCCATTTCCCGGCTCTTCTCTATCCTGCTCACCCAACCCCCACCCCAAGTCTCTCAGAGGCAAGTCTAGTCCAGCATCATTCCACTCTAAACACCTAGCCAGCCAATCTAAATGTAGCAAAGACCATAGGCACTGGAATCCAAAGAGAGATGGGGGAAATGTTGAACAAAAGCAAGAAAAAACACTTGGAAAATGACAGCCCGCCCCACTGATGTCTATGTTCACTTGAGATCCTGTCACTTAGAGATCAATCACAAAGGGCCAAGAGGTTCTATCCCCCTGCAGCCCACTAGACTACATCCTTCCTGGCAGCATAGGGGGAAAGAGGTGGCAAGTAATGTCTTACTTCTACACTAATCCATTTGCCATTCTCTGAATCTGTAGGTTCAGCATTAGGGAGACTGTGTGAGTTAGCTAGTCATCTTACAGAAAGAGAGAGGTGGGTTTTGCATCTTTCCACTTGATCAATGAAGTATTGTGTTTACATCATTTCACAGAAATGGAAATGGCTTTCTACATATGGCATCTAATTTCCAACGCTTAGGGACTAGCCGTGAAGAAATAAATACTTTGAATGTTAGGGTAATAGCACTTTATGCTCAGTCAGGTCCTATTATTAAATGTTTCGATGACTTAAACATAGGATTTTCTAGCTAAACAGATATGAAACATCACGTTTCTTATTTTATAGATGAGGAAACTGAGGCTCTGAACACTGAAAAGACTAGTGCATAGATCCCAGCTTGTCAGGCATGGAGCAAAGTTATATTAACGAGTACTTCAAAATTAAAGCCATATATAGCCATATGAAAAAATGCTCCAAATCACTACTGAATAAGGAAATGCAAATTAAAACAACCTTGCGATACCATCTCACACCTCTCAGATTGGTTAAGGTGACAGGAAAAGATAATGATAAATGTTGGAGGGGATATGAAAATGGGGAGACTAATACATTGTTGTTGAGCTGTGAACTGATCCAACCATTCCAGAAAGCAATCTGTAACGATGCTCAAAGAACTATATATACCCTTTGATCCACAGTGCCATTACTGGGTCTACATCCCAAAGAGATCAATAAAGAGGGAAAATGAACCAGATGCACAAAAATGTTTGTAGCAGCTCTTTTTGTAGTGGCAAAAAAAAAAACAATTGGACAATGAGTGGATGCTCATCAATTAGGGAATGGCTGAATAAGTTATAGTATTTGGAAGAAAGGGAATATTATTGTTTTATAAAAAATGATGAGCAGGCTGATTTCAGAAAAACCTGGAAAGACTTACACGAACTGATGTTGAATGAAATAAACAGAACATTGTACCCTGCATCAGCAAAACTGTGATGATCAGCTATGATAAACTTGGTTCTTCTCAGCAATTCAGTGATCCAAGTCAATTGCAATAATCTTTGAATGGAATATGCCATCTGTATATAGAGAGAGATTTGTGGAGACTGAATGTGAATAGAAGCATGTTGCTTTTACCTTTGTTTTTCTTTCTTGTGTTTTTTCTCTTTTATTTTGATTTTTCTCTCCTAACATGATCATATGGCAATATGTAGAAATGAATATACATATATAATCTAAATCTTTTAATACATTAAATAACAAAATCTTACTTGGTACAAAAAAATAAAAATAAACTTCCTTAAAAAATAGTACTTCACAGCAAAATAACTGTTAGGACATGTATGCTTATATTGTATTTAATTTATACTTTAACATATTTAACATGTATTGGTCAATCTGCCATCTAGAGGAGGGGGTGGAGGGAAGGAGGGGAAAAATTGAAACAAAAGGTTTGGCAATTGTCAATGCTGTATAATTACCCATGCATATAACTTGTAAATAAAAAGCTGTAATAATAAAAAAAAAAAAGAAAAAATAGTACTTCAGGTTAACAAATAGCATCTTATTAGTTAAAGCATAAGTTTACGAAACTGTGCCCTAGGCTACTGAAATAGGTAATATAGTTTTCCAAAATATGGACTATTTATGACCAGCCTGTAATAGATATTTCCCAGCTTATATTGATCTGATCAGCCATAGTCAGACAAAGCGAACCTTGTCTACAGTATTAGTGATGTCATTTTGGTCTTTTCTGAGAACAAAGAACAATAGCCAACGAACTAGGTTCCTAAAGCACCTGTGCATTGTCCTGAAAGTAATCATTTAGCACTAAAAAAATCTGCCTCCATTTACCAGTTTGCTCATTCTACTGTGATTAAAGTCAAGGAATTAAGAAGTTTATTTCCAAGTCTTCAATAAGACAAGCTTTAAGAATTACCTTTTTGTTATTGTAATTTCCTAATGGTCTTATTGTTGAGGAATATTTGCTAATTAATGGATTTTTGCATCTCTAAAGAGTTCAATCCTAAATTAAAAGTCCCAAATTCTGAGAGGATAATATGTATTTCACTGACCAGAAAATATCAACATCTAATTTCTTCTTTATCAATTATCCCTATTCTCTCAATGCAAAAGTTCTACTTGCCCCAAAGCTCCCTCAACAGGAGAGTGTTCAGGACTTTTTCTGCTCCAGAATTTAATTGCTAATCATAAGACTTACTAAAATACTTTCCAAAAATTGATCATTTGTAAATTTGAACTATATTTTGAATCCTAATTCAATGTGGAAATTTTTATTGTTTCTGGTATTATTTCTTTTTCTGTGTAAATTACATTTTGTGAAGATAAAAAGAACTGGATTGATATAAAATTATGGTTTACTGGACCCTGGCTCAGGGTTGGCTACTCACGGGAAATATGGTAGACAGCTTCCTACAGGATATGCTTTGAGGTATACAAGAAATACCCTACCTTTTTTTTCCTACCACCACCATCACTTAAGATATCTCCCTCTCCTATCCACTACTAAGCATCCATAGTTGACTGCCTCACAAGGCATCTAGGAATTGCTGTTGAACTTTCTTAAGTGAAAGTGTGTAAAGCCTCGGTTAACACACAAAGACATTATTTAAGAGAACTGACAGGTTAACAGCTTGATACAGTTAGTGTGTGAGATTAGTTTACTAGTCACCTATCAAGAGCCTGGGAGATAGGGACATGGAGGATTGGTAAGTGCTAATTGTGGGGAAGGGGCCCAGAAAATGCAAAAGTTAGAAAAGAACAGTATAGGGGGAGGATTGTTCTGCAATCAAAGGACTGCATAATGCCATTGAGCACTTAGATAAGGGATAGAGAAAGGAAGATTAAAGAGCACCAAAACCAAACTAAACTGCTTTAAAATTTTGCAGAGAATGAGCCCTACTCAGGATCCCATCTGCATAGGAAACTGATAAGAGAAGCAGTGAGCTGATTGGTTCTTAATCAATGTTGCATTGGATGCTGGAGATGAGGGATGAAGGTGGGAGGGGTTGGCGGCAGTGCCGTGGGAGGGATGAGTGCATAAAAGAGGGAGGAAAAGAGGCTGCCCTAAAAGCACTTTCTGTAACCAGAGCTGAGGCTCTGCTAGTATATGTTTATTAATTACCAACTTTATGCTTAATCCCTCTTCTTTTGCCTCATTTAATTAACAGGCTACATTTTCAAAGAATGCAATTTAGGCAGTCAGTGAAGCATGATTGCTCACAAGAATAACTAGAATTATTTTCTGGGAGAGAAATGGATGGGAATTGGGCTCCTGGAAATTGGAAATGACAGATGCAGAGTCCAGGCCTCCTGAACTCAGGGCTGACTCAGAAAATTGTGTTGGGTTTTCAAGGTAGGAAGGAAGCATCTAATTATGGTCCATTGTCTTGCTTTCTCTGGTTCCTTTCTGAAGAAGTTTTAAAACGGGACCTCGGAGTGAAGAAAATCTGGTAGTATTCTTTGGAGGAGTGTAGATCCCAAGAGATGGCTGCTGAGGGGCCTTCCACCTCTGACATTGACCCAGTGAGCTTCTTTCCTCACTATCACCCTCTTCTACAAGAAAGGTCTCTTCCATTTGTCAGGTGGATTCTTTACTCATTTGTTTTTGTCATAAACAAATTCTCCTAATAGTTCTTCTCCTTTTCATTTGATTCAGTTATGTCCACTTTGAATAAAGGAGACAGAAGGCAGGCTAAAGCCTGGCACTGTTGATTATCAGACAGTTGTTTTTTTTTTCAGGAAAATTATTGGCTATCACCCAGCTTTAAGGGAATATGAGCAGCTTTAGGTAGTCTCACCTTTGAGCTTTCCTTCATTACATTCCTTCCACCCTGAATGCCCTCCCTGCTTTTCAATCTACACACATTTTGCCAGTCCAGTTCATAACCTATTACCTCCAATTAGATGAACACAAATGTTGCTCTTTCCTCACCTCACAGGGCACTTACTATTTCACATATTTGGGTACTTTATTATTTTGTCTTGTGTTCTCCTATGCTTGTTTTTTTTTTTATCTGTCTTGACTCCTCAAATAGAGAATGAAGTCTTTGAGAAGAGGGGACCCCTTTTGTATTCCTTCCTGGGATTAGTGCTGAACCTAAAATTACAGATACATGAAATAGATTGGATTAATGAAAGAACAGCAAGATTTAATATCTGTAGTCTTAAAAGACAACAGCACAAGATACAAATCTGATCATGAGGAAAAATGAGTCATTTTAGTCTTTGAATTGATTCCTCAAAGGAACCCCTGAATCCTTGGAAGTAACTGTTCATCTAAAATAGCTGAACACAAGTCATCTAGTCTGCCTGTGTGTTGGGTATTCAGCAGAATAAAAAGCCATTCTTGCCAGCTTTCTCAGCCAGTAGGAATTTGACAGCCTTGCTCTCTGAGGTTATTAGACTTGGTCTTGTTTTCTCGGTCCAGGGTTTCCACAGGTTCTGCTGCTTCCATCTTCAGGTTAAAAACAGCTTTTCCTCATGTCTCCTTTTTTCTTAGTGTTACCTAGGAGATCAGAGAGATTTATGTAGGCAGTTTTGGCAGCCTGCTCATATTTATTTGGGCTGTGCAGTAAAATTTAAACTATGGGCTCCTTCTTAGAATCATAATGTTATTGGTATCCAAATAAACAAATTTGATTCAAATATTGGATAGAGCAGGTATTGAAGGGCTAATTCTATAAGTTCTTAATCTCTAAAGCTTGAGGAAATATCCTTGATTTCAAGCCTATAGAGAAGAGCAATAGATCTAGATTTCTAAACTTCTTCCTTAGCTATAACCTTTTTTCCTTCCCCTTATTCACTGTAACCCCAAACACTCAAGAAACCCACAATCTAGGAAAGAATTTCTCTCCAAGGTAGTGCCAGTTTTCAGCTGCAAAGAATAAAATGAGCATGTCTCTAATATTTGACAAACACCTTACTGAGACTGTATGCTTGTCATGGATTAAGTCTTGGTCCCTGTTGGTCCATGTCATAGAGTGATCTTTTTAGAGTATAACTCAAGTCTCTTATATTATGGGAAACCAAGACCCTGTCAGAGTTAAGTCACTTTCCCAAGATCATACACAAAATAAGTGGGAAAGGATTGGATTGGAACAGGATTGGAACACTGATTCCAAATGCAATACTCTTGTCACCTCATAACTTGTTTCATATGTCAGCCTTTTACAGGCAAAGGCCGTGATTTTCTTTTGATTAATCTCTGCATCTAAATAGGTATGGTGTATGTGTTGGTTTATGATA
The DNA here is from genome assembly GCF_016432865.1 of Antechinus flavipes. NCBI lineage: Eukaryota > Metazoa > Chordata > Mammalia > Dasyuromorphia > Dasyuridae > Antechinus > Antechinus flavipes. The sequence goes on along the minus strand of NC_067399.1, from coordinate 158,949,053 downwards.
ATAAATTTGTTCATTGGGTTCTGGCTTCTGCATTGCTTTTGTTGGATTTCATTATACCCAGTTTTATCTTGCTTCTTTATCTGAACATCCCCTCTCTTTCTGAAAGGATTGTATGCTCATACTAAAAGCCTTTCTTTGAAAAGGAATGTCAAACAGACAAAATATATTCAAATCAGACCAACCCAGCAGCTAAATAAAAGGAAACACACTTCAAGTCATGAATTAGAGAGCCAGAACGCCTACATAAATCATAATTACTGATTTCAGGAGATTGACATATTGACTGATAATGTAATCAGGTGTCTAATTGTCCTTAAATATAAGAACGGACTAGAACGTCATTTCTTCTTTCTGCTCTGTTTTTTAGTACCCCTCCTTGAACATAAATTGTGTGGAATTTTGGCACCACAGGAAAAGTCAGAATTATGCTTTCTTCATTAAATTGGTGATCTTCTTGCACATTTTATTCACTGACCAGATTTAGCAAAAAATATTCCTTATTTCGTGCTTTGTTTCTTGTTTCAAGAATCTAAGGAATTCTATTAGATTTAAAAGCACTCGTTAAACACCTACATTCTAATGACATGAAATTCAATCTGCCAATTTTCCTCAATCTGACCAATATGTGAAGTATCTTAAGGAATGTAAAAGTCAGCTTGCAACTCTTTCCCAACATTCTTGGTTTCTAAGGTTCTGCACAACATGTGTTTGTTTGTTTTCTTAGCCCTTAAGCACCACCTGTCAGCCACTCCAGAGCTGCCCTGCAGATGCTTCCTTGGCAAGAGCCCCAAAATGTGTGCTGTAAGACAGGCCTTGAGAATTCCAACCCTCCCCCAAAATGTCCCTGCCATGCATATTGATCTCATCACATCACCACACATTCCTCTCCTTCCCACTAAACCATCAGTAGCAATGGCAGCAAAAACCTGCCATCCATCAGAGAGTCCACTTTATCCTCTCAGCCAAAACCAGTGCCTCTTGCTCTTCAATTCAATAATTCAATTCCACAGACATTTATTAAGTTCCTACTATGTGTAACATGCTGAAGACACAACCATAACATTGGAATGGTCCTTATTGGGTACCTCTGTGTTAACAGGACCTGAATTCAAATCCAGTCTCTGACATTTAACACTTGCTATCTATATGACCCTGGACAAGTCACTTAACCCCAACTGCCTTGCAAAAAAAAAAAAAAAGGAAAAAAGTAATCCTTGTCCTCAAGAGTCTTACCTTCTACTTAGGGAGAGTTTCTTAATTTTTTCTGGGTCATGAATCCCTTTATCAGTCAGCTAAAGCCTATGGGTACCTTCTCAGAATATTTTTTTGTAAAGTTAATAATTTAAAGGAAATGCTAAATTCATTCATAAGTTAGTGAAAATAAATGTATAATTTATGTTTTCCTATCAACTTCACAACTCGATGGTACAATGGTTAGAGTTCAGGGCCTGGAATCAGGAAAACCTGAATTCAAATGTGACTTCAGATCCTCACTATTTACATGAACCGAGGCAAGTCACCTAACCCTGTTTGCCTCAGTTCCTCTTCTGTAAAATGAACCAGAGAAGGAAATGGCAAAAAAAAAAAAAAAAAAAAACAGTATCTTTGCCATGAAAACCCCAAATGGCATTATAGAGACTAGCACAACTGATAAGATCTAACTTCACAAACATCTTGAAGTTTAGGCTGTGGACCCTGAATTAAGAACCCCTGTACCAGGAAGGTACAAAACTTACGCAGATTTATGAATACAAAGTTATATAAAGGAATTTTAAGGGGAAGACATCACTAACAACTTGAGTGGAGGGGGAATCTTTTCAAAGCAAGTGGCATCTGAGTTGTGTTTTGAAGAAAGCTAGGGATTCTAAAAGAGAAAGATGAGGAGGAATGTATTCCAGGTATAAGGAAAAGCCTATTCAAAGGCATCGGGGCTGATGATAAAAATTCACATACAAGATCCATCCAGCAGACTAGTTGTTTAAAGCTGAGAAGCATGAAAGAATAATATAAAATTAAGTTGAGAATGCAAAGAGAAATCAGATTGTTGGGTCCTTGAAATGCTGGAGTAAGGATTTTATAAGCAATAGGGAGTCAATTAAACATTTTATTAGGGGAATAACATGGTTAGAGATGCAGTTAATAGGTCTCAATTTGATGATAAGATGAAGGATGAGATTGGAAACAAGGAGATAGCCATTGAAATTTTCTAGATGAGAGAGAATAGTGACTTCAGTAGGCCATGTGTTAGAGTGGAAAGAGCTCTAAATCTGGACCTGGGTCCTTTGTAACTTGTCTGGGTCTCATTTTGATCATCTGTAAACTGAAGGAGTTGAGCCAAAGTCGTTCTTAAGGGAAATTTTAAATCAGTAGATGATTACATGAATACAAAAGAAAAAAGAAAAGACCAATGAATTGGGCATGCAACTAAAAAAAACAAAAAAAAAGAATAAATTAAAAAACCCCAATTAAATGCCAACTTAGAAATTCTGAAAAATCAAAGAAGAGATTAAGAAAATTGAAAATAAAAAAAACTATTGAACTAATAAACAAAAGTAAAAGTTGGTTTTATGAAAACCAACAAAGTAGAGAAGTTGAAGGAATTGGACCCTTTCAGCTCTAGACCCTATGATCCTCCAGTAATTCATGAAGTCAAAGCAAGCTTCCAAAGTCAAAGAAATAGTCTTATTTTGATGGCACTCATTTGTTCCTTCTTGGGAGTTACTAGAGAAAGATTTCTAAGATGATTAGAAATGAATTATTGGAGTTGTGGATTTCATTCCTTTATTTTAAGTTTCTATAGCAAAGTGATGATTTATATTTTGTATCTACTTATTTTGTTTTTATCTTCCTCCCCACTCCTCCTAACTTACAAGAAACAGCCATGTTCTTATTTAGATCTATTCCTTGTCACCCATTCTTTTTGTGTACCTATGCCCCAATGAGATTCTCGGAGAGCCGCACATTCTTTAAAAGCAACTAAACTCACAATCAGACTGCTTTTATTTAGAGCTTTTGTAACATGAATTGGAGGGAGCAAATTGTTTTAGAATTTGAAATTTAGTCATATTAATTTCCTGAAGTTCACCTTCTCTTTGATATCTTAGGGATATTTGGGTTTTCAAAATTTTAACAGAGCATTTAGAAATGGACAAGTAGTGGGAATTGATAGTCAAAGAAATGTTCCTTATTTGCTTGGCTTCATGCTCATTAAAAATAGTCACAGCTGATTTCCAAGTGAGGTGTCAGGACATCTGGAAGTGGAAACTTGGAAAGTCTCAAAAGCAGTCATGGGTTTGAATTGTAGCCCAAATGACTTTGCAGGTGTAACCTGGAAATAAAGACATTCTCTGAAAATAAGAGCCAAAATTCATGAGTAACTTGTATTCTGACCAGCTTGGCTTAGTGGATAGAATGCCAGACTTACAGTCACACAGTCCTGGATTCAAATCCTACCCTCTAGCATTTATTAGTTTTTGTAACCCTAGGTGGGTAGCTTAACCTCAGTATGTCTCAACCAAACCCAATGGCCTTATCTTCTAAGGCATGATGGGTTGTGATTGCTCTTGCTGCTCGTGGAAGGATTTACCATAGCAAATGTTCCCTGAATTGAAAAAAATCAAAGATCCTTCATATTTTATGGATTGATGTTAAATAGGAAATGCTTTCTCACAGATGAAATGTGCACTTTGTTTTCAGAGAGCATGGGTCAAGGTCAGGTGCCAAAGTCTCTAGTCTATTGGTTGAATACAAATGAGTAAACAGTATGTTCAATTAGGTCATTTCTTCCAGAGGATGCTTTCTCATGGTCCTGAGCTTGATCAACTCTTTACTTAACTATGAAAGAATCAACTTCCACTTCAGCATCCTGGGAGTGGGCAAGTGACTTAATCCCTGTTTAATTTTCTTTTTTATCTATCTACTTATTTTCATTTTCATTTCTTATTCTAAATTTTAAAATATGCCAAATAAAACAAACATTTTCATAGATATAGTAGAACAGAAAAAAGGATTGCACATGAAATTGTCAATCACTAACTACATCTTGCTTTTCTTTTTAAGTAACAGATTCCACAAGTTAACTTTCTAATCTATCTCGCTTATCTGTGATTCTTTCTAGTCTTCTTTCTGCTCTTTGTTGTGCTTTAAAAAAAAGTGCTCCAATAAACCTTCTTTCTTTTTTCTCCTCTCTTTTGGTAATCTCATACCAATATCCATGCCCCGTTTCCCATTGTTGATTCTATATAAATTGTTCTCCTGATTCTATCCACTTTCCTATAAGAAAGTTTCCCAGGTTTCTCTGGAATCATTCCTTTCATTGTTTCTTAATAGCAAAATTGAAATTAATAACTTTGCCATATTATAATGTATTCAGCTAGTCCTCATTTGATGGATATCATTTTTGTTTCCAGTACTTTGTCATCACAAAAAGAACTATTATAAACACTTTTGCACATGTGAGAACTTTTCTTTCTTTGATTTATGGAGTATAAGCCTACCTCATTGTCTTTCTTTTGGAGACTTGAGGAATTTGCCTTCTAGGTATCCCAGCAACAATTATTTTTGTTGTTGCTTTATAGTATTAAACAGACCTTGCTTGTCTTTGCAGAGAGATACTGAAAAGAGATAAGAGATCAATGAAAGTACCTAGAGGAAACTAAAAACCATAGAGCTAATAATGCTAATAGTGTTGATTATCCTTTCCCTTTATGACAATATATACAAAGAGAAAGGACAGGAATAGAAGTATTTGTACTCACCAGGGGAGAATAATCTGAGGAAAAAATGGGTAAGATTTTGAAAGGTGAATAGCAGACTCCCTACCAAGTTAAATTCAACATTACATTCTCATTCTAATTATTCTTCACCTTACAGAATTTTCATTTAACACTAATATTACATGTTCTTCTGTTCTGTTCTACTTAAGTTCTCTGAGAAAGATTTCTGGAGGTGACACAAGGTTCTTGAAAGTTATATCATCAGTATATAATATCAGGCAGTTCTTTCTAATTTAGAAGGTCATTAAGCAGGATTATATAATATGTATTATAATGATATAACATGTTGTATCTATGTGTTTGTATGTATATTCGTGTGTGTATATATACACATACTTAATTATAATACATATAATTATATAACATGTTATATCTATGTGTTTGTATATATATTTGTGTGTATATATATATATATATAAATATATATACATACATCTATATATATGTATTATTATACATATATATATACGGGGGGTATGTATGTGTGTGTATTGTATCCCAAGAAATAACCCACCTAAATTCAGGGAGATTTCACCACCAGTTGACTATAAAATGAAGAGTTTTTCTGCTTACAACATACCCCAGAAACCATCTACCAAGTGATAGAGGGGTTGCAGTCTGAATCTATGGGAGAGAAGAATTATACTAACAAAATTAAAAAAAAATCCTTTAGGTAGGTAATAAACTCTCCTAGTTTGGGACAGCTAGGTGGCACAGTGCATAAGGTGATGGTCCTGAGTCAAGAAGACTTGAATTCAAATGTAACCTCGGATGCTTACTAGCTGTGTGACCCTGGGCAAGTCACTTAAAGTCAGCTTCTTCATCTCTAAAATGTGGATAATAACATCTACCTCCCATAGTTAATGTGAAGTTCAAGTGAGAATAATTGTAAATCACTTAGAACAGTGCCTGACACATAGTGTTATAAGAATGTTAGCTATTATTAATTAAGTGTTTGCCTCTTTTGGTAAATAAAATAAAATTTAATGAGTGGTGATTCTCAATGAATCAATCAATAGTCTATATTATGTGACTACCATGTTCCAAGTTCTAGAAATGTAAAGACAAAAATATAAAACCTTCCATGCCTGCAAGGAGCTTTCATTTTACACACACACACACACACACACACACACACACACACACACATATAAATATATATAAATATATCAACTTATAAATGCACATTTTTTACTAATGGCATCTGATATAGCTAATGTTTCATTGCAATGCATTGCTTGAAAATCCCCCATTTGCTAGCATTTAGTGTCTTCTTCTACAACATCGGTACTAAGGTAAAGTTTGTCATCCTAGACTTTCTTTTGTGTTGTTCTTTCAGTATTTTCCCACCCCATTCCAATTTACCTTTCTTCCACATTAACCTAACTCTCCTATGAGGAACAAAAAAAAAGTTTGATAATCTCATTCATACAAGAGTGCCAACATTTTTACAAAAGGAGACACTAATGTTTAACCCCAGATACTTTCTAGCTGTGTGATCCTTAATCTACATCAGCTTCAAGTTCTTCATCTGTAAAACACGGATGATAAAAGCCTCCATCTCCCAGGGTATTGTAAACATAAAATGACATAATATTTGTAAAGTCTTTTGTAAACCTTAAAGAGCTATATAAATGCTAGCTGCTATTACTATTACTATTGCTGTTGCTACTGCTGCTGCTGCTGCTGCTGCAACCACTATTGCTGCTGATGTTTTTTCTATTAAACTCTAAAGGAAACTATCAGAATTTCCAACAGGGGGTTAGAGGAAGATAAGATATGTGGTGGAAGGGAAAGGTATGAATAGCTATTCACTTCACCTAAGATATCTAGCTTATTAATGCCTGGAGCAAAGTTCCCATCTATCACTATGTTCTGCTCCTATCTGGAGCTTATTTAACCATTAAAATGATATCATGGCAAATATCCTATAGAAATAGCAAAGGCAGGCTTCCCATTAATATGTCTCAATGAGTTCTTTAGCTCCCACCTATGTTCATCCTACATCCTGTTATGTCATATACAGGCAGTATCTACACATATAACTGAATAAATCATGGTCAACTCAGTCCAAAAATAAATCCATCTATCTAACAGAAACCTCTTTGACTTGAATTTTCAAGCTTTATTTAAACTCAAACTTTCTCGGACTAGGACTGCTTTGGCTTTCTTTGAAAACTCTCTGCTTATCACAGTATCTGGCATATAGTGGGTGCTTAATGCTTACTAACTTGAAATGAAATCAGATCTCTAAACATCAACTTTTCTGCTCCATGAAAAATTCTCATACCAGGCTGTCCTTACAGTACTTTTACTTGACTGCCAAGCATGTGAATTTGAACTTGGACCAATAGGCAATCAGGAATCACTAAATATTTTTAGCAGAGAAATCAGATAACGAAATCCATGCTGAGGAAAGCAGCACTACAAGAGAAAGTTTAGAGAAAGGGAAGAAGAGGGGAATCCCTACTACAAGATCAATTAATTGCAGTCTCTTAAACAAGAATCTGAAAACTTAATTTTAAATAAATTTAGAACTGTGCTTCAAGCCAATTTCTTTTATAATTTTATATATTAAGTTTGACCTCTAAAGTTCTCTATCAACTCTCAAGATCACCAAATTGAAAATTGTAAAAGTGAAATTGCTGTCTCTTCTTATCATATTGTGCCACATCCCAAAAAGTCTAAATATAGACCACATAACCAATTTTGCCCTGAACAGCTATCTCCAAGAGGAGCAGACTTATATCAATGTATGTGGTTTGAATGCTGTTATTATTCAACCTTTGCTTTCATTTAGTTTGCATGAAATAATCAAAAATGCTAACAGAAAAGTAGATCCTTTTAAATGTTATCTGTCCATTGCACAGCTAAGAAGGGTGTGTTTTTGTGTCATTCAAAATTTCCTTGACTCCCTGATCAACAAGGGGTCATGAAAGCTTAAGGCATTCCTCAGGGCAATTCATCTAGCCCAGAGTTCTGGCTGTGTTGAAGCATCAAATGATGTTTTTATGCAATGTAAATAGTCCAATCAGAAGAAGAGACTTCTGAATGTTACAGAATTATTTGCCATTTTTAAAATTTTCTATCAAGTGAATTAATTCTCTACAATAAAAATCTCGGAGAACCAGCAAGGTGATGTCCTCTGTCTGCTTCAAAAAATGTGACTTGAGGACATTGATATTTTATAAAGTTTCCTCACAGAATTTTTTGAGACACAGGCTGACTAAGAGAAGGTACCAGAATGGTGTTATTTGTTAAGGTTGAAAAATCACATGTTATTGACTGAAAAACCTAGTTTAGTTCCTCAGATTGCATTTCAGGATTTTGTAGAGCCAAGAGATTATGTCAATAATGACGGGGATATTTTGGTGCCAAAGACTAGCTTTTCTTCTCTAACAGAAGAGCTTACTGGACTGCTATTCTAAATTGAACTTCAATAGCAGAGGTTCAAGAACTCTTTAAAATGGAAACCCAACCCTTCTCATGAGCTGTTGGATCAACTTCAACACACTGAATAATGGTCGATAGTTCTTCCCTAGTATGCCTTCAACCTTGAAGTGGTTTTATATAATTATCCAGACATATATCTTCATTATTTATCTATAAAACTGTGGAAATGAGCCTACTAGAAAAAATGCCTCTAGGTATAGAAACTCTGCTATTTGCAGTCTCTGAGACTATATGAGATTATAAGATAGGAAGGATCCCTTTTTTAGGGTCCAAAATAGGCTTCACATCAATTTTTAAAACCTACTCTAGAGGAGGTAAGACTCTCAGCTGACAACTTAAAGGGGTGGGAAATTCCCAAGACTCCATTCTGTGTTACGTCTCCTTTTTAATACTTCATTGTGTTGATGCCCTTGAAAACCATCAATGGGCTAGAAGTAAGTAAATGTAATATTACATACATCCTGTTTTTATACTAATCTTCATCAATATATTGGATGAGCTAGAGCTTTCTTATTAAGAAAGGGATAAATTCTATCCCTTATTAAGGGAAGCAATTTAAAAAAATAACCCAGACTGGAGCACTCATGTTAGTGGATTCAATTAATAATGGGCTCTTGAGTGCACCTTTTTTTTTTCCATAGGACTTGTCTCAAGATTTTGCAACTTGTTCACAATAATTCATTAGGATACAAAGTCTTGTTCCAGTATTTTTGAAACTTCCACAAGAAGTCAAGAAAAGAAGAAAAGCTAGAAAATTATAAGTTCCTCTCTTTTGAGCCTTTCTTCAAGTTTTCTACAAGCCATTTTTTTGGTTTAGATCTGTTTTTATCATGTATGTATATATGTATATATACATTTACATATATTTATATATATATATTGTTTTCAACATTTTTGTAAGATTTTGATTTCCTTTTTATTCTCTTTCTTGCCCTCCTCTCCCTCCCCCAAAGATGGCAAGCAATCTGATATAGTTATACATGTACAATCATGTTAAACATATTTCCACATTAGTCATGGTATAAAAAAAGAATCAGAACAAAAAGGGAAAGCCACAAGAAAGAAAAAAAATCAAAAATAATGTGCTTCAATCAAAATTCAGACTCCATAGTTCTTTCTCTGGATGTGGATAGCATTTTCCATCATGAATCTTTTGGAATTGTCTTTGATCATTGTGTTGCTGAGAAAAGCTAAATCTATCAAAGTTGATCATCACACAATGTTAATGTGTACAATGTTCTCCTGATTCTGTTCACTTTACTCAGCATCAATATATGTGTGTCTTCTCTGAAATCCACTGGCTCATCATGCCTAGTAGAAAATAGTATTTCCTTGCATTTATATATCTCTAGTTGTCCAGTCATTCTCCAATTTATGCGCATCCCCTCAATTTCCAATTCTTTGCCATCACCAAAAAGGCTGCTATAATTTTTTTACAGGAAGGTTCTTTTCCTTTTTTATGATTTCTTTGGAATATAGAACTACTAGTGCTTGTTGCTGGATGAAAGGATATACACAGTTTTATAGCCCTTTAAGCATAACTCCAAATAGTTCTCTAGGATGGTTGGGTCAGTTTTTAATTCCACCAATAATGTATTATCCACAGCCATTTAAGCATTGACTTTGCACTTGGACATAGATTCTGATGGAATTGAACAGTTTTATATTCATTCAAAAGCTTACCTTCAAATGACTTGCTATGCCCCTCTTTTACAACCCAGAATAGTACTCACTTGTAGGTCCTGACAGTTACTTAGGCAAACTTAAGAATGACTAAACATTTGTCTCTCTTTATTTTTAATTCATGTGTTTTTTCAATATCCTAGTTTTAACAAACACCTATTAAATATGTGTTAAATTCAGAGGATTGGGTTGAGAATTGGGGAAAATGCTCAAATATGCAAATGTTTAAGTAATCTCATCCAACCTAATCCAATAAACATATTACACACCTACTATGTGCCAGACATTGTGATAAATGATGGGGATAAAATTAACAAAAAGAAAGACAATCCCTGTCTTCAAGGAGATTGCAGTCTAAAGAAGAGATAATACCCAAAGGGGAAATTTAATTCTGTGGAGATGAAATTAGGCAGAGTAGCAGATGCAAAGTGGAATGAGCTGACAATACAGTTTCTACTCTCTAATCAGAGAGGGAGAATCTGAGAGAAGTGTTGTCAGTCTGTGCTTAAGGAGCTGTATATTGGTGAGCTTAGAGGTGATGAGCTTATCGTGGGAGAAATATGTTGTTTTGTAGAGTTGAAACTAGGCAGAGCCCCAGGTGCAAAGTGGAGAGAGGACATCCAAATGGATGTTCTACCCAACTGTAGATCACAACTATTCACTCATGTCAACCTATCCTATGTGATATTTATCCCTTGTCATTCCATAAACTCTGGGTTCTGTCCAGTGTATTGGGGGACATTCCGTTTTCTCTTGATGTGTTGAAGAGTCAAGGAGTTATCATTCATTCTCATCACATGACCAATACTTAGCACAGTGCCAGCACATACCAAATGCTTCATAAATGGTTATTGACTTTATTTGATGATCAATCTTTTTTCATCATTTACTCCTATATTTCTCTGAAGTTCCTCATTTATCATGTGCTGCAGATTGCTCACATCCATTCAGTGTACCTTCCTTCAGTTTTGATTCTACAGAGACTGTAATGTTCCATGACTCACAGCCATACCATATTGTGAGTATATGGGATTTGAAATAGATGGACCTTTGTTGCAGAGAGAATAAGTAGTTATTAAAGGAAGGAACTCTTACATTTTCCATGTCATGATTAATTCCAGATTCGTTTGCCCATTTGCAATATCTTTCCATGACATAGATTATAATAGATGAATTCTAAAGATTCTCCACTTAGTTGCACGTCACAATCAAAAACAATAGGTATTCTTTAGACACATGCATAACACAATGGATAGAGTTCTGGGCTAGAAATCAGAAATATCTGAGTTCACATCTAGTCTCAGGCACTTTTTAGTTGTATAACTCTGGATAAGTCTTAGCCTCAGTTTCTTCAACTGTAAAGTGAGGATAATAATAACATCTATCTCCCAGTCACTGTAGGGATCAGATGAGAAACTATTTGCAAAGTATTTGATACAATATCTATTACATAGTAAGCACTTATTTTTTTCCTTTTTTCCTTCTCCTCCCTCCCTTCGTTTCTCCCTCCCTTCCTTTCTCCCTCCCTCCCTCCTTGCTTCTTTCCCTCCCTTCCTTCCTTCCTTCTTCCTTCCTTCCTTCCTTCCTTTCTTCCTTCCTTCCTTCCTTCCTTCCTTCTTCCTTCCTTCCTTCCTTCCTTCCTTCCTTCCTTCCTTCTTTTCTTCTTTCCTTTCTCAAATCATAAATTTAGAACTATAAGGGACTTTAAAAGTCATCAAGTCCTCATCATGATCTTGTTAACTTCATGATCTTGTTAACCTATTCATAGTAATTCTTTAGGATGTAAAGTCTTGTTCAAGTATTTTTAAAAGATTTCCAAAGAAAGTCAGGAAAGCACAGATGAGGAAGTTGAGTCCTTTAGATCCTTACCAAGAATCACACAACTGAGAAATTTCTGAGGAAGAATTCAAACTTTAATTCCTGATTTCTAAGACTAGCACTTTATGTACCTATTTTTCCCCTGGAGATAGCTGATTCTTTTGAGTTGTTAGGGATGTTATCTAGAAGACCCTGAAATGTTTCAAGGTTTAGTGCAACTATCAAAATTTCACCTGCAAATAAGTCACCTTCACGGGAATGTGTCTGCTAGTCCTATGATCACTTGATATTAATGATCAGAAGGTTGTCAGACAACATTATCCCTATTGTTATAACTTTTAAGGAACCTCACATAACTCTGCTATATGTATGGGATATGGCTACTTTAAAAAGTTTTTTAAGTGATATTTTGCTTTCTGAATCAAAATTTTTTGTGGAAAATAAGCACAGTAAGATCTTTACTTTTCTTCTTCTTTTTATCAATTACATGATGATAAAGATATGATTCACTCTGTAATGTCACTTGTAGAATTTTATCCACTCCCTGTTGATGCCCACATCAAAGATATCATTAACATGTGCATATTTTATTCTCATAAAATATTTTATGAGTGAGAAAATAGGTATATAGAGAGGTATTTTCTAATCTAATGTTTTTGCTTCATTTACTTTTATATTATCTACATTTCCCATTGTGTTACTTCCTTCCTCTTCTAAGGTGCCAAAAAATGAACATATCAAAAAAGTCTGGCATTATATACTGTGCTCTACATCCCTACTCTCCTGTTTCACAAAGAAGCAGGTAGAGGAATCTTTTCTTATCTCCTCTTTGTGGCCAAGTTTGAGTAATATAATTTCACATTATTAAGTGTCCATTGTTTTGTTGTTGTTCTTTTCATTTACATTGTTGTAGTATACTACTAAATACTAACATTTAGTAGTATTGTATTATTGCATTGTATTTAATATTTTCTCTCTCTTGTTTATTTCAACTTGTATCAGTTCATAAAAGTTTTCCTTGATTCTCTGTATTCTCCATATTTGTTTCTTATACAACAGTAATATTCCATTATATCTCTATACCACAGCTTTTTAGGCATTCCTGTTTCCATGGGTTGAATTGTTATTTTGTTGATGATCTTCCAGTCAGCTTTTTGGAATAGTACGCTCCAAAATTTTCCTCATGCCTTTCCTATATTTATAATACTTCAGATACTTTGTGAATCACTTCTTCAATGCTTGTACAATTATCTTGTTTCTAATATGGATCTCTTCTAGGTTCATTTGATTTAATCCAGCTGATTTTCCATTTTCATACTTTAAATACCATTTCTAACTTGTCTATAAACATATCCAGGACTACAATGTAGAGTACAATTGTAGAGTCTCCACCTTCCTTAGTAGAGAATAGGGTTTATTATAAAAATCTTTGAGGATCATTTCCATCTTTGGTTGGTTATCCATCTTCAGATTCCTGCAAGATAACTTTACTTAATTAGGTCTTTTACTAACAAGGTTCTTTTTTTTTTTTTACCACTTCTCCCTGTTTTATTTGGTGATGGTGTTCATAATCTTCTATACTCATTCTCTGCATTATTTTCAAATTAGTTTATAATATTTTAAACAGATACTGCCTTTGTCTCCTATATATTTCTTCTACTTGTCAAGTAAGTCAACTGAATACTGCCCAAAGAAGTTTTAAAATGTCTCCTCAATTTGGCACCTTACTTATATTACTTGAATTTTTATATGAAATTATTATGGCCAATGTTGATGTCATTTCTTCCATTCATTTTACATTTTTCATCTTCAATAAGTTCAATAATTTGGAGAGGTTAGTCACATTGAAGTTGTTTTAATTGCATGACATCATTTTTCTCATTTTTATTTGCTTTTCTAACTTGATCTGACTTGATTTTAATTTTTGTTCCAACAAGTTAGAGTCTGACTAGAGTCAGTTGACTTAGGAATAATTCCCACATCAGGAATAACATTTTCTATCTGCTAAAATATAATCAATTTCACTTCTTACAATGTTAGTTGGTGTGTCACCATGTTAAGCACTACCTAATTTTCTTCTTGAAAGTGTTCAAGATGTAAAGATTGTAAAAAAAAAAAAACAGATTTTTGCATAGTCTAAGAGTCTTTAGCCTCTCTCCTTGTTCCTGATAACATTTTCTCAAAGCTGTTTTTTGCTGTCTTCACCTATAGCCACTTTAACATTAAAATCAACCAAATATCTAACATGTTAACTTAATTGGTAAGTTCTTACCAAGCTCTTTGTAGAATTTTTCTACCTACCTCTTTTTCAAAATAAATTGGTGCATAAACTTGCAATTATTTTTAAGTGAAGTCTTTTTGAAGACACTTAAAAAACCCATTGCAATATGAATTATTGAAATATCCCAAGAAATTAGACTTATTTTTGTATTTGGATATCTCAAAAAACAACTCTTTTATTTGTCTTTTTAAGACGAATTGTGATCAAACTTCTATGTAGCTATAACTTCCTTCTTTCTCTTTTCCTTTTCTTGCCAGTAGCTAAGTTAAAGCTTATACACAATGTAAAAGACTGTATGATTCCTAGCACCTGTTGTCCCCCTTTAAGTCTCTCTGACTGTGTCATTGCAAAAATGGAAGGAAGAGGAACATTAAGGACTAAAGATCATTTTATATTTTCTTTTATTTCATAGTTTGTCATGGTCGAAGAATTCATCCTTCAGATGTCAACCTCCTAGTGATGAGCCTCTCTGTGCTTAGCTAGATTGGTTCTAGAAAAACAGATATATTCAAAATCTTTTTTTTCATTCTGATTGCATTTTCAGGTAGAGATTATGAAGGTCTAAGGTACATAAAAAAGATTTAATGACTGCTCCTGCCTTTCTGTGGCTTACAGTCTTGTAAAGGAATATAGACAAATAACCACAATGTAAAATAATCATATTAAAGCCTTGTTTTAAGGTTTACAAATTATTCTTACCACAACTACTCTAAGTAAGGTACCAGAAATATCAGGCTCTTTCACAAATGAGAGAAAGGGGAGTTCAGTGATTTTTACAAAATTGGGACTCAAGGTTTATCCCGCATAACAGGGATGAAGAACCTCTAGTCTACTCGCCTTATAAAATCCACAAAATCATTTGAATAATCAACCACAGGCTGTGAATAAGCTGAAAGCTAGGTACAATCTCCCACTGCTTAAATTCTGTAAGTTGATAATTTTGTATGGCCCATGAATAATGTTATAAATATCCAAATGTCCCTTGGCATGAAAAAAAGTTCCTCATCCCTCTTCTAGAACAAACCCTCTTCCTATATATAGCTATAATGCCTCAATAGGAATGATACAAGCCAAATGCTATAGTAACCTGCGATGGGAAGGATTGAATCAAGTTTAGTCAGCAAACATTTATTAGATACTTATTCTGGGTTAAATACTGGATCTGTGCTGATTGAAGAACTCAATAAAGGTTGAGAGAGAAGCTAATGGGATTCTTGAAGGACTAGTCGTATTTCAGCAGACTGAGGTAGGAAAGAATATTTCAGGAATAGAAATAGCATGCTAAATGCACAAATACAAGCTACTATCTAGCAGAGGGATCAAACAGGTAGACCACAATACTCCTGAGTATACCAGAACTGGATCAAAATCTAATTAGCAAGTATTTAACAAAAGAAATAAAAATATGATAAAATATAGATAATGTCAATATTGCTTTCCTAAGTCACTCTTAAACCATATGGATACTTATTTATTGTTTAGTAGTCTCTGTTTCTACTTTTTGGCAGTGGATTTAGGTGGTATTTAGGACATAATCTTGATTTGGATCATGGATTATGTATAGAGGAATGGCATGAAACTAAAAAGTCAGAGTGGTACATGATTATGAAGAATCTTTAATGATATGTTAAGAAGTTTTCATTTTATTTGGTAAAAGCATAGGGAGCCTAGGCAGAGTATTAAGCAAATGTAGCAATGTAAAGGATAGTTAAAGGAAGGAGAGAGTGGAGAAAACTCATTTTAAGAATATGATCCATATAGCTGGAAATGAGAAGGATTTCTGTAAGAGTAGTTGCAGTGAGAATAGAGAAGAGGGCATAATTGCAAGAGAGATGGCAAAGGTAGAGATGTAAAGACAACTGGTTGAATTAATGGTATAAGAAACAAGAAAAATTCAGAAAAGCACCAAAGTTCTTAATATGGATGCCTAGGTCTGAAAGAGGAAGTCAGGGGCTATGGAATCTATTTCAAGTGTTTTCAGAAACCTGAGTCAAGAATTCATCTAGATGCTGAGTAAAGTAAGCAGAACCAAGAGCATATCATACAAAGTAACAATAAGATTATGTGAGAATCAACAGTAAGAACTTGACTCTTCTCAATAATGCAATGATTCAAGGCAATTCCAATAGACCAGGGATGGAAAGTGCCATCCACATCCAGAGAGAGAAGTATGGATTGAAGCATAATATTTTCACTTTTTTATATGTTTGTTTTTTCTTTCTCACTTTTTTCCCTTTTGGTCTGATTTTTCTTCCAAAATATGACAAATATGAAAATATGTTTAAAAGAATTGCACATATTTCACCTAAAATAGAATTCATCTAAGTATATTTTTGCTAATATTCTATGTGGCCTTTCCTTAGAATTTTTTTAAAATAAGTGAATTAGATGAAAACATTTTTTAAAGGAGAGAAAGGAAAACAATATAATGAAGTTCCATTTTTGCTGATAATATGAAAGTATATTTTCTTAACTGTAAAGGGAGGCCAGCTTACAGCACCACAGCCTTTCCCTGTCACCATACATTTGTGCAAAGGAGGAAAACTGAACCTAACTGAAGATGAAGAAGGGCAGGAGAGCATGAAGATAGTCATAGAATCTTACATAAGCCTCTTTTTTCTCTGTAGTTTAAAATGCTTGTGTCTGTTGAAAATTGTTAAGTTCATAGTAAAAAAAAAATTTTAATTAAAAAGAAGAATGGGCCAGCTAAGGGAGGATTGAAGTATTATGGTTTTAAGTTAATATTATTCTTATAGCAATGATATTTACTTGGCTATCTATCTTTAAAAGTTAAGGAGACAGTGAGGATTTCAGCTTTGGGGATGACTCCTTCAGTATCTGGTATTTGAGGAGTTGTTGATATTTTATTTGCTTTCATTATGAAACATATATTCCTTCATCCCCATACATCATTATGGCCTAAAAGAAACAAGACCATAGGAAAAAAAAAGGATGGAGCTAAAGGATGAAGCCAAAGAAGAAAGAAGATTAAAACATGGAAAATTATTTTTACAAAGCTTTTGCACTTTGAAAGCTTAGGTCATTTACCTTAATTTATGATTCTCCTTGTGTGTATATCTAAAACAGAACTTGTGCATACTTTTATTTTATGGACCCCTTTGGCAGTGTGGTGAATCCTCTTGATTCCTCAGAATCACATTTTGAAATGCATTAAAACAAACATAATATTGCAAAGGAAACTATACTGAAATAATTTTTTGTATGTACATACACGGAGAGACAGAGACAGAGACATGGGGCAGGAGGAGAGTCAGTTCCTAGGCACTATGAACTATGTGTCAATCTGTATTTGTGGAGGGAGAGAGAGAGGGAGGAAAGAAAGGAGGTAAGGGAGTGAGGGAGAGAAGGGGGAGGGGAAGGAGAAAAAAGAGGGAGGGAAGGAGGAAAAGAAAGAGATGGAGAAAAAAGAGAGGAGGAAGGGGGAGAGATGAAGGAAGGAAGGAAGGGAGGGAGAAAGGAAGGAGAGAGGAAGGAACAAAGGAAGGAAGGAAGGAAGGAAGGAAGGAAGGAAGGAAGGAAGGGAGGGAGGAAGGAAGGAAGGGAGGGAGGAAGGAGGAAGGAAGGAAGGAAGGGAAGGAAGGAAGGAGGAAGGAAGGAAGGAAGGAAGGAAGGAAGGAAGGAAGGAAGGAAGGAAGGAAGAAAGGAAGGAAGGAAATGAAGGAAGGAAGGAAGGAAGGAAGGAAGGAAGGAAGAAATGAAGGAAGGAAGGAAGGAAGGAAGGAAGGAAGAAAGGAAGGAAGAAATGAAGGAAGGAAGGAAGGAAGGAAGAAAGGAAGGAAGGAAGGAAAGAAGAAATGAAGGAAGGAAGGAAGGAAGGAGGAAGGAAGGAAGGAAGGAAGGAAGGAAGGAAGGAAGGAAGGGAGGAAAGAAGCAAGGAAGGAAGGAGGGAAAGAAGCAAGGAAGGAAAGAAGGAAAGAAGGAAGGAAGGAAGGAAGGAAGAAAGGAGGAAGGAAGGAAAGAAGGAAGGAGGAAGGAAGGAGAGAGGGAGGAAGGAAAGAAGGAAGGAAGGAAGGAAGGAAGGAGGAAGGAAGGAAGGAAGGAAGGAAGGAAGGAAGAAGGAAGGAAGGAAGGAAGGAAGGAAAGGGAGGGAGAGGAGGGAAGGAGGAAAGAGAGGGAAAGGGAAGAAAAGGAAGAGGAAAGGAAAGGAAAGGAAGAGGAAAGAGAAAGGAAAGGGAGAGGAAAGGGAGAGGGAGAGAGGAAGTTTTTACTCAGCCTTCATTCTTGGAGAAGACCATTGGCATACAGAGAGTGGTATCTTGACTTGAAAATGAATCAGATTTAACTGAGGCAGGGCTGTGCAAACCATGAGCATCACTTTTTCTGGAATTTTTGGAGTCCAGTGGTAAGACATAGGTCAGCATAACTGATGATGGCCTGGGATACAGTGGGAGACCTTTTCATTTTTAAGTTAAGATCTTTTCCAGGTTTCAATTTGTCTGGGGCAACTGTCATTCAGTAAAAATGGCTGGGCAAGAATTAAGACAAAAGGTGGCCATTTGCCTTCACAGAAAAATCAGTCAGAAAGGAATATCCTCAGAGTATCTGGCCAGAACAGAACATTTATACTTCACAAGATATCTTGGAGTTTGGGGGCTAGATTTTCCCCCTTACTTATTTATTTTATTATTGTTATTGTTGTATTTTTAAACTTTAGTTTAAAAAAAACCTGGTTTTAAAAATTAATTATTTTTTCTCATGCTATGTTCCTTTATGATTTCTTGAAATATACCTCTGGAAAAACCAGATAATGCCAACTGGGATTCAAAGGGAGCTATTCGACTATACCTTTAAACCCAAATCACTGTAGCTCTCAGTTGATTGGATATATATGGTGTGTGTGTGTGTGTGTGTGTGTGTGTGTGTGTGTGTGTGTGTGTTCAGGAACCCCAGATTAAAAATCCCTGACCTTGGAGATATAGAAGACATGATATCTTTTTTAGGGTGTTGTATACTGAGGCATTAAACAAAAATTGGTGTTTAGTATCTTTTACCATTAAAAAAACGAAAGTTTAAAAGCTTAAGCTTTTATTCTGAAAACTCAATTTAACCCATTCAAAAACACTGGACAATTGCTTGGGTATTTTTTCTTGCTCTGGTATCATTATTCTAAGGTTGATCAAATGCTTACTATATGCAGAGCAATATGTCAAGTATTTGGGAGAAAGAGAATGAGAAATGCACAGATCCTTGACCTCCTGGAAATTGCTCCGATTGGAAAAATGAGATTTTCACACATTAAAAAAGACTTTAATACAAGGCAGCAGAAAAATATAGATTTCAAACTGGCAGAGATCTTAGAAGCTATCTAGAGATTTGATGGAGAATCAGAAGCAAGAGCCAAGAGAGAAATGAAGGATGGCTGACGTGTGCTCTTCCTCAAAGTGGAGGTTCTGGGAAGAATTCATCAATGAAAGAAGGAAGTTGCAGGGCAGAGATATTTCAGGATAAGAAGACCAGAAGCACTGAAGAAGTTTTCAGGGTGAGAAGGTAGTTGCAAAATTGTCACAAATCCAGGTTCATTCCATTTAATTCAGAATCCCATAAGTTGGTTAAGTTCTAGTAGAACCCAATTTTTAGTCAAATCTGGGATATTTTGCTAGCTATGGATACCTAATTCAGAATTGGTGAAGAGTATTAAATTCATATTTTATGAGAGAAATTAATACAAACCTTATATCAGTTAATTGAGATTTTATTATAGCTGGTCCCCCAAATTTTTCTATTTTCTACAGTTATGTCCAGTGTTTATATAAAAGCTTTTCTTTTGAAGAGTTCTAAGTATCCAATAGCTAAGGGTTACTGTTTGATAGTATTTGTTAAGGGAAAGAAGAAAATGATTTTTGTGGATTAAATGAGACAGAGAGGATTGAAGAACCACACTTGGGATTGGTCATCAGGAGAGGAAGGGGTCATACCTAGATCTCCCAGGTGCTGCTTGCTTCTCATACCTGCTTTACCCATCTCTTCCTCTCAGCTTTTTAGTGGCATTCCATTGTGCTTTGTTCCTTGAAGGAACAGTATCACGTATCCCTATAACTTTAAATTTCCAGGGCACACAGGAGCTCAGTAATCTAGCCCACATCTCAAAATGAAGCATTCTCTCTATGTGTGTAGTATAGTTAGTTGTCAGTGAGAATGGAGGAAGTTTTTGCTTTGAAAAGACTGTTAGAGCTCTGGGGTTATTCCTGGGGAGTATCTGGAGACTGTTGTTAAGATCTTTCCAGTGACCTAATTTTTCTCATTCAGATATGCTGGAGGAGGGGCTGCCCTGAGTTCACAAGCTTTCTCAGATTCCAGGTTCATTTAAGGAGAAATGTATTGGTCCTAAAAATGGATGATCCTGTCATATTAATTTAGGATGAACACTGCTAGAGTCTGTGCTATTAATTTTGCTTTTTAAAAAAATCAAAATAAATAAACACCACTTTTCAAGTGAAGATTTGGAGATTTCAGTATTACTGAGGTCATGGAAGCAGGCTGGAAGGAGTGCCCTTAAGATGTAAATGTAAGAGCTGCTCCCTGTTGTCTTGGTAGGGTGATTCCACCTTATTCAGCTCCCTGAGGTTTCTATGGAAACCGCAGCGCCTCTCTTTACTGTCCAGTATCACCGGCTGAAAGCAAAGTTTGGGGGCCATGTCAAAGGAATGGAGAGGAGGAGCAGTATTGGGAAGATTCTGAGCATGTTGGAGGTGGGGAGAGCATTTGGCAGAAGGACGCCATTCCCCCCCCCCCGCCCCGTACCTGCGCTAAGGTGTAGCCACACTGAATGTTCTGTGAGGTGCCAGCAGGAGGGCCTTGGCGTCCTAGAGAAATTGAAGCTGACACAAAGCAGGCAGAGTTGATGTAGGCAGTCCACACACCACTTTCAAATAAATAACTGGAAAGCAATGGATTCACTGCTTCTCACCATGACGCTTCTTCTTATTAAATTCCATATAAAATCTAAACTCACCAAGGAAAATATGGCTGACTGCAGAAGGTCCAGGTACTCTAGCTCAAATCCTGATTTAAAAAAAAGATTTCTTGATATTTGGATGAGGAAGTCAAAAATAGACCCTAATCTTGCTGGGATGATGCTAGAAGGCAAGAATCAGGAAATGATTACAGTCAAGGAGACACTATCTCGGGAAAGAGGTGAAGAGTGGCAAGGTGGGGGAAACAAAGTCCAGAATGAACCAGTTCTCAGCTGCTGCTTTATGAATTTTCACTAGTATCCAAATCTCACACACACACACACACACACACACACACACACACACACACACACACACACAAACTTGCCCTCGCCTCCAGCCCCAATAGTTCATTATTCAATCTCTGTTTTCCTTTCTCCCACTTAAGGCAGTGGTGAGCCATATGATGAAATGTTTAGCCTTTGGACCCCAGACCACCTTTTTCCTCTTTCCCTTTCCTGCTCAAGTACTTTTCCCCCAAGGAAATAGTTTTCTTTTATCTTCAGATTCCCACTATCTAGTCAGATGTCTGGCGCATAAAAAATATTTTATAAATTATTGTTGTTTGATTGATCTGATAAATGAGTCACAAAGAACTAGTGAAAGTCCTTCCTCCCAACCACATCTGCTTTCTTAAAAGATAAAAGAAAGAATCTATACTTGGTGAATTATGAGAAACCTAGGAAGAAAAGATTTGGAGGAGAAAAAAAACCCTAAAAAATCTTAGCACTTAGGGGGTGCCCATTACAAAGACAGCTCTGCTCCTGTCATCTCTCAATTTACATTAAATAAATAAAACAGATGAGAGAAAAGAGACTGTTTCTCATTTTGCCACTAATTTAATCTGGAACAAGAATCTTTAATTTCCTCAAGTATAAAATAGAAAGAATCACCACTGTTCCATTTAAAGAATATATTTTAATATCAATATCTCTATTTTGTATGATTATTGTTATTGTTTAGTCATTTTTTAGTCATATCCAACTCTTTATGATCCCTTTTGAGTGTTTGGTTTTTGGGGGGGGTAGCAAAGATAGTAGAGTGATTTGCCATTTCCTTATCCAGATAATTTTACAGATAAGGAAATTGAGGCAAATAGGATTAAGTGATTTTACCCAGGGTCACATAGCTAGGAAGTATCTAAGTACAGAATTGAACTCAGGAAGATGTTTTCCTGATTCTAGCCCTAGTGCTTTATCCACTATGTCACCAAGCTGCCCATTTATATGCTTTATTATTATATAATATATTGTGATAGATATTGTATGTGATGATATATATATGTATGATATATAATATCTATCATGATAAATAATATATCACATATTCTCTTAGTAAAATAATGGCAATTCTTCTTATTTTGTAACTGAAGGAAATTAGTAGTACTTGTTCCAGATTAATTTAGTATATATTACATATGTGTGTTATGTATTTGTATATAATTTAATATATATCACAACTTTATATACATATGCATATATGGATATATGTACTATGGTTAGATCGATAGATCTCCCAAATTCAAAGGCAATTTTCTGAAGATCACATGTAGAATAAGAATCAGAACTATATCTCAGAGTTCCTAACTACAAGTCATGCTTTCCATAAGATTTTTCTGTTTTCTACATTCATTTCCAGTGCTTAACTCAATGTCAGGCATATAGTTTAATAAATGTTTATTAACTGACTTTTTTTTTCCTTTGGAGCTGAAGTAGAGAGAAGTGTTTCTCATGAATATGAATATATTACCACCATCACTGTTATAGTATTTTCATTATCCTCTGGGAAATAGCTTCTATTATTATCACTCAGGCTAGTCTGTAAATCCAGATTCCACTAAATAGCTGAGAAACCATATCCTTGAGTTATTAGGGTATCTTGAACAATCTTGATTCAATTTATCAGCCAACAAGCATTTATTAAGCACCTAGGTGTCAGGCACTGAGTCATAATTTGGGGGAAGAGAAGGGATATAAAGACAAAAAACAAAATTGCCTCAGCCCTCAAGGAGCTCATGTATTACTGGGAATAACATGTACATGAATGCGTATATATTTTTTAAAAATATGTATGATCAAGACAAGGTAATTTGGTAGAAACAGTTACTGAGTGGGGCTATCAATAAAGGGCTTATGTAGAAAGTAGTATCCAAGCTGAGCTTTGTAGGAAATTTCGAATTTAAAGAGGCAAAGGTGAGGAAGAAATGCATTATAACCAGTGCAAAGCAATGGAGATGAAAGATGAAATACCATGTGTGAAGAACAGCAAGTTTGACTGCATAGTAAAATACATGAATGGAATAGAGTATAAATTAGTCTGGAAAGGTAGGTGAGAACTTCATTGTTAAGGGCTTCAAATGCCAGATAGAGGAGTTTGAACTGACAGGAAATAGAGAAGCTCTAGAGAGAAATCACCCCTGCCTGTTCTCCACCCATCAGCATGATAGGTGCCAACATTTCCTGCTTATTGATGCTGATGTTACATAACTTAAAAATGTGATTTTGAAGAATATCTGCACCATAGCATAGTTCCTCTATAATCCATATGGATAAGGTAGAAATGTATAGGACACAGTTAGGTAGATTTGAACTGAGTTATTAATGAGTCATCAACTTTGAGAAAAAACTATGGTAATATTTCAAGGATTCATAATAATATTAAAATAACAATAGTAATAATGACTGACTTTATGTAGTTATTAATATATATATTACATTTATACATTGGAGATACCCACACTGTGAGGTAATTAATGTTGTTCTTATTTTATAAATGAGAAAACTGAGTTAAAGTTAAATAACTCTCTCAGACTCATATACCTAGTAAGTAGCTACCACAGGATTTGAATCATGTTGTTGGTCCCTGGTCCAGTGGTCTTTCCACTGGAACAAATTCACAGTTTTCATCATATTTTGTTAACTAATTGGATAAAATAAGGCAAAGAGTGCTATAGAAGTTATTGAAGAAATGTAGGATTGAAAAAAGGAGTAGGCAGATCATATAATGAATGTGAGACATAACAGATAATATTCTAAGTGATATGAGTACCCACAAAAAGTGATAAAAGATTTAGGATGAGACTACCAGACCAGGGGGTACATCCCCTTTGAAGATCTGTGTATAAAAATCATATGGAATAAGAAGGCATGGATAAGTTATATTACAGTCAGAATACACACATGGATGAGATTAAGGATCCACTAAAGAATCCATGTATTTGGGGGAAAGCATGATCAATAGTCAGTGGGCACTTATTAAGCACTTACTATGTATGTGGGAAGTACTGGGAATACAAATCCAAACAGTAAAAAAATTAAGTCCCTATCTTCAGGGAGTTTCCATTTTACTGGGAAAAGATAGCACATAAAAAGAATCTGAAGGGGCTGACTTTTGGTAGAGAAGTTCCCAAGCTGGCCTGGGAACTCTCTTCAGTGAGGTTTGGGGAGGAGCCATCCAGTAAGGGCTGCTGGAGTAATTGTTACTTCTAAGGTGTGCTTTGCAGCCTTGGGGCTAAACCAGGTTGAAGAGATGTTGGGTTTAGCCTTCAGCTGTTTAACATTTTTATTAACACTTTCCACATACCATATATGGCAAGCTCATCAAACCTGCAAATGACACAATCCTGGGAAGAATAACTAACATACTTGATTTAAATGTCAGGATCCAAGAAATCTTAATAGAACATGGGGTTTGATCAAATACGATGAAATTGGATGTACATAAATGTAAAGTCTTACATTTCAGTACAGAAAAAATCAACTTCAGAAATCCAAATAAGAAAGGCATGATTAGACAGTAATTTGTTTGAAAAATATCCAGGGGTTTTAGTGGAAGACAAATTCAATACACGTTAGCAGTATAATGTAGCACTTAAAAAAGCTAATGTGATAGTGGAGTTACATTGCTGATGTGAGTTAGTCATGTTGTTCAGTCTTATCTGACTTTTTGTGATCCCATCTAGGGTTTTCTTGGCAGTAATATTAGTGGTTTGCCATTTCCATGTCCAGCTCATTTTATACATGAGGAAATTGAGGCAAACAAGGTCTAGTGATGGGATCACATAAATAATAAGTGTCTGAAGCGAGGTTTGAATGCAGGAAGATGAGTCTTCCTGACTCTAACCCAGCTCCCTATCTACTTCACCACCTAGCCTCCATGAGCAAGTTATTATTTCCAAGAACAAGCAAGTCCCTTTAAATACTACAGCCTCATCCGAAATCATTTGGCATTCGGGTTTATTTCTGGTCACAACAGCTTAAGGATATTAAAGAGTACACAGGGCAGCTCAACCAGAATGATTAAAGGCCATGAGTTCATCTCATGAGAGGATATATTAAAGGAATTGGGCACTAGAGAACAAGAAATTTAGTGGTTTAAGGAAAAACTTCCTAATTATTAGAGCTGTCCAAAAGCAGAATGGACTTTGTGTAAGGTGGCTGTTCTCCTGCCCCTTTATAGATCTTTTAAGCAGCACCTGAATGGCCACTTCTCTGATACATTATAATGGGAATTCCTTTAAAGCTCAGCTTGGAACAAATAGCTATTTCAGCTCTCTAATTCCATGATTTTGTGCCATTGATATAGACTGGAGTAAAAAAAAAAAAAAACCTTCCTTATTTAGTGTAAAAGTAGAATAGGATTGTCACATTTGTAATAGTAGTAGTCATATCAATTAGCTGTTATTATTAAAAACTCACATGGATATTGTCCTTTTAGGCTTGCAAAGCATTATGTCTGTCCATTAGAATTCATTTGATATAGTAGTTCCCCCTAATGAGAAGGATGGATGGTAAAGGTTGGATCTCCACTTGTTAGCAAGATTGAAGAAGCAAGCTTTAGTCAAGTCTGGATTGCATTAGGGATTGTAGGATTTCATTATTCTATCCCTGCCATATTAGGTGCACTAGTACTTAGATGTAGGAGAAATCTAAAAAATCAGGTCACTAAAAACTGAGGTCATGATGTGGGCAGAAAATCAGAGCTATTAAATCCCTACCTTTCCAAAATGGATACTGAGTGTATTTTTTCAGCTCTCTTCTTTGGAGTAAATGGCTTTGTACCTAATGGAACTGACTCTTAAGCATGTGATGGTAACTGGTACATGGGTCAGGACTGATACTGAAAATACAGCCCTTAGTTTACTCAAACAACAGCCATATTTTACCACTCAAATGGAGAGAGCTTATTGAAGGAAGAAAACCTTTCAGACTTCAAAAACAGAAAATAAACTAGATGACACACTTGAATTTCATTTGCTGGTTATTGAAGAAAATTACTTCATATTTCTTATTAAGGTTGACTCGGTATACTTGCTTTTAAGTAAAACCAATTTCATTTTTGTTGAAGAGAAGAAAGCAAAAAGAAGCTTAAGATAATGGGTGTTCTCAGAGACTTTTAGAGGGAAAGGATGAGAAAAAGCAAAATAGAAATGAACATGAAGAAAATGGAAAGATTCAGACTTCAGAAAAATAATGATGAAAAAGAATTCATTCTCTTTGGATGACCCCTGCAGGTTCTTCACTGTTGCTTTCTTCCATTTCTAACTATTGTCCAAAATGTTCTTGCATTGTGTTTTGTCTTGCTCTTCCATATCCTCCTGAATGTTCTCTTATAATCTACTTGACTTATTTCTAGTATGTCTTGAGTGACATGGATCTAGATATCTTTTAGCCCCATCTTTTTGGAATCATTCTGCATGTCAGTTTCCATTCATTAAGAAGACGTGAAATGTAGCCATCTTTTGTCTACCAAATTTAGTTTATTAGAGAGAGTTGCTTTTAGAAAGCCACCAAATCTGTAAGAATAACAACTATATCTGCCTCCTCAGAAGGACAACTACATCATGGGATTTAGGGGAGTTGAGGAATTAAAGCAGAGTTTAGGGAATATATTGATGTGCTGTTGACAAGATGTTGTTAGAGTTGAGCTTCTCTTTTTTTTTTTTTTTTGAAAAGTTGGTCTTTAAAGTTTGAAAGGAAATCAAAACCTCAGATAAGTGAAACCAACATGTAACTTCCTCCAGTGAATTCATCTCCAAATGGAGATTAAGTACACATTTTTTCATTGGAAAAGCAAATAAAAGTTTTGGTTTTATTGAATATCCAAAGACAATGAAAAACATCATTTCATGGGATTCTTGATCACCTTGTTTTACAATGTTCATGAGTTTCTGCAAAAGGGCAACATGAAGATAATTGGAGCTGATGTGCCATCTTTGGCATTTGATACAGAAGTGAAGAATTTCTACGAAGTATTTGACAAGAGTCTTGAAATCCAATTAACATGAATTTTGCTACTCAGTGACTTCAATATAAAGAGGGCACAGAGGATGGTGAAAAGATATGTCTCAGGTTTGCCAGTCTGAAGAAACAAAAGTTTGGTAGTTTACTTAGGTGCTCTCAATATATGTAATATATTTATGTACATGTGTATATATTATATGTCTAGATATATGTATGACACATGTACATAAACATATGCTTATTACATAGAAATACACATCAGTCAAACAAAAAGCATTTATTAAACATTTACTATCTGCTGGGAACATAAAAAAAGAAACAAAACAGTACAGATAGTCCAACTACAAATTGAAAACAAAACAAAAGTTACAGCTCATTGAAGTAACTTTATTAGTTTTCTTTGAAGTATTAGATTTATCATATGAATCACTGAGAGCTCATAGAATTTAGAGCTAGAAGGAAGAATTTCTAATCCAACCCCATCATTTGTTAATGAAGAAACTGTGATGACTTGTACAAGGTCACACATGTTAAACATTTTGGAAGTCTTAAAGCATTTTGTAAATGCTAGCTGTTATTACTGTTCTGGCTCCATCTCTGTCATAGCATAGCCTGTGATTGCTTTGCACTTTCTGCAAAATGGGGGTAATATTATTCTCCCTATCCTAGCTCCATCTCACAGAAGCATTACTGAAGATTTTAAAAATACTCCTGAGGACTCATATCCCAGAACCCCGGTCAGGCACTGAACTTAAAACTCTTAAGGTGCATTCAGAGCATGAGCTCTCTCTCATACTCTCTAGCATGAGCGCACACATGCACACACACACACACACACAAAAGTCCATATTTATCCTCTCAAGAATAAAAATTCTTTGACATACTCAGGCCACTGTCGGCCTAGTCAAGCTGAGCTTTGTATGAGTGCATGGAATAATTATTTTTAAAAATGTCCTTGGATTCCAGAGTTTCTTTGCCATCCGTCTTTCTCGGTATCTTATTTATAGTTATGTTTTGAGCCTTCTGTCATGTTTATGGGATTCAGTGGCTATCTCCTGTGGAGGGAATAGCTGAAGCTTGGGGCATTCATTTATTATTCTCAATAAAGTTTAGGAGAATTGTAGGCTTTCATAGGCTATGCCCTGTTGGGAATAACAGAATATAATGATGGAAACTGTGATTAGCTAGGGTTTGAGACAATACAGGGAGAAACATCAAATTCATTTCTTCCCTTCTCTACCAAAGTGAAATATAAAGCGCTGCAAAGACTGCCTCCCCTTAGCTCGGTAAAGACATATGCTTGACTATTCCTTGTGGCAACAAAAGCCTTCAGCAAAGAAAAAGATCTTTTATGATCCTCACTTGATTTTGAAAAATTGTCTTAAGAAAGCCACAAACTTTGTAAATATAATACCCCATGTTTAAAGTAAGTGAGGCATTTTTTAAAAGTCCTGACTCCTCTACTTCATAGTTTCGTTGAGACTGAAGGAACCAACTTGGAGACCAAATGGTGATTAAAAATGCTTTCCTTTCTGATTTCTATGAAGAAAAAATGACTGCTTTTGAGTGGCTTTATTTCCATTGCCCTTTGCTTTGAATTTCAAACATCATTGTTCTTATAAAATATATATAACTTATTTTAACTAAAGACCCAGCATGATACACATTGGTGAGTCATGTGAGTACTCTATCAGCTGCTGTTTCTAGATTGTAAGATAATTTAGAGTTGGGCTAGGAGTAGGAATTGAAGTTATATTTTCTATCTATCATCTCCATACCTATGAACAGATTATCCTTCATGTCAGGAATATACTTTCTTTTTACCTCACCTCTTATAATCCATAGTTTCCATAAAGATTCAGTTCATACACTACCAAATAAGGCATTTCCTGATGCTTTCAGATGTTAAGACTTTCTTTTCAGATTTACCTTGGATATATTTGGTGTATATTTTGTATATATTTATATATACATGTATCTATCTTCCCTTAGATGGATTGTAAGGTCCTTAAAGTTAGAGATTCTTTTCTCTTTTGTCTGTGTCCTCAGTATCCAATACCAGGCATATAATAGACACAACTGATTGTTGATTGACGGATCTAGTCCATTTTTCTCATTTTACAAATTCACAAAAGGTCAAAAAGGGAAAGTTGATTTGTCCCAGAGTCATATGGGAAATAAATAACAGAGCTAGACATCATACTAAATGCTGGGACTAAAAAGAAGCTAAAATAGTACCTGGAGACCAGCTACCTATGAAAAAAATATATATTAATCATACAGTGTGGTTATTAATATTCTTTGAAGTTTCGTATCCATTTTAGGACTCAATGAGAGAACATAGGATTTAGAGTTGGAATATCTGAGGATTTAAACCCAGGTCATCTGTTTTCAAAGCCTGACTCTCCTACATTGCACTGCACTGCTCATGTTTCTTACATCTGAATTTAAAGATTTATTCATTACATAAGGCCATCTTTGAACTTGTACTGTTTGCATAGCACAGTAAAAAAAAAATACTTGGTGAATATTAAGAAATAGAAATATCTGACCCTGCTTCTTCTCTTAACATGTTCCCATTGTTTATTGGCAGAGGCAAAACAGATCCATTCAGAATGTCTAAAATATCCACACCAAACACATCAATTATAGATATAAGCTAGTAAACATTTAGCAACCAGATCTCCAAGGAACATTTTTGTGCCCACCTATATATTTAACAACTGGATTTCAGGAGGGTGATCCTGAAACTTTTAAGTTCAATCTACTTTATTAATTATATGTATATATGCAAGTTTGTATATGTGTGTATATATCTCTACACTTAATTGTAGCCTGGAAGGATTGGGGGGGGGGGAGTAAAAAGTGCACAGCAGAAAACAAAAGAAAATCTAATACGAAGCAAAGAAAAAATGGAAAACTCTAAATGAAATGTGTAGCATTTATAATATAGAATTTCTTGAAATGGAAATTTAATGTTTTATATTTTCAATCCTTTCTTATGTTCTGCTGTGCACATGACAATATTTTTCCTTCTTTTTCCTTTTTTTATTTGTATTTAAAATAATTTTTAAAAAGATAAAAAAGTTGTTCTCCATTATTTTCTTAAGTCTACATTAGTGGTATCAAACTCAAATAGAAAAAGGGGCTACCACTAAATTATAGGTAGAGATGATGACTGTCTGCTTATTGACTTAGAAAAACACATTATCGTATGTTATATTTTATTTTTATTTATTTTGTTGACTAGTTTAAGTGCTATGGGCCACATACCACTTGGGTAGCATGTTTGATACCTTTGGTCTAAGCCAATTAAAAAAAAATCAATAAATTAAGCACTGATTCATAGCATTGTCTGATTTCTGAGGTATAAATAGACTGAAAATTTAACAATTTGTTCTTAAAAGCCAGCATGATCTGGCTCCAACACACAACTGATTATACTTTATCATTTTGTATTCAGCATAAGCCAAATTCACAGGTGCTGCAAGATGAGGACAGGGAATTATTAGAGTAGAGTGGGTTAAATCAGCAAAACCTTCCTCGAGGAAACCAATGGTAAACAAAATAGTCTTTACCACTTCATTAATGTCAACTAAATACAATTTTTTTTTCTTTTATCTCAGAGCAAACTGATTTCGAGGTTTTTGCTTCCTTCTTCATCTGAGTTTTTTATTGCGGTGTTCAATTAAAAATGTAAATTTAATATTGCTAATTGAGGCTAAGATACTCTGGGCCAAGTTGGTTGGCATAATGGACAAGAAGAGTCATGTTCACATTCCACAAGCTGGAGTGGTGCTGAGCTTGTAGGCAAAACTCTAAGAATCTAAGTAACTGGTTATTGCTCTCTCCTAAAATACGCCTTAAGTCGCCCATGCTTTTGGAGTCCAGACTACACCTGCTTGCCTTTAAGTATGCAGAATAAACTTGGAAATTTGATAAAGAAACAATGCCAAAAATTCTTTTTTATTCACAATCTCTAGTTAGGAAAAAAATAAGTATTTGAAAGTATCTAAGTACTTTGGAAGTTGGAATACTCTGTACCCATTCAAAGTACAAGTCAAAGAAGATTCTAACCTTGTTTCATCCAAGGGAGCAATGAATTCAAATATGAATTCCATCTAGTTACTGAGTGTATGATGCTCCCTACTGAAGCAGAAGCATGGACTTCTTTTGTTCTCCCATCAGAATAACACGTTTATTGGTGAATTAAACCTGTGACTACACAAGAGACCTCATGACTCATCTACTAGAATCCTTTCTTTTTTCTTGTCCATATCTTTTCTCATTTCCATTTCCATTCCAATTCTCCAGGCCGTTTGGCATAAAATAAAGGGCATGGGATTTGAAGCAAGAGAACCTGGATTATGCTCTCATTACCTGAGTGGTAGTGACATACACAGGATGGATTATTTACTTCCATAGTTTTCTCATTTGTAAAATAAAGGAATGAGACAAGATGATCTTTAAAGTCTTTTTCGCTTTTTCCCTATAAATTTTTGCTGTTATTACATGATCCTTTTCTTATTTTGTTCCTCCCCCCAAGTCAGTCTTAATTTTGATTTTATGCTTTGGAAATTTTTGTTTTCTTTATGGTTTGCATTTATTTAGAGAAGAGGCACTATAACTCGTGATATTTCAAGACTTTTTCTTTCTCTTTATTCCTTTCTTCCTTTATTCCTCTATCTTTTCTTCTCTCCTTCTTTTCCTTTCTCCTTTCCTTCATTCCTTTTACTCTCTCCTTCTTTATCTCCCTCCCTCCTTATCTTCTTTCCTTTCTTCCTTCCTCCCTCCCTTTGGAAATTTTCATTTTCTTTATGGTTTGAATTTATTCAGAGAAGAGGCACTATAACTCTTGATATTTCAAGACTTTTTCTTTCTCTTTATTCCTTTCTTCCTCTATCTTTTCTTCTCTCCTTCTTTTCCTTTCTCCTTTCCTTCATTCCTTTCACTCTCTCCTTCTTTATCTCCCTCCCCCCTTACCTTCCTTCCTTTCTTCCTTCCTTCCTCCCTTTAGAAATTTTCATTTTCTTTATGGTTTGAATTTATTCAGAGAAGAGGCACTATAACTCTTGATGTTTCAAAGCTTTTTCTTTCTCTTTATTCCTTTCTTTCTTTTTTCTCTATCTTTGCTTCTCTCCTTTTCTTCTCTTCTTTCCTCCCTCCCTCTATACCTCCTTTTCTGCTCCTTCCCTCTCTCTTTCTCCTTCTCTCCCTCCCTTCATTCTTTCCCTTTTTCCTACACAGCTCAGAGGACAGATAAATAGCACATATAGAGTGTCAAACATGGATACATCTTCCTGAGTTCAAATCCTGCCTCAGATATTAGCTGTGTGACTCGGGAGAGTAGCTTAATTTTGTCTTACTTTCCTCATCTACAAAATGAACTGGAGAAGAAAATGGCAAAGTACTCCAATACTTTTGCCAAGAAAATCCTAAATGGGATCATGAAGAATCAAACATGACTCAAAAAGAACTGAACAACACAGCATAGAAAGAAGGGAGATCACAAGCTTAACTTATTGATCGTAAGAATTTTGAGCTAGGAGATTAGAAATTGTCTTGTCCAACCTCTTATTTTATAGATGAGGAAACTAAGATCAATAAACCTATAGGAAAATCATCATCATCACCATAGATAGCATTTGTGTAGCTTTAAGGTTTGCAAAGCACTTTATAAATGTCCCATTTAATCTCATTTCATCCTCACAATAACTCTGGAGTGATACGCCATTATTATCTTTATTTTACAGATGAGGAAACCAAGGCAGGTAATGGTTAAGTGATTTATCCAATATCACAAATAGTGTCTGGGATGGGATTTGAACTTGACTTTTCTTGACTTGAGGCCCAGGGGTCTAGTTATCACTCTATCTAGCTATTCTTTCAACAATAGGAATACAGAATCTGCCACCTATGACCTATGGGGAGAAATCCAGAGTTCATTTTCCTTAGCATACTTCTTTTGTACTACTTCTATTGCTGTTAAGTGATATTATCAGTCATTGTGCAAAGCCTCTTTTGACAGAAAGATAAAGAATAAACTGGCTTCCAAATGCTTGCAACAAAATATACTCTAACACACACCTTTACAGTATGACAATAGGGAGCCTTGAGTGAATCACGTTGATATGTGATCCTTTGGTCATAGTTAGCTGCAGAGGAGGCAAATAGCTTTGTCTTTCCTTAGATGATGGTCTTTTATTATTCATGTGACTGCTTGTATTTATTCACCCAAGTTCTCCAAATGTAGCTCTCTCTGGGGTGCGACTCGGCACAGTCATGTTATGTCTCTAAATGGCAAAGAGGGGGAGGAGGAGGAAGTAATTACATTTAAACTCTGGGGCTAACAAGTGCTGAAATGCTTCTGGTGAGGATGTAATGGGCCTTTTGCCATCTGTGCTCTCAGGTGATTAGGAAGCTGTGTGGAAAAAATGAAGAAGTTCAATCCCATCTAATTTCTCCTCACCTATAGTTGGCAGCAGAATTAAAATTCTGTGTGGGAGTCTTTGGCATTATTCCTTCTTGGGAAGACAATGTAAAAGCACTGGCAGTCCCCTTCATTGGACCAAGAATGTGGGTAAGGACAGGCCTAGAAAAAAATTATAATTTCTATTTAGCAACTACCTATCTTCTCTTTCAATTCTCTTATTCCCCCCATTTCAGTACCCTGTTATGTGGGTAAAGAGCCAGGAAGACAAGGATTTAATACCTGTCTTTATTACATACTGGTTATATGACCCAAAAAAACAAAAAAGGTCATTCGCATAGCTAGGTAATACAGTGAATGGAGTGCAGGGCCTCGGAGTCAGGAAAACTTATTTCCTGAGTTCAAATCCAGTCTTAGACATTTACTAGCTTTGTGACCCTGAGTAAATCACTTAACTCTGTTTGCCTCAGTTTCCTCACCTGCAAAAGATCTGGAAAACAAAATGGCAAACCATCTCAGTATCTGCCAAGAAAATCCCAAATGGTATCATAAAGAGTTAGACATGATTGAGAAGACTGAATAACAACAAATTTTTATTATTATTACCATTGTTATTATTTAACAAACCCATTCACACTTAGATGGTAATTTGGGGGAAAATTTTGTTTGGGGTGATTTATTTCACTAGGAAACATGGGGGGAGGGGAGGGAAGGAAATGCTTCCCTGCCAAATCAATCTAGTTTGCCCATCAACAATACCTGTATGGAAAGTTATTCCTCTATGCAATAATCCTCATGGAATTTCTCTTCTTATCTCCTGCTATGCTCATCTATGAGTAAGTCACCTTGTGAAAAAAAAAAAAAAACAAAACAGGATTATGTATAGTTTTACAGAGCAAAGAGGAAAAGATAATCTCCTTTGGTTCTGATGAGGGTATACATACCAGAGCATGAGCCCTTGAGAGAAGCACATGTCCATCATGCTAAAATTCACTTTCTTTCTGTAGGTAAATTGCCCAAAACAGAAGAAACAGGACTTGGTGCCTGAAAACAGAGAAACATATACAGGGTCAGGAAGAAGAGGTGAGGGGGGAGAGAAGACATATAGAGAATGATGAAGGGAAAACCGAATTTGGACAATGGACTTCTTATAATGGAGACCTGAAACCCTTCTCTAAAGAGAGCTGGAATTAACTCTAGTTATATCTCTGTCCTGGTTCTAATCTGACTCTACCTATGGACTTATGATTCTGCACTGACTTCTTTGTACTTTGTATTAGCACATCAGAAGAAAAGAAATGGACAGACCTCTCATCAAAGTATTTAAAACTCTGCCAGGAGAAGGGATACTCAGCTGGCTTTGCTTTCAGAATAACATTGTCACCCAAAAGGCATTAAGCTTATTGAATAAACAAACTATAAATGCAAAAATCTAAATGAAATTGCTGAAATCAACATAAAAATGAGGGCTTAATCAATGCCAGTTCTGCTTTTTCCAGACCATAGTCTTGGTTCAAATTGATTTCTGTATTCTTATGCTTTCTGATTATAGGTTCATTCTGAGTTCTGAGGGGAAGTTCCCCAAGCTTTCTCTAATTTTCTTCTTTATTCACTGATCAGCAGAATCTGAGCCAACTTTTTTAGAATACACTCTTACTCAAGGGGGGGGGGAGGGGGATAACACTCAACAAACAAAAATGCTTATTTATTTGCCAGATACTGTAATAAGGATCAAGATACAAAGAAAGGCAAAATGGGTTCCTGTACTCACTAAATTCAATTCTTCAGGATAGGGTACAGAAAAAAGTGCCAAAATTTTGTTTAAAATCTATTTACAAACTACATTGTTGTTCATATTTCGTGGGTGACCTTAACTTGAGCATAAATTAGATTTAAGTGAGGTATCATTGCACAAAGTTATCAGCTTCATTTCTCTTCCAGAATCATCAAAAGTTGAGTGATTGGACAAAAGTCAAGGTGACTGATGATGGCTTGGGATACAGTAGATGACCACAACCTCTTCAATGTCTGACCAAGCTCTACATGCTTCAGAGCATCTACTTCATGACCTTAGAGCAAATTGTGCTCATCCAGCCATTCCATCTGAAAAGTCTTTACATACTTGGGATAGACATCTCCCTAACTCCAGTACAGGTCTGAGGCTTGTCAGTTATCTTCAACCTGCTTTAGCTCATCTACCAAGATGACTTAGTGGCCACATGTATTTAGAGACAAAGGTGAGAATTGGATGAATCAGGTAGACAGGTATTAGTCCTCTTTGAACACCCCTTAGTATACAGAGAAGAAGGAAGTAATCTCAGAAAGAAAACTTTAGAAGGGGAACAGGGAATAGAGAAGGGAGAAGAACCAAGAACAAGAACAGAAAGGCAATAAGAACATATTACTTTTTATTTTTCCTTATTCCTCCTCCATGCAGTCATCCATATTAGGAAGGATTTCCTGTGGTGCAGAAGTAAATATTTAAAAAAAACTATAAAAAGCTTGTGTGCTTTGATGGACAAATACATATTTACCTTGGTTTATTTATTAAATGTGTCTCTGAAAAGTTACATGTAAATTGAAACTCTGTAAATCAACTCACATTTGAAAATCTTGTTCTATTAAAAAGCAATCATTCCCTAATTGGTGGGTCTTGAATATTTTCATTTTAAGATTTCTTTAAAATTAAGTATAGGAGATGCACAAAGCCTACCTGCTAGGTGTTCTACTAAGATGGTTGTCTAAATTTCTGTTCTTCCATGCAAATATATCATGGCAGTCTGCATTTTCCTCATTTCTAAATATATCTTCTTCCTCTTGATTATGCCCTTCTTCAGAGATCATTTTTGACCTGAAAATCTGCATAGCTCCAACCTGCAACTTTCTGAGGAGCTTTAAGTAAACTCAGCTCTAAGAAGCAAAAGACATTTGTTTTGCTTGAGAAAAGCAGGGAGTGGCTTTGTGAGCATTTTAAACTTAATTCTTAGCTAATGGCCCTGAAAAGTGAATTATCTATTAAGAAAATACAGACAAAAGAGAACTCACTCAAAATCATTAACAAGACCTTAGGAAGAGGGGAGATGGGAAGGTGAAACAAAAGGTGTTTTTTTTTTTTAATTAAAAAAAAACTTTCTCTTGTCATTTTTTTCAAAATAAAATTTTATTGCCATCTTTTAGTTTTTCCATCACTAAAATTTCCTCTAGTATCTCTCTTCTTCTCTCCCCCGTTGCAGAGAATCATTCCAAATAAGAAATTAGATAGAGAGATAGAGATAGATAGATGATAGATATATGAAATAATATTTTTAAAGAAAAAAGGCATTGGCACAGCAAAACTGATCAGTATGTTTAAAAAGTCTAGAAATGTGTACAACATACTATGTCTTTGGACCTCCCACCTCTGCAAAGGGGTAAAAGTGACTTTTCATGTATCCTCTCTGGAGCCATGCTTGCTTTTTATAATTTTGCAAGCTTTACTTTTGATTATTTTGTGGTTGTTCTTTTTGCTTACTTTGCTGTAGTCATTGTGTATATTATTTTCTTGGCAGTGCTTACATTATTCTCCATTATTTCATGTGAATCTTTCCATGCTTTCCATGTTGTATCAACATATTCATCATTTTTTAAAACACAGTATTACTCCAGTATATTTATGTGCTACAATTTACTTAATCACTCCCAAATCAATAGACATTTACTTTCTTTCCAATTCTTTATCTTCACACACACAAAAAAAAGTAGTGCTATAAATATTGTGGAGTATATAAGGACTTTCTTCATATCAGTGGCTCTCTTATAATGTAAACCTAGTAATGTAACCTCGGGGTCAAATGGCATGACCTTTTAGTCATTTTATTTGCCTAATTCCAAATTGATTTCCAAGATACTTATATTAAGTCCCAGCTCTACCAATGTTGTATTAGTGGGCTTATCTCTTTCCAACTTTTCTAACACTGACTATTCCCTTTTTTGTCATCTTTGCCAAGTTGTAGGATATGAAGTAAAATCAGGCCTTTTATTTGCATTTTTCTTATTATTGGAGATTTGGAATGTTTTTATATGATTGTTAATAGAGAATTGTTTGTTCATATTCTTTGACCACTTATCAATTGAATCATACACTAATATCAAAAATTGGAGAGAGGTCTGTTTGGGGAGCATCTGGGAGGTGCAGTGGCCTAGAGTTATGGATCTAGAGTCAGGAAATTCAAATTTGATCTCAGATACTTACTAACTGTGTGATCCTGTACAAGTCACTTAACCCTGTTTCAGTTTTCTTATCTATAAAATGGGAATGGAGAAGGAAAGGCAAACTACTCCAATATCATGGCCAAGAAAATCCCAAATGGGATCACGAAGAGTTGAACACAGCTAAAATGACTGAACAATAACAACAATAACTATTGTAGAGAAGTAGAACAGTAGACTGTTCATGGTCCTCCCTCACAGACCCAGCTGGTGGTAGAGTCTTATCCCTGGATGGGATCAATCAGTCAATAGACATTTTTTTTATTTATGTACCAGGCACTGTGCTAAGTACTAGGGATACAAAGGGATGCAAAAACCAGTATTCACAGTTTAATGGTCCAGCATTTAGACAACTACATTCCAACAAGATATATGCAGAAAATGTTGAAATAATCAACAGAGGGAAGTCATTCTTCTGTTCATTTAGTATCTTTGAAACATTCCATTTAGACGTCAGGCTAAGCTAGACAGCCTCTGAGGTCCCTCCAGTTCCAGCTCTCTGAGCCTATGTTCTATTCTCTGGAAGGATCACAGATACTAGAAACATGAGGCTACATATTTATATGTCAGTGCCAGTACTTGGCTATAGTGATAATCTGGAAGTTTCTTCTTTATAACAGGAGCCTAAAGAAGCAAAAGATTTTAAGACAATTACATTTCTATTAAATTAATATTGCATTTTAATATTTATAATTCTGTTCCTTCTTGGGACTTTGTGTGTATGTGTGTGTGTGTTTTTATCATCTCTACACAGTATTTCATCTTAAGATTGGATGGAGCTATGGACCTGTGAAATGAGTTTTCTTTCTCTTCTACCATTATATGAAAAAAAATTTAACTTCCTTTATGAAATTTCCCTATGATTCATTCACTTCAACCACCAGATGCTTGCTCCTGAGCTAATTAGACTAAAGGGCTTGCCAAAACCCTATAGTGTTACTATAGAGTAAACAGGTTTTTTTCCTTCATGCAAAGAAATGGCAATTTTTGCCTTTTAGTTTCCTGTATGAAGATCTATTATTTGGTATTTCAGACTAAATCTTACAGTAATGGGGAACAAAATAAGAAAATCAAGTTAGGAAAATAAATCATATTGCTTCAGAAAGATGAAAAGATGAGAGATTTGAAAGACCTGAACACTGCTTTCATTTTTTTAAAAAATCCACTCGTTTCATATACCTAATTCCTAATCTCTTCTTGTCCTTTAAGTCTCCCTGACTTGATGTTCTGATCAAAAAGACTTCTTATCAGTTGTGAACTGATCTAACCATTCTGGAGAGCAATTTGGAACTATGCCCAAAGGTTATAAAACTGTGTATTCCCTTTGATCCATCAATGCCAGTACTAGGTTTATAATCCAAAGACATAAAAAAGGCAGGGAAAGAACCCATTTGTACAAAAATATTTATAGTATCTCTTTCTGGTGGTTAAGAATTGGACATCAAAGGGACTCCATCATTTGGGGAATGGCTAAACAAGCTATAGTATATGATTTGTAATGTAATATTATTGTGCTGTAAGCAATAATGAGCTAGCAGATTTTAGAAAAACCTGGAGAGACTTACTTGAACTGACGCATAGTGAAGTGAACAAAACTAAGAGAATGTTATTATATAGAGCAATAGCAACATTGTACTGTGAAGTGAACAAAACTAAGAGAATGTTATATACAGTTACAGTAACATTGTACAACTGTGATAGACTTAGCTCTCCTTAGCAACACAATTATCAAAGACAATTCAAAAAGACTCATGATGGAAAATGCTATCCACGTCTAGAGAAAAAACTATGCAGTCTGAATACAGATTGCTATTTTTAATTTTTTTCTTTCTCATGGTTTTCTCTTTTCTTCTGATTCTTCTTTCACAACATGAGTAATGTGAAAATATATTTAATATGATTGCAAATGTATAATGTATATCAGATTATTTGTCATCATGAGGAGGGGAGAGGAAAAGAAGAGGAGAAATATATTTTGGAACTCAAAAAAAAAGGCAAAAATAACCATTATTTAAGTGCTTCTTAAAAAAATTAACTTCAGCTTTGCAAAGTAAATATACAATAAAAATACAATTCATAAGAAAAATAAATGCTGAATATCAAAAGAGACTCTTTATCTTATATTACTAAAGACGTGATAGAATAGATCAGAGACAAAATTTGGTATCTGGTAGACTCGGGACAATTGGCTTCAGACAATTGATAAACATTGAACATAGGCAAGCTGCAACTTTTTAAAGAATCAGATTCCTTATACATAAAATGAAAGAGTTGAATTCAATGTTTGCTATGATCTTTTATAGCTCTAGAATCCATTATCATCTCCTCCTATTAAAATAATCATTTGTCCATCCATTAGAACATTTGGTCTCCAACTCCCAAAGAAGATTTTAGGAATAATAAATTATCCATCCTAAGATACCTCTTAGGAACTAACCTTAGTTTCAGTTTTAGCATATCACTATCTATTGGAACTTAGGAAATAATTCACCCCACTAGCCCAGGAGAATATTCAAATCTGGACCTAGAGAGTTATCCTTCATATGTGACTCATGGCAGGCACTGAGTTTCCTGGATGGGACCAGACTTCAAATTAGGGCATTGTACCAGAACAAGAGGCTTCAGGCCCTAGAGGGAGTAAAAATAAAAGGGCTTCCACCTCCTCACTGAAACAAAAGGGACTCCCTTGGCAGACATGCAGAATCCAGAAGATTTTACTGACCTTTCCAAAACTGCTTATGAATCCCAACTCATTTGGGACACAAAGAGATGGTATATTATGCAACTGAAAGCGGTATGCCAAGTTTTCCTCAGAGCTGCTATATTTTTTTTTAATTCTCATGCTCACTTCATTTTGAATTTTCCATTCTAAGATTAACCTTCAGTGAAATCACTTAAAGATAGATTAGAGTCTTATAGAGTCATGAAGGATGTATACTGTAGGCTCATCATAACCACCCCCAGATTCCATGAAATGGATTGGATCATAATGGATAGGAAACATGAATTCAAAAACCCATCTTCAGTCAATTCCTAGTTTTGGGACCCAGAGCAGGTAACTTATCAGTCTGTTTTTTCATCTGTAAATGGGAAGAATAGTAGTTCTTGCCTTATAGGATTAATGTGAGGATCAAACAAAATAAAGTGCAAAATGCTTTGCATGAAGAATTCTGAATAGAGTTCTCCAAAGGTAGAATGAGCTGTGCCAGGAGGTAGTGAATTACCCCTCAATGGAGTTCTTAAAGCAGTTACTGGACGACCACTTCTCAAGTAGAAGAGAGTTCTCTTTGGGGTAGAATTGCCCGTAGACAGTCACTGATGTCTCTTCCAACTCTGTGCTTTTGTGATTTCATGACTTTCATTCGAGTTGTATCTTGGCTACTTAGAAACTGCACCACTGTGGGATGTCACTTAACTTCTCAGAGAATCCCACCGTTAGAGAAGACCTGAGAGGTCAGTGGCTGAACTCAGACCTAAAAAGTCTTTCTACTATAATATCCCTGACAAGTGGTCATCCAGTCTTTGCTCTAAGGATTTCAGTGAGGGAATAACCCATCACTTGCCGAGCTAGCTTGTTCCTCATTCTTAGAAGTCTTTTTTCTTTTATAACAAACACAAATTTGCTTCTTTGCTACTTCCATCTACCAGTTACTCCTCGTTCTTCCCTCCAGAGTCAAGCAGAGAAGGACTAATTATTTTAAAATCTGACTTGTTCCTCATCCTCAGTTTGTTCACCTGTAATATGGGAGTAGTAGTACTGCCTGTCTCACTGCGTCATTGTTGCTTTATAAAGTCATTGTGAGAAACAAATAAAATGTTTTGTAAATCTTAAAGGTGTAAGTTTGCTTTTCTCATTATTGATTAAGTCCCCTTGGATGGAATACATGATAGACTCCATTTTATACCAAATTTTTCTGGTTAGATCTGTTCATAATTTGTAGGGGACTTCAGTGCATTTAAATTTAAGTATCTGGCTGTTGGCAATATAAAATCAAAGCAAGAAAAAGAAACAATAACATACATGTCCAAGGCTTATAGCTATCAGGGCATACTGAAAGAGAATTAAATAATGGTCCTAAAGGGGATTTTTTAATGTATCCAGCTTTCCTTCCTAGTCTTCCTTTTGGGGGCTTTTCTGGAATTTTGTGTTTCTGGCTACTGATAAACTGACAACTGATAAAAATACATTAGATCAATAAGAGGCTGAAATGAGTCAGTTTAAAATGGTTTTAAGTTTTTGTTTGCACTTATATCCACTTGAGTTAATGTCAATAAGTGAAAGAAAGCATTAGCAAATGTATTTTAATAGTGTTGTTGTGAATAAACTTTTTTAGGTTAAGTGACACAACAAACTGTCACTCAATGGAAATAGTGATGCTAAGCCCTTACTTGAAATGATTCTGCATTTCACACCTGCCTGATAAATTAAAGTATAATTTCTCTCACTTCATTGTACTCAAATGGAGGTGGGGAAGCAACAGTACAATTAAACAACAGAAATATAAATAATAGTGTAATTATTGAATTTGCTAATTTCAAATTTCGAGTTTTGGTATGGTCCTCAGTTTTCTGTTTATGTTTATTTATCTTAATAATATAAAATGTCTCTTGCTTTGCTATTCTTGACTACCTTAGTGCAAGAATTCCTGATCTCAAAATCAAAGAGTATCCATGTTACTTAGTTTGAGAACAAACTTGGGAAGTGAAATATTTAAATTCTTTGGTTGCTTATATATTGCCTCTTTTATCTAATGGAAATATTATTATTTTTGGCTCTCAGAGGCTCAAGGAATTAGGAATTGTTATAAAAGATTTTCAAAATAGGATTTTCTTGTTGACATAGTTATTAAGGAATTTCAGTCTCCTGTCATATAATTTTAGTGAAATTGACATACTAAGTATAAATTCAAAGGTTC
The DNA here is from genome assembly GCF_016432865.1 of Antechinus flavipes. Taxonomy (NCBI): domain Eukaryota; kingdom Metazoa; phylum Chordata; class Mammalia; order Dasyuromorphia; family Dasyuridae; genus Antechinus; species Antechinus flavipes. The sequence continues at coordinate 158,906,233 of NC_067399.1, read as the reverse complement.
AGAGAACATAAAAAGATATTGCAATAAACTAAATGTTACTAACAACATTAATTGATTCCCTGAAAATACCATTAATTGAAAGTATAAGAATAATAACATCTAGAACTTATATATCAATTTAAGGTTTGCAAAGAACTTTATTGGCATTATCTCATTTTATCTCCACAATAACCTTGGGAAGTAAATGTTCATTTTATTTTATATAAAGAAAATAAGATAGAGAAAGGTTAAGTTGCCTAGGATCATAGCAAAGCGAAATGTCTCAGGAGAATTAGTTCAATGAGAAGCTTTTCATAAAACGATATAAGTGATTGAACTTTGTGACTAGTTTTTGTTGTGTTGTATCATTGGATGTTAATAATAATTGCTATTCACATAGTTCTTTAAAGTTTGTTAAGCACCTTTAATACATAATCTCATATGAGAATTGCAATAACCCTGTGACATAAGTATTACAGTTATCATTACAGCTAATAGGTATTAGAGATAGCATTTGAAACCAAATCTTTTTTATGCTAAACCCAGCTTCTATGCTAGCACATGGGCAACTGGCCAGATGGTGCAGTAGAGAGATCCCTGAGTCTGGAGTTAGAAAAACTTGAGTTCAAATGTGACCTTAAATACTAGCTATGTGTGCAAATCATTTAACCTATCTGCCTCAGTTTTCTCAGCTATAAAATGGAGATAGTGATAGCACCTGCCTCTTAGGCTTGTTGTGAGAACAAATGAGATAAAATTTATAATTAGCATAGTGCTTGGGACATAGTAGGAACTTAACCAATTTTTATTCCCTTTCTTTCCCTCAGCTTCAAACTTGTGCTGGCTAAAACTGTAAATTATTGCAATCCTTTTCTGAAATCTCTTATAAGTTAGTTTCTCTTATTCACCTTTAAACCACGCATTGTAATTACGGTTATTTCAATATCCCGCGTGCTTTATACTAGACTATAAACTTCTAAAGAACAGAAACTTATTTCTCTTTGTATTCTTACTAACACAAGGTACATTTTTTGTTCAATTCAATTGATGAGCAGTGATTACCCATAAAATATAATTATCTTCCTTGGGAGACTTTTCTTACCAGCTTAGAAAGAGCAGGCAGGATGCTGAAGGAGCAAAGTGAGACTGTTAACTTCCCCGCAATAAGATAAGACAGAACTTAGTGGAGGCAGCCTATGTGCATAAACTTCCTAGTGGTGCTTTGCCTCCTCTCTCTTCCCCTGGCTTCCTCTAAATCCCTAATATGCCTCTGGTACTTTATAACATCCTCAAGAATCTTGTCTTCTAAGCACAGTTTATGAGAGTAGTTACCCAGAATTTTCCCAACATGAATAAGTCCAAAACCTAAAGCATTTTCACTTCTTATATTTAAGCCTAAGTCCAGAGTATATAACTTTAGTGAATTATTCTGCATTAATATATCAAAATGCTCTTAGGGAAGGCATATTTCCTATCCCCTAGGATTCTCCAATGGAGAGATCCATTGAGAGTAGAAATAATAGAAAGAAAAGAGGCAGAGATGGTTTGGCTTCTGATTAAAGACAAATAATTATTGGAATGAATAGAACCATGGATCTGGAGTTAGGAAGGAAGATCTAAATTCAAATTCTTCCTTAGATACTTACGAGGTGTATGATTCTAGGTAAGTCACAACCTTTTTTCAGTCTCCATTTCTTCATCTGTCAAAAGGAGACAATAACAGCCCTTACCATACAGAATTGTTATAAGGATCTAATAGCACAACACAAATAAAGTGCTTTGCAAACTTTAAAGTACTGTGTAAATGCTAACTATTATTATTATTTTTACTGTTTAGAGATGCAAGCTAGAGGCTGTGAATATAGGATCAAATTAGTGCCATGGAGTTAAAATGTCAGAACAAGTTTTCAATGGATGAGGAAGCTAAAACTTCCTAGCAGTTGGACAGACCATACTGATAATAGGCAATTTAGAAGTTATTATTCCTGCCATGAGGCAGCAGGGCATAGTGGAAAGAGAGCTTGTTTCAGAGAAATCGAATGTTGGGTTCAAATCTGACCTCTGGCACATATTGGATAGGCAACCCCAGGTAAGTAGCTCACCTTCTCAGTGTCACAGTCAGCTCATAAAGACTAAAAATTGCAGTGATGGGCATTGGTGGAGGTAATTTCTTCATCCAGGAGTTATACAGACAAATGTAATTATATGTCTCATTTCTATTGCTATTTCTAACATAGGAAGATATTGACAGAAAACTAAGATGGACAGGAGTCCTTTGCAAGGGGCTCTGATACTCATTTCCTCTCTTCTGGCTAATCTGGTTAGCCCCAAGCCTCTCTACCTCCATCATGATGCCCTGGGGAGGGATGAAATGGTTTGCCTTAACCACAAAGAATATTTTATATGCCCTATATCTAGAGGAGAATAACTATAGACAAAGAAGAGAAAAATCCCTAGTAGTTGTTTTTTCAAGTTGTTGGGGGTTTTCTCCCTCAATTTGGTCCAATTTTGATTCTTTAAGACATTATTTATTGAGAACTAGTGGTATCAATTCTCTGCCAAAAAACAAAAACAAAAATAAAAACAAAAACAAAAAACTCCAGAGGACTAAAATCTTTTCTTTTTCCTTAGCTGTTCATTTGATCTAGAAAAATCTAGACTGAAGTCTCTCTTGAATCTTTAGGCAAGGAACACCTGTTTGGACTTCCAGCAGACTTGAGGGAGAGCATAGGAAGAAGTTAATGGAAAAGGAAAAAGGAAACAAATAGAATGCAAAAGGAAAAGAAAGTAGCAGGGGGAAAGGAAGAGGTAGTAGGGAATAGTAGAGCATATTCAATTATCTTAAGACTACCAATGCTCTAGGCTTCTCAAAACTGGTATAGTTCACTCACTAAGGTCTTAATTTCCTGATAGGTTTCTTCTCCTCGTATGTAACCAGGATAGCAAATTACAGTGAACAACTGATAGAAATTTGTTTTTGTGCTAGCCATCCCTGATGATTTGGGACTTTCTGTATCTCTCATTCCTGTATCTTATACTACTATGCTTCAGACAAAGTAGTTCCAAATAATTGATCTTAGCCTTTCTCTGGGGCCTAGACATTCCAATTGGACTATAACAAGAATGAAACAAGAGACTTGGTCCAGTTGCTTTTTAAAATCTTCATTATCATTTGTATTTAAGAAAACTCTTGAAGAATTTGCTTATGACTTGTTAATTATTGAATATCTTAAAGTACAGATTCTCTTTTAGTTGAATTTAAGCTCCCTGGATGTAGAGACTTTCTCTTTGTAGTTGAGTTTTCTCTTTGTAACCCTATCACCTTGCACAGGGCCTACTACATAGGAAGAATTTAATAAATGCTTTTGAATTAAATTGCTCAACTACTTATTAGTAGTAATCGTACTATATAATGGTTAGCCTTGTAATCATGAAGAACAGAGTGAAAATCCTTGAGTATACATCATTTAACTTCTCAGAACCCCTAGGTAACTCTTTAACACTATAAATTGTAGATACATAGGTAGAGAGAGTTTGCACACTGGAAGTTTCCTGCAGTAATTATATCACATATCTAAAATTCTCTCTGAAAAGAAGGAAAGGAGAGAAGAAGGGAGGAGGAAGGAGAGAAAGAAGGAAGGAAAGAAAGAAAGAGGGAGATGGAAGGAAGGAGGGAGGAAGGAAGGAAAGAAGAAAGGAAAGAAGGAAAGAAGGAAGGAAGGAAGGAAGGAAGGAAGGAAGGAAGGAAGGAAGGAAGGAAGGAAGGAAGGATAAAATGAAGGAATGAAGGAAGGATAAAATGAAGGAATGAAGGAAGGATAAAATGAAGGAAGGAAGGAAGGAAGGAAGGAAAGAAGGGAGGGAGGGAGGGAAAGAATGAAGGAAAGCTAGGAAGAAAGGAATGAAGGAAACATACATTTATTAAATTTACTATGTGCCAGGAACTATGCTAAGCACATTGCAAATGTTATCTTTTTTGCTCTTCATAACAATCTTGGGAGAAAGGTACTGCTATTATCCTCATTTTACAGTTAAAAAAATTGAGGCTGACAGAAATTAAATTACTTGCCTGGGGTTACATAGCTTCTAAGTGTCTGAGACTGGATTTGAACTCAAGCTGAATTTGAACTTGGGTCTTCCCAACTCCTAGCTTGGTGCTGTGCCAATTAACTATTGCTAAAATAGTAAAAAGTTCACAGCTATTTTTACTATTTTCCCTTTATATTTAAAAATATAAAATTGTTAGTTCATTAAAAAAACATTGCTTCCATACCCTTATTTTCAAGAACTTCCAGTCTTTAAATCTTGTGTTTAGTACTGAAAATGTTTAAGTATTAGGGTTTAATATTTCTCTTTTTTCTCCTTATTCTCTAGCTCTCCATGAATTCCCTAGTGACATCTTCACAAATGAGGAACGACGACAAGGAGCTGTGGTCTTACATGTCCTCTGTGTAAGTGATTCCATTCTGCGTTCTTCTTTTTGGATTTGCATGAAATAATGAAATACTTTTAGAATGTGCTATTATACTCAAACAGATATTCTTATTTAACATACTTACCACAGCTCTGTGGGAGATACTATGAAATTAGTAGTATGCTTTATTAGATTTGTGGATTCCTTGAAACTGATAGATGATAGAAATAAAATCCTTAAAAATCCTGAGACTGAAACAATGAGTTAAATCTAAGATAAATTTAATAGGCAAATTTAAAAACTTTTATTTAGGCTCAAAAGCTCAATTACATGAATTTAAGATGAAGGAGATTATATGCGATACCTTTATCTCATATAAGGAATTTATTCTCCAATTAATAAGTGTACAACAAAAATGAACAGGCAGCTCTCAAAAGAGAAAATTCAAGTTATCTATAGCTACTTAGAAAAAAATGCTCTAAATCACTAATAACTAGAGAGGTAAAAATTAAAACATGTCTGAGGCTACATCTCATGTCCATCAATTTAACAAATCTCATGAAAAAATGGAAATGATGAAGGATAAATGATGAGGGGTAAAAGGTTTTGGAAAATTCGGATGAATTAGGAAATTGTGGATGGATTTGCAAATAATTGTAGTCATTCTGGTAGCACGTTGGAACTACTTCCTCAAAGCTACTAAATCATACATAGCCTTTGAACCAGAAAAACCATTACTAGGACAATGCCCCAAAGAAATAAAAAAAAAAAGAGAGAGAGAGAGAAAGGTCCTATATATACAAAAATAGTTATAGCTGCTTTTTTTTTGTAATGCACAAAAAATTGGAAACTCAATGGTTGCCTATCAGTTGGCAATAGCTATACAATTGTTAAGATATGAATGTCATGGAAGACTAATGTGTTGTAAGAAATTAACAAAGGAGTTTCAGAGAATTGAATTACTTGCATAAATCCAATTATCCTTGGTAAATATAAAATGAAGGGAACAGGATTAGAATAATTTATACTATATCAATATTGTAAAATATATATATATATATATATATATATATTTCTGAAAGACTTAAGAATTTTCACTAAAACAATGATCAACCATAATTCCAGAGGAGTGCTGAAAAAAAATGCTGCCTACCTGATGATCAACTATGATGCTGAATGAACACACTTTTTTTATATTAGAATTTGAATTTTAATAGTTTGTTCTTTTTTTTGAAATAGCTTTTTATTTTTTCAAACACATGCAAAGGTAGTTTTCAACATTCACCTTTGCAAAACCTTGTAGTTCCAAATTTTTCTTCTTCCCTTCTCCATCCCCTCCCATAGACAGCAAGTAATCCAACATAAATTAAACATGTGCAATTCTTCTAAACATATTTACATATTCATTGTGCTACACAACAAAAATCAAATCAAAAGGTGAAAGAAAAAAAAAAAAAAACAAGCTAACAAATAACAACCAAAAAAAGTGAAAATACTATGCTTTAATCCATACTCAGTTTCTAGGGTTCTCTTTCTGGATGCAGATAGCACTTGGACAATAAATAATGGACAATAAATCTATTGGAATTGCCTTGAATCACCTCATTGTTGAAAAGAGTCAAGTCCGTCATAGTTGACCATCACATAATCTTGTTGTTGTGTACAATGTTTTCTCAGATTTTACTCACTTTATTTAGCATCAGTTCACATAAATCTTTCCAGGCTTTTCTGAAATCAGCCTGCTCATCATTTCTTTTAGAACAATAACATTTCATTACATTCATATCTCATAACTTATTCAGCCATTCCCCAATGGAGGGGAACCTCCTCAATTTCCAGTTCCTTTCCACTGAAAAAAGGGCTGCTACAAACATTTTTGCAAATATGGATCTTTTTTTCTTTTTTATGATCTCTTTGGGATATAGACCCAGTAGAAACACTGCTGGATCAAAGGGTATATACATTTTAATAGCCCTTTGGGCATAATTCCAAATTGCTCTCTAGAATGATTGGACCAGTTCACAAGTCCACCAACAATAGATGAGTTGAACACACTCATAATAGACCCTTCATAGATATTTATTCATTTGACTTGCATACTGGTTCTTCAGGTTCTATCCTTGTGCTTTGTTGTTGTTCCCGGATGCTGGTAGTTATTGTTGCTTCTCTGTTTTTATTTGAAGGGAGGCAATTTTTTAGCTCCATAATTAGCCTGCCTCTCTCTGTTATTTTCCAACATTTTTTCTCATTCCTGTGGAGTTGGTCCTATCCTGGAGTCTACCTGACACCAAGGTGCTGAAGCCAGAGAGAAAGTGGAGATTCTCAGAACCAATGACACAATGGAAGGATAGAGAAAAGTGAAAGGGATCTTCTTCCAAATGAATAATTAGTTCAGTTCACCTCTCTATTCTTTTATTCCTTCTCTTCTTTCTCTTCCTTTATCTCTTCCCCTACATTTTGTATCTTATAGATTTAAGTCAAAGAGGAACCTCCAATAGAAAGGGGAAAAAGCTCTTTGTTAACACAGAGATAGTCTCTCAAAGGACAATGGACAGCCAAATTCTTCTCCATGTTTATATCTCCTCCCCATACTATTTTAACACCCAAAAGCCCAGCTGTACTCAAGTCCTTTCAGCACTTACTAAAAATACTGGTTGTCTCCTGGTGCAGGAAGATTTGGTTCAACCAAGGGAAGCTAGCAAGTGACAGCAGGAACTGTCTACACAACCATCAGGCAGGGAAGAGCAGGGAAAAGAATAAACGTTTATATAGCGCCTATTGTGGGCCAGGCACATAGACAGAGTCCTTAATAATGGACCATTGGCTGACTGTTGCCTGAGGAAAAGGGATTGCAAGATCATGGATTTTAATAAAAAGGATTTTAGAGCTTTTATTTGTTCAAACCCTTCGATTTACAGAATAGGAAAGTGAGGTTTAGAGAGATAAAGAGCCTCACCCAAGATCATGGAATTGTTAAGTCATATTTGATTGAAACATAGTGATAAGGCTGGGGTAGCAATTCCTAGTTCAAATAGAAGGTGCAAGGCACAAGGTACGTGTGAACAATTCACAATGGTGTTCTCTTTGCCACAATGTACCTTTATTTATGAGAAGAGGTAAAATAGACACTAGCAGTAGTAAATATGAAATAGATTTGAAACCAAAAAAATAGAATTGCTTATAGTTAGCAAGGAAAGGTTTTTTTTGTTGTTGTTGTTTTTAACAATTAATAGTGGAAAAGACACCAAGAGAAGCGGAATACTTCTTGAGGTAGAAATATGTCATTTGACTGGCAGGCCAAATTCATAGAGAAATTTAGCAGAGGAGTTAAGAAAAGGGATTATACCATTGATTGATGAGTTAACACTAAAAGAGTTAGCTTTAGTTAACTTTAACAAGGAGAAAGATCACAAGGCATGAGAGAGGACGTGAGAAGAAAGATGCTTGGCAGACTAAACCCAAAAAGATTTCAGCAAAGGTGATATAGGTCATGGACAGATTTATAAAGAAAATTTAACCCTCGAAGTTTGACATCATTACTTGGTTTTCTGATTGAATACAATAAGATGAGGTTTCCCAGGACCTCCACAGGGATGGTACTGTAAGGCTGAACTGATTCCCATTAGTGCCCTTCCCCCATTGTCTCAGAGAGTATTATAACCTTATCAGGCTTTCTTTGTCAACTCCACCTACTTATCCAGGACCTCATCAATAAGGTTTGATGGATTAGGGTATAAAACTGTCTGAGACCAGACTCTGAAAGTTCAGATGCCAGGATATGACATTTGGACTTGATTCTTTAGGCAATGAGGATCTAGAAGGGACCTGAGAGGTCATTGAGCTGATCTCCCAATACTCTTAATTCACAAATTTGAAAATGGAGGCAAAGTGGTGTGGTAAGAGAAGGCATTCCTTCCAAGTTCACACAGGTGATAAGTGGTAGATTTAAGATTTGAACCCACATCCTCTAATTCTTTTAATTAGAGGCAGTTAGATGATTCAATGGATAGAGCATTGGACCTGGAATCAGGAAGACCTGAGTTCAAATATAACCTTAGGCACTTATTAGAAGTGTGACTCTGGGCAAGGAAATGCAAATTACTGCAGTATCTTTTGCTAAGAAAACTCCATATTGACAGAAGAATTGGCTAGGACAGAAAAGACTGAATAACAACAATCACTTTCAAATCCAAGTGTTTTTATACTTTACTACATTGTTTCACACAGCACCAGAAATATTTTTTTTCAAAGTTACAGATAGTAAATGAAAAAAACAGGATTTAAACTTAGATCCTCTGCCTTTAAATATAACACATCTTACTATACCATAATAGACCCTTGTCTATCCAGTAGAGTTGATTAAACTGGAGGGGAGAGATGACAGGGTCAAACTTGTTCTTTAGAAAGATTAATTTGACAGCCAACTGGAGGATGAACTTTAATGGGAAGAGATTTGAGGCATATTCCAACCAGCAAGGCTTTGAAGTAGTTTAGGCAATGGACATGAATGTCAAAGGAAAGGAGTCATTTGCATTAAAGGTGCTACAGAGGTAAAAATCAACAGGACTTGGCAACTAATTAGATATGGAGAAAAAGAAAGAATAAGGATTTGAGGAAGATTTCTACTTTGTGAGCCTGAATGATTGGGAGAATGTTGGTACCCTGGATAGTAATAGAAAAGTTAGGCAAAGGGGATGGTAAGGCAAGGAGGTGGAGATAGAGGGCAAAATAATGAGTTTAATATTGTTGAGTTTAATTTATTTCTAAGTTATAGTTATTTATATTTATTTATAAGTTAAGATATTTATTTATAAGTTAAGCATCTTTCTATCAATATATTCTCTGCTTCTGTGCCTTTATTCTCAATTTCTTTCTCTTCCAGCAATAATCTTCTCTATCTCTTCCTTTATCAATCTCAGCTTACTGGATTCTTCCATGATATCTTCCTGATCCTTTCCCCCATACATAGAAGTGATTTCCCCTTTGTCACTCCTATAGAACTACTCCTGTAAAACTTCATTTCTACCTCTTTTACAATCTTGTCCTATTGATATACTGCAACATATTTAACATATATAGGACTGCTTGCCATCTAGGGGAAGGGGAGGAGGGAAGGAGGGAAAAATCGGAACAAAAGTGAGTGCAAAAGATAATGTTGTAAAAAATTAACCTGGCATGGGTTCTGTCAATATAAAGTTATTATAAAAATTTTTTTAAAATCTTGTCCTATAGTAATTTGTGCATGTCTTTATCTTCTTCACTAAACTCTATGTTTGTTGAGGGCAGAACTCTATTCACATTTGTATTTTACATTTCCTGTAATGCCTTACATATACACAGCAGATGTTCCACAAATATTGCCTTACTGGATTTGAAATAACTTTTATGTGTTCCTTTTCAACTCCATTCTATTTCTATAGGAAGGCTGACTATGAAGTCAGTCTGATAGTGATTTGAAGGGGGCATGATTCTCTCACCATGGATTTTGTCACTGTTTGGGGCATTATATTGGGGGAAAGAGGTGTTGGAAATTATAACATAGGAGTAAGAAGGGATAGAAAAAAGAAAGCAGATCATAGGAGGAGGTGGGAATTATCTGACTTTCCCTGCCATAGGGATGGACATGTAACTATGTAACATGCTATGTAACTGATCTAGACCTGCTCATCATGGAGAGCAAGCACATCAAGGTGTAGTAATGGTAATTCTGGGATCTGAGGAGTCCTCCTTTAAATGTTCTCTACTGCTACTCAGGTACCACTGTAAGCATCAAGTTCACTTATAAGCACCATATTTTAGGAAGGGCATAAATAGAATGGAGACCATTCAGAACAGGGCATCTAGGATGATGAAAGGTCCTAAGATCATACCATATGAAAATAGGATGAAGGAACTAAGGGAGTTTAAAGTGGAAAGGAAAAGACTCAAAAGTGGGTAACAGCCTTCAAGTTTTTGAAAGACTATTACAAGGAAGAGGAATTATACTTTTTTCCACTTGGCCCTAGAGAGCAGAACCAGGAACAAAGTTACCAAGCTATGAAGAGACAAATTTTCGTACAAGGTAAGGAAAAATCCTTATAAGGATTAGCACTATTTGAAGTTGAATAGGCCACCTTGGAATATAGTGGCTTCCCCATTGAGGTTGATCTTTTAGGCAAAGATTGAATGAGCATTTTGTCAGGCATGTTGCATTCTAGAGGGGATTCTTGTTCATTTGAGAGTTTGGCTAGATAGTCTTTTCCAAGTCTGGATTTCATGATTCTTTCCTTCTAAAGCCTACAGTCCTCTAATTTATAATAGCCTTATATATTAAGCTAGCTAACTAGTTTTAATTAAGTGTTTATTATGTGCTAGACACAGTTATAAGTATTGGAAATAAAAAATACAAAGAGAAAGGAAGATTGTGTGTGCTCTGAAATGGTTTGCATCTTAATAGAGGGGATAGGTTGGTGGTGCTGAAAAGTCATAAGAAAGCAGCTGAGGAAAGTTCATGGGATGAGTGAAAAAAAAATATCTGGCTGGGCCTAATCCTTAAAAATGGAGGTTCTGGAAGGAACCAGTCAATTAGAGGAAGAAATTGATGGAGTGGAGGATCCTTCCAATATGTGAGCTTTTCAATGTGAAGAAGTTCCCAGTGCATTGTGGAAAAAGTCCAGATGAGTCAGGAATGCATCCTGGAAAGGAATGAAAAATATTACCATTTTTCCAGCTATATATGAATTCCAAGATCAAGGTGTTTTACTTTTGTTGATTTGTGAAAGGCAATTGGAATTAAGTGATTTGCCCAGAGTCACTAGTAAGTGTCTGAAACTGTATTAAATGCAAGTCCTCCTGTTTCTAGAACTGGTGCATCACCTAGCTTCCCGCAACATGTTCTGCACTTTAGTCAGGTATAGACTAAAGAACACTGCAGGAGGCAGTAAATGTTTGATTTATAGCAAATTCACATACCTATATGCCTGGGGTCATGTAAACATTGTAAAAAAAAAAAAAGGAATCGCTAGTGGAAAAAGTATAAGAAGCCCTGCTCTATACCAATAAATCACAGGTTCAATCTCTATCCCTGTCTCAGCCCAATTCAGAGATCCTAAGCCCTTTCCCTTACACTGACAGATGAATAGGATTTAGAATTGGAAATGTAAATATCCTCACTCAACAAAAGAGAAAATAGAGACCAAAAGAAGTCCAAATTCACAAAGGAAGTAACAACAAAGCAAGAATGTAAATCCCAGACCAATCCAAACCCAGTATTGTTTCAACTAAATCATCTGCCTCTTTAATAACCTTCTAATACCCTCAAGAGTGAATGTTTTGCTTTAGAACTTACAAAACACTCTTCTCCTGAGAGCCTAGTAGGATACACAGTACAAGTAGTAATATTATCATACCCATTTGACAGATGGGAAAACCAATAGCCTAAAGAAGCTAAAAGATTTGCCACCAGTCATACATAGCTGGTAAAGGTGCCAAATCTTGAATTTTAGCTTAGGCCTTCTGATTACAACACCTTTGTTCTTTCCACTTCAGTATGGGAAAGGAGCCAACCACTGAACATCCTCAAATTTGAGATTCCATGTAATTCAACCCCAGCCCACCTCCAGTTTGGGGCCAGCCTGTTAAGATTTAGTTGAGTCTTTTCTGTTCCTATCTTTTGAGATAAATAAACATGCAATCCTTTGTTAGTTTGAAGAAAGCAAACAGGCATTTCTAATTTTATTGAACTTTTTAGAAGCTACAGCTTTAATTTGCACTATGATCTTTCTGTGTTTATTGATTAAAGCAACCAGAAACTATTAGATTGTTCCAGAAAAACAGTTTATACAACTGTGTAGTTTTTCTACATGCCTAGGTTATTCAGAATGAAGCCCTGTAGAATTAGGGAGATCTATAGTATTCATAATATTTTATCAAAGATGAATATTCCCAGGAAGCATACCTGTCACTGGAATTGCTTTATGTTGAATCTGTTTTAACAATGAGATGCTAAAAGCAATATTTTTCCATCTCCAAGGAATTTCTGCCTCGGAACAAATTTGTTGAACTCGCCTGCAGCAGAGATGGGAGTCTGAGAACCACTGTTGAATTTTGCTTTTAATGTATATTAATACATCCCCAAATTACATTAATTGCTTTGCATAGAGAGGTTTGCCAGAACTGAGAATGGCACATATTTTCTATTCCAGGAAAAGCAACATAAAAATCAATTGCTGAAAATTATTTTCCCAATCTGCAGTTAATAAGTCAAGAGAATGTCAGACCTGAGGAGAAAAAAAGCTAAGACCCTCTACAATGATTCTGTGCCTGAGCACTTTTCAAAATTATGCTTTTTAAGCCCTTTGTGTTTTAAAATGGAATTCTTCTCTCCTGATGGATGCTTGTTTATGCAGATTTGTATGTAACATAGGCTAGAAATAAGATGCATTTTAGCATGATTCTATGGTTCCTTATTTGGTGGTTTTTTAGTAGAAGTGTTGGTGAGCTGAGGACTACATGAATTCCTTAGTTAACTAGATTATTACCCTGGAAAGAAATAGAAAATGTCTCAATTCTCTCATTCGTATTTAGAATTATATTACCAATCTATTTTGTATTATAGTGAACTATGTACATGTCTTCTCATACATACACATATACTCTTTACCTAGCTTCTCTAAATGATGGATATTATTTTCTATAATAATAATAATAAATAATATTTCATAATAATAATTGGCACTTTTGTAGTTTTTTAAAGTTTACAAAATGCTTCATATACCACATGTGCTTCTATATTTTTCCTACTCTCTCATAGCACCTAACACAGTGACTTATAAATAGGAATTAGGAAAAAATTGAAACCAAAAAATCATTTTGTTTCAAGGACAGGGGTCCTCCCTAGAATGAAGTTTTAGTTTTAACTCAGGGAACCCCAATGTCTTTTCTGTCACCTTTGTTATGGGAATGTTTTTAAGATTTGGCAGTAGTCTACTGTTTTGAGAGTAAATATGGGATTGTAAGCTTGATGAGGGAAAGAATGGCATATTATTTAAAGCTTCCCCCAGTGCTTAACATAATAAGTGACAGATCTGTGAAATGAATGACCCATTTACCTAGATTCTGATGAAGATTAAAGCATGCAGTTGATTAATCAGGGATCTTGAAGGTCTTCACTAGGATGGATTAGAAAAATACTAGTTAGTTTCAAAAAGTGTCACAAAAAAAATCTTAATGGTACAACAATCATCAATACTGATCACAAATTCTTCATTTTGACCTTCCACAGTGAGTCAAAATGATCTCTGGGGTCCAAGTTCCTTTTGGTTTACACACCGGCTCCAATATATTGTTAACTTTTCAAGGTCATTGCCTATGGAATATCCTTCATGAGATTCTTTTTAGGAAGATCTTAGGAAAGATACATAAAAGGTACATTGGACTCTCCTGTAAACCCTAGGCTTTTCCTAGTGGTTTTTAATTTTTCCCACCACTATCCCTTCTGATTAGTATGTTTGTGAGAATATTCAGGGAGAATTAAAGCAATCAAGACTAATATATAATAATTCTCTCATGTTATTTAGTTTTAAACCTGTTAGCTTAATGAACAAATAAATGATCGATAAATGTTTAAGGCTTTGTCCTGACTTTCCAATAAATAGCAATGATATGCTTTTATAGATAAGTTAACTGGCCTAATAGAGTTGAGGGACTTGGGTGAAGATGGCATGGTTTTATTCCAACCCTTCAAATACTTGAAGATAACCATTATATCACATCTAAATCTTTGCTCCAGGTTAAATGTCACAAGTTCCTGATATCATGTATCATGCAGTATAGTCTCTGGTTTTCTTATGATCCTAGTTACCATCCTCCTCTGGATAATCTGCAGTTTGACAATATTCCTCTTAAAATGTAGTCCTCAGAATTGAACTACATATGTACCCTAAATCAGATAGAGTATCATCTGGGATTCTTACCTCTTAGATTCTGATAGTATTCCTTTTTTATTTAGCATAAGGATGCTAACAACTTTGATTTCTATTTATCTCTATCGATCAATATTAAATTTGCAATCTAGTAAAAACTCTTGCATCTTTTTCAGATTAGTTACTTACTTGTCCCATCTACTCTAACCTATACTTAGATCTCTCTAACTGAGGCCATGTTGTTATATTGGGGGAGAAGGAAAACAAAGTTATCTTTGGCTAAAATGAAGATGATGCTAGTAAATCAGTGAAAAGTATTGAAAAATTTTAATGGGAGCCATTTCTAATCCCATTCTTAGAAAAGTTATTCTAATCAAGGACACTTCCCAGTCTTGATTTCCTTTTGCTCTTAGAGCTTTTATCTACATATCCTGTAATAAAAGACTGAAATTGGAGATGTTATGGTTATATTTGTAACTTATATGGACATATTTCAGTAACTTTTAAACTAAATTCATACTACTTTTCAATTATCTTCCAAATACAATTCTAGGTACTGCATTCTTATAATGTAAAACTCAAGTTATCATTACTAGCAGGTACAAATACACAGTTAGTAGTATGCCTATTTTTCTGTACTTATACGTTTGCATGTGTGCTTATATGTGTGCACATTTGTTTTTTTGTGTGTTCTTGCATGCTATATTCTCCCCAAGGTTACTCCAAACAACATTGTTTCATAATTGTTTTGTAATAGCAGAACATAACTTAAAACAAAAAAGTACTGCTTTTGGAGTTATAGAACCTGTGTTCAGATCTAAAATTGACTATTTACTACCCATCTGATCTTAGGTAAAGGTCCTTCTGGGCCTATTTTTTCACCTTTAAAATGAAGAAATTGAACTTCAGGGGTCTAAGGCAACTTCATGTTGTAAAGTAAGACCTTATAATCTACAATATAATTCTACCACATTACTTTGCTTTCTGGAAATCACAAAGGTACCTTCCATGGTAAGCAATAGCAGGTGAGCCTTATGGATTCATATCCTGAGAATAGTTAACTTAGGAGCCCTAGATTCCTTGATATGTCAGAAATTGCATTTGAGCTCTCAATAGCAGGAATATTCAGGTAGCTAATTAATAAATTTTATTAAATACTTACTAAATGCTCAGAATTATGATATGTGCTGAGGATACAAAAAGGGGCAAAAGAAAATTCCTGACCTCAAAGAGCTCATAAACTAATGAGGATATTCACTCCTATCAGGTGTTAACGCATCGATGTCTGCCTGAACTATGTGACTCTTGTCCATGTACTCCCATAAATTCAACACAGAGGGATCTATCCAATGTGCTGGAGGTCTTTGTTTGTACCTTTGCCAACACTAAATGGGGTTGTTGAAGAATTTGACACAACTGAAATGGCTGAATTTTAATTACCCATGAATATATCTTAGTTATTTAATTTAAGTTAGTTACTTTAGAATTAAATGCCTTTTGTAATGATATTTCATCTAATATCATGATTTTGCTGAACCAATTAACTGCATTATTTAGAGAATGCTTAATAAGAGTTTATTGTTGTAAACATGTCTTAAAACAGAATTAGTAAAGCAATTATTTAATGTATATATTTAATCATTCCTGTGCTACAGAGTAATGAGGTATAAATAGTAAGCAGTTACATAAATGATTGTAATTAATATTACTTTACAGTGTTGGGCAAAATGTTGATTTTTCCTCTTCTTGTTATGTTGGTTATGCAATATGCATACTCATTATCACCATTGACAGTTTTCTATGATATCATGTACTATTTAATCATCAATATTATTGTCACATTTATAACACACATAATGAGCAGAAACCCTGGATCTTCTTTTCCAATAGCTCAGTTTTTCTTGTCTATAATCAAACTTTTAACTTTTCAGGATTGCACTTTCTTGTGGCTATCTCACCCCACCACTCAGTCCCACCCCTTGTACTCTATTTTCCAACCTCTACTAGGGATCCTGAGATAGAGCTTCCTAACCTATGTTCCCTCTGCCAAGTGGCCCAAGAGAGGAATCAGAAAGTCTCTTTCTTAAAGCTATGAAATATGGATCTTCACTGATATTATGTGTATTATAAGGGGGAGGATGGCCCCAAATCAGAAAGGATGACACTTGGAGAGGGGAGAAGGTATAATGAGTTTTCAAGCAAAAAAAAAAAAATGGGATGAGTTAAGGGAGAAAGGAAAAGAGGTGATCCAGGCATTTGAATATCTCTGATTATCCATAAACAATTAAAGTATGCTGACTTTTTGACCTAGGCTTAATTAGACACAGTATGGTTTTCAAAGTGTAAGACTTCCTATAATATTTAGCTAACTTTTGTATATGCCAATTATGTGCCAGTAGACACTGTGATAAGCATTTTACAAAACATCTTTTGATCCTCATAAGCCTGAAAAGTATGTGCTACTCTTAGGCCCATTTTACAGTTAGAAAATGTAAAGCAAACAGAGCTTAAGTCACTTGCCCGATGTCACACATTTATTGTCTGAGGCCAGAACTGAGCTCAGGTCTATCTGATTTCAGGCCCATTGCACCCTCTAGCTGCCCCAACTATATATGAGATCTCTTGACCTGATGGTTTAATATAAAACAAAATATTTCATTTCAAAATTAAAAATGAAAAACTTTAACAGTACAGGTACCTTTAAGAGTAAACTCTTTTTTTTTCTTTTCTGGAAATGCTTTAGTCAAAGTGAAAAAGAATGTTATTAGACTTTCCTGCTTTGGGAGCCTGAAATGGTCAAAGAGTATCTGGAAACCTCAAGACAAACAGTTTTGCTGACTTGCAGCTTCTTTATCTTTGTGTAAGGAGAAATAAAAATAGTATGAAATGGTTCTGATAGTTTTACCTGGCACAGAAATTCCTCATAATGCCTGTGGTCACAAAAGAGAAGTAAATCCATGGACACTAATAGCTTCCCCAAACTGATAGCAATTCAAGTGTCAAGTATTTTTCTTTTCATCTTTGTAACTAGTACAATATAAGTACTTAACACACAATTGTTCCAGTCTATTTTATCACAGTCCTTTTATTGGGTTCAGCAAGGTAGCCTATCACAGAAAATGCCTGTTTTGGAATCAGGAAAACTTTGATTTCTGAGTTCAAATGTGACCTCAGACATTTAAAATACTAGCTATGTGATCATGAGCCTCAGTTTATCATCTGTAAAATGAGCTCCAATATCTGGACCAAGATAATTCCCAATGAAGTCATGAAGAGTCAAACACAGCTAAAATGACTGAATGAAAATTCCAATCTTATCTCTTCCAGTGAATATTTTTGAGGACTTATTATGTCCTTGCTCAAGGACATAGTATTACGTCCTTATTGGTCCTTGCTTAAAGGGTATGATACAGAAACAAAACAGTCATATCTTCAGGCTGGAGGGTAGGTGGGTGGAGAAGTAATATAACATGTTGAATTGTGTTGAAGTGGCCCAGCACTGCCACTAGGGTTATATAACAATGTTTTTTCATGAAACTAGAAACACTCTTGAGCCTGGTATTCTGACTCAAATTATATGAAGCTTCTTGTAGGTGACTTCCAGAAATCTCTCAGCAGTTTGACAATATGCTTCCTCTTCCACCTTGAACTATATCTGTAAGTTTTCTGAAATGGTCATTTCCACTGAGAATAATTCCATCAGTATCCATCCAGGCTGAATTTCTTTGGCCCTATTCTAAAGCCCTCCTCACTCTAGAAGCCAGCTTCACCATTATGCTCCAGAAAGTCTTAGTCTGGATGTCTCATTCCTCCAACTTTGCAGTTTTTTCAAAATGGAAGATGCTTCTGTCCCTGGGGCTCCTTTGATTATTTCCATCTCCATTTTAAGGAAGGGCCCTAGACTAGCCATGTTTAGTCTTTCATTCTTCTCTGATACCCTTTCCCAACCTTCCAGGCTTCTATTTCTACCATCCTTCCTCCCTAATACCCTTTTCAGTTTCCTTTTAATGTGCTATGTTCCCCCATTAGAATGTAAGCTTCTCAAGGAGTGAGAATTGTCAGTCATTTTGTTTATATTTGTATCTCCAGTGATTAACTCTGTATTTGGCATTTAGTAAATGCATAAAAAATGCATGTTGACTTGTTGGTTTGATTTTAGAAATTGAAGAGGATGTACTTAGTAAGCAGAACCTACCAATAAGTCATTCCCTGGTTAGTGATATTTATTCTGTGAACTTGAACTCTGAAAGAAGAAACAAAAGAGAAATAAGAGTGGCTCATAGAATATGGTACTTAATTCCCACAAAAACATTGTAAATATAATTAATTTTAATGTATTAGCACATAACTTAGGAAGCATCCACAAGCTACATACAATGATATTTAGGTATGTAATTTCCAGTGGTTTTCAATAGCTCTCTGGAGACTTGAGCTACATAACCTTCAGCAAGTCAGTTCTAATCCACTTAAACAAGCATTTATTAAACATTGGTGCAAGGTACAGGTGATACAAAGGCAAAATAAGAAAGTGCCTGCCCTTAAATAGCATATACTATAACTGGAGGGCGGGGCATAATATTTTAAAAAGTATATTATACAGATGAATTTGTAAGGGACAGAAAACTAACAACTAGAATGATCAAGAAAGGTTTCCTTGAAGAAGAAGACTTTGAGCTAAGCCTAGAAATAAGCCAAGTTTTATACAAAGGTGGAGTTGAGGAGTAAGTACATGGAGCAATGTATGAATGAATGAGTGACCAAAGAAGCGCTTACTTTATTAAGCACTATTTATCCAGCACAGTGCTATCTTTTGTTAATACAAATAACACAAACAAAAAAATTTTTTTCTGTTCTTAAGAAGCTTAGATTTTAATTGAAAAGACATATACAGGAATGGTACCCAAGGGAGGAGATCTTCAGTCAGGGAAATCACAGGAAGGTGAGTAGTCACTGAAGTCACAAAGCAATTGATTTCACAGGGAATAGTTTGGAAATTGGTGGGAGGTAGTGGATGAAGTGGATTACAGAATGCCTAAAATCAGGGACAGCTGATAGATTAGTTGTTTGGGCAGTAGAGCAGAGACAGGAATAATAAGAAATAAAACTGGAAAAGTGAGGCTACAGCCAGATTGTGGAGAACTTGTTCACTTCTCTGAGCTTGTTTCATCAGTCATAAAATGCTGGGTCTTAGACTAGATGATCTCTAAAATCTGTAGTCCCAGTTCTAATTCTCTGTGAATCTATAAATTCAGATATACTCAGCCTCACAGCATTTTTATTTTTAAAAAGTGAACATGCCCTTGGCCATACCTTATTTGTCATCCTTTCTGTCCTTGTTCTGAACCTTGAATGGATTTCTGGAATATTTTATAAAACAGAAATTTTTCATTTGGCCTTCACCTTATTGGAAAGAGGTATTTTGTTTTATGATGAAGGGTGATATGATAACTCTGGTTTTTTTGTTTTTCTTTGAAGACATAAATCCTTTCACTTGATGGCAAGAGAATAAATTGGGGCAATAATAAAAATAATAACTGAAATTTACATATAATACAATTATAAAAGTGTTTTCCTTATTTTGTGAGTTACGGGTAATATATTTTATAATCTATATTTGACAGAAAAGGAATCTGAAATTAATCAGGGATTTACCCTGGAAAGGGGGGTATACTGATAAATGTTTAATAACTGTATCCCCCTCACCCACTCACCCCCCCAAAAAAAATTTACAATGTATAGTTCTAAATTCAATCTGCATTAGCAATACTTCCTTAAGTTTAGACAATCAATGAAATACTTAAGCCATGATCTCACAATGTTTTCTGATTTCTGGGACATAAATACATTAAAATTTTAACAATCATCTCTTATGAGACAGTTTGAGTTGGTTCTGCACATTTAATCAGTCAGTATGCATTTATTAAATATCTATTATGTGCCAGATATTTTGCTAAACATTTGGAATACAAAGAGACAAAAAAATTAGTCCCTGCCCTCAAAGAATTTGCAATCTAATGAGAAAGATAACATGCAAATAAATATGTACAAAACAAGATAGATAGATATATATACATATATATGTATATGTATATACATATATATATGATAAATAACAAATAATTAACAAAGGAAAGACACAAGAATTAAGAGACAGTGAGAAAAGCTTCCTAGAATAGATGAAATTTTAATTGGGACTTAAAAGGAGCTAAGAAAATTGGTATGTAGAGTTGAGGAGAGAGAGCATTCCAGGCATGAGTAATAATAGCCAAAGAAAGTGCCTGCAGTGAGAGATGGAATGTCTTATTTGGGCAACAGCTATGAGGCCAGTTTAAATGGACAGAAGAATAATAGATAGTAAGCTGTAAAAATACTTGGAAAGTAGGAGACTAGGTTATAAAGGCCTTTGAATGCCAAATTGGCATTTTCTTTTTGATCCAAAGATAATAGGGGGTCAGTGGGTCATTGGATTTTACTGTATGGAGAAATGACATGGTTCTACCTTTATTTTAGAAAAATTACTTTGGTGGCTGGATTGAGGAAAGAATCAGGAGAGACTTGAGACAGATCTACTAGCAAGCTATTGCAATTATCAGAGTGTGAGGTGATGAAGGCCTGCATTGTCAAAGGAGAGAAAGAGATATATACAAGAGAAGTTGCAAAAGTAAAATCAACTTTTTTTGGCAACAGATAAATGGTAGTGTATCTCCTAGGAAGGATGTAGCAATAACCCTAAGGCTACCCAGCCTTGGGAGTGCCACAAACAATGTTGGCTGTCAGATGACAATCTATTGATAAGTAATAACAAAGTTTCTGAGAATTCAACAAGAAGTAAAGTCTTAGAATTCAATTCTCCTCAAAGACCACTCCTCAATTCTATCTCTAAGCTATGGAACTCCATTGAGTGCAACCACTTCTCAATTTTACCCCTAAACCATAAAATTAGCATATCTGTGACTTGAAGAACCTGATCTTTCTTTTTCAATATTTTTTCTTTCACCTGAGGGTTCTGGCATTTGGCCACTATATTCCTTGGTGTTTTGATTTTAGGATCCCTTTCAGTGGGTGATCGATGAATCCTTTCAATGTTTATTTTTTCCTCTGTTCCTATGACTTCTGGGCAGTTCTCTTTGATAATTTCCTGGAAGACAGTGTCCAGGCTCTTTTTTTCATCATGTTTTTCTGGGAGTCCAATGATTCTCAGATTGTCTCTCCTGGATCTGTTTTCCAGGTCTGTTGTCTTCCCAGAAGGTATTTCACATTTTTCTCCATTGTTTGATTTTTTTGGATTTGCTTGACTGATTCTTCTTGTCTCCTCGAGTCATTCAATTCCACTTGTTCAATTCTGATTTTCAGTGAAGTAGTCTCTTCACTCACTTTTTTAAAATCTTTCTCTAATTGTCCAATTGAGTTCTTTTGTTCTGTGGAATTTTTTTCCATTTCGCCAATTTTGTTTTTTAGAGAGCTGTTTTCTGTTTCCAGTTCACTAATCTTATTTTTCAAGGATTTTACTTCTTTATCCACTCTCTCTTTAACTTTCTCCAGGCTCTTTTGCCAAGCCTCCCTCTCCTTTTCCCAAGCCTCCCTCTCCTTTTGCCAAGCCTCACTCTGCTTTCCCCATTTTTCTTCTAGCTCCCTTGTGAGAGCCTTTTTAATCACTTCTATGAGGTTCATCTGTGCTGAGGAACAGATGATTTCCTCCTTTGGGGAATCACCTGGGGACTGCCTGTTTTTAGTCTCCTCAGGATTTAGAGTCTGCTCTTTATCTGTATAGAAGTTGTCAAGGGTTAAAGTCCTCTTCAGCTTCTTGCTCATTCTGTCTATTAATCAGAGATAAACTACCAAAGAAAAACAGAAAAAACTGGAGTCTTTCTTTGGGGGGGGGGCTGGGTGTGTTATCGAGCTTCCTCTACAGACTGCAGGTGGCAGCAGTGAGGCACTAGCAGGACTGTGCTGCGCCTGCGCTCTGAGATCCCAAAGCGTGCTGAGTCACTGAGGGGGGGAAAGGGGGGGCCAGGTCCTGAGAGACTCCAGCTGTTTGGGGTTGTATTCTTCCGCCCCGGTGTTTTTAGCTTCTCTGCTGGGCTGTTGACTTGCTGCCGGAGGAAATTATCCAAACCTGTAGCGAAGCTCTCCCCGCAGAAACGGCTACGATCACTCTCCACCCCCTCTCCAGTCTGCTCCCGTGCTCTCACTGCTGCTGCCCGCCGCCTGCGCCCGATCTAAAACCGCCCCAGCCCTCCAGTAAAGACAGACCTTTCTTGGTGGATCTCAAGGATGGCTTCTCTTGGTAACTATTTGTGGGTTTTTTTCAGTCAAGCATTGATTCAGAGGCTTGTAATGAAGTGGATAGTGAGAGAAAGCGCGGAGCTTATGCAACTTTGAACCTCCTCTCCGCCATCTTAACCAGAAGTCCCTGATCTTTCTTTTTCCAATAAAATTATCTTCTTGCTTCTTGTTCTTTGCTAAATTACCTTGGAACTTAACCTGCTGTCGATAGCATAATAAATCTTTGTCCCTTAACTTGGAGACAAATTGAGTTTGTGAATTCTTTCACCATACCTGCAAAATCAATCTGGGGACCCTAATATTGTTGAGGTGCTTTCTACCTTTATTACATGATGTGTAATGTACATGATATGATGGGTGTGAGATAGTGAACAATCATGGATGACTCGTAGATTACAAGCCTGAGAGATTGGGAAGATGGTGTTGCCCTCTATAGTAATAGGAATAATAGGAGGGAAAGGAAAAGGGAAGGTTTAGGGGAAAAGAAAATGAGTTCAGTTTAGAACAGGTTTAGTTTGACTCCCACACATCCAGTTTGCGATATCTGAAAGACATATGGGGATGTAATATTGTAGGTCAGCAGAGAGCAGAATAGAGTTGAAAATCAACAACAGAGATATTAATTAAATCCAGGGGAGCTGATGAGATCACCAAGTGAAGTTGAATAGAGCAAGAAGAGGGCCCATGACAGAGGCCTAAGGGACACTTATGGTTAGTGAATATGAGCTGGAAGAAGATCCAGCAAAGAAGACTAAGAAGTATCAGTTAGCCTGTTGATCATTAATCTAGGAGGAATAGCTATTGTTCTTAAATAATAATAATATTATTTATATAGTGTTTTGTTTTGTAAAGCATTTTATATACATTAGTTCATTTGACTTTGTTCCTTATTATATCTATGATATCATGAAGGCTATTGGCTTATATTATCTTTCTCTCCTTTCTTTATCCCTGGGTTGGGAGCAGGATCATATTTGTATCATAGAAGGAGTTGATAGGAGTTGATAGGATCCTTTTTTTTTTTTTTTAAACAGTGTATATAGTATTGAAATTGTTGTCCTTTGAATGTTTAATTGTATTGATTTGTAAAAATCATTTGGTCTTAAGGCTTTTTTCTTTGTGAGTTCAATTATATTTTTCTATTGATATTAGATTATTTAAGGTATTTTTTGTTCTGCTAATGTGAATATTGTATTTTTAAAATAAATAGTCATGTAATCATCAAAAAAGTATCGGAAAGGCAGAAAGATGGAAGCCACATGGTGAGAGATTAAGGGGAAGAGTGAAAGGAGAGAAAGTGGGGACCTTTTTGAGTTCACCTACAAAGGGCAGGAAAGATATAGCATGAGAGTTTTCAGGATCACATGACTAGTGTTTGGTTGTGGCTAGAACTTTATGACTACTACTCAGTGTGCTTAGCAGGAATTATGAAGCTTCCTGAAAGATCAAATGAGGCAATATTCATGGCATAGTAATAGATGGTAATAGTAATAGTAATAGTAATAGATGTGCCTGGCACATAATAGATGATTCATAAATGCTTCTTCCCTTACCTTTCCCCAACTTCCAAGACTATAGAGAAAGTCTGTCGCACTAGTACAGAGGGAAAACAAGAGACTTGAAGAATATTAGAATTGACAGGTACCTTCCTGGACTTCCTGTTTTATGGATGAAGAAACTGATTTCCAAAGATGGGAAGAGACTTGACTGACATTACACAACTAGTGGTCTAGTACTTAAATATAGGAATTCGAAATAGGCTCTGGGTCTTTCTTTTTTCATTCACTTCAAAATTCCTATTGTGATCCTATTAGAAATACTAAAAAAGGACATTTAAGACTTAAGATAAGCACATAGTTAGCTAGCATTGTGTCTTCTATGTGTCAAATTATGCCAACTTAACCTGTATTTTTTCTGTCAATTAGAGGCAACTCCATTACATTATGGAAATAAAACTGAACTAGGAATTAAGAAATGTTAGTTTCAGTTCAGTTCTGCTGTTAAATGTTTGACTATGATTATAAACAATCATTTCTCAGAAGAAATGCAAACCATTAACAATGATAGGAAAGAATATTTCAAATTAATATGAATAAGACAATGCAGACTGAAATAACCCTGAGGTTTCACCTCATACTCTGCAATTAGTAAAGATAACAAAAACTGGGAATTATACATTTTGGAGAGTTATGGGTAAATAGGCATACCAGTACATTGTTGGTAGAATTGTAAATCAGTACAACTATTTGGGGAATAAATTTGGAATTATACAAATAAAATGATTGAAGTATCCATATCTTTTGATCCAGTGATCTCACTACTAGATTTAAGGAGGATAATAAGAAAAAGAAAGTCTCCATGAATACCAAAATATTCATTGCACCACTTTTTGTGATAGCAAAGAAATGGAAACAGTATAGATATCACTGATTGGAGAATGGCTAAACAAATTGTGGTAACATAAATGCAATGGAATATTAAGGTATTGACAAAACTGATGAGAACAAAAAAGCATTCAATGATTTATAAGAATCATTGATATGGAATAAAATAAGCTGAAATAGAAAAACAATATATATAATAACTATAATAGATAAATAGAGCAACCACAAAATAATCAAAAGTGACTATTTTAAAATGACGGAGAACAAGCATGGTTCCAAAAAAGAACTATGAGAAAATATCCCACCTTTTCCCTTTGCAGAGGAATGTCCATGGGTTATTTTGTGGGCAGATAGATGGTTTAGTGGATAGAGTGCCTGGTCTGAAGTCAGGAAGACTCCTCTTGCTGAGTACAAATCTTGTTTCACATATTTACTAAGTGTGTGATCCTGGGCAAGTTACTTTATCCTATTTGCCTCAATTCCTCACCTCTACAATGAGCTAGAGAAAGAAATGGCAAATCATTGCTGTTTATTTGCCAAGAAAACCCCAAAAGGAATTTCAAAGAGTCAGGATTGAAACAACTAAGCAACAATCTATTTAAGGCTTTTTAAAATATTGATCAGTATTACTGATTTTTAATATTTTTTTTCTCCTTTAAAAATGCTATTTGCTCAATGAGATTGTTGTCTGGAAAGATTGTTGTCAGGAATTCAAGGGGAAATTTTAGTGATGTTAAAAACAAAAGATATAAATAAAAATTATTTTTAAAAAAATTTTACTTTTGGTAGGCAATTAACTTTTCTGAGCCTTAGCTTATTAATAAATTGGAGATAATAATGTCTCTTGTTCTTATCGTATATAGTTGTTGTGAGATTCACTGAGAGAATATATATAAAATACATGAAGGAACTGTGATTTCATCATTTTAAGGAACATCCCTCTGTGGGAACTCCTAAAACAAACTATAGTCTGTGAATTCTTTTACAAGTCCTAGGGAGTTTCTCAAGAGTTTGTGAGGTTGAAGAATTTACCAAGAATCACAAAGCTCCTAAGCTTCTGAAACAGAGTTTGAATCCTGGCCTTTCTGACTCCAGCTATGTACAAGAACAACAATCAACATTTATTTAGCATTTACTATTGCCAGGCACTGTTGCTAAGCACCAGGAATATGAAGAAAGAAAAAATGCTGCCTCTCTATTTATGTGAAAGCACTATTCAAATGCAGCAGAGTTTCATAAGGGTATTCTCACAGGTATGGTATTTTCTAAGCATGTGAATAAGGCTTAAGGGGTGGAAAGGTACTAGAAGATGTGATCTCTGCTATAATCCTTTCTTAAAGCAGAAAGTTACCTAAACCCTACAAGATTGATGAGAATAATTTCTATTAAAGTAGATGTGTTTTGTTGTCATAGACAAAAGTTTTTGTTTTAAAATTTTTCCTTTTAGGGATAGGGAGATAGTAGAAAGAACATGGACAGGGAATCAGAAGACCTGACTGAGTTTCCAACTATGTGCTTAACTTTGGACAAACCCTGTCCTTAGCTTTCTTTCTTTTTTCTTTTTTTCTTCTTCTTAGCTTTCTTATCTATAAAACAAGAGTTTGGATTAGATCATTTCTAAGACCCTACCAGTTTAACATACAATGATCTATAAATGAGAATTCAGTGACTTCACTCAAGATGACTTGCCTATTTCATATATCATCTCAAAAGAAAAACAGGTTGCATTCCTGGATTACACTATTATTCAGAGTAATGTGAGGTGATTTTCTTCTTTTAAAATATATAAATATGATGGTTCTCTCTGGGAGAGAGCAGTTTTCTCAGGGGAGGTTTTCTGGAGGCAGCCTTAGTATCAGTTCAGATCAATAATTACCCCAAATGCAGCCAGCTAGTAAAAATGCAAATATTTATTTCTTCTTCCAAGTCTTCTCTCTTTCCTTGGGCCTGGATAGCTAGCTTCTTAGAGGCCTATCTTTCTGCTTGGTTTTGAGAGCTCCTGCAACTTTGTCCTTTGCCTCTGCTCCCTTCAGCCTCCAACCAGCACAAAGATGAATCTGTCTCTCTTGCCTTCTGAAGTAATTCTCTCCTGGCTCTAGCTCAACTCCGACTCGTGGCTTTTTCTGACTTGACACTCCCCTCTTCATATAATTCAGTTGAATTCTGAAATTCTGAGAGCCTCTGTCTGTTTTTTATATATGAGAGAGAGAAATTGTGGGATACAAAAGAGAGAGGGATTATGAGTTTCTTCCCAGAGTACTCTCTGGCCTTAAGAGTTTCAAGGGAGGTGTGAATTCAAATATCTCATACTAAACCCTGAAACCTCCCAAACGTGTGAACTCCAATGAGTAAAGGTGTGAACGCAAGCATTGTATCAATTACATTGAGTTAACACTAGGATTCTAACAGTAATGCAGTAGAGGAGAATTTGAATTCCTCTGTTAATTCATATCAAAGTCCCTTGACCCAACTGAGTAACATGATTTGTAATGCTGCCACTCTATGAGGCATAAATTGGAATAAAAATTAGATTTGATACAAATTAGGGATAGAAATTAGAAATCAAAGTTGAAGGTAGAGCTCTAAATTTCAATACATCTCTGACTTTGAGCCTCTCTAGTCAATTCCTGAGGATAGCTAGAGGTCACAATGAATAAAGTGCCAGGTCTAGAATCAGGAAGACAAATTTTCCTGAGTTCAAATCTGCCCTCAGACACTTACTAACTATGTGACCCTAGGCAAGACATCTTATCCTCAGTTTCCTCATCTGTAAAATGAGCTGGAGAAGGAAATGGCAAACCATTTCAGTATTTTGGCCAAGAAAACCTCAAATGTGGTCACAGAAAGTCAGGTATAATGGAAACAAACCATTTAGAAGAAGTCAGTGCCCTTCTAGACTTGTTCCCACATCTGTAGAATAAGGGGATTTGACTAGAGGTCCTTCCTAACTGTTAAGTCTTATAGCTTAATGAAGATTCTATAATGGAAGCTAGGGGAAAAGAATGATGAAGTGTGTGAAAGTCATAGTTCATAGGTTGAAAAAATTTAAAGAGATTCTCTTATAGTCACAAAAGAGTTTATTTATACTGTTGCTGATGGGCTAGTCTCTAAAGGGAATCTAGAAATTCAAAATAGTTTGGATAGAGCCTTACATATTGAAAATTTTGGGCCTAGCTAGCAGGCTAACAGCCTACAAGGTTGTAAAAGAGAGATAAAGAAAAATAGAGATAAGAAAGGAGTCAGGATATCTTTTCATCCAGGTAAGGAAATAGGATGTCTTTTAGCAAGGTTATTCAGAAAGGATGTTTTGTTTGTTTTTTTGCAGAGGACAAATAAGGAGCAACAGATAAGAGGTTTTTGTGCTCCACATTCCTTACCTAGGTATGCAGTTTTGAGAAGATCCTCAGCTCTGCTCCATCAATTGCATGAGCAAGAATCAAAGAGGCAGCAATTTTAGTTTCATTTATTTAGCATTTTAAAAATAAAATAAACTATGCTTATATTAATATTTTTATTAATAATCAATTGATTAAATTTGAATTGAGTGTTTAAATATTAAATGTCAATTGATAAATATATTAAATTTATTTAAATTAATAAATAAAAGCTAAAAAATACAAACTAACTCTGGAGTCAGAGAAACAGCTCCAAATTCTACTTAAGACAATAACAAGCTATAACAGCATTGACAGTCACTTAACTCCTCCCAGTCTCAGCAAAATCAACATAATTAATACTTATTTCACAGGGTTATTGTGATATTTAAATGAGATGGCATGTGTATCAATATATTTAAAATACTTTAAACTATTTGTATATTTAAAATGTAACACATATCAACTATTATTATTCATAGGAATTTGTAACAAAGAGAATTAGAATGAATTTTAGTTAGAGGTCCATATGACAGAGGAAGATCTTTTAGCCCAGCCATCCTAGTCAATTGAAAGAAGCAGCCGGAATGCTTCCACTGCAAATATTTCCCAATGGAGATTTTATGTATGTGCAGATTGCTAAAAAAGTGCTGATATTCATCTTATTTGTCTAATTTATTACTCGGTTCACCCGTTCCCAACTATATGTACTGTAAATGTTGAAGCTCGTTGATTTTTATACTTTGTAAACAGTCTCATCTGCTGGTTCTGATCCCTGGAGAATCTCAGTGCGTGACCTGCTATTTATCATGCCTTGAGACTTCAAAGTCAATGCTACCCAGGGTGAACTCTGGCATTTTTTTTTCTTCCTGTCCCTATCCAAGGGGGAGATTCCAAATGGCACTTTTATGCTTTACATAAAACCTGAGCTTTACGCTAAGAAGCCCTGGCATAGCAGAAACCTCAGTGATGACTGATGTCTCCTCAGTGTTTTCAGCTTCACCCTAAGACAAGACTGGGTAACTAGAACTTGCCTGATTGGATTTTGTCGACAGGTTAAATTTAATCTGAATAACCTTTGCCTCCTCCCCCCAAATCCTTTCTCTGCCCTTTTTTTTTTTTTAATTTGAAAAAAAAATTCTCAGCTTCCTCATTACCTTTTTGACTTTTTGGTGCTTGGGTTTCCCTCTGCCTATATTCCCTCCTTCTCTTCCCCATCTCCAAAGGTCACATCCTTTGGCAGGAATGACTAGGAGTCAATGCCACAAGAGAATCCTCTTTCTAATAAATCTGACTCAATTAGAATTTCCTGAGACAGTTTGGAATAGTGACCTTTCCAAACAGCCAACTCTTCGGACTATTGGGATTCAAGATAGAACATACCAACTTAGAATGAATCATCCATGTATCCATGGAAGTGGGAGGAAGGAAAAGATGGTTGTCAATGGGTTTTATTTCTGATATATAAAGTCTATATCAACTTTATATAGACACCTCTGAGGATCTAACATTTTGGTCTGGCCTGATTTTCAGTCCCTCTCCACAACAAAGTTTCTAATGCCATTCCCTGGGAAAGAATATACCATTGCTCAGTGGCTTTCAATGGTCAGCCAACATTGCTCAAGCCATATAGCCTTCACTTCAACTGAACAAACATTGATTAAGTACTACTAGGCTCAAAGTACCATACCAAATGCTGGGGCTACGAAGCTGGAAAATGTCAGAGACTATTCTCAAGAAATATCTAATATATTAATATCTAATAGATGATGAAAGAATCAGAAGTTCTCTAATGCTAAGGCTAAACTTTTCCTTTCATCCCCCAAGAAGAGTAAATAACAATGTCCTTGAGCTGTCCTACAGTCTTTGCTTCTTTCAGTATTTTTCCTTCAGCACAACATCTCACTTTGGACCTGGAAGAGTTCATTTTATTCTAAACCTGTCAAGAAGTTAAAATATTGAGACCCTAGTTAATTAATGAAAAAATAAAGTCACCAAATATGGTGATAGTAATAATTTATGCTTTAAGATTTCATTAGTCAATAAGTATTTTTAAGCAGTCTTCATTGTTATACCCTACACACACACACACACACACACACACACACACACTCATTCATTCATTCTACTGATTAGATCCTATCCAGCCTGTTTAAAAACATGGCAGCCATCTGGTATAGTGGAAGGACTGATGAACTTAAGGGTATTATTTCTACTATATCTATATGCTAATATAGAACATATTATAATACATATTGCCATATATAACATTGTATATATTATGTAATAAAGTATACATGTGTGTTAAATAAATATATATATATATATATACACATGCTTATATATTCTATCTGGAACCACCTGATTTTTCTGGCCTATTCTACATTGCATTTTGCAGCCAAAATGTAATACTCACCTATTCTCCAAACAAAGCTTGAATGTGTTAGTCTTCATGTCTTGTCTCTGTCTGGAATATCCTCTACCTTCCCTCATTCTATCTTTTTTTTTCATTTTTAAAAATTCAATTTAATTTTCAGTCCCAAATTTTCTTCTTCTCACCTCCTTCCCCACTGAGAAAGCAAGAAAAATAAACATGGGTAGTTAAAGAAAACAAATTCTAATACTAGCCACATGCAATATATATACCTCAATCTTCACTCTTGAGTCCACTGCCTCTCTGTCAGAAGGTAGAGGTATCCATGATGTTTTATCCCCCCACTCTCTTTCAGTACAAATATGACCTGCCAACTGAATATAAACTGCTTGCATTTTTGTTTTTCTTTCTGAGTTATTTTTACCTTCTGAATCCAATTCTCCCTGTGCAACAAGAGAACTGTTCGGTTCTGCAAACATATATTGTATCTAGGATATACTGTAACCTATTTAACATGTATAGGACTGCTTGACATCTGGGGGAGGGGGTGGAGGGAGGGAGAGGGAAAACTGGAACAGAAATGAGTGCAAGGGATAATGTTGTAAAAAATTACCTTGGCATAGGTTCTGTCAATAAAAAGTTATTTTAAAAAATGACCTGCCCAACTCAAATGGTACCCATTTCAAAAATTGTTCTCTGATCCCCTTTGGACAAGAGTTCTAAAACTATTTATTTGTGCTAGAGCACTTGAAACATTCTGCTTGACATCAGTTAATTCTACAAGTTGTAGAAAGTTCTTAATGACAAGAAACCTATTTTATTCATTCTGAATTCTCCACATTTCTTCTCTATCACCCTTCTTTAACACAATCTTTTGTATAAACAGAAAATTATCGGATAAATTAACGAATAAATGAAGCTAATTTTTGTTTTCTTTTGGCTGCCTATAGTCAGCCCTTCCACTCAGGAAGTTATAAATAAGGTGTGTTTTTATACAATCACCAGAGACTTCCAAGGATCCATTAAATACTGTATTTCAAAACAATAACATGAGCCACAGAAGTCCTACCTTTATCATTTAGAATGGTACAGAAAGGTCATAAAGTAGAGAGGAAGTATTGGTTGGTCCTTTAATTATATTTCTTAGAACTAGAAAGGAAACAGAAATTATCAAAACCCACTCTTTTTTGTAAATATAAGAATATTTCTCTGAGGCACAGAGAAATTAAATAATTAGACCATATTGATATCAAGAATAAATGTAGGATTTGGTCCCCTGTTTTCTGACTTTAAATCCGTTAATAAAGTATTATTTAACTCCTAAATGGGTTTGCATAGACATAGTCATGAAAGTTCATAGGTAAAGTATGTTAAACATGAGCGTTTCTTGGTCTTATAGAGTTTAGGGTACCATGGAATCAGCACTATTTTGAAGATGAGGCATAGGCTTGAAAAAGCTAACATCATTGCCAGAAAAAAAAAAAACTGGGACTGCTCATGATTCCTATTGCTATTGAATATTTACTTAACACCAATACAATGGCCAGGGCATAGTTGGTATTCAATAAATGTTGGGCTGACCGCAAAAGATTTCATTGTAATCTAGGGGTAGGCTGGAATTGGCTTTTTAAAATGCCCCCTTCTTATTTTCTCATATTCCTCTCTTGGGTACAAATCCAAACAAGGTAATCAAAACAGACTCCAAATGATACTGTGAGAAGTTTCAAAGTTGAACTGAGTCTAGTTTCTGTGTGAAACTTTCTCTGTTCCATGCCTATTCTTTCCATCCTAGATCTGTCTCTTCTCTGAAGTCTTATAACATTGGGCAACTAGGCTGGGCAGGATAATTAGGGAACACAATGGATAAAACACCAGATCTGGAGTACTGGACCAGCAATAAGGAAGACCTAAATTCAAATCCAGCCTCAGACATTAACTGGGTGACTCCAAGTCAATTATTTAACTATGCCTCAGTTTCCTCATCTCTAAATAACACCTGTCTCTCAGGATTATTGTGAAGACCAAATGAAATAAGTGCAAAGAGTTTAATACAACTCCTAGGATATAGTATATGCTATGCTATAATATATTATGAATGTTAGTTACTATTGTTGTTACAGTATTTCTAGGCTCTAAAATTTGTAATATTCTATGTGATAATCTCTCATGTATCAGTCTCTTCTCCCTGTTATACTATAAATTGCTTGAGGAGATAATCCATTTCTCAGTAAAGATAAAGAGTAGAATCCACATATATAGTGAGACCCACATATAGCAGGAAAAGAAACTAAGTATGTTGAGTGCTTGTCCTTGCGTGGTTTGATGCAAGGCAGAATGGACATCTCTATCTCTCTTCTTCCCCTAACCTTCTCTAAGGGAGACTCTCATTCCTTGTAAGTAGAAAGACAGGAGGTTGAAGATAGAAACCACCATTCTGCTCTCCTCAGAGAGAGAAGAGGGTATCAGACTAGAAGAATATCTATCCATTCCTTTAATTATTTTCATCTAGGAAATATGATCAAATTCCTTTTAATTTCTGATCACTTTATCATTTCTGGGCAGAAGAGTGACTTCAAGTTCTATATCCAAGGTTTGATCCCTTTCCCGATTCCATAATGAACACACATAGCAAATAGCAAAGAAGCTCTTTTGTTCAAATCATAGCAAAACTGAAATCAGAAAAGTTATACATAAAGGAACATGTAGTTGTTGTTGTCCTTTGTTTTCAAAGAGAACCAAAATAACTTCATTATGTTAGAATCAGGTTATAGTGTGTCTGACGATGGCTGATCAGATCAGTACTAGTTCATAATGCTCTGCCACAGGTTGGACACAAATAGTCCATATGAACATTTGGGGTAGCTTCTCTAATTCTGCATATTTCACATTTCCTTTGAGCCAATTCAATTCTGCTTTGCTCAGCACCTTCTCCAATAATGGCACATCATATTGGGCAGTCCTGTGTCAGTGTCTCTCATGTTATAAAATCAATTCTAAAGTTCTTAAGACATACCTTAAGAGTGTCCTGGTCCCACTTTTTCTGACTATTTTGTGATTTGATCAATGTAGACAACCCAACAGAGTCAGGCTCTCTGCAGCAAAGTTAGAATGCTTGGCAGTTTAGTTTGAAAACGGTACCTTATCCTGCCAGGTGATCATCAAAATCTTCTTAAGACAATTCAAATGGAAGCAATTCAATTAGTGGCATTGCGTCAGTATATTGTCCAGTTTCACAGGCGTGCAACAATGAGGTCAGCACAATGGCTCTATAGATTTTCAGTTTGGTAGTCAGTCAAATACCTCTCTTTTACACACTTTGTTTCCACTGCCAAACAATGAGCTAGCTCTGGCAATGCATGTGTTAATATCACTATTAATGTGGACATCCCTGGAAAGTATACTGCCGAGGTAAGTAAACTTATCTACAACATAAAGTGAAGGAGCTCTCTCCCATTGAGAGTGAGATAACACAGTTAATCCAAGAAAGAAGATCCTGGAAGTCACCAAAGAGAACCCCTCCCCTCAAAGAGTGCTGAACTGGGAGTGAGGACATGGTGAAAAATGACAGCTCCTCTCACATCATCCTTGTGTCTTGTCCTTCAATAACCAAAAGTAGAGCTGGGCTATTCCATCTTTTTTCTTGAAGCTGGAGTTCAGGGGTGCCTGAAACATCTCAACTTTCAAAGAACATTTGAAGCTTGACCAGTCTCAGAGTGAACTAGCCTTGAAGAGTGATGAAGGGGAACTCAAAAGAGACTCTCAATTGTAGAATATCAAAAGGCACTGGCTTTAAGAATCCTAAAAAGAAACTCTTATTTAGAGAGTCCTGAAAAGAACTGGCTGAAAATTGAAATTTCCACCTCTCACTAATTTTATCCAGCCCCTTACTCAAGGCAGGGTCTTTATCTCCACATTAAAGAGAAGATTCTTACACTTACATATATATATATATATATATACATATATATATATATATATATGTATATATATATATATATATATATATATATATATTTAATATTCATACAGTGACTACCATAATGCTATGCCAAGAATAGACCTCTCCTTGACCCTTCCCATCTGATAAACTTCCTTTATTGTTGGAGATAAAAGCATCCTATTATGCTAATAAAAGGGAGCCCTATTGTTGCCAAAAAAAAAAAAAATGTGTAGAACTCTAGAAATAGTGAAAAGCATTAAAAGCAGGATAAAGAGAATTATAAAAGATAAAATGGCCATTTGTAGTATACAAAAGTGAAAAGTTTTTGAAGACACAAAAGTTAATTGGGGGAAAGACTGTTAACTTTTTCTGATTAAGGTATGACAAGGAAACTATATAAAGTACTGATACAAATAAATAGGGCAACTAGGTGACACAGTAAACAGAGTGCCAAGCCTGGAGTCAGGAAGACTTCTCTTCCTGAGTTCAAATCTGACCTCAGACACTTAATAGCAGAGAGTAAGTCATTTTACCCTGGTCCCCTCAGCTTCCTAATTTGTAGAATGAGCTGGAGAAAGAAATGGCAAACTATTCCAATATCTTTGCCAGGAAAATCCCAAAAGAGATTTTAAAGAGTTGGACACGACTGAAAAAAGACTAAAACACACATACATAAGGATGACAGTCATCCCCCAATGGGTAAAAAGTCAAAGGATGTAAACAAAAAGTTGTCAAAGGAAGGAGTATAATCAATAAGCATCCTTATTTTAAAAAAACAACCCTCTAAACTACCATCATTTTGTGAAAGGCAAGTTAAAATAATTGAGGTTCTATCTCCTATCAAATAGGTAAAGATGACAAAAAAGGAAAATGGAAAATGCTGAAGGACCTATGGGAAGATAGGTTCATAGGTATCTATTAGTACATCTGAGAGCAGACCTTCTGGAAAGTAATTTGAAATTATCCCCCAAAAGTCATTAAATAGTACAATTGGCCCAGTATTGGGCCCATATCCCAAAGACATCAAGGAACAAGAAGAAAAAAATATATATGTATGGAAATAATTATAGGAGCTCTTTTTGCTTGTAACCAAGAAGTAGAAACAAAAAGGATGTCGTCCATATGGGAATGATTAAACCGATAGGGCACATGAATATAATAGAATATTAGTGATTATTAGAAATTATGAAAGGGACAAATTCAAAGAGACCTGAGATTTGTATAAATTAATGCAGAATTAAGTGAACAGAACTAGGAGAAGCATTTATACAAAAAACAGCATTGTAAAGGAAAACAATTCTGAAATACTTAAGATATCTGATCAATTAAATGGACATGTATTCATGGAAACAAATAATGAAACTTGCTGCTCTTGACAGAGGGATAATAGATCTAGGATGCTGAATATGATGTATTTTTATAAATTACAATATATATAATATATACATATATATATATGGAATCTAGGCATAGATATGTGTATATTTGCCACATATATGTACATATGCATATAGATAGAATATTTAAAATCAGGATGTATCTTCTTGGCCCAATACTGCCACGTTATAGCATTATTTGAAATTAACACTCTTCCCTTCATGAGTACAACAGCCACATGCATACATTTTTGCTGCATGAAAATATCACTTTTCTTTGTTTTGTTTTATTTTGTTTAGGAAAAGAAATCATATATTTCAGTACTAAATGTGACAAAATTGGATGTCTTTGCCACTTTCATATAACAAAGACACGATTCAGGTAGTGGCAAAGGAAACATCCTGAGGAATTGTGAAAAAGCCCAGGATGATTAAAGGGGTGAAACATAGTCATAAAGTAGCCTATCCCAAGTTTAATATTGGAAAGTAAAGCATCTTTTCTGTAAATGACTTCATTTTGTGTTGGCATGGTGACACAGTAGATAAAGAAAGGGTGTGAAGTTTTGTGTGATTCGGATTATTTTATACTTATAAAAAAGGAGCCCGGGATAAGTTCAGATGCTCCAGACATTAGTAGGTCGAACTTGGTGGCTTAAATATTTGCTGGTCAACAGCGGACTGCAGAGTCCCTCTCTCCCCATGTCCAACTGTGCAAGGAAAGAACATTTGTATTAGACTCATTTACACAAAGATGTTTCTTGCTTCAATTGCCTCTCCCAGAAACACACTGAAAACCCCTTAGATTTGTTGATCATCATCTAAGCGCCAAGTGATGAGGGAATCCAAATCAATCAATCATTAAACATTTATTAAGCATCTATTATGTGTCAAGGTAGTTCCAGTGTCATAATAGATAGAGTTCCAGGCCTAGAGTCAGGAAGACTGAAAATCTGGTCTCAGTTACTAGCCTAAACAAATCACATAACTCTGTTTGCTTCAGTTTCCTTATCTATAAAATGAGCTGGAGAAGGAAATAGCAAACTACTCCAGTATTTTTGCCAAGGGAAAAAAAACCCAAATTGGGGTCACAAAGAATCAGATATGACTGAAAAATGACTGAACACAATAGGTGCCAGGCACTGTGCTAAGTACTAGGGATACAAAAAAGGGCAAAAGATAGTCCCTTCTCTTAAAGAGTTTACAATTTAATGGGAAAAAATACATGGAAACAATGATGTGTGGGTATGTGTATACACCCACACATACATATATAGAGGCATATGTTGCAAGCTATAGGAACTAATTTATGGAGGGAAGGCTTAGATGACCTCAGAAGCTGCTTCCAATTCTGAAATTCTGTGATTATTCTTAGAGTCACAGAAAGGTTAAAGACTTAAGGGACTATCTCAACTCACTAATTTTACAGATGAGAAAAGAAACTTAGGCTGAGAGAGGTGAAGTGATTAATGAAATCAAGACTCAAAGAGAGGAAGACTCACATGACAGCACTACATTCTAAGTCAAGTAATAACACTTAACCCCTGTGCCTAAGCCCTATTCTCCTAGAGAGGCAGTATGTTGTAAAGAAACAGTGATTTACCCTGGGAAGAACATTATTAGATTTAGAATCAGAAGGTCTAAGATCCAGTTCTGGCTATGACACTTTCTAGCAACATGTCTTTGGAACAGTAATTTTTGAATTTAAGCTCCTTTATCTTTAAATGAAGATGATGATTTTAGTGCTTTTGTGGTCCTTAAGTACCAGAGAAGTTAGTGTCAGTTGTGGGAAAAGGAAAATAGTTTAGAGTAGTGAGTGAAATACTGAGCAGGGAGTAGAAGACATGGTGGCTGATTCTAGTTGTCTTTAGGGTGACTTGGAGCCAAATCACTTCACCTCTCTCAGCCTAAGTTTCTTTTCTCATCTGTAAAATTAGTGAGTTGAGATAGTCCCTCAAGTCTTTAACCTTTCTGTGACTCTAAGAATAATCACAGAATTTCAGAATTGGAAGCAGCTTCTGAGGTCATCTAAGCCTTGTGCAGAAGGAATTTTGTTAACCTATGATGGATGAGGTGAACATATCAGGGCAACACCTTGTCCTTTAACATAACTAATTGTTCAGAAGTTCTTCCTTATGTGGAACTTAAATGTTTCTTTACAGCTGCCACTCACTGCTACTAGTTTTGCCACCTGGGGTCAAACAGAACAAATCTAACCATTGTTCCACTGACAATTAGATGGAGGACAGGGAATGTCTTCTGCCTCTTTTTGTATCCCCAGCATCTAGCATAGTGCCTGGCACATATTAGGTTTTTAATACATATTTATTGATTAATCTATTGATAAGAGCTAGTGACTGTGCAAAATGGAATGTAAATCTATATATACATTCAACCAAGTTCATACTGACTAATCTTCTGCATGATTCTCTTAAAATATCAGAAGGACTTTCACAAGAGAGCTTCGACTTGTTCTTCTTAGCCCAAAAGACATATCTAATGGTAATAGGAGAAATAGGAAAGAAACAAACTGGTTATGATAAATGCAATACAGAAATCCAAAAAGAATATTGTTTGAGAAGTGAGGAGCCATAGAGATCAGTGCTTATTGGGGGTAGTATGGGATAGAAGAATACTTCATGAAATAAATAGCAAACAAATTGAGTTTGAAAAATGGGTCAGATTTCCAGTTGACAAAATGGCAATGAGAAATAATGGAAAACGTTGTTAGTTAAAAGTGAAAGGAAAATTTCCTAAAAATTAATTGCCAAAAGTGGAATGATTTGCTTTAAGAGATGATGGTTTTCTTTTCTGCTTTGGAGTTCTTCAAGCAAAGACTGGATGACCTCTTGTCAAGGATGTTACAGAAGAGATTGATTTTTTCCATGTGTAGGTTGAACTAGATGGGATAGAATATAATCAGCATTTATTAAATGCCTGCTATGTACTAGGCACTGTGCTAAGATCCTCACAACAATTCTATGATGCAGTATTTTGTTGTGAAGCAGATCAGAGTTAAATGACTTGCCCAGTCACAGAGCTAATTAGTTTCAGTGGCCCCTAAGGTCTCTTCAGAGATCTGATGAGTTTACAGCAAGAAGCCAGACCTTGGTTTGTCATGTCCCAGATATTCCATGTATCGGTATCTTCCCTTTAGATCTGACCCATGCTCAGTCTTGCTGCTAAAATTACAGGGGACTATAGGAATAGTATTCCTGTGGTCTCCCTCCTCCCAAAAAAGCAAAAACAAATGGTGAGGTGACAAATATCTAATTTACTGTAGCTCGAGCAAGCAACTGGGTTAATGCAGAATCCCTCCATGGTCTTCCATGTAGTAGATATTCCATGCTTTCTTTTCTCTGTACCTTTAACTAACATTATTCCCCATGATTTCCCACTGCTAACTCCTCTATTGGAAATCTTACCTATTTTTCAAACTCAACTTGTTTGCTACATATTTCATGAATTCTCTCACCCCCACCTCTACCCCCAATGAGTACTGATTTCTGTGGTTCCTCACTTCTCAAATGCATTCTTTCTGGACCTCTTTATTTAACTTGTCATATTCTATTTTATATCATAATTATGGCAGAATCACATTCCCTGATTAGAATATAAGTTTAGTGGGGAAAAGGACCGTTATCCTATCTACTTTTGTTTCTGGCACACTACTATACAGATAGCAGATACTTCATAAATGTTTACTGAATTAAATCTGGCATGGCCAAATTATGTTCATTGCTCCACCAAGAATTGGCTCTGGATTGAATGTTTTCCTTTCCTCTTTGCTAATGTGAGTTGACCCTGCCTCTCCATCGGCCAATGACAGGTTTTCCCATGCAGAGAAACTCAGCCAAGTTCATTCCCACCCTTGTCTGAGATTCTGGAACCCTTTGAATAGCTCTAGTGATAATTACAGAATCTCCACATATATTGAAGAGAGGCGGCTACGTAAATAGCACAGCTTGATATTTACTAAGTGCCAGTTTTCTGTAAATATAGATTTTTGGCAATTATCACTATGTCTGTTAGTCTGCTTTTGAAGCTATTTACCTCCTAACAGATGGATCCCACTTAGCCTAAGGCTGACCTGGCCAAGCCAAGATGACCTTCCATCTTGAAGATGCCTTCTCTAACACCAAGTCACAAGTTACTCCTTTCTGCTGGCAGATTTCTAGTCCAATATGACACAATTTTGGATAAAGATCATAAAATTTGAGAACCAAAAAAAAAAAATACTGGTAATTGCCTCGTCCAAATGCTCCATTGGATGAATGAGAATACAGTCCTATAGAGGTGAGCTGATTTACCCAAGATTATATAACTTGCTAGTGGAAGAGCTGGAAGTAGGACTCTTGTTTCCTAATTCCTTCTGAACAGAATTAGTGACTGATCCCTAGCTCCAGAGAACTGAGGTCAATAGCATAATCTCTATATTACAAGCTCAGTACCAGTACCAGTGGAAGAAGCCCCTCTTTTAAAAAAGGAATAAATTAATTTTGAATCAAGCAGTATCTGCTCTATTAAAAGCAAAAAACAAACTCTTCAACCCAGGTGTCCAATCTTTAGAACCCTCTGCCCTGATAAATGACACCAGGTATTCTGGCAAAAGCTAAACAAGGGAGGGATGATTTATTGTGACATTCATTCCAGACAGCCAAAAGGTAACTTCATGTCATTAGTAATTAAGATATTGCAAAAGATAGCTAAGCAAGCACCCTCCTAATAGCCTTTTTCTAGATGAATTCATTTGTCGGCATCCTTCTTGCATTATGACACGCAGAACTGAACAAAATAAATACTTCAAATATGGTCTGAACAGAGCAGAATATAGGAAAACAATAATTCCTCTCATTTTAGATGCTATTCTTCTTTAATACAACATAAGATTAAGTAAGCTTTTTTGGCTGCCATGTCACACTGTTCATAGGAAATATATCCAACTTTAAGAAAGAGAATGAGAGAAAGAGAAAGAGAGAAAGAGAAAGACGGAGACAGAGACAGAGAGAAAATCTAACCATGTTACCCTCATTTGATACTTGAGCATTTAATTTTATTATTATTATAAAGCAAGAGCATTTTTGCTAATAGAAGCAAATAATAGAAATATTGATACCCAAGACTTCTTAGTCTTACCCACTACAGGATAGAGAGGGATTCTTGTTCATCTATACGCTGAACTAGATGACATCAGAGGAACCTTCCAAATCTGAGATCAATCAGTCAATTTTTCATTGACTAAGCACTTACTGTGTTCCAGGAACAGATCTAGCAAATTCCTAGTCTAATGGACTTTATATTAAACAAGAGGTTTGTGAATTTCAGTTGGTGAATTTTTAGAGATGGGGTCCCTATAATTGAATGTATCTCCATAAATCCTCAATGAGACTAGGACTTCTAAAATCATAGTGTGGACCTGAGAGACTTGGAGCTAAGTCTGATTTGAGGCAAGAAGAAAAACTGACAAATCCTAAATCTTTAAGAAGTTAAACAGTATCTCTCTGGTGCTTCCTATCACCCCAAATGGGCTATAGGCTTGACTATCTATTCTTAGCATACTTTTCCAGTGCCTTAAAGGGATGTAGCTATGCCTGCCATTTATAAAGATATCTACCACCCACACATCTCTCAGGGCTTTTGTGAAATCCACTGAGAGCAGAACAAAGGTTTTCTATGTAAATCTAGAATATAATCAACTTTCTTATCTCTACCATTATACCATTATAAATAACCCTCAAGTCTTATTTTGTCACTACTGTACTCATTAAGTATCTGAGTAAATACAATCTGTTGACTCTAGCAAGTAAAACCTAGAATGAGAAAACTTTCAAACTAAAATTTGAAATGAGCAGAACCAAGAGAGCATTGTACTCAGTAACAGCAGTATTGTTTTAAGAATGACTTTGAGCAAGTAAGTTATTTTGACTATTGTAAATGCCCAAATTTATTATAAAGGAAATATGAAGAAAGATGCTATCTATAGCCAGAAAAAGAACTGATAAATTATATACTTTTCAGTCATGTAAAAACACTTCTATAAAAGTCATTTTGCATAAGAAAACTTGAATAAAAGAAAATGAATGAAAGAAAGTGAAAATAGCATGCTTCAGTCTGTATTCAAACAGATTGAAGGCAGATAATATACTTCATTATTAGTCATTTGGAATTTTCTTGTATTGCAGAGAATAGCTAAATTATTCACAGTTCTTCACTGAACCATATTGGTGCTACTCTGTATAATGTTCTTCTGGTTCTGTTCACTTCACTATGCATCATTTCATGAAAGTCTTTACAGGTTTTTTGCAAACATTCTGTTTATCATTTCTCATAGCACAATGATATTTTATTATTTTCATATATCACAGCATGTTTAATTATTCTCCAATCGATAGGCATCCCTTTGAATTACAATTATTAGCTATCACAAAAAAAAAAAAGCTGCCATAAATATTTTGGTACAAATAGGTTTTTTCCCTATTTTTTGGATATCATTGGGATAAAAACTTTGCAGTGGTATGGCTTTATGGGCATAATTGCAAATTTTTCTCCAAAATGACTGGATCAGTTTACAACTCTACCAATAATGCATTAGTGTCCAAATTTTCCTGTGTCTCCAACATCATCGTTTTTCTTTTCCATCATATTAGCCAATCTGATATATGTGATGTGGTACCTCAGAGTTGTTTTAATTTGTATTTCT
This sequence comes from Antechinus flavipes, assembly GCF_016432865.1. Lineage (NCBI taxonomy): Eukaryota > Metazoa > Chordata > Mammalia > Dasyuromorphia > Dasyuridae > Antechinus > Antechinus flavipes. The sequence continues at coordinate 158,863,507 of NC_067399.1, read as the reverse complement.
CTAATCAATAGAGCATCCCCCCCATATTACTATAGATAGCATTGATTTCTTTGTGTGAAAACTGCCTGTTCATATCCTTTGATCATTTGTGTAGTGGGGAATGATTTGTATTTTTATAATTTCAGCTCAGTGCTCTTTATATTTGAGTAATGAGGTCTTTATCAGAGATGCTTGTTGCAATTTTTCCAGTTTTCTGCTTTCCTAATAATTTTGGTTGCATTGGTTTTGTTTATGCAAAACATCCTCAAATTTTATATATTCACATTGATATATTTTATATTTTGTAATGCTCTCTATCTCTTGTTTGGTCATAAATTTTTCCCTTATCCATAGATCTGACAGATAAGCTATTCCAAGCTCTCTTAATTTACTTAAATCACCCTTTATGTATAAATCATGTATCCATTTTGATCTTATCTGATATACCATGTGAGATGTTTGCCATATGTTTCTCCAAGTTTTTACAGCAGTTTTTGTGAAATCATGAAGTTTTGTTCCAAAAGATTAGGTCTTATCATAGAACAGATTACTATAGTCATTTACCATAATGTAATTTGTGCCTAATCTCTTCCACTGATTCCATATCTTAGCCAGTACGATATTGTTTGGATAATTGCTGCTTTATAATACAGTTTGAGATCTGGTGTGGTTATACAACCTTCCTTCACTTTATTTTTCATTGATTCCTTTGGTATCCTTGACCTTTTGTTCATCCAGATGAATTTTGCTTTGTTTTCTTTTGATAGCTTGATTGGTATAGATTAATATAGATAGAATTGTTATTTTTATTATATTGGCTTGGCCTACCCATGAACAATTAATATTTTTTCAATTGATTAGATCTTTATTTATCTGAAGTGTTTTGTAGTTGTGTTCATATAGTTCTTGGGTTTGTATGAGCAGGTATGCTCCCATGTATTTTACATTATCTACAGTTATTTTAAATTGAATTTTTCTTTTTATCCCTTGCTGGTAGACTTTGTTGATAATGTATGAAAATGCTAACATTTTACGTTTTTGTTTTGTATCCTGCATCTTTGCTAAAGTTATTAACAATTTCAAGTAGTTTTTTTTAGTTAATTCTCTAAGATTCTCTAAGTATATCATATCATCTGCAGAGAATGCTAGCTTTGTTTCCTCTTTTCCTATTCTAATTCTTTCCATTCCTTTTTCTTCTCTTAACACTATAGCTAACTTTTCAAGTACATTATTGAATAACAAAAGTGATAATAGTCATCCTCGCTTCACCCTTGATTGTATTGGGAAGGTTTCTAGATTATCCCCATTACAGCTAATATTTTTAATATTAATCATGTCCATAAAAATGGAAAATTTTACAAAAGGTGTTTCCCATGTCGCTAGTTCACATCACCTTTTCATGTTCCTATGCCATCCCTTATGGATAATCTAAGTATACAGTGAATGTTAAAAAACGATGGTAATTAGGTTTTTACATAGAAGCAATAAAATAGTATGTACCTTTTTTAAGCCCCTACAGCCAAAAGTTTTCATTTTATGTAGACCATGTTTGACTTCATAGATATTTAGTCTTCCCCACCAATCTCATAACTCTAGAAGAGTTTTTTCCTACCTTTAGTCCTTGTTTGATTCTTAACCTTACCCTTGTTTTGCATTTCCAATAGAGAAAGGGTGCTTAATCTTTTTTAATGGTGTCACAGACTTCTTTGGAAGTATGATGAAACCTATAGATCCATTCTGATAATAATGTTTTTAAATGCATAAGATAAAAAATAGGATGATAAAGAAAACCAATTATATTGAAAAATAATTATCAAAGTAGTTTTTAGAAACTTCTTGGACCTCAAAGTCCTTTTCCTTGAAGGAATTTTTCCATCTTAATTATGATTAGATTGGCTTTAAAAACTGGATTCATGGCAGTACCTATATACTCCAGTATGCTAATATTAAATTAATGGATCCCAAATTCTATCTCTTAAAGTGAATCCTATTACAAAACAGGCATGAACATTTTCTTCCTCTCCCATGCAATTCTCATCTATGTCCTCTCCAGAGTTTGCTTTGAATACTCTACTTACATTCCTATGAAGTAAAAAATATGGTCTTACCAAGCACTCAACACACTGGAAAAGGAAATTAACCTGAATTTCATTTTCCTATCATCAGTCACACATAATTTTCTCCTCTTGACATATTATTCTTGGAAGTTGGCACTAAGTGGAGAATCCAGTATGCCCAAACATTTCTACCTGCCCTTTTTGGCTTTTCATGTCCCCTTAAACATATAATAATCATCTTACTCAGCCTCTTACTTTTTTACTCTTCTTACTTTTCTTTTCACCTAAGATTTGCATTTTAGGCTTTTCTGTTTGTAAACTAGGTATGATCATAGCTACTAAGTCACTAGTAGACTGCTGACTCCAGCTAGAATGGTAGCAGAATACTCTGTTGTGTGGGAGGTTATAGATATGGATGGAAGTTGTTTCATGCACTTTTCACTTTCCTACATTCCTCTAAAAGTTAAGATCATATGATGGGCTTCCCTAGAAGTGCAGCTCTTATCCCTTTATTCTTGCCAATTCTAATGAGAGCCCTCCACGTCCTGCCTTTCTCTAATTTTCCCTCTGATTTCAAAGTAATATTAAATCTTTCAATTTCATTCTCTATTCTTAATTGTCATCCACTGCTGACAGTCAAAAGGAAGAGAATCCCAGAAGGGATGTAAAAGAAGGGGGCAAAAAATAAACAGTCATTTGGCAAGCAGTAGACTACTTGGCTGATGGATTCAAGTCTATACTTGAATGCTATATCTGATTTATAAAGGCAATCCTTCCATGGAACCAACTGCCAATAGGAAATAAGGATGGTTATTTATAAGTAGATCTTTCCCTAAGCTGTTAGCATTAATTAACTATTCCACAAGGATCCCCATGATTTTTGAATGAGGAAGGGAATTTTTAAAGAAGAGAGAAAAGGAAAAAAACAACTATGGTACTTCTAAGGGTATTTTGTGGCTGGGGAAAAAGTTCAATCTTTTTAAGCAGGATATAAACCCAGTCCATAATTTTGGCATGTTTTGTGGTTCACACAAATCAAATTAATGAATATATAGCACCTGTTAGATGAAAGAGATTATGAAACGTATTAGCCCTGTGAAACATGAGATGAGCTATCTCAGAAAGTCATAGAATCATAAATTTAAAGAGACTAAGGAAATCTAGTAGATGAGAGCTACATGGAATGGGAAGAAAACTTTACATGGATAAGTCGAGATGGATATAATCAGAAGGAATCCTAACATCTATGAAAATAGAGAGCTGCTGGAATAGTTGATTATGTAGGCACTGCTACAGCATCTTTCTGAAAGTCTTTAAGCCTAGGTCTAAATGACCCATGGTTGATTATTTTGTAAACTGGATTGTTGATAAGATTTTGGTTTGCTTAGATGTCCTCTAAGGCCTTTGCTCATCCCTAAGGTTTCATGGGTTCTCCAAGTATCTCTCCACCTCTCCAGGGCTTTGCCTTTTTTCTTAAGAATGACATTAAATGAAAATCCACTCCCTGGGTCCTCCATTAATGTTGAAAGCCTGTTATACTATAGTTGTGAGACATGGAAAAGTGAAGGTTCCCCCAGTACTGTAACATGAACTCCCCCACATTCTTTATGTGCATTATGTATATTAAGGGCATAATGCCAGTACTAAATTGAGAAATAAATATTACATATGTTAAATGTGGGTGGATTAATATTTCAGTAAGACTATAAAATGTGAATTTCATGACAGTTATATTTTCACATTTTAATCAGCATTGCATTAATGGATTATTTTGCATTTAATTAACTCATTTTTTTTAACCTATAAAGCTTTCAACATCTAAATAGTGGCCAAAAGGACAGAACCCCTAACCAAATACATTCTCCACTGTTAGGGTAGCATTAAGTCACCATTTTGGAGTAATCAAATAGTAGTATATACATATATATATAATAGGGGAAAAAATCAAATTGAATCCTTCTAATAACAATATTTTTAAATATAGGAATGTGCAAATGCAGAATCCATTTTTAAATTGCTTATAAGTTAATGCATTCATTATGTTCCATGCAGTAAGCCTACAAAAGGTGTCCTCTGTAAGAAGATAAGTTATACACTTGAAACCCAAATGCTTTTTATGTTCCAGAATTTACAGTTTATATTTTTTTTCTAATTTGAAAGTTGCCTTTAGGGGTGTGGGGGGGAGAGTTGTTTCCCCTTTTACTTTTCAAGAAAAAAATAAATAAAACCAAACAGATTTTATTCAGACTTTCCAGAAAAAAAGTTTACTTTGGTGGAATACAATGCATCATGGTAATTCTTTAGATATCAAAAATAAAAAATGTTGATTTGGAGAATGTTTTTAAAGATAATAATAAAAATAATAAAAAAGACAATAATAAGGGAGGAATTAATGAACAAAGAAGTATTAGACAACATTATGAAAGGCAAAATGGATAACTTTTATTACATTAAGTTAAAAAGGTTTTGCACAAACAAAACCAACAGAAACAAGATTAAAAGGGAAGTATAAAGCTGGGAAAAAAATCTTTACAGCCAGTATTTCTAATAAAGGTCTAATTTCTAAAGTATATAAAGAACTGTATCAAATTTGCAAGAATACAAGTAATTCCCCAATTGATGAATGGTCAAAGAATATGAACAATCTTCAGAATGATGAAATTAAGGCCATTTACACTTAGATGAAAAAATGTTTTAAATCATGATTGTTAGAACAATGCAAATTAAAATAACTTTGAGGTACCATCTCACACCTCTCATATTGGCTAAGATGACATGAAAAGATAATGATAAATGTTGGGGGGGATGTGGGAAAACTGGGACACTAATGCTTAGTTAAGGAAATTGTGAAATGATCCAACTTCTGGAGAACAATCTGGAACTATGCCCAAAGGGCTATAAAGCTGGGCATACCCTTTGACCCAGCAGTGCCATTACTGGGCCTGTATTCCAAGGAAATCATAAAGGAGGGAAAAGGACCTACATGCGCAAAAAATGTTTATAGCAGCTCTTTTTGTGGTAGCAAAGAATTAGAAAAGAAGTGGGTACCCATCAATTGAGGAATTGCTGAACAAGCTGTGGTACATAAAAATAATGGAATATTATTGTTCTATAAAAATTGATGAACAAGCTGATTATAGAAAGGCCTGGAAAGACTTACATGAATTGATACTGAGAGAAACAAGCAGAACCAGAACTACATTGTATATAATAACAGCAAGAATGTGTGATGATCAACTATGAAAGACTTGGTTCTTCTCAGCAATTCAGTGATCCAAAGCAATCTCAATAGACTTTAGACAGAAAATGCCATCCAGAAAAAGATCTAAGGAGACTAATGTAAATCAACACATGCTATGTTCACTTTTTTTTCTGTTTTTTTCTCTCTCCCATTGTTTTTCCCTTTAGTTCTGATTTTTCTCTCCCAACATAATTCATAAAGCAATATGTATTAAAGGTAAATAAACTTACTACAATAAGAAAAAAGATAACAATAAAATGAGCCAAGAATACTGTTACTGAGTGTGGTATGCCAGAGAATTGATGAAAGATGGAGGTACTCCTGCATTTTGTTTCTGAGTGGGACCCTATGCTCCTACTTTACCAAAACTGTGATTGCAACTTGACTCCTTGCCCCTTAGGCTTTGGTTCTTTTGAAAACTATTACTAGTAAATTTGATTAATATATTTTTGTTTTTATATCACAATCATTTCCCTATATAACCTTCCTCCACTCCTCAGCTTTGGTTTCTTTTCTCTTGTAAGAAAAACAGTCAAATGAAATCAACTAATATAGCAATTATGTTTGTAAATGTGTTCCAAATTAAGGATTTAGAGTCAAATTACCCCTGGATGCAATATTTAATCATTGCATTTTTCTGAGGTCATCTATGTTATTTTTAATTACATGTCTATGGTAAATAAATGTAATATTCTTCTGGCACTACTTACTGTATTCTCTATCATATGTCTTCCCATGCTTCTCTGAATACCTCCTATTTGTCCTTTTTTTAAATAGAAAAACAGTAGTTCATTACATTTTTTACTTATGGACCCAAAGAGTCCTTTCTTACAAAAACTCCTATGCTGGGTTCACACAGATGCTAGATTCATTTTGGGAATGACCTGATCCTTAAAATCAAAGGAATCCAGCTTCTGTCATTGTCTGGCTTGTTATTCCTTCAACGCAAAGCAGAACTCAAGGGAAAAATTTGTAAAAACCAAATTAGATAAGGCTTATAGCAAGAGGCTCCCCAAAAGATATTAGGTATTCATATATACAAAATACTGTATATATAAGATATAGGACAGCTATTTTTTCCCTCTATCACAAAAGTAAAATAACTTAAAACTTATAAGTGTTTAGCAACAAGTATACAGCTAATGTAGCATTTGGAATACTTTGTATTTAAAAAATTAAAATAATGAGCAATTGCATCTATTATACTCTCTTAGGAATGAACAATTCAAGAACAATCTATCACCTTTGCTTAAAGCGATGTTCTCTGAGCAACTCATAAAGTCCAGATCTTCTTTCCAATCAATAATAATTCTTTAGTCCTTCCACAATAATATGATTTGTGGACATTTTGTGCTCAGAGAATCTGTGTGATTGCAGAAATCAGCTCTTGCTGACTAGCCATCCCTAACATAGTCACCCAGGAATTCTGTAAATTGTGCTCAGAGAAAGAAACAAAAAACAGAAGAGGCACCCGGTGACTTTTGGTTCTGTATAATTTTTCTCATGTAACACTACTCATACTACCACAAATATTATTGTTTCTTGGGCAAACACATGTTTTCATTGCCTTTTGATTATTGTCATCATTGCTGCTGAGTAGGGGAAAAATCCTCTCCTCCTCCATCTCCACCTCCCTCTCCCAGATTCCAAGGAGTCATAAAGTAAAAACATGAAACAAGTAAAAACATAATTCTTTTAACCTAACCTCTCTATAATTCTTTTAACCCAACAAGAGATAGTTTCCTCCACAAGAGTCTATCCCCCATGACATTAAATGGCCAGTCCTTTTTGCAACAACCCAATTCCTGTGGGCCAATAAGGAGATATTGTGTCACCCCAAGATATAGCTAATAATATCCCTTTGCAAGGGGTCACACTTGTCCAACAGAAATAGGCCAGAGAATTTGTCCCATTCCATGGGAAAGTTCCCAAGTTAGCTAGATCATAGAGTGTCTTCTGTTTATGTACATGATCCATGAATATAATGTATTTTTTGCTGTAACAATCTGAATAGGAAAAAAAATTGCTTTTTAAATACTTGTACTGATATGCCCTAGAAGAATCAGCTGCTCCTTCACAATATCCTCAAGCATCAGAAGAAAAAAAAACAACAACAACAGGCATTTAATTCCATCTGTTCATCTGCCATTTTAATACTTAATCTCTCTGGGGAAGAGGTATACTATTGTATATAATTTACTCAACAATATCAAAATTTCTTGGACCATTCTCTATTGAAAGGAATTCATTTTCTTTCCAGTTTGGGGTAACCATTTATGACTATGAATCCTCTTCTTTTCTTTTACTTCTTTCAGGTACAAACCTAGTTGCCAGATTGTTAAAATATAGGGATTTAAGAATTTAGTAATTTTTTTTTATTTTGTAATTCCCCATTCCCCAGGGGGGAAAGAGATAGATAGAGGCCTCAAAAAGAAATAATCCTACCCAGCAGGTAACATATTGTATAGATAGTTCTTAATTAGACCAAGAAAATAAAGGTTTGCAATCCAGAATTGTGAGTTGCCCTGGGGAATGTAAGTTTCCCTATTCACCTGTCTCACTGCTGGATTTCTGTCAATTATTATTGTTATCATTTTTCCTTCTATTTTTAAATGTTTCATGATTAAGAGTGAATGATATCATCTTAGCTAATTTGTTCAGATGGGAAACACATGGGTGGGAACTCAGCTGCTAGAGTTGTGAGCTGTAGACATGTCTTCCCTCTTATCACCCTTAACACCAGAAGAGTAAATTGTAGCCTCATGAACAGTCCAGGCAACCATTCTAACTTGCTAGCATGAGTGCACATAGAGTGAATAAGATAACTCTCATCCAGAGAGAGAGAAACTAACTTAAATCTTAATGTTTCTGTTGTACAGATAGGAAATAGGATTCTACTACAATTTAAAATAGGAAATTTTCCTGGAGCATTTAGAGCTCATCAAATGTGCATGCCATTTTGCACTTATATTTAAAGTGATGTGTTAGTTTTGTGCTGTAATAATCTGAACAGAAAAAAATTTTTTTTGTAAATGTGTATCTTGATAGACTCCAGAAGGATCAGCAGCTCCTTAACAGGATCCTCAAACATCAGAGAAAATGGCCATTTGATTCCATCTGTTCAATTTCTACTTTTATATTTAATCTCTCTGGGGATGAGGTATCCTCTTGTACAGATAAAAGAGAAAGAAGATCTTTACATCTAAATAAACTTCAATTATACTTTCAATTTAAATTTAAACATTTATTAAGTAACTAATATGAGCAAGGCACTATGATGGGTGCTAGAGATACAAAAACAACAATGAAATTTTCCATTCCCTCAAGGAGATCACATTCTGGCTCTAGACCATGACTTAGGTTTAGACAGCTGCCTATTTAAGTATCAAAACAGGACAGATTCCTCATAGCACTGATGATGTAACAGATAAAGCTCTGAACCTATAGTTGAAATAACCTAAATTCAAATCTGGCATCAAACAAGTAATAGCCGATCCTCAACATGTTACTTAACTTCTGTTTGTCTCAGTTTCCTCAACTGTAAAATGGGGATAATGATAGCACCTTCTTATAAGGCTCAAATGAGGTCATATTTGTAAAAAAAAAAAAAAAAAAAAAAAACCACTTAGCATAGTACCCTGTACAAAGTAGGCTCTATATAAATGCTTAGTTCTCTTCCTTAGTGCAAAGGAACTAAGAGATAATCTACTGGTGACACAGTAAATATAGCACTGGGCCTAGAGTCGGGAAAACTTAGCCTCATGAGTTCAAATTCAGATTCAGACACTTTCTAGTTGTGTGACCCTAGATAAATCACTTAACCCTGTTTGTCTCATGTCCCTCATTAGTAAAATGAGATGGAAAAGGAAATAACAAACAACTCCAGCATCTTTGCCAAGAAAATCCCAAATGGTATCACAAAGAGTCAAGCACAACCAAAAAAAAAAAAGACTCAACAATAATCCAATCTCATCATTTTATAAATCCAGAAGCATATTTAAGGTCATACAAGTAGGAAATAGTGAAGCTGGGACTTCTAATTCCAAATTCAGTCCCTTTCCCACTTGTAGAAACCAGATGTGATGTATTCTCCAAAGTGAATTTGCTTCTGTGTTACACACACACACACACACACACACACACACACACAGAGAGAGAGAGAAAGAGAGAGAGAGAGAGAGAGAGAGAGAGAGAGAGAGAGAGAGAGAGAGAGAGAGAGAGCGCCTATATATATAAGATGCACTTTGTATAGCAAATGGAACAAGTAACTAGGAGGAAAAGAAGAGAGAGAGAAACAGAGGAGAGACAAGAAAGAGACAGAGTGAAACAGAGAGAAACAAAGAGAGTAACAATAGACAGACAAAGACAGAGCGAAAGAGAGAGATTCCTTATTATGGGTCTCATGTTTAAGTTAATTAGTTTTCAGCCCAATGGAAATATGAAGTGTGAATTCAAAAAATGTTAATAGATTCAGTATGGAAAGGATACAGAATTATCCTCAATGTGAAGAAGACTTGGGTTCAAATCCCACCCTGACATATATTGGGTATATGACTTTGGACAAGTCATTTAATCTCTGTGAGCAACTTTGTAAAACTATAAACTACACAGAAGGTGCCCACCTGCTTTGGGAGAGGGAGTATCTTGAGACAGTTGAGAATTTAGGAAATTTAGGAGTAACAATAGACAGACAAAGACAGAGAGAGAAAGAGAGAGAGATTCCTTATTATGGGTCTCATGTTTAAGTTTTTGATCAAATTTATATCCTGAATGAGCTTGATTTCAATATTTATTTAGAGACTTGTCAGCTTCATAATAAGTCACATTTCCATATCTCTCCATATAAAGATGGTATGACATCTTTTTTACTAAAAGATTAAATGAGTTCAGTCTGGACTAAAATGAGGTTGTTGTAAATAGTAAGAAAGGAATAGATCCAGAAAACATTGTGGAGAAAGAAGTGATAGATCTTCTTGTTGAGTTAATGGAGAAGGGGAGTTGGGGAGAAGTTTGGGGTAGAGAATTAAAAAGAGAAGTAAAAATGCCATCAAGATCATAATACTAGTAAACTAAAAGATTGATGCCCTTGATGGCACAGCTAAGTCCAAATCCTCTGAAGTGGTCACATATATATTTGAATTTGCACTACTTGAATGTAATAATTATGTAAAACATGGTAATTAGTTTTCAGCCCAATGGAAATGTGAAGTGTGAATTCAAAAAATGTAATCCTTGAAAAGAATTCACTGTTGCCACATATTGGGACCTAGCTATAATAGACAATATGGATTTGGATATGTTGTTAATAGATTCAGTGTGGAAAGGATACAGAATTATCCTCAAGGTGAAGAAGACTTGGGTTCAAATCCCACCCTGACATATATTGGGTATATGACCTTGGACAAGTCATTTAATCTCTGTGAGCAACTTTGTAAAACTATAAGCTACACAGAAGGTGTCCACCTGTTTTGGGAGAGGGAGTATCTTGAGACACTTGAGAATTTAGGAAATCCTAATACCATGAAATAACTGATCTAATCCCTGTCCTGTTTGATAGGAAGTCAGTAAGTTCAGTTTTAAAACTGAATTTAAGTACAGTTTCAGGACAACTAAGCAGAGCTAGACTATAAGAAGGGGTGAAGGGGAAAAGATTGAAGAGAACTGGATAAAAAGGCCTGGGAATTATCCATATTTAGGTATATAAATTTACCTATATAAGTAGAAGAGTCTCTGAGATTGAGTGCAGAGCTGTTAAGTATCATAGGATCATATGTTTAAAACTAGGAAGTTCCTAATAAGCTACTTAGTTTAACCCTCTAATTTGAGAAAACTCAGGAACAAATGGTTAAATAACTTTGCCCAAGGTCATAGAGTAATAAATGACAATCAGGATTCTATCCAGGGGTTTCTAAATCCAATATTCTTTCTACTCTGCCATACTACCTCCTTTTTTCTCCAATGCTACTAATTCATAAAACATTTATGGCCAGCTCTATGACATCTATAAGTTCAAAGGCATAGGTTAACTCAAATTTAAGCAAAATTCACTCATATATTGTGACTTATATTAGAGAGATGATCTTGATACCATTATCTTGTACTCTTCTTTCAAGCATAGAGTTTAGGGTTGGCCAGGAAAGATGGCCACTTTTTCCAGGACTGCCAGGAAAGCTGGCCACTTTTTCCAGGACTGCCAATTCTACCCTCCATCAGTGTTGTTACCACTACCTTTGGATGTTTTGCATAGTCTTTGCTTATTTTGATATTTCTTGTTTTACGGTCTAAAATGCAAGAGTGAAGTAATCACTCTCAACATTCTATATCTTAATCAAAACTCAGAAAGTTTAGGTACTGCCAGGAAGGATCAAGGATAATCTTATCACTTTCCAGTCCAAACCCTTGAGCAATTAAACATATGATCTGTGGTTATACAGAACAAACCTCTTAACCTTTCACCTCCTGTAGCTATGGACTAGCATGAAACAAAAAAACAGACTACAGACTGGGAAAGTTGACAGGAGTTACTCTCAATTCCCTGCTGTCTTGGGATGTCCCCTTCCCTACTGTAAGAAGCTGTAACTGTAGAAGGGCAAGTTTTTAGTGGAGGCTTGTAGATCAGAGGGCTCCTAGCCTTTTTAAAAAAAAAAAAAAAGATGTACTTTCCATTTCCTGAAATTTTGAGTTTGTCAAGGAATTAATCTGACCCTATTAGTTACTAGTTAAGACAGTAAAAGGGGATCTAATCCTGAGTAAAGATATTCAAACACATTGCTTTGTAGTCAGTTTTAATAACAATTAGACTACTACAAACCTATTAATTAGGTTCAACAAAAGACCAACCTCAAAAGTAGCTATTGACTCAAATTTGAGGTAAGGGGAAAAAAGGTCACATTACTAATATATCACAGATGTTCCTTAGAAGCTCATAGTCCTAGAATTAGAAAGAGTATAGAGGACATAGAATCCAACCCCTTTCTTTTTATAGATGAACAACTGAGACTCAAAAAACACATAACTTCAGGTCTTTTTCCACTCACAACCTTGTTTTGCCAGAGAAATTTTTACATGACCCCAGGCATATTAGTATATAAAATAAATATATAAATCAAACATTTACTGATAATGATAATTTCCTGACCCCTACATTCAGTTACAAGACCCTACATGGAATTGCAAACCACAATTTAAGAAGCTGGGTTCTAGATCAAAATTTAAGACTGTAACTGGGCCAAGCAACAACAACATAGATGCTTGGGAAGGCTCTCGAGAGAAGTCAGAGTATAATTGTAAATTATAATTTATAGTAAAGTATAATTATAATTATAATATAAATATAACCCATATAAACAAAAACTCTTGGACAGATCCTTAATATTTTTTAATAACATAAAATACTGAGAAAAAAGTCTAAGACCCACTGGTGGTATACACACACACACATATACACTATATATGTGTATATATATATATATATATATATATATATACATATAATAATTTAGAAATTGTATAAATTAGAAAAAAATTAGCTGAAGAAAAGAGGATCAGTAAAATCTTATTTTTTACAAATCACCTTGGTATATGCTATCTCATCAAATCTCCACAAACCTTTGTGATAAATGCAAAGTAAGTATTAGCTCCACTTTACTGATTAGAAAAATGAAGAAGTTAGACATCATTAGATTAATTAAATCAGAAAGTTAGGTATCATTGTAATTTTGGACAAATCTCTGCACATTTCTATTCAGTTTTTATGACTATAAATTGAAGAATTTTGACTGGTGTTGTCTTTCTTTGTATCATACCAGATACATAGAAAGATAACAGACATCCTTTGCCCACAAGGAGTTAACAGTTTAAAGAAGGAGACAACATGCAAACAATTGTGCACAACAAAGTAGAGTAGATTAGAGAGGTACAAAAAGATACAGATATATCATTTTATATGTTTATCATACTTATCAGTGGTTCTCAAAGTATGGTCCAGAGAATACTGGAGGTCTCTGAAATCCTTTCAGAGGGTCTACATATTAAAAATTAGTTTTTATTTCTAAGATGATAAATGTCTATAAATATAACCCACATAAACAAAAACTCTTGGACAGATCCTTAATAATTTTTAATAACATAAAATACTGAGAAAAAAGTCTAAGACCCACTGGTGGTATACACATACACACATATACACTATATATTATATATATATATATATATACACTATATATGTATATATATATACATGTATGTATGTATATATATACATATAATAATTTAGAAATTGTATAAATTAGAAAAAAATTAGCTGAAGAAAAGAGGATCAGTAAAATCTTATTTATTGTAAGAGATGGTATTTTTGTTAAAATTGTAGAAAGAGAGAGAAGTCAGGAGAGAGAAAATAAGTAGGAAGAACTGAATTGTCCTAAGACATTGGGGACAACCTGTGAAAATGCCCATGGTTGGGAGATAGAATATCTTTTTTGATGAACATCATAGAGATCAATGTCATTTGACTACAGAGTATGTGAGTGTGAAAAAAAATATAAAAACTCTAGAAAGATATTTGGAAGTCAGGTTACTAAGGACTTTGAATGCCAAACAGGGGCACATAGTAAGCACTTAACAAATGCTTGTTGACTGACTAATAGACAGATGATCTTTTAGATGACTTCTAAAATACTTTCTAGAATTAACACTCTATGATTCTTGATTATGGACAGTATAGATGTTGCTAACTACTTAAAGACTGTATCTGGATGGATCGGGTTAGTTTTCAAGATCTACTCACTGATCAAGATTGACAGATAAGAAAGCCTTATCATAGCTTTCTAAAACCTTCTCTAGCAATATTTCAAGACTGAGGCAGGTCCATTGCAAGGTAATTGCCATATCTGAATTTTGATGGGGATAATATATGCATAATATTTTTTCTAGATTAACAGGATTTAAGTATAGAAACAAGAAGAAATATCACTCTGGCTGACTTTCTAAAATGAGTTAAGTTGAGTATGAAAGAAATTTAGGTAGGATTTGAAATCAAATTTCAAACATTTGCAATAATTAGGTTTCCTGACTGTAGGTTTTCCTATTTGTGAGGTCAGCTTTGCTTACAAAAACAAGAAACATAGAGCAGTGCTTTGAACTAAAACTTTTGGAAGAGCTTCGAAAATTGTGCTAGAGACTTGATAAATATTTGTGGAAAGAAGGAAGGAAGGAAGGAAGGAAGGAAGGAAGGAAGGAAGGAAGGAAGGAAGGAAGGAAGGAAGGAAGGAAGGAAGGAAGGAAGGAAGGAAGGAAGGAAGGAAAAGATATTTAAAAAGTGCGAATGGGATTTATACTCCAATATAGACAAATTAATTCATTAAGCATTTATTGACTATATACTAGATGCCCAACTCTCTTAGACCCTATTTGATACAGAAACATGAGAAATATTCCTTTCACTTTTCTATCTTACAGATCACAAAATACACTCATCAACAGTTAAATAGCACTCTGAAGCCCTAGAAGTGCCCAAAGTGGTTGTATGGACAGGACATGGACATTTATTTGACTATTTTAATCACCTAATATAAGTTAGCTCAGGCTAAGGTCTAAAAGAATTTAAATGCAGTCTAAGTGAATGTAGCATGTACACTGAAGGAAACAGCTTCCACTGTAGTGAAAACTGGTTCTGCACTAAGAACTGGGTTCAAATCCTGTCTCTGTCTTGGCAACTTTGCACAACTCAGTTAACTTCCCTGGCTCCCACTTTCTTCATGCATAAAATGAGGGGCTTAAATTAGAAAGCCTCTGAGATACCTTCCAGCTCTAGATCTATGATATAAATAGATACTCAATCAGGAAGGAATTCCCAGGCACTCACATTAATAAGAGATAGGCTTCTGCATTCTTTTCTTGTCCTTCAGCAAGATTCCTCCTTCCAAATGATCTCCCCTGTAGCCCCACTTGAGGCAGCAGGGCTACTGTATTGACTTGTAGGAAAATAACTGGTTAGCTGCTGCCCTGGTATGAGGATTTTGTTTAATTAAGACTTGATAAAAGGGCTCCTCATTCTGAATCATGCTTCCATGCAGAGTCGCAAAGGATCAAAGAACTAGGTCAGCTCCATTTCCCTGACTGTGCAAAGGGAGAGATGTCAGTTTTAAATTGCCTGAAGCTGGAGTTGAACCCTTGTCCCTGCTGTTTCCTCATGATGCTTTCATGGAGCCACCTGCTTTCAAAAGAGGGTTTCCTTGTAGTAGTGGGAATGTGAGTGTCAGTCTTAATAAAATGGCTTTATTAAACTAGACATGTAATTTTAGGTAATTCTTCTGGAGATGAGGGGGAAAATGTTTATTTTTTCTTAGATATAAGGAATAGATGAGGATATAAGATATGTTCATCAAATTTGCAGATAACTCAAAGCTGAGAGGCAAAGCTAACACAATGAATGACAGAATCAGGATCAAAAAAATTTTGACTGGCTGTGATGCTGAACTGAATCTAATATAATGAAATTCTGAAGGGATAAAGTCTTAAACTAGGGCACAGAAAGATCAGCTTCACAAGTACAACATGTAGAAGGAAGGCATGGTGAGATGGCAGTTTGAAAAGATCTGGGTATATTGGTGGACTGCATACTCAGTATGAGTCAGCAAAGGCAGTCTAATGCTGAATTGGACATCATTGTTTCTGGGAATAAGAAGATGACTGTCCCATTTTTCATTCATTAAATCTTATCTGAAGTATTGAGTTCAGTTCCAGGCACCATAGTTTAAGAAGTACATTGGTAAACTGGAGAGTATCCAAAAGAGGGTAATTAGTAAGGTTAACAGTTTTGAATTTGTCATGTGAGGATAGCAAAAATCACTAGGGATGTTTAGCCCAAAGGACACTATTCTAGAGGAATGAGGATTTCTTCTCCTCTCCTTTTAATCTGATGAAATTGTGAGGATTATTGAGTTCATAACTCCAATTATTCTGACATAGACAAATTGAGGCTTGGGAAAGACTTTTTTTTAAACTTAATAATTTTTTTCAATTAAAGATAGTTTTCAACATTCATGTTTTCCAATTAAATATAAGTATTGTTTTCAGCATTCATTTTTATGCATACATATTTATACAATTATCTTGCTGCCAAAGAAAAGTCAAATCAAACCAGAAAAAAATGAGAAAGAAAATAAAATGCAAACAAACAACAGAAAGAGTAAAAATGCTATGTTATAAAGCATACTCAGTTCCCACAATCCTCTCTCTGGGTATAGATGGCTCTCTTCATCACAAGGTCATTGGAACTGATCTGAATCATCTCATTGTTGAAAAGAGCCACATCTATCAGAATTGATCATTTTGTAATATTTTAATATTCATTTTATAAGATTTTTAAGTTCCAAATTTTTCTCCCACCTTCCTTTTCCTCCTTCCTGCCCAAGACAGCAAGCAATCCAATATACGTTATACATGTACAATTATGTTAAATATATTTATATATTAGTCATGTTGTACAAGAAGAATCAGAACAAAAGGGAAAAACCATGAGGAAAAAATATATTTAAAAAGAGTGGAAATAATATATTTCTATCTGCATCCAGTTTCCATAATCCTTTCTCTGAATATGAATGGCATTTTCTATCACAAATCTTTTGGAATTACCAATATATCTACCAATCCATGGAGCTAATCCACCACAATTGATTATCACATAATCTTGTTACTTTGTACAATGTTCTTCTGGTTCTGCTCACTTCACTCAGCATCAATCCATGCAACTCTTTCCAAGTTTTTCTGAAATTTACCTGCTCATCATTTTTTATAGAACAATAGTATTCCATTACATTTATATACTACAACTTGTTTAGCATTCTCCAATTGATGAGTATCCCCTCAATTTCCAATTCTTTGCCACCACAGAAAGAGCTGCTATAAATAATTTTGTATATGTAGGTTCTTTTCCCTTTGGGATATAAATCTAGTAGTGGCACTGCTGAATCAATAAGATATGTACAGTTTTACAGCTCTTTGGGCAGAATTCCAAATTGTCCTCCAGAATAGTTGGATCAGTTCACAACTTCACCAAAAGTACATTAGTGTCCTGGTCTTGGGAAAGACCTTAATTTAGAAAAGTCAATGTCATCCAGTGAATTCTGGGGCCATTGCCAGTAGCCTTGACTTTTGTCTTGCTGCCAGATTTCAATGGCTTTGGAGGATAAAGTGAAGCTGACCCCTTTGCACAGCCCTCTCTCACTTAAATCCAGTTTATTCTCAAGTCAAGATATCACTTCATAGTGTCATTCATCCTCTTCAAAAATGAAGGACCAACAACAAGACTCAGAAACATGATAGATTTCTTTACTTGTTTTAAGAGTTGTCACATGAGGAAGGAATTTTAATTGTTTCATTTGGCTCCAAAGGACAGACCTGGGAGTAATACACAATTGGGAGGTACAATGTCACATTAAAAAAAAAAAAGTTCAGAAGGTTCCCAAAGTACTGAGTAGTGTTGACTTTGTACTCACTGGCAGCTGTCAAGGAAAGACTAGATAACTGGTTACTTAATGGTTGTATTACTGCAAAGTTTCCTTTTAGTTTTAGGTTGGTCCACGTGGCCATTAAGGTCCCTTAATGGCTTTCAAATTTTGGGATTCTTTCCATTGCTGAGAGGAACCTATTAATCAACAATTAAATGTCTACTGTGGGCCCTATTTTCCGCATAATTGACAAAATCAGTAGTAGACATTTTCCTCCTTATTGCTTCCCATTCACATGAATCACAAAAGAGATCTCTGTCACTGACTGTAACTTCTGTCACTGGTACATTTAAGAAAACAAAAAAAGACTCAGAAGGTTTTTATCAAAGGCATAAATATCACTAATGTTGTGATACAGTTACCATCACCCAGCCTTTTGAGATACATTGTGTAGAAACCTTCAAGCTACTTAGAGCAGAGTTTCTTAAACTTTTTCTTTTTACAACCCCTTTTTTCCCAAGAAATGTTTATTTGACCCCAAGTTTATAGGTATATAAAATATATCAAACATTTACTGATAATTAGTCATCATTTCGCAACCCCCACTTTCAATTATAAGATCCCATTATGGGGTTACAACCCTCAGTTTAAGAAGCTCCGTGGGGTTTAGACCACAATCCAATGTACAGCTTTTCAAAGCACACACACAAGGAACACAAACAAAAACTCATGGGAAAAACCATTCAGATAAACTAAACTCCCCAGAATGATGCTTCTTTATCCCAGAAGAGGACTGACACTTGATTTTCCTTGTCCCAAATAAATCAACTATATTTTCACAGTAAATAGAGGAGACAATTTAGGGAACAGCAGAGAAGAAGCCTTGGCTTTTTCTGCTGTCTACAAGCAGCCTCAGAGTGAGGGAAAAGCTAACCTTTCTTAGAATGACTGGCTACAAAAGCTGCCTTCCAATACCACAACTCAATTGTTTATCTTCCCTGATTGTAGTAACATCCTTTGTCAGGTATTCCTATGAGACTGTGTTCCAAGACTACCTCCTGACTTTATTAAAACAAATGGAAAAGAGACATCTGGTCAGATAAACCCTAAAACAAGGCCAAATTCCTATGTGGTCACCTCCTTAGACAGAATGGCAAGCTGATGTTCTTTTCTTCCTAGTTCCCTAAATTTACAAGTTATTCTGTAGCTTACTGCCCTCTGGAGTTCTTCAACATTAAGAATAAATCCAGCTTTTCTTATTAGGTCTTCTAAGTGACCACAATTCATGGAATTTAGACTCATCTTTCCACCCGAGGGGAAAAAAATCAAGACTTTTGTAAAAGTTTGAAACATTAGAAAGATAAGTGCATTCTCAGGTAGGCCATGGGTTAAAAGGTCCAGTTAAAAACAACACTCTACCCTACTCTTTAAAGCAAGTAAGTGGCTCATTGAATGGAGCACCGGGTCTGGAATCAGGAAGGATGAGTTCAAATCCAGCCTCAGACACTTACTAGCAATATAACTCCAAGCAAGTCATTTAACATAATTCACCAGAGAAGGAAATGACAAATCACTCCAATATTTTTGCCAAGAAAACCCTATGGACAGTATTAGTTAGTGTGCTCTGGTCTGTAGAGTCTACACTCTACTTCTTCTTCTTGCCCCAAGCAGAGCTCACATGTGGATGGTAAAACAGCAATTTCTTTGACAATAATATAAAAGTATGAAAAAGATTCATGCATCTAATAACCTTCTGCCCCAGCTATAAGTTTCTTCTCACTAACTAGAACTTCTGTTGGCCAGAGTAAAAAATTCAGGCATTTTAGGAGTGGTTTTAGCAGAATAGCTATGGTACCATCTGGGAATGGTGATACATTCTAAGGTGTTTTTCTTTTTCAACAGATAAGAAATGTTCAGCCAATTTTAGATACTTTTAGATTTCTGCTTCTGGCTGCATTTTAAAAAATTCCTTCATATTTATGTGATTATTTCAGTCAGCAATACAGGTTAGTACAAGCCCAAGGCCTGAAAGAATTTGGGTCCAGCTTAAAAGAAATTGGTTTATGGCCAAGTGAAAATGTTCAAAAATTAGAAAACGTGGCTCCTAGTACAAGAGCTATATTTCTAATTCTTCATCTGTGTATGAGTACTGTGGCACTAAAAAAGACAGAAGAGATATTTTACAACCTTTTAAAACTCTTCCCTTTAATAATATGTACTGATATGAAGTATGATTATATTAAATGTAAAATATAAAACATACATGTTCTATTATACATGTCTACATAGAAGTGATATATAAAGATGCAGATATAGACATGTCAGAGACAATATTGTACAGTAGAAAGAATTGGATTTGGAGATTGAAGACTTGTTTAAATCACAACTTTTTCATTTACAGTTATAAATGACTTTATACAGTTCCCCTCAGCCTCAGTTTCCTCCTCTGTAAAATGAGGGCATTAGACAAAAATCATCTCTAGGGTCTTTTCCAATTCTCAATCTTTGCCCTTTTCTTTCTTGGTATTTTAGATGCAAATGACACTTCATCTCAAGCCTCTTCTTCTAGATTTTTTCTGAGTTTTCATGACATCACTCTGTCCAGGCTCTCTTCTGTCACTTTGAATGTTCCTTCTAATTGTCCTGTATAGAATCATTTAAGTTTTTTGTCTCCTATTCATGGATATACCCTTTTCTCTCCAGATTCTGTTTCTTGGTATCTCATTAGCTTCTTTGGATTCAACTATCATCTTCTCTGTGCAGATGAATTCCCAATTTACATATTCTGCTTTAATCTCTCTTTTGAAGTCCAGGCCTCTAAATGTCTGGGACATATTCATCTAGACATTCCATAGGTATCTCAAACTTAACATGTCTAAAACACATCTCATTATCATTTCTGTAAAACCTACCCTTCCTCCTGACTTCTCTATTTCTAGTAAGGATATCACCATTTCACAAACCTGCTAACAATCCTCCATATTTCTTTCCCACCCCATACACACACAAATTCAATGTTTCCAAGTCCCATCTTTTCTTATTTAACTTCATGCATCCCTTCTCTTCGTTTATATCACCATCACTCTAGAATGCTCTCACCTCTCTCCTGGACTATTGAAATAGCCTCCTAATTAACTTGTCATTTTACTGCTAAATCAATATTCCTAAAGCACAGGCCCAACCACTTAAGTCCCTGTTCAAGAAGTTTAAACAGTTTCCTATTGCATCTAGGATAAGAGAAACTAATTCAGTTAGCACTTAAAGTTCTCTACAACCTGACTCTAGCTGTCTTTCTAGGCTGATTATACATTGTCCTCATAGAAACCATGTCCTAGATGCACTTCTACCCTGAATCCCTGAGTTGGAGACCTACCTCTGCCAAACCAGTGGTGTACACACACACACACACACACACACACACACACACACACACCATTAATAGAATATTTAATATAGCTTGCTTGCTCTCTTCCTCTTTTTCAATGATGGGTCTAGTCCATTTTCCATCCATTGCATCAATCCAAGATACAAGATGTTCCAAAAGTCTTAGGTTAGTTTAAAGCTTAAAACTTACTGTACTGTACTATTATACCAGCTCTCTAGCTTGTACATCCAACTTACTTCATATTCTGGATAACTATGCTTTCTTCATTTTTCGCCTATGTGGATAGGGTAAACTCTTTCTTGCAATTAATAGTGGATCTCATTTAAGATGTTCAAAAAAGATCCTGTGTGAATACCATTGCACAATATCACTTTCCAGTAGCAGCATCAGAAGAACCTCCACTCTGTAGAACACTCTTTTCTCCATCAATTACATGAAGCAACTACATTACAATAATTAATAAGGATGTCCACATAGCTTTAAATAAAACAAGGATGGGAAGAACAACTGGACCAGACTCAATACACATCAAGTTCCTAAAATTTGGTGGTTCTTCGTGTAAAACATAGTACCTAGAGTCATAATGGAGTTCAAATCAGGCATCAGACACTTACTATCTATATGATTCTGGACAAGTTACTTAAACATTTGCCTCGGTTTCTTCAAATGTGAAATGGGAATAATAATATCACCTACTTACCAGGGTTGTTGTGAGGTCAAATAAAATATTATTTGTAAAGTGCTTGGTGCAGTGCCTAGTACACAGGCATTTGGTAAATGGCCATTCCTTTTCCCCTTTTCCCCTCCTGAAAGCAACACAACTTGGAGTGCTTTGAAGAATTGATTCTAATTGAAAGAGGGCATGAAAAAAATCACAGATTTTATTACCTAAAAAGAAATACCGAGAAAATATCAGTAACTTCCTATTCTACTGTCTTTTGCTAGATTTTTTTAGACTTATAATGAGTGCTAGAAGTGCCTGTGTAAGACTCAGTAAGAAAAAAATGAATAGCAAAATGATCTTGGAGTCAGAAAGACCTAAATTCTTTCATTGACATAATATTGTTCATGTGACCCTAAACAAGTCATTTGACCTTGAAGAGTTCTAGTCAGCTCTACTGGACTATAAATTACAGAACTGGTACCAACAAATCTGTTTTGGTAGAAAGAATTTCTCACTGAGCATTTCCAGTACCAATGAAATCACAGGTTGGGATCCTCTCCTATCCAAAACTAAAACTTGATGAGAGTATTCTATATACATATGAAAAGCTTCCATGATGACAACAGAAGGAAACAGAGAGGCTTCCATCACTGGTACTTAGCAACAGATCCTATCTTTACAATTGACTAAAAAGTATTAAAAATGTGAGATTCCATTATGGTTATGCTTAGATTATAACAAAGTATTTGACCAGATAGAACAAATTACCACCTTAAAAGTTCTTTCAAGTGCAGTTTCTCCTATGTATGTGTCAATACCATACAAGACTGCTTGAAAGAGGTAACATCAGAAATGACTTTGTTCAACTGCTTTTCGGTTATTAATGTCAAGTGAAGCACAACTGGAAAATGTGCTTTCCAAAAGTGTTTAGCACATGGAATGCCCAGCACAATATTCAAATGGAAGAGAGATTCCATTGTGTCTTTTTTTTTTAAATCAGTCTCATTACTTCATATGAATCCGCTTGGTGGCACAGTGGATAGAGCTCTGGGCCTGAGTTTTAATCTGGCCTCAAATACTTACTATCTGTGTGACTGTGAGCAAATCACCCCAGTTTGTTTCAGTTTCCTGATTTGTAAATGAGCAGCAGAAGGAAATGACAATTCTTTGCAATTATTTTCAATTCAATTCAATTCCAAATTTAAAATTTTTTGATTATTAAAGTTCTGATAGGCATTGAAGAAGGAAATATTTGTTTATTGTGATAAACTATTACTAAATGGCAGAGCCACAACTATAATAGAGTAACTGGAACTGTGAATTACGGTATTAAATTAAAGGACCACTTTTATTGTATTTTCTCAGTAGACCTGAAAAAATGACACCTACAGCATTTATTAAGTACTTGTTACTTAATGTGACAGGGACTATGTTAAGTGTTGAGGATGTAAGTATAGGCCAGTACCTATTTTCAAGAAACTTATATACTAAAAGGAGAAGACCATACATAAAGAGAAGCTGGAAATGATGGGGAGAGTGGCTCACTGCTAAGAAGAGATGGAGAAGTCCAAAAAGGAAGTTATATCAAGAGTGAAAGAAATGAAATAATTGTTGTTGGGATCCCATTATAAAATGGAATCAAGAAAGCAATCCTCAGGACAGACGTATTCCAGGATATGAAAGCATGATTGAGACCCTTCATGATAAGTTAAAATAGAAATTATGATGTAGTGAGCTGCCTGAATTTCATCCTCACACCATTATCCCTTTTCCCCTCCCCTAATAGTTTCTATAATATTAACATCAAATTAGTGTCCAGGATTACTGTCACCTATTTTCCTCTTTCCACAAATGAAAACCCTTAGACCCTAAGCGTTTTGAAATATTTGCCACAGGAACATTGATATATTTTTGAGACCAATGTACTATGTTGTTAAATATGGAAATTCAGCAGGTTGTAGGAAATCCCACCTACCCACTCTCAGACTCTCTTCCTTTTATTATTTTTTTTTCTGTTTTATTTCTGTAAGTCAGTAGTCTAAAGTGTTCTTATTTTAGGAGGAAATATTTTAGGAGGAAAAAAAGGTAAGTAAAAGACACTGGAGAGGATATTTAATGATTTATTGCCATGTACAATCTTTAAAAACACATTACAAATGCCAATTTATTAAGTCCCCCAAAGTCCTGTAAGATAGGTCAATCTATTAAAGAGGTAGAAAATGAATGAGGTACTCAAATTTAAAGATTTGCCTGGTCCACATAGCACAACCTTAAGATACTTGGGAAAAAAGAACTCCTGACATGTATAATTCTACTACTAATAATAGCAGAAACAGAGGCATAATATCATTTATCATTTAACATTGTAAGGTCCTATTTCTGACTAATGCATTATATTTCTGCTTGAGAAGGGAGGAGGCAGAGACTGGGCTGATTGTTATTAGAGTTGAGAAAAATAACAGCTAAAAAGATACTGATGAACATATTGGGATATTTATCAGAATACTGCCATGAGGGCAGTTAGGTAGTACAGTGGACAGAGGACCAGCCCTGAAGACAGGAGGACCTGAGTTCAAATGTGGCCTCAGACACTTAACACTTCCTAGCTGTGTGACTCTGGGCAAGTGACTTAACTCCAATTGCCTCGGCAAAAAAAAAAAAAAAAGTACTGCCATGAAATAATTTTGAAACACTTTGTAAGAAATAATTTAGGAAACTTGATTCCTGGCTTTTCACTTGTGACCTACCAGTGCCTTGGAACACTACAGAGGCAGAGCCCTAATTCTCTTTGGGAAAAGAAATGCCTTGAAAAGCTGTGACCAATTAAAGAACCATATTGAAAAATTAGAAAGTAGTGGTTAATAGCAAATGAGACCAAGAGTAATAGCAGAGAGCTAATTAGATCCAAGTTGGCAGCCTAGTCTGAAAGCCAATGGAGCTAGTGATGAGAGGACAGGAGGAAAGAGGAAAAGTAAAAATCCATGGAGTTGAGAGATGAAAGATGGACTCTTCATTTTTCATAGTCTTCTGCTACTTTAGTAGCTATTAATAAAATGGGGAAATAAGAGAAATTCTCATGAAAACCAATATAATTGATGAGAGAGACTGTACTGGAAAGGGGACAAAGGAGAAAAACAAACAGCTTGGTTGAGTTAAGATTTAGTGGGATATTTTCACTCTCTCTGAATAGCTAATGTGTTCAATCCATCCTTAAGTTCACAAGCCCACTGTTACTTGGTCCTACTAAACTGTCCAGGGGAATATTTTAAAATTACCATCTAGTTCACCTGGAGCTGGGTTTTTAGCCACTCTGGGACTGTCCCTGCAAAGCCTGATGTGGAAAAAGTAACCAGCTTTCTTTCCCTTTCTCTTTAGCCTTCAGAAAGTAAATGAGCAATCATCATTGTAAATAAGGGGAATTTTATGTTCAACCCCTGCTTGCTACTCTGGGAAGCTGTAGATGTAGCAGAAATGGTGTTGGCTCTGGAAGCCTAGGCTCTTAGATGAAATCCCAGTTCTGCTGCTTGTTAGACATGAGATCAAAGTTTTATGTCTCTTGTCTTCAGAGCAGTCATTATTGTCATCACCACTTAGAGATCCCAAATATGTTGTATATCAAACCTTCCTTATAATAAAATAAGTTCCCCTGATTTCATTCATTTACACCATGTATAAAATTTACCTTTTCTTAACTTTCAGATTTGTATGGAGTTTTGAATTTTGGATTTATTTTTCTATTACTTGGTTTAACAATAATTTAATTGGTTTAACAATAGTTTGAGTAATGAGAATGGTCTAAAATATAATGTTCTATTCTAGAAATGGATGTTAAAAGCATAAATAAACTTCTTTAATTTTAAAAAGAAATAAAATTTTTATGTAGCAGAATCAAAAAATAGATAAATAAATTAGATGATTGTACAAAATGATCTCTCCAATTCCTTGCATCTCTAAAATCATTTTCACTCCTCTTTTGCTTTCCTTCTTCCATTTACTTTCCAAGATACTTTTAAAAGAAACCAGTAGTAGGGAATAAAAATGCTGGATTTGCAATCAGGAAGACCAAAGCTAAAATCTACACTGGGGTACTAGCAAGTTATGTGATAATGAGCAAATTACTTAATTTAGCCTCAGTTCCCTTAAGTATAAAATAAAGATAACAACTGTAGCATCTATCCCACAGAGGTATTGAAGGGCTTTTGAGAGATGATGAATGTTAAAGTATTTGGCAATCCCTAAAACTTCCTTATCAATAGATAAAATTTTATTGGTCAACAGAATATAAGCTCACTGAGGCAAGGATTTCATCTTTCTAAACATAGCACCTTTCATGGTGCCCCCATTACACAGTTGTTACTTAAGAAAGGTTTTTACAATTGGATTCAATTGAGTATCTTTGGTGAACAATTCATTCTTATGAGCACTTCTCGATTTTAAAGTTGGTTAACAAAATTTCAGAGTCGGGGGACTTCAATTGTCATTTATACCAACCTGTCACAGAAAAAGGATTTGAAGAAATCAGCCATTCAGCTTCCATGTGAATACCTACACCATGGATTCAAACCTGTTAAATTATTAGGCAGTTCCTTCCCCTTTTATATGGTTATGTATATATATTTTTTTTGGGGGGGAGGGAGGAAGAATAGCTAGGTGGTGCCATGGATAGTACACCAGACCCGGTGTCAAGAAGATTCTTCTTCCTAAGTTCAAATCTGTTCTCAGCCACTTAGTAGTTGTGTCACTCTGAACAAGTCATTTAACTCTATTTGCCTCAGTTTCTTCATATTTAAATGAGCTGGAGAAGGAAATGGCAAATCACTACAGTATCTTTGCCAAGAAAACCTCAGATGGGATCACAGAGAGTCACATAAGGCTGCAACAATTGAACAATATTTTTATTTTTGGAGAAATAATTTTAGAGAAATTTTTTTCTCAAGCCCAAATTTGCCTCTATAACTTCTACTCATTGTTATTTTCCTCAGGAAGTCCAAGTAAAGCAAGACTGCTTCCTCTAATATTTGATAGCCCTTCTAAAACATGAAGAATGATCCCCCTATATATATTATCTTCCCCTATTAGAATGTGAACTCTTTGAGAGTAGGGACTGTCTCTTATATTTGTTACCTCAGGACTTTGCAAAGTGTTCTGCACACACTGAGATTTCAATAATTTTTCATTCATTCATTCATTCATTCCCACTTTCAGCCTGTCTTCTCTTTTCTGGGCTAAATAATGCTAGTTCATATAACATGAATTTGAGTCCTTATTACATCTTCATTGCCTACTTTTGGTTCATCTGGGGCTTATCAATGCCCTTCCTAAAAGGTAAACGCCCCGCTCTCCTCACACACACACACACACACACACACACACACACACACACACACTTTGAACTGAAAACAATATTCTGTATGAGTCTAAACAGGACAGAGTTTAACAGGACTATCTCCTCCTTCTTCTAGGATGTTATTGGATAGCTATAGGAATAAGATCCAGGAAAGTATTTATACAATGTCAAATGAACTTCAAAATATGTGGGGGAGAGTAAGAGGAGAGAAAAGATTTGTCTCCCTCCTTCCATCTCATTTGACCTAATCACAGAAAATAAGGGACAGATAACAGAGATAATGAGATGTTGATTTGTTAGAATCTAACTCTTTATCCCTTGTCCAAGTGTGAATGAGTTCTCCCTGATATGATTATTAGAGCATCTGGTAGAGATTGGTCATGTGGCTGGTAGAAAGTGAGGGGCAGATTACAGGGGTAATGAAATATTAATTTGTGAGTATCTAACTCTATTATCACTTTTCTGAGATACTGAAAGAGTGCTTCCTCATAAGAAAAGGAGAAGCATCTGGTCATTGTCAGGAAAGATTGCCTATGTGGCTTTGAATGAAAGAGAAGCCTGCTAGTCATGAACACAAGTTCAAGATAGTCCAACACTTAAGGAACATTTCCCATCTCTTCCCAACAACAGCCAGTGTATTTTGCAGAAAAGTTACTCGACCTATAAAAGACAATGCATCTGTGTTTCCAATGCATGGATTCATTCATTTATTTTAGCTGAAAGTTCACCTCCTCACTTGAAAGTCCCTGATAAAAACCACTTGGTATTTTCTTTAGGGCTCTTTGGCCCTTTGGGAATAGTTACCAGTACCTGATATCCCATAATTTTATTCTTTCTTGTTATTCTGGTCTGAGACAGCTGGAGACATTTTTTCTCTTTTTCTAAGGCCTAGATTTCTAATGCTCCATGGGGAAGGCTGAATATAATTTCATTATGAAAAGGCATCAAATTTCAGCTGATTCAGTTGAGTTTTTTACTTTTGAGGTTAAACACTTCAAACTAGCTCTCTCTCTCTCTGTTCTCTCTCTTTCCCTCTGTCTATCTCTGTCTCTGTCTCTGTCTCTCTCTCTCTCTCTCTCTCTGTCTCTGTCTCTCTCTTTCTCCCTCTGTCTCTATGTCTGTCTCTGTCTTTGTCTCTTTCTCCCTCCCTCCCTATCTCCCTCTTTCCTTTTTCTTCTTTTCTCTCCTTTCTTTTCCTTCCCCTTCGTTCTCTTTCTTGTTTTTCCTTTTTCTCTCCACCTTTTCTTCCTTGTCTACCTGTCTTCCTTTCTTCTTCTTCTTTCTCTCTCCATCTTCTTTTTCTTGCTCTATTTGACTATTTCTATTTCTTCCCTCACTGACCACTGTCTCCCTGCCATGAACATAGAGGATACCATTCTTTGCTCACTCCCTTGAACTTTGATTTCCACAGCAAGAATGTATATTTTATAGGTGCCCCCACAATTATAAGTAACCAACTTGGTGTCATTTTGTGTGACATTGGGTGTGGAAGAAGAAGGAAAAGAAACCACTAGCCAAACCAACCCAACATGAAACAATCATCAAGAATTCCATACGCACACTGTGGTGAGGCAGATGCCAAGATGTGCGGCATGCAAAGCTTTGAAATGGCCCTAGCCTAGCTTTTAAAATATGTGCTTTTTTTTAGTCCAGGAGAATTGTGCTGCCAAAGCAGAAGCAGATTACAGAAATCTTGGGCAAGTCTATATGCCTTTCCATAGTCCCTGATAAATGTAGGCTGAAGCTGGTATTGACGGATCACTTAAAAGTTATGTTGATGATGATATGTAGAATACCATTACTGGAAGACATTTAAATGCATTTCAAGAAAGAAAATTGCTTCCCAAAGAGAGACCAACCAACCTCAGTTCTCCTGCTCACTCAGAAAGAGTGGCTAGGAAGATTGAGTTAACAGGACCTTTCTAGCATCTGCAGAAAGCATATTCTTTCTATAAAACCTGCTGCTAAGAAAGTCATTTGCCATCCCTCCCAGTAATATCATCCACATGCCATGTGTGAAGGAATATTTCACTGTCTCAAAAGGGACTGAGAATTTAGGGAGAGATGTCCCAGACAGAGATGCTGGAGGTATTTATGTAACAAAAATTTTAGACTATAATGCATTAAGAAAAAAATATAACTGGTGTTCTGTTTTGATGGAGAATGCAAATGTATGTTGGACTCCCCAGAAATATTGCTAGAAGATATAATATCCAGGCGAGAAGAAGAGAAAGGAAACTTGATTGGACCTAATGGAGGGATTGCCATGAAGAAAGACCTGTCAGAATGAGGGCAGATTGTCAGAGCTGGGGAGAACTGCTAAGTAGGGATATAAAAAGGACAGGACAGGAAATGGAACTAGAAATGAGATTGCTGAAAAAAAAAGAAAAAAACAGAGATGTGATGAATCCTAAACCAGGACCTATAAATATAGCTTCTCAATAGAGAAGCAAGCATAGGAGAGAAAGGAAATAGAAATACCCAACATAATTTATTCCAGGGGTTAGAAAAATGTATATATTTTATAAAGGTCTGTATCATAGGCCAGATAGGAGAGGATAGACAGAAATAAATAGACAATAATTTTTCCAGAGACTAAATCAGTTGAATGATGGGGTCAAGATGTAATTGGACCAGATATGAGATCACCCAGCAGGATTTCTTAAGGGTTTCTTAAGCTTTTTAAAGTTATGGATCCCTTTGTCAGTCTGGTGAAGCCTATGGACCTCTTCTCAGAGTAATGTTTTTGAATGCACAACAAGATATATAGGATTACAAAAGAAATCAAATATGTCAAAATACAGTTATACACACACACGCATATATATATATATACATATACATACATATATATATATGCGTGTGTGTGTGTATGTGTGTGTGTGTGTGTGTGTGTGTGTGTGTGTTAAAGTTTACAGATCCCAGGTTAAGAACCTTTGAATCAGAATATAGGTTAAACCCAAACCCAATGGTAGTATATGTCTGCTGAGATATCTAGAGCTAACTTCTTAAACTGTGGCTTGCGACCCCATCTGGGGTCTTATAACTGAATGTGGGAGTCATGAAATTATTATTTATTATCAGTGAATGCTTGTGGCCACATAAAACTTTCTTGGGTAAAAGAGGTCTGAAGCAGCAAAAGTTTAAGAAGCCCTGATTCTAGAGAGTTAAGGGGAATAATTAACACTTGTGCTAGAATGTGCCTTTTAGTTCTCTAAACCTATGTGTTTAAAGGTATGTGTCCCATGCCTAATATTTTTAACAAAGCCAATTAAATAAAATATATTATGCTTAAAAAGAATTTAGACTGTGTGTAGTTTCTAAACCTGGCATCTCCCCCACTTTATTAAAGTTGAGCTGTACCCTTCAACTATATGCATAAGAATGCAATGAATGAGTTTTTAGGGGTGAGGATTGAGGGAATGTCCAGTTTGGCCTTGGTTGAGTTCTTAGAGAACATTATATTTCCACATCAACAGCTGTTCAGGGATGTATCGGATATGAGACTTGTTCAAGGAGAAGGGGTTGCCAATGACCCATACATAATCCTTTAGGAAAAAAGAAAAGAGCAGACCCTTATGATATAGAAAAGCAAAAGTTATCAAAACAGAACTCTGAGAAAAGAGTCAGAAGTGAAGAGCACATCCACTTGACCTAGTCATGTTTTTTGGCAGTAAAATGATAATTCTAGTTGAGAGAGGAGGCAGAAAAAAAGTCAAGAATTATAAGAAAAGTCATAAAACATCCCCAAATAAGGCAAACAGACGGAGTACAAGTAAAGCAAACAGCTTGTCATAACTTATAAAGAGTGAGCTGAAACTGAATGGTTCTCCAATAGGATCATAGATTTAGACCTCAGAGTTCATTCAAGTCCAGTTCCTTCAAGGTGGAAATTGAAGGTAGGCATTGAATTAAGAGAAGTTGGGGAAAACTTTCCAGCAGAAGATGACGTTTTGGTTGGGACTTAAAGAAAGCCAGGAAAGCCAGAAAGCAGAGATAAAGAAGAAAGAGCATTCTAGTCATGTGGAGAAAGCCAGATAAGATGCCTGAAGTCAAAAGACAGAGTTGTCCAGAGTGTGGCATAATGGAAAGAGTTCTGGATGACAAAAGAGGAACTGAGTTCAAAGTCTTCCTTGAACACTTGATAGCTAAGTCATCCATGTGGTCTTTGAGCCTCAGTCCCTTTATAAAATGCGGTGATAATCATAGTACTTATCTTGTTGGTATCAATCAATAAGCATTTATTTATGATGGTTTGGGCACTGTAGGAAGGGCTGGCATTACAAAGGTAAAACTGAACCAATCTCTGAGTTTATTTTCTCCCAACCTATCCCTCCATCTCTATTAACTAAATCTAAAGATTGAACCTGGCTCAATACCAGCTGTTTCTTTTTCACTCTTTAGAAGGCACAGAGGTGATATTTGCATATTCTTTATTTTATTTTATTTTATTTTTTTTTTTTGCTATTTCTAGATCCTGGCTGGACCACCATCCCTTAACTATCAATATTCTAATCTCATTTTCCTCCCTATCCAGTATTTATGCTAGAATCTGTCCCATTGCCAGTGTCCTTTCCTCTACTCATCATTCCCTTGTCCATCATTCCTCCCCTGAAAATCCTCAACTTTAGGATATCATTCACTTCCTCTGCACCTACTCTGAAGGACTGTGCACTGCACAGAATGGGTACAGAGCACTGACTAAGTGCACTGCAAATTTCTCGTTTGAGTCTTGGGTGCTGCAAAGCCACCTTTTAATTATCTGATTGATTCTCTATTGCATTCTTCACAAAGTTTGCCTGTTCTAAACTTTCCCTTTTCCCTGTACACCCTCTCCTTTTAAGCAATAGCCTTGTCTCCTATTCTACTGAATAAAATTATCCAAAACAAAATTCCTCCTAGAATAGAAAGAAAACTAGGAGTCAGAAGAGAGATTCAAATCCTGCTTCTGTTCATTAATACATGTGACCTTCAGCAAGGCATTGAATGTCTTTGGTCTCAGTTTCTCCAGCTATAATATTAGGATATTTTATTAAATGATCACTAAGGCCTCTTTCAACTCTAAAACCTCATGTCTTTTTTTCTTTTCCAATATAATTTCAAGAACCACTCAAGCAAAGATAACCTCATTTCTCTTTTTCAATTGGATTTCTCATCTGCCTCTAGGATAAAATTTCAACTCCTTTGTGTGGCATTAAAAGTCTTTTACAACCTGACCCCTACCTGCTTTTTCAATCTTATTATTTATTCCTTCCCTTCTTGTATGATAAAATCTAGACAAACTTGGCTATCTCTTATGCCTGGAATACACTCACTCCTTACCTCCTACTCTTAAAATCAATCCATAATCTCCTTCAAGACTTGACTCAAACTCCCCCTTTCACATGGAATACCCTCATATCCTTAGCTGCCAGTGTGCCCTCCCAACCACCTTGAATCTGTTTGTATCACTCTTATTATATGCATATGTATGTACATGCTGTAGACTTGGATAGAACATAATCCTCTCCAGGGTAAATATGCATTCACTTTTGTCATGTTCCCAGTGTCTGTCAAACTTTCTGACACACAACAAGTGTTTAATAAATGTTTGTTGATGGATTGACTCATTAATTGAAAATCTAGAGAATATCCAGAGCATCCAGGATTGCAACGAGGTTGGAGACTGTGTTCAAAGAATATTTGTAGAAGGACCTAGGAATGTTCAAAGAACAGAATGGAAGAATTCTTAAGAATAGAAAATTTCCTTCCAAGTATTTTAAGGATTATCATGGAAGGGAATAGATTTGTTCTATTTGGACTCACTTGCAGAGGGGCAGATTTAAGCCTCGATGTAATGAAAGACTTCTCTTTCTAGAAATTTGACAATTTCTAGGGCTCAGGGACAATGGCTTGAGGAATAAGCAGGGTCAAGACTACCCTGTCTCCAAGCCAACCTTCATACAGCTGCCAAAAATGAACAAGGGTGTTATTGAGTAAGCAAAGAATGGGTACAGAGGTATGGAGTAATTATTGATGAAATGTGAATGGGAATAGAAAATAGTACATGTGAGGGGGAAAGGGTTTACAGGTATAGATGCTCAGAGTCAATTCAGTGCTCAGAGTGAATCTTGAGTTTTGGATTTGTGGGTTTTAGGAATAATGGAGGCAAATTTTCACTACTTTTGTAGCAAATCACACTATGTGTATGTGAAATAAGCTGGATATGGAAGTAAGTGTAAGGAAGGAAGGAAGCCCTGTTTATAAACTGTTATCTTGTTCAGAATGAACATGCTTCAGTCTGTCTTTGTTGAATTTTATTTATAACAACTTTGTTGTCATTCCAAATGATGAGCAAAGAGTCATTGACTACTTATTGGGTATTTTGCAGAACATGTGACTTGGATCCAATTATATATGTATGTTTGTCTATGTGCATGTGTATATATCAGTGACGTGTGTGTGCATGTATTGTGTGTATGTGTGAATCTGTATCAAGTCCCAGGATTTCAAAGCCTCCCTTCACAATCAGGAGATGCCTGGCCCTAAAATCCATTCTTCTCATGAGCCCCCAGATTGATATGTACTCTGAGCATTAAATTAATTGTGAGAGTCCACACCCATAAGTTGTTCTTTCCCCCACATGTAATCCTTATTTTAGATCCTTCTCCACAGTAGGTCAGTAATTACTGCATCCTCTATTCACTCCTTTACTCCTCAGAATAGGAGATCCTTCACTTATTCAATAAGCTGTTCCATTTTGGGAATTGTGTGAAGGATGGCTTGAGGAGATCTTGCCAGTCCTTTAAGCTATTATTCTCCAGCTTTAAAAATTACCAAATTACCAAAATTACCAAATTCTTAGCAAAAAATGTTTTCCCCCTATCAACCTGACTTCTGATTTCAACATTCTAGCAGTCAGTAAATATCTATGTACCACTGAGCTAAATTTTAGGGATACAAAATGGCAAAATGTATACCTCCTTTCTGGAAATTCATCTGCTGGGGAAGACAACATATAAACAAAAATCTACCAGGCAAGCTATGTAAAGGATAAATAGAAAATAATCAAAGAAGGAAGGTACTAGAATTAAGAGGGTTTGGGAAATACTTCTTGTAAAAGATGAAATTTTATTTGAGAGTTGAAAGAAGCAGGGAAGCCAGGAGGCAGAGATGAGGAAAGAGCACTTCAGACTTGGGGGGCATCTAGAGAAAATAATGAGTCAAGAGATCAAGTATCTTATTCCAGAAATAATAAAGGAGGTCAGTGTCAGTGGTTCTAACAGTATGTGACAAAGATCATGGTATAAAAATACTAGAAAGCTAAGCATGAAAGGTTGCTTTTGAAGGGCTTTGAAGGTCAAACAGAAGATTTTGTATTTGATCCTGGAGGCCATAAAAATCCATTGGATTTACTGAGTAGGGAGGTAACATGATCAGAACCTCATTTTAGGAAAGTTACTTTGACAGCTAAATGAAGGACAGATTAGACTAAAGAAAGTCTTAAGTTGGTAGAGTAACTATCAGGTTAGCAAATTCTATGAAAAAAAATTCTCTCTGATTACTAAATGGCCTCTTTTTCACTAAATCCAATTGTCTTTTTAATCTTCATTCTCCTTGATTTTTCTGCTGCATTCAAAATGAAGGATCACCTCTACTTCTTCATACACTTTTCTCTCTTGGCATCTTCTCCTGATCCTTCCAACTTTTCAACCACTCCACTGTCTTCACTGATAGTTCCTCATTCTTTTCTTGGCCTTTAAATGTGGGCATCACTAATAATCAACAATTTTAACTTACCTTCTCCCTTTAGTCTCTTTACTTTGAGAATACTAAATTGATTCTGTATCTTTTTTATTGATCCCATTTACAGTTAATTGATTTTTGTCTTGTAATTGTATAATCCATGGTTCTTTATCCCTGAACTTAATGTAGAAGTTTAGCTTCTCTATAATAACTTTAGAAACCTAGTTCTCTTGTTTATTAATGTTCTATTCTTGCCTCAAGGGATTCTGGTATCTTTGGGAGATGCAGGGGACATCAGAGAGTCTGGTTTACTATCTTTATACCAGCAATCTCTCCTTCAAGGATGTCTGCTTTGCTATCCAAAGAAGTCTAACCCACTATCTTTTAATCTTGCAGGTAGACTCAAACAAGGAACTATTTTAGTCACAGAAGGAAAGAAGGGAGAGAGTCTCATTTCCAACTTCTAAGCTGTCATACTATCCCAATACCTCAGCTATGTTGTCCTCAAAACTATGGTATTATTTAAATTTTATTATTAAATAAAATTCTTTGTTCTAACCTTATAAAAATAACTTAAATCTTCATCTTGGGGTTTTTGGAATAAATTGAGGCAATCCACTGACCCTTTTATTAATAGGTCTGTGCCCTGTTAATACACTATTATCTTGTTCAGAGTGAACATGCTTCAGTCTATCTTTGTTAAATTTTATTTGTGACAACTTTGTTGATTTTATCCATTCCCCTGACCTTAATTATCACCTCTGGGTAGATGACATCCTAAGCTATGTCACTATCCTCAGGTTTTCCTTGGAATTTCTTTATGAAATGCTCTTTACATGGAATATAAACTAGGGTAAGATTTGACTTTGCTCAGAATGAGCTTATAGAATGGGAGTTGACTGGTTAAGTGCTTGGCTTTTAAAAATGCTTGTCTGCAAACAGAATAAACAGAGGTAACTGAGATGTTGACAGTATAAGTACTTCAGTAGAATTCAAGTTAATCTTCATTAAAATCACAATGAGATTTGCCACAGGAATCAAAAGTTGACTTCGTATGATTAGCTCCATTTTCCCAGCCACACAAGAAAATCCAGACGTAAACAATTGCTTTCTCACTGTCTAGAGAGTCCTATGGGAAAATTGATGATGGTCTGTTTTAATTAGTTTGTATTAAGAAGTTCTTTCCTGAAAAACTGGGAGGGAATCAGCTGAATAGTTTAAGTTGTTAAACAAATGGAATCTTTAAGCAAACCCAAGTAAGATTCTGGCTTCAAACAAGAAACATTGCTTTATGCTAAGTTTTCAATGGCATTGTTGCAGCATGAAGTATAAAGTATAAAGAATAAGCAATCTATTTAACAGCACTCACTTCTAGGGTAGTATTCAATAAGTATGTGGGTAAAAAAAGTTATGCATCAGAATTTTTATTGAATTAGTAATTAAATTCACTAATGAATTTCAAGGATATTTTATTTCATTTCTTTTTGGTTTTCATTTGGGAAAATGTCTGGTAGTTTCAGTCATGAGTATATTGGGGGCTTTTATGGAAAAGATATCAAGTGTCTGTGATTTCCTTCTCCAGTTCATTTTATAGTTGAAGAACTGAGGCAAACAGGTTAAGTGACTTGCCCAGCATCACATAAGTGTCTGAGGCCATATTTGAACCAAAAAAAAAAAAATGAGTTTTCCTGATTCTAAGCCTAATACTCTGCCTCCTCCATGAAGCTTTTGCTCTTGCCCCAGTCTGAAAAAAATTTCTCTTTCATCTGATTTCATAGTTCTTTTAAATGTATTTGCAATTATTATACTCTTATTATACTATATTAGTGTCTAGGAAACAGTGTAGGCACTTAA
Organism: Antechinus flavipes; assembly: GCF_016432865.1. Classification (NCBI taxonomy): domain Eukaryota; kingdom Metazoa; phylum Chordata; class Mammalia; order Dasyuromorphia; family Dasyuridae; genus Antechinus; species Antechinus flavipes. Next base: position 158,826,806 of record NC_067399.1, on the reverse strand, counting down.
TATATGTTGAAAATACATTTATAGGATTCGGTTTATTGAGAGATCCTATAGTGAAAGCAATAATCTTCTAATATATATTATGTAATTTCAAATATTCATAAATTGGACTTGTCTAAAAGGAGACATACACCATTTGATTTTTTAATCATTAAAGTGCTTCCAGCTGAGATATCCCATTATAATCTTTTAAAAAGACATAAAACCATCTCTGGTATAACTCTGGTGATAAAACACAATAGATGAAAAATAACTTGTCTGGACAATAGGTGAAACAGTGAGTTAATGTTCTTAATTAAAGCCCTAGAGACAATACCCAAGAAAAGACTCAGCAAAAGACCCAAATATTTATATGTAAATGCATAAAAAGTGAGTAATGATTAAAAATGTAAGCTAAAAATCCTAGTGCAAAGAGGCAAGTTGAAGTTCATTAGTATTACTCAAATTTGGTAAGATCGGACATAAGTCTAGAATATGATTTTATTCAACAAAGGCTTGATTCATTTGAAAGAATTCAGCAATCAGAAAGGAGAAGCATGGCACACAGCATTTAAGAAAAGTTCAACAGAGGGGAAATCAGAAAATTGTTATGAGAACACATTACAAACTATTTGAGAAGGATAGAAATAGAAAAATCTACTGAGTTTGCTTTCATCAGAGGTTTTCAGGTGGAACCTCAGTAATTACTTGTTAGGAAGTCATCTTATCGTTGAGGTCCCTTCTATCTCTGAGATACATTGATCCAGTGAAAACAACCCAAAGAGAATGGAACTCTTTATAAAAGTTATAAAGTAAATTTCTTTTAAATACAATGAAAACACTTTGCTTCTTAACAGGAAAGAAGATTATTTTCCTCAGCTATTTATCAGTGGTTTTTAAAAATGGTAACACAAAGGCAAATAGTGTAAAGAGTAATTGAATCCAATCAGATAATTGACTTATCTGAGCTTTTTTATAATTGGAATTAAATGTGAGCCCTCATATAACAAATAAGCGATTCATTTTATTTAAAAAATAATTGTTTCTTATCTCTAGATTGTCTCCTTGCTGATGTTTTCAGCTAGAGTAACAGGCCCAATATTTCCCTGCTTGACTGCCTACTTTAGCATTTCTGTGGTTATGTAGATCACAAGGAATCTTATCACAAAACTTAATAAAACATTTAAAAACATAAAAATCTAAGCACTCTTGTAATAATAATAATAATAAAAACAATAATGTGTTTTGGCTGTGGAATAGCTTGTTCTTCCAAAGAAGCTTCCCACAAACACTGAGCAATTGAGCCTGGACTGAGATGCTATTTTCCAGTTGTAATTAATATTGGGTTGTTCAGTGGGTTGGATTTTACCAATGTGTTGGATATTTCCCATGACCACTTCAGAATCTTGAAACATGTGGTTGTTGGAATGTGAAACACGTGGGTTTAGATTTCTCTGGATGAGTAATAACTCATATAGTATCAGTGTAGAGAAGAACAAGAGTTGAGGGTGGGGGAAGTCACCCTTTGGCAAATGGTTCCTGTGGGATTTTCTTTGAATATTTTTCAGTGTGAGTAGTCCCTGCCAACAACCCAGAAAAAGCATGTTAATTTGATTTTGCATTTTAAAAGCTATATTGTAGCAAGAATATATGGCTATCTACCTACATTCCTGTGTCATAGTGAAAAGAATTCTGATTTTGGACTCCAAGAACCCAGGTATGAATCTAGGTTCTAAAATTCAACGTCTGTGTGATTTGAGGAATTCATTCCATCTCACTGTACTGTTTTATCATCTCTAAAATGAGGAAATTGGATTAAATTACCTCTAAGGCTTTTTCTAGTTGTGATCGAACTCCATGAATTTATGTCTGAGTATTCTATGACTTAGCTGTGGCTTTTTACAATCTTTCCATAGATTTATACTGGTGAAGAGGGAGAGAATTTGTAGTGGTCAATCAATAATGTTGGTATACTGAGGCATGAAAGCAGATCATTGGACTAATGGAATATAAATCTTTACCCATTTCCAATCCTTTATTGACAAAGGAGTAAGAGGCATTTAGGATCCATCATGGTAATGGTTTTTATGTATTCCTTCCTGCCCCTTTGTTTCCTTTGATATTTTATTAGGTTTTTTTTTTCCTTTGCAATCCTTGAATCTTTAAGAATAGAAGAATTTGTTGAAAGAGAATTTACTTTTTTAAAAGATTGAGTCATCCCATTTCACTAGTGGATAGAAATTCAGGGCTACAAATGAGCCTGATCCCATTACTGATTAGCATCAGCATGGAAGGTTTGATCTGCTCCAGTTCCAATCTAGACCTGTTGGCCCCTCCTTAAACAACGTGTTGATCCACCTGCTCCTGGGATCTCACCAAATTGATGCCAAATCTATTATGGACATATATTCTGCAATGGATCACTGCAGCTCAGGACTTTAATTGCAAGAGATGTGCCAGCCTCAGCCCCCCCAATAGCTGGAATTATAAGAATAAGCCACCTGGAATGAGGCTCTAAACATGAGTCTTTTACTTATATCTATAGTTTAAAAAATAATAATAGTTTATACCATGCTATCCTCATAACAACACAGTGAGGGAAATACCAGAGATTTTTTTTTCTGATGAGGAAACTGAGGTTTAAAAAGTTAAAATGGCTTGCCTATATTGCTCAGCTAATGAGTATGAAGCATGAATTTCTGACCTGTTCTACTGAAAATTCTATCTGACTCTTAGTTGTAGGCTTCTCTATACCACTTTAGTCTTAATAACTTAAGGTCAGTTTTCAATTCCTACAAAGCCTAGTCCTTCAGGTTTACATTGAGAACCAGAAAGGAGATAAGAAACCTACCTCCCATCCAGAAAAGACTTATCACAGAATATCTTGAAATCATTTTTATCTTATATTATTGATTGTCTTATAAGGCTGTATTAATAATTATAATAATAGCTCTCATCAATATAGTCCTTTAAGGTTTTCAAAACACTATAAATATTAACTCATTTTATCCTCACAACAACCCCAACAGACAGGAAACTGAGATGAGGAAACTGAGGAAAACAGGTTATGTGACTTGTTCAGGGTCATGCAGCTAGTAATTATCTAAGACAAAATTTGAATCTCCTGACTCCAGGCCCAGTACTTTGTCTGTATTGTGACAAAAATGTTATCTAAGGCTAGCAGTTGCTTCTTCTGATAAACAGAAATGATTCCCATGATTACTCTTCAGTCAGCCTGAATGGGCCAATGAGAACACCAGGAAATCAACAGTGCTTAGCTCAGCTAATTCTCTGGTGAGGGAGAATATGAAGCTCTGTTAAAAATCCATGTTAATGACCTGGTAATTGTTTTAATGGCTTTTCAGTGAAGTGTGAAGTGCTTGGATGACATCAACAAAGTGAGAAATATCATAGTAGGTTGTATTGGCCTGGCCTAGTTAACTCAGTTGGTTAGGAAACTGTGTTAATAAAACCAAGGTCACTGGTTTGAACCCCATTCAAGCAAGTGAGCTTTGTCTTGTTATATAGCTGCAAATTGGGTCACTAACCACAGTCATCCATCTCATTAATGCAGTCCATGAGTCTCCAAAAGGACAATGTGAAAGCAGAGGGATTTCTTAGGGCAAACATCACTACTCATGGAGGGAAAAGAGAGATTTTCTAAAAGAATGATCATGGCAGACATCTCCATATGGGAAGCCCCCCTGCACTTTTTCCTTTTTCCTGTGTATAAGCAGGCTGATTTAGTGGTTAGAACACAGGGCTAGCATTCAAGAGGGTCCTGGTCTCAAATCCTACCTCCAGTCCTAGGGATATCAATCAATTTGGCTGAGTCTCAGTCTTTTTGTTCTTTATAATTAAGATGATGATAGCTCCTATGTCATAGGGTTGATATGAAAATAAAATGAAATAATTTCCACAGTTTTGTAACTTAAAGCTACAAAAATGTCTACTACTAATTACTCTCTATTTGTGTTTAGCATAATAGCACTTTCAAGTTTCTAAAGCACTTTATGAATATCATTTCATGTGATCCTCACACAGCCCAGAGGTAGGTGCTATTATTTTCATCATTTCATAGGAAGAAATTAAGGCATATAGGCATTAAATGACTTGCCCCTGAATTTATGAGGATCTGAGGCCTTCCTAGACCTAAGTTCAATGTGCCTACTTGGGTAACTAGGTCAATCAGCATTTCGGTACAGAGCTGGTAACTAAACTTGCTTATAATCCCATTGCAGCATGATATGAGCCTAAGGATCAGCTAGCCAATAGGACCAAAAATTTCTGGAGTGCAAAAATGTTTCATTGGTTCATTCAGCAAAGTATCTATTTTTCATTCAATAATATTCAGTTTAGACCTATGCCAGGCATTGGAGTGATACAAAGATACCTTGTAAAATAATAATAATAATTTAAGATTTGCATACTGCTTTCCTCACATTAACCTATAGGCAGCATACTATTATTATAATTTTATTTCATGGATGAGGAAACACTCAGAAAGAATAAAGAACAACAAAATAGTCTAGTACTTTTCCTATTATCACTGCATCCCAAAAAGTAAATGCCCTCAAGAGTCTTACAATCTAATCAAAGGGGATGGGGGCATAAGAGGAGTACTGGAAGAAAAATTGGAATTAGTCAGAGAAGCTAGGTATGAATGTCACCTCTTCTATTTAATACCTGTGTGAATTTGGGCAAGTTACAAACTTGATTAAACTTAGTTTTCTGATCTTTAAAAAGAGAATTGGAAGTAGTGACCTCTAAGGTTCCTTTCCTCTTTAAAAATACTCCTGTGAACCTGCAGACATAACTATATGATTAAAAAGAATGTGAATTAGATGATCTCTAAAAGCCCTTCTAACTCTAGGAGTATGGCTAAATAATCAGAGACCTATGTCATGCTAAGGATTTTTTTAATTTTATAACATCATTATCCTGAATAAATGGGAAGCCACAGAAGATTTTTGAATATGAGTCAAGATGATCAAAGACACATTTCAGGAAGGTTAATCCAGCAGCAGTGTGAAGAACTGAATGGGGGAATGAATTGTATAAGAAGCTATTGAAATGGTCCAGGTAAGAGGTAGGGGTAACCTAAACTAAGATAGGAATGCTGGGAGTGGAGAATATAGGGCATTTGTAAGATATCAAGAATATAAAACTAAAAGAACTTGGCTATTATAAGACAAAGGGAAAAGAGAGAAATCAGAGATGACACTGATATTCTGAACATGGTTCATGTAGACAGTAATTGTGCCAATAACAGCAAGAGAACAATTGAGGGAAGGAGCAGGTTTGGAGAAAAGATGACTTGCCAGCTGGGAGCGCATTGATTTTGAAGTGTCAGTGAGATGTCCAGGTGGAGCTGTCCAACAAGAAAGTAAAATATCAAGATCTTGGGAGTGAAGAAGAGAAAGATTAGCAAAACAAATTGATGAAATCAGAAGCATAACAAATGATATTTGAAGCCATGTAAATAGATAGTTTTGCCAAGGGCACAGAAAAAGAGGAGAAAAGAGAACTAAGAATGGAAAATCATGTCTACATGTGGATAAGTGAGATTTAGAACGGGAGTCATCCAGGAGTATGAAGAAGTAATTACCAAATAGGAGTAGAAAGATAGATTACACTGTGACCAAAGCCAGGGGAAAAAAGAACTCCAAACAGGATGGGGTTGTTCATAATATAGTAATAACTTTTGCAGATGATTTAATGCATAAAAAGTGCTTTGTTAGCTAGAAATGATCATGCAAAAATAAAGTATCATTTCCATAGTAATTTGCAGTTGACAAAAAAGCTTTCAGACAATAAAAACATCTTAACAGATATATCATTTTAAGGTTTACAAATTGCTTCCCTCATATTCCCATGAGGTAGATTTTTGTTGTTGTTGTTATTGCTTAGTAGTTTCAGTTATGTTCAACTCTTAATGATCCGATTTGGGATTTTCTTGACAAAGATACTGGAGGAGTTTGTTATTTCTTTCTCCAGCTCATTTTACAGAGGAGGAAACTGAGGCAAAGAGGGTTTAAGTGACTTACCTAGGATCACGTAGCTAGTAAATGTCAAAGGCTGGATTTGAACTCAGGAAGATGAGTCTTGCTGACTCCAAGCCTAGAAGTCTATCCTGTAGTTGCTCTAAAGTATTTGGTGCAAGTTCTATTTAACAGGTGAGAATACTGAGAAATTAGTGACTCAGAGGCAATAGGGAGGATCCGGAATATTGTGTTTTGAAGGCCAATGATTGCATTGAATGTCCTAAAAGTTAATCATGATTATTGTAAAACTTGGAGTTCATAAAGATGGCCACTTCTTAATGAGAAGGAGAGGTCTACACCATGATCAGAAATTTGAGACAAAAGAATCTATGCTCCTATAAATACAGGTAAAGTTTCAGTAGCCTATAGTCGCAAGGTTTATCCATCCATTGAATTTTATTCAATGAAAGGAGATATATGGAAAATAATAAAGAATCCTGATCAGTCTATAAACAGTACCCTAGATCAGGATCAGGAAAGGAATCACAAAGACCCACAATTGGAAGGGGTCACAAAGATCATCTGGTTCAATCTCTACTCAAACATTTTACTCTTGTACTACACACTAAACATATTGTCATCTGCCAAAGACCCCAGAAGCAGGGAGCCTTTTACCTCAAGAGGCTGCTCATTCTAATTTGGGAGAGCTGCATGGGTTAGAGTTTAAATCAAGCTGAAATTATCATATCTTATGGTCTTCATCCTCAGAGCTCCCAATGTAGGGCTGAACAGAAGATAAAAGGCAGTTTTTAATACCAAAGACAGAGACTGCAGGGACAACATGGCCAGATGAATATCCTAAGGGGCAGGGCATCCAGGAATAAATTATTAGAGTAGATGAAAAGGGAGGGGACAAACTACATGTTCATAGAAGGTGTGGGAGGCACAAGACTGAAGCCCAAGGCCAGAAGGAAATCCTTTTCACCTGGGAACAGCAATGATTTGCTTTAAGTAAGGGATTTTGAATCTGTGACTTTGAATCCTGGTTATGTTACTTATTACTCTCAGGATCCTGTGCAAATCAGTCTTCTTGGCACTCATTTTCTTTATACATGAAATGAGAGAGATCAGATTAGATAATCTCTAAGGTCCCTTATAGTATAAATGTTATTGCTTAGTATCAGGATTGACTCATAAAATTAAAGATCTGAAAAAGTAGAAAATAATTAATGTAACATAGTGATAAAAAAAGGAGGGGGGGAAGAGGCTAGATGAGAGGGCTTAATGAAAGAGTCACTATTGCTGATAATAATGATGATTATTTTAATGACACTGATAATAATGGTAACCTTTCTATAGTGTTTTAAGATTTGCAAAACATTTTATGAGGCAACTAAGTAGCACAATAGGTAGAATGTTGGACTGGGAGTCAGAAAGACTCCTTTTCCTGAATTAAAATCTGTTCTCAGACAGAGTGTGACTCTGGGTAAGTCACTTACCCCTATTTGCCTAAGTTTCCTCATCTGTAAAATGAACTGAAATGGCAAACCAATGCAGTATTCTTGTCAAGAAAATCTCAAATGAAGACATGCAGATTTCACACAACTAAACAATAAAAAGTACTTTATGTATTTTCTCTCTTTGATCCTTATATCAATCATATGAAGCAGATGCTATGTGCAAGTTTCCATAGCTAGCAAATTCTAAGGCAGAATTTGAACTCAGTCTTTCTAACTTCAAGTCCAGGACCCTACCTGAATACTAGGAAAAGAAGAATTGTGGCTCTTGCTTGGAGACATGAGGCAAAAGGAAGGAAACATTTGAAGTTGCAGAGGAATGTTGACATGTACAGGAAGAAAAGTAATGAAGCTTTCTTTGGATGATCTATGTTTTCTCAGTAAGAAAGGAGGCAAGGTCAGTTGAGAGTTCAATCTTGGACAAGTCAGTTCACTTAATTTTTGCTGTATAAAATCTATATCTATAAAATAAGTGGGTTAGACTGAATAATCTGAAATCCTCTTCTGGTTCTACCTTCTATGAGCAATGAGGACCACCCGTCGTAACTAGGAACTTTCACACTGTAAACCATGTTACCATGAGACCTTATGGGATTTGGGGATCCTGATCCCCAAAAAAAAAAAAAAAAAACTGAGCTGTTATTTAGCTTCCTGCTTTTATCATTTGTTCTTGAGAACTAGGTGCTCACTTCAGCTAGGAGGTATAGTGAATTGCTTAATTAAAATTGTAGTCAGGGCATACCTGAGTTTACATGCCATTTCAGCTTTTTTACTAGCTGTGTGACTCTGACAAGTCACTTAATCTCATTCACCCTCACTTTCCTCAATAATAAAATGGAGATAATAATAGGCCTTCTACACAATACTGTGAGGATCAATTGAGTTAACATATAAAACATGTTGTAAATCTTAAAGTCTATGTAAATGTTAGCTATTATACTATTTTTCATTAAATATTTAGGAAGTATAATTACAGGGGAAGAGATGGGCATAGAGAGGTAATGCTTTCAGGGAGCAGATGGATTCTTTGGAAAAAGAGGCTGAAAGAAGGATTGAATCCAACTTCCTCCAGATCCTCAAAGAATCATGTTAGAGCTAGAAGAAGCGCATCTAATCCAACACATTCATTTTACAGAAAAGGAAAAGGCCTTAAAGAAGGAAAATGACTTTTTTAAAGTCACAGGGGAAGACTCATTTAGCTTTTACTAAAATTAAAGCTGAACTAAGGAAGATTCAAACGAACTCAAAATCTCCTAAATTCAGAGACTATTAGAGCTAGATAATGCCTTGGAGACCATTCTTCCTAACCTCCTTATATTATTCAGGAAAAAGAGAGGTCTACATGTACTGTCTGAGTGGGAACCCTAGGAATCCTGAATCATACAATTAGCCTAGGGTAGCAAAGTGGTATAGTTAGTAGAGTTCTAGGACTGGTAGTTCAAACCCAGCTTCAAACTCTTACTAGTGTGTGACCCTTGGCATAGTACGTAACCTTGTCTGCCTCAGTTTCCTCATCTGTAAAATGAGCTGGAGAAAGAAATAGCAAATCACTTTCATATCTCTGCCAGGAAAACCTCAACTGGGGTCACAAAGAGTCAGGGACAACTGACTTAATTCTTGAAGTTTGACCTTTTTTTGGAGGATGGAGGCATCAGCCCTTCCAGAACAGTGTCATAATTGACAGGACCAATAATGGGAGATTGTGGTCAGAAATAGTGTCTTGGTTACTAGAATGCTGTCACCTCCATTAAATTGTGAGCTCCTTGAGAGGAAGGATTATTTTTCATTTTTCTATGTTTATCTAGAGCTTAGCACAGTGCTTGGCACATAGTAGGTCCTTAAGAAATGATTGTTGAATTGCCTCCTTTGTTAGTTCCCTTCTTCACCATTCCTTTTTTTCATTCCCCTCCCTTTCAAAGTATGTGCAGTAGTCCATTGTTGAACATACAATGGGAACTCAGGAAATGCTCCAGTAACCACAAGAGCTCTTATTTGCCAATACTTGCTTTGGCTGCCTGTACTGTTGTACTTCAGGCAAGCTTCAGGCAAGAACAATCTCTGTTCCTTTTAGGACTCATTTGTGAAAAGGAGTTAATGATACCTGCTTTACTGGAGTATTGTGAAGATTAATTAGTTCACCTTTATCAGAAACCTGAAATATGGCTTTTAAAATAATTCTGTTTTTATACCATTCTCTGCAGATCTCAAAGCACTTTGCTATAATTACGATTATGAAACAAGTTCCTACTAGAAAGATAATTGTTGGCAAAATAGGCTGGGCTCTTCCAGGAAAAGCATAAAGTTACAGATAATAGCAATTTTCTTTCAGAGTGGACTGATTTTAGCATCAATACCTTTGAAGAGTACCCAGCTGTCTCCAGTTATCCATTTGTGCCTCCAGATATTTGCATTTAGAGCCTTTTCGTCATTGAAAATAATTCTATATCAGGCTAGGAGCTGAGGTGGAATGTTGAACTGAGTAGTCACTGAGTCATATGAAACCATAAGCCATATCTATAGCAAAGTATTTTCCTTAAGACAGCCCTGTTAGGTAGCTAGGACAAGTATTCAGTTCAAAAATCATTTCATGGAATTAAAGCTTTAGATCTGGAAGGGACCTTATAGCTCATCCAGTTGAATTATTTCAAATTGTACAATAGAGAAAAATAAGGCCCATAGAATTTGAGTTACTTGTCAGGGATCACAGATAGTAGATACCTGAAGCAGAATTAAAAGGCAGTGCAATGCCTTATCTATTACTGAGTTGCTATTTATTTATTAAGTGTCTATTAATTGAGCAGTGTTGCACCAGGCTGGGACTGAGGGAAGCAGGGTGGATACAAAATTTATGAAAATTGTTCTCTCCTGCCATAAAACTTATAGTCTGGTAAAGAGATAGGGAACAAATAACAATAGTTTAAACTAAAAAGAGCTAATAAAATAAAATGATCCATGACAAGTACCTGAGAGAGGTATATAAGTAAAGGGCAGTGTGAGTTCCACAGGCAGGGGGCAATTATTAATAACGGAGAGGTTAGAATAGGCAGAATTTGAATGGGACTTTAAAGAATGAGTTAGAAATCAATAGGATGAGGCAGCAAGAGGATATTTCATGTATAGGTAATGATGTGGGAAAGTATAAGGTATATAGGGAAGAATAAGTAATATATATAGAAAAGAAAAGGACAAAGCCACTCTGATACATTTTTCAAGAAAATCTTAACTGGGTCACAAGGCACCTAAACAATTCAACAAGCACGTATATGGAGATTGAAAATGATTGAACAAGACAAAGAATGATAATAGCATTAGTATAAATGAACCACACTGTGTGACCAAAAAATCAACCAAAAGAATCAATTGAGACTAGTTATAAACCCCATTTTACAGATGATGAAAATGAGGTTCTGAAAGATTATTAATGACCTGGGTCTCATCTAGCCCCTTTCTACTGTCTCCAAGCCAAAAGCTCTTTCTCAGGCTTCATATTTCCCTTTACAAAATCAAACAGAGCGGCATTTCTTTTATATAACCACAGGTGAGCAAATAGTACTTCTAATATTAGGTGTGCCAGCAAATCCATGTGGCCAGATGTTTTCTTTTTGTTGGCTGATACTTGGGTGAGGATTAGCCTTTCACATTTTTTTTTCTAATAAGAATAGAATGAGAATTTCTCAGCTGAGAAGAAATCATGCCAGAAATTTGGAAGGCCAGAATTCTCCTATCCTTGAGTCCACTGGGACTAAATTGAGAAGGATCCTTTCACATGAAAATTTTCCAATTCAGATGTTGCACCATGGGTGGACAGTATCATGAATAGAGTGGGGCTAACAAGCCCTGGGGGACAGTGGGGAAAGTGCTTGATATAGAATTCGGGGCCTCGGATCACTGAAATTTTAATTCTGCTACTTACAGTGTGTGGGACCATAAACAAATCACTGCACTCCTCCAAGTCTCTCATCTTCATCTATAAAAAGAAGGCATTAAACCAAATGAATTCTAATGCTTCTTTAGGATCTCAGTCCAATAATCCTGACTCCTTGTATTATAGTAAGGAGTAAATGACATTGAGAAGAAGTAAATGGCATATTTAGTATATGTGTATATACATGCTTGTATATATACATACATGTAGGTACTATATATGAATGTACAAATGTGTTTATATACTGTATACATCTACAATATGCATGTGTGTACAGGGTGTATATACACACATATATTTTTAAAAGATATTCTATAGGTACAACTTTGTGCTTTAAAGAAGATGAGTAGTTAGTAAATATAAACTGCTTTTAGCTATTCAGGGTATTCCCAAAGTCTTAGTGCAGTTTTAAGATCTAGAATCTTAAACTACCGAGAGTTCTAATAGTTTAAATTATACTAACTCTCCGTATATACATATTCATGCTGGTAAAAAGAGTAATACTATATGATGGAATGGATAGCAAGCTGTGCTAAAAACAAACAAACAAAAAAAACTTGTATTCAAATTCTACCTTTGATATCTACTGGCTGTGTGACCCTGAATAAGTCACTCAGCCCCCTCAGTGCTCTATTTAATTCTCTAAGACCTTTATAAAGAGAGTGCCAATCTGCATAGGAAAAGGACTTTTCCTAACCTGAAATTATGTATACAAGGTGGCCCAAAAGTCTTAGTGCGGTTTAAGCTACTAAACTAATAGTTCTCATCCTGGGTATGTGTCTAGCTATGTGCATAAACATATATGTGTGTGTGTGTGTGTGTGTGTGTATAGATAGACACACATATATCTTTATGAAATATGTGTATTATATAAATATATACACATATGGCATGTATACATACATATGTATATATGTGTGTACATACATGCCTGCATGCGTGTATTATCTGCTAGATGATACATAAAATAAAGAGTGAACCCTGGAGTCAGGAAGACCTGAATTTAAATGCAATTCAAACATTTACTAGCTGTGTGATCCTGGACAAGTCACTTAACCCTGTTTGCTTCAGTTTCCTCCTTTGTAAGATGAAGGAGAAGGAAATGACAAAGCACTTCAATATCTTTGCCAAGAAAATCCCAAAAGAGGTCATTAAAAGTCAGACATAATTATAATAATTGAATATAGATAGACTGTCAGAAAGACACATTCACATGTATATTCCCTAAGAGGAATCAGCAAAGCAGTAATCATCTTCCTTGACTGATTTTAGTTTAGTTCCTGCAACTAAGATGGATGATGAGGGATTGTTTTATGATTTTTTTGAGGGTCACTATAATACTCAGTAGCACATTTGCTCAATTCCTCTTCATATCAAGAACATCATCAAAAGCTTTATGCATCTATACTGTGATCCCTCTCCCAAGAGATGCATTATTCCCATCCATTGGGGTTTGCATCCCATTTCATTTGGAGAAGAACACAATTGACAGACTGCAAATGCCAAAAATATTTATGAATGATAGAATGGAAAGAAAGCTAAATCTGAAGCTAAGGCCTTGAATTCTACTTTCAGCTTTGCCTTTCATAGCTTTATAACTTTAGGCAAATTACTCAGACCACCCTGAATCTCAGCCCTCATCTTTAAAATGTGGAATACTAATAACGTGCCTTTATGTAGCAGCTTAATGTGTGCAAAGTGATATAGATGTGTGTGTGTGTGTGTGTGTGTGTGTGTGTGTGTGTGTTATTTGATCCTCCCAAAAAGCCTGGAAAATAACAAATGAAGAAACTGAGGCTGAGAGAGGTTTAGTCCCACTGCTAGTAAGTGGTTTGGTTTTTTTTTTAATATTTTATTTTATAATAACTTTATATTGACAGAATCTATGCCAGGGTAATTTTTTTTTTACAACATTATCCCTTGCACTCGTTCTGTTCTGTTCGTTCCCCTTCCTCCCTCCACCCCTTCCCCTAGATGGCAAGCAGTCCTATATATGTTAGATATGTTGCAGTATAACCTAGATACAATATATGTTTGCAGAACTGAACAGTTCTCTTGTTGCACAGGGAGAATTGGATTCAGAAGGTAAAAATAACCTGGGAAGAAAAACAAAAATGCAGATAGTTCACATTCGTTTCCCAGTGTTCTTTCTTTGAGTGTAGCTGCTTCTGTCCATCATTTATCAATTGAAACTCAGTTAGGTCTCTTTGTCAAAGAAATCCACTTCCATCAGAATACAATATCGTTGTCGAAGTGTATAATGATCTCCTGGTTCTGCTCATTTCACTTAGCATCATTTCATGTTAAGTCTCGCCAAGCCTCTCTGTATTCATCCTGCTGGTCATTTCTTTGCTAGTAAGCGTTTAAGGAAGTATGCAAACTCTGGTTTTCCCTGACTTCAATTCCAGTATTCTGTCTCTTGACCACTTTATCTTACCCACACCAAAGAGCAAGGACCATTATGTTTTTACACAGTCCATAATTACTTCGAATTACACATCTTGAAGCTCCTCTCCTCTTAGGACCTCTGTGTCTGAGATACTGGTCTTTTCCTTATTCCTTTACACCTTATCAAAATGTGCACACCAAGTTATTCAGCAAATCAATCGACAAGAATCTATTTTTGGCCAATATTTGCCATACATTGTTTTAAGCACTTGAGATGCAAAGAAAGACAAAAAAAATTCCCTATTCTTGAGAAGCTCACAATTTTTCTTTCTTTTTCTCTTTCTCTCTCTCTTTCTTTTTCTTCCTTCCTTCCTCCCTCCCTCCCTCCTTTCTTTTCTCCTTCCTGCCTTTTGTTCATTCCTTCCTTCCTATTTCAAAAGTATATATTGTGTTAAGAGTTAAGGAGGAAGATTCTAGAGACTTTTCCAAAATCCAAAGTGATGAATGATAGAAATTTCAAAAATAAGAAGTCAAGGAGATACATAGGGATGGGGGGATGCACTTTAGGCACCTAACAAAACATACTAGATAACTCCTTTTCTGCTTTATCCATGCAAATTTGCCACATATGAACCCTGTGCATAGTTTCTTAAGAATAAACAACTCACAATTATATCCTGCTGGGAGGTTTATAAATTCCTTTTCTCACAACAAAGTAGATGCCATAAACATTATTTCCATTTTACCATTTAGAAAGTTGACAGCTATTAAGGTAAAGTGACTTAGGCTAAATTTATCTAAGGAGTAAGTTACAAAGCTGGATTTCACACCTGTGCTCCCTAGTGTCAAAATTCAAGGCTTTTTTTTACACTATATACACCACACTGCCTTTCTATTATTGTTTCAAAAATTATTTTCATATCAAAAGTGATGAATATCAATTGAAAAAAATATCAAGTTTCCCAATTTTACACATTGAAAAACAAAGGTACAGACTAAATTCACCTTTTTTTAGCCAAGGATGTATTGTAATTATTTCCAAGTGAGTGCTTGATTATCTAGATTTTAGGAATGGTGTTACCAGCCTTGGGAATGCCCAGTGTGGGATTTTGTTCTCCCAATAAATATTTAGAATATAAATTGTAGAGAGTTTCCCAAGTGTAAGTGACTTGTCTGCGTCTCACAACTAGTAAGTATCAAAGGCCAGATTTGAACTTAGATTTTTTTTGCCTCTAAGCTCATGTTGTATCTATTATGTCACCACAGTACCAGAAGAGGAAAAAAAAACAGGGGGAAAAAGACAAATTGAGTTTTACTTACAGAAACCTCTATTTTGTAATGGGAGAAAAAAGGCATTGGAGATACTGCAAAATAGCAAGCACAGTGTGATCACCCATAACCATTAATTGTAATATCTGTTTCCTTTGTGGCAGCATAAAGCTAATGAATTTTGAAAATTAAAATAATTTACTATATGATAATTTCCTTTGGTATTAGGTTCCCTCCAGATAATCTTTTTTAATTGAGGGACGGGGGATATGGTAGAGGTATCCTGGATTTCAAAAACACGTTTTCCCATATTTTGGAAAGGGATGGTTTTTCTAGATTGGAGAGTCTTGGTTTCCCTAGTTTTTCTTTTTCTGCTGTTCATTTTCCTTAACAATTATATAATGTTTTGAATCACTGTGGTCCCTGAAGAAAGAGTCAAAGAATCTATTCAAATCTCTCATCTTTGCCACTTATCTCTGTGTGACCTTGAGAGACTGAGCCTCTCTGGGTATCAGTTCCCTCTTCTTTAAAGTAAAAGTTGGATTACATGTTCTGTGAGGTCTGTTCCTTACCTGTCCTATGGTTCTTTCCTCATTTCTTAGCCTATCGAGAAATCTTCCCTTTTAGAACTAAAGTTTGGAGTAAGTGTTCATTCTCTTTTCTAGCTCTTTAAGGATAAAGAAAACAGACAAGAAAAGTCAGCTATTGCAGAATTGGGAAGCTAAAGTCTGCTCATTCACCTTATGGCGTGACAGGATTATTAGAGATCAGAGTTATCTATGACAAACAATGCTTTAAAGAGAGAGAGAGAAGTGCCAGGTAGGACCCTGAACTATCCCTTTTAATTGAGAAGGGAAAACAGCCAAAAAAGGAAAAAAATGTTACCTTAAACATCAGTACCCAAGAAAATCCAACTGCCTTTCACCAAGATTTTGGGTAATTTTGCTGTTCCCTGGCAACCTTTCTGGACCACCCTGTTTGAAATTGAAAATGGAGTGGCATGAATGCAGATGAGGTAATAAAAGGAAATCTCCTGTGAAAACTGCTGACTGTAACTGCCACATGAAGTGACAGTGTTGACATTACACAATTCAGATGCATTTCTTTGGTGTGACATTTGGGGGAACCTTCGTGTATATTGACATCTCAGCTGTAACTTGTTAACCTCCATTAAGCCCCAGTTTCTAGCAATTTCCTGCTATGTTAGATATTTTCTGTTAATCTCATTGGGAACAAAGTCCTATCATTTGACTCCTCTTCCCATATTTCTCTGGATTTCTATCCCATACACTTCAAACCCCAAGGTTAAAAAAGAAAATGGAAATTTACCTGGTGCCCTGTATTTTTGTCATGTGTCACAGAAAGGAAGGAGGAAGGAAGGAAGAGGAGCCTGCCATGCTTACTTTCAGCCTCATAGGAATTTGCCCAGAATACTTTATTGGAGAAATATTGCAGTATTCAAATTCAATTGTATTAGTCCATTTTGCATAAATGATAATGTTGAAATATAAGGAATCATAGAATTGTAGAGTGCTCAAGCAGGAAGAGATTTCAGAGGTCATCTAGTCCAGAGCTTCTTATTTTTTTTTAGGGGGAGGGGAGGGGGATGGACACCTTTGGAAGTTTGTTGATACCTTCTCAGAAAAATATTTTTTAAAAAAGTAATTGAAGGAAATGCTAAGTTTTAGGTAGAAATCAGTGAAAAATAATAAGATGGTATTTGGTTTTTTCTCTGTCCAAGATTTCCATTGCTTCTATGAGCAAGTGCTCTCTTCAACATTCAAAGCCCTTCATTACTAAGTCCTCTTCTGCCTTTCTAGTCTTCTTAGGCCTTTCTCCTTGGCATCTTCTCTGATTCCATGACACTGGCTGTTCTACAACACCACTTCATCTCTCATCTCCAGGCATTCTGACTGACCCCATGCTTGGGAAATGCTTTTCCTCCTTTGCTCTGACTACTTGTTTCCCTTTAAGTTTCCTTTTAAGTCCCAACTAAAATCCCATCTTCTATAGGAAGTCTTCCCCAACCTCTTAATTCCAGTGCTTCCTCTCTGTTTATTAATGCCTATTTATCTTGTACATAGCTTGCTTTGTATACAGTTCTTTTAAGTTATTTTCCCCAATTCTTTGAGGGCAAGGACCATCTTTTACCTCTTTATTTTTTCATCTCAATTATAGAAAGAAGGAATTTTTGTATTAGGATTTTTATTTAAAGTTTTGAGTTCCAAATTCTATCCTTCCCTTCCTTTCTTCCTCCTCCCCCCAAGATGGTAAGCAATCATAGAGGTTATGCATGTATAATTACATAGAACATTTCCATAGTGATAATTTTGTATAAGAGGACTCAAATGAAAGGGGAAAAATGAAAGGGAAAAATAGCATGCTTTAAACAATACTAATTTTTTCTCTGAAGGCAGTTTGCTTCATCATTATTCCTTTGGTATTGTCTTGGATTATATTGCTGACTATAACTAAGTCAGTCATAATTCTTCATCCAACAATATTGCTATTACCATGTACAATGTTTTTCAGGTTCCATTCACTTCACTGCTCATCAATTCATATAAGTCTTTCCAAATTTTTCTGAAATACTCCTATTTGTCATTTCTTAGAGCATAATAATATTCTGTTACAATTATATATCACAACTTGGTTAGCCATTCCCCAATTGATTATATCCCTTTGATTTTCAATTTTTATCCACTACCCAAAAAAAAAATTGCTATAAACATTTTTGTACAAATACCTTCTTTTCCTTTTTTGCTTTTTAATCTTTTTGAGAGGAAAGTGACTACTATGTGCCAAGTACTGAACTAAATAAATTCTGCATATACACATTTAAAAGGAAAGGCAGTCCCTACTTCCTTTTTTAAAAAAATAGCTTTTTATTTTCAAAATGTATGCAAAAATAATTTTCAATATTCACCCTTGCAAAACCTTGTATTCCAAACTTTTCTCCTTCCTTTCCTCCACCCTCTCCTCTAGAGAGCAAATGATCCAATGTATGTTAAACAGATGCAATTCTTCTATACTTATTTCCACTTATAATTATCACATAATCTTGTTGCTGTATATAGTGTTCTTTTGGTTCTACTCACTTCACTTAGCATCAATTCACATAAGTCTCTTCAGGCCTCTCTGAAATCATCCTGCTGATCGTTTCCTATAGAACAATAATATTCCATAACATTAATATATTAGAACTTATTCAGCCATTCCCCAACACTCACCCCACTCAGTTTCCAGTTTCTTTCCACTGCAAAAAAGGCTGCTACAAATATCCTTAAGTACTTGAGGATCTTTTTTTTATGATTTCTTTGGGATGCAGACCCAGGAGAGACACTGCTGGATCAAAGAGTATACATAATTTGATAGCCCTTTGGACATAGTTCCAAATTGCTCTCCAGAATGTTTGGATCAGTTCACAGTTCCACCAACAATGTATTTGTGTCCTAGTTTTCCCATCTTAGCCAATCTGAGAGGTATGTAGTGGTATCTCAGAGTTGTCTTAATTTGTATTTTTCTGATCAACAGTGATTTAGAGCATTTTTTCATATTTTCATATGACTAGAAATGGTTTTGATTTTTTTCTTCTGAAAATTGTCTGTTCATATCCTTTGACTATCAATTGGGAAATGGTTTGTATTTTCTATATATTTTAGAACTCTTGGATGTAAAAATCTTTTCCCAGTTTTCTGCTTCCCTTCTAATCTTGTCAGGTAATTCCTACTTTCAAGGAGACAATATGTATAGGGAAGTGATGGCCTTTTAATGACTAAAAAATGGTTTGGTTTTTAAAGTTTTATAGAGAAAGGGTAAGCAGGAGAACTCCACTTCCACACCTCCTAGGTATTAAATCGAGATCTATTGACTCTTAATACATATTACCTCACCAAGTCTGAGGATTCAGAAGAAAATCCTCACCCCACCCCTTCACCACCCACCACACCAGTGAGATGATTATGGATAGTTTGGCAAAAGAGATAAGAAGCTTACCTTACAAATAAAATGAAGGACCATTGTGTAATTAATCAATCAATAAGCATGTATGGATCACTGTTTTGCTTCAGGCACTTTGTAGGTTCTGAAGATAAAAACATAAAATGTAAAGCAATCCCTGCCCTCAACAAGCTTATATATGATTGAAACAAGCCAGCAGGTACATGTAGCACAAATAGGTTTTGGGGCTCACCTTTCCCCTGTTGTTGTTTGTCCTTCCTTTTTTGAAGAGACCCAATGACATCATGGGTGATACCTTAACTTGTAAGTGAATTAGACTTAAGTGAGGCAAAGTTGCCTGGTCATCAGCGTCCTTCTCTCTTCCAGAGTCATTTAAGTCCAGTTGCAGGACAAAAAAAAAAAAAAAAAACTGGTAATGTCCTGAGATGTATGGCATTATCAATGTCTGACCAAGCTCTAAGCTCTCCATAGCACTTGTGTTAGCCACCTTTATGGTCACTAGAATAAATTGTTCTCATCTGCCTTTTTCATCAGGGAAAGTCTTCATGTACTTGAGGTAAACACCCAACTAATTCACCAACATGTCTAAGGCTTATTGGTTACCCTTAATCTGGATTACCCATCTGCCCTCATGGTTTTATCAGGGTATGGCTACTGTATATGCTATAGCTTCTTGGGATTACAAGTGAGAGTTGGGTGACAGTTAGACTCCAAAAGTGAATAAACAGCCCTGGTAAAGGTTCTATTTGCCTCAGTTTCCTCATACATAAAATGAGCTAGTGAAGCAAATGGCAAATCACTACAGTGTCTTTGCCAAGAGTACCCCAAATGCGGGGGGGGGGGGGAAGGAAGAGTCACAAAGAGCTGGACACAACTAAACAATAAAAGACAAGTAAAAGATAGCCAAAAACATAACTGACTTGGAACAAGCAGTGTATTTGTGGAGATAAGATGTTGATACATAAAAGAAAAAGGAAAAATAATTAATGTTAAGTATCAAATCAATAATATAATCAGTTAATAAACATTTATTAAGCATTTATTATGGACTAAGCACTATATTAAGCACAGAGGCTTTGTTCTCAAAGACCCCCATTCTAACAGAGGATAAGACATACAAATAGCAATATAAATGCATAGATTTGAAAATATTGAAAATGAAAGGTAATGAGGAAGAAGGGGACATTTGGGGTCCAGAAAGACTTCTTATAAAGAGAAAATTTGACCTGAGGCACAAAGGAAGCTAGTGAAGCTAAGAGGTAAAGATTGAGGAAAAACATTCGAAGCTTACTGACTATCTTTCTCCTTCAGGATCATTCAAACAGTAAGCACTCAATACAAATAAATTGAATGCAGCACAAAATAGCAATTTGTATAACTCAGGGGAAGAGGTGCGGTCATTTCAAGGGGTTGGGATACTTGCCTTCACATGTATTCAGGAAATGGGACATTGTGGTTGATCTGAAAATCAGCCTGGGTGATAGAGAAGACTAAGCCTTGTGTTATTTACCACTGACAACCACCTAATATCTTTCATTAATTAAAAAGAATTATCATCACAAGTTAATATTTGGTCTGCAATAATTACTAATGGTTTTTTAGGAATCATGACACATCAAAAGAATGTTTTTAAAAACCAACAATAACAATTATCATCTTCAATACCTACTGTTATGTCCCTACTCTTAATAGCAAGAGTAATAATTATATGTTTAATTTATTGTATGGTTAAGATAATTTTTTATTGTAAACCTGGATCATGAAAACCCATTGTCATGAAGAGGTATGAAGGTATCTAAGGACAAGTAAATGAAATTAGATGAAGAAGTGAATGAAGGTGATCAGACCCTATCAATTCCTTTGTGATAATGAACTTGAAGTCTTTGGAATCCCAAAAATGGGATCATGGTAGGAGGGAAAACAAACAGGCCAGTTTGGGCTTGAAGCAGAGTAAGTCTGGAAAATATTTCCCTATTTCCTTTAAAAATTTTGCTCAACTACAATTCTTGCAAATGTTCCTGATCCTTTTCTAAGCTGCTTGTGCCAGCCGCCCCCCCCCCCACACATACACATAAAATATAAACACACACACATACACATATATTTTAACATGTATATTATACACATTCACAAGGGTATGTGAATATAGCTTCTGGATCGCTGCCTTGTCCTGATGGAGGGGATTCCATAGCTCAATAGAACTATGAGTTATGCCATGCAGGGTGATCCAAGATAGATAGGTCTAACAAAAAGTGATTCACCAGAGAAGGAAATGGTAAACTACTCCAGGATTTTTACCAAGAAAACCCTAGGGACAGTTGATTTGGCATGCTAAAATCCATAGGATCACAAAGAATCAGACATTACTAAACAAGATGTATCTATATTGATTATATTTATACATGTACATATTGTCTCCCCCAAGAGAATGTAAGTTCTATGAGGGTAGAAATTATTTCATTTTTGTCTTTATATCTTTAGTACCTAGAATAAGGCACACAGTAGGTATTGAATAAAAGCTTCTTGACTGATAAATTGATAGGAGGACCCTAAGAGCCATAGAGAATGCCACGTTCAGGAAAAGAAACATGATAGCCTGAGCTTTGTGCTACTAGACCATATGGTCTCCATAAAGTAAAGGTTCAGATGCTGATCTAGGGCAGTAGCTAAATCCAGCTTCACAAAGGACAGAACCATTTGTAACAATCAGCTGTCAAATTTGCTTGCAGCCAAGCAATCAGGACAAAGAATTAGCAGATGGAAGCAGAAAAAAAAAAGATAAGGAAAAGACAGAGGGAAAAAGTAAAGGCAAGAAAATGAGAGAGATGACAAGGAAGAGGGGAAAAAAGAACAGAGTTTCCAAATACGAGGCATCCTAAGATCTGAAGATGAGAATAACAGAATTCCAACCAAGAAAGAATCTTTCTTATTTGTTGTTGGAGCCAATGGGAAAGACAGGATTCAAATAGACCCATTACCATTGGAAAAAAAGAGCAAACATAAAGTATCTTTAGGCCTGAAACCCAAAGAAAAACTCTTTAAGATCAAATATGACAATACCTGCTGTAAGCCTGAGGCTTCCACACCTGGAGCTTGGTTAGAGAAAAACATTATGGAAACATTAAGACACATATAATATTTGTCAAAAATCAAATCTACTTCAGTCTGAAGATTTAAACTTAGGTCTAGCATGTTGCCTAAACAGGATTTGACCAAGTGATTCAGATGACAAGATTTAGAAAGAAGGATTCAGTCAGAACACAGAAGAGAAACTAAGAAACAATAAGGCCCTAGTGTCATGATATTTTCAGGTAGGACCAGAAAGTTTGCATAATTTAAAGCCTCATATGTCTCCTATGACTCTTAGTAATAAAATTTCTAATCCCCCCCCAAAAAAAAACACACTTTTGTGTGCTGTTTTCAGAAGCAAGATTAGAGAAAAGCAAAAAAAAAAAAAAAAAAAAAAAAAAAAAAAAAAGGCAGCATAGCTTTGTATATAATGTCCTGGGGATGAAATCCAGAAAATCTGGCTTTAAAAAAAAATCTGACTTGAGATGTTTCCTAGCTATTTGACCTTGGGCAAGCTTTAGCATAAAGCCCCTACTTCCTCATTTGTAAGGTGGCAATGATAATAATAACACTTACCTAATCATATAAAGATGGAATAAAAGAAAATATGTTGTTGTTGTTGCTGTTTTTACAATTCTTAAAGAATTAAAGAAATGTGAGGTTTTATTATTATCAGCCAACAGGTTCACCTCCATAATGAGGGAGTCCAGATCGCAAGGACAGATGCTGACATGAAGAATTAATAAAAGGGAACTGGCATTCTAAGCGCTAAGGCTGGACCTTAAAAAAAGTAGGGTCATGAGGATGCAGCAGACCTATAGCATCTTGGTTTAAAAAAAATAAACATTCATGATTACTTTGACAACCAAGGTCCAACATAATCACCAATTATTAATTCAATTTAATTCAATTCAATAAACATTTATAAAGCTCTTAAGCATTCCTCAAATGTGTACACATGCTTATGCTAAGCATTTGTTATACAAAGCCCCTCAAAATTAATTTCCTACCCTTCAGAAGCATACATTCTACTCAAGATATTCAAAATACACGTTGCTAAGTAAATATAAAGCAATGCCCTTAAAATTCTTCAGGAGGGATTTATCACTGTTGTTTAGTAATTTCAACCGTGTCCAACTTTTCATGACCTTATTTGGGATTTTGTTGGCAAAAATACTAAAATAGTTTGCTGTTTCCTTCTCCAGATATTTTACAGTTGAACAAATTAAAGTAAATGGAGTTAAGTGACTTGCTTAGGGTCAAACAGACATTGTGTCTGAGGCCAGATTTGAACTTAGGAAGTTTAGTCTTCCTGACTCTAGGCTAGCATCTCTATCCATTGTGTCACATAGTTGCCCTTCAGGAGGGATAGAATACTAAAAAAACATCTCTTATACGATATAGTTATAGAGCTGTGCTTAGAAGAAAGCTAGGGATTCTGAGAGCTGAGGGAGACCAGGGGCATTAGGAGGGATGATAAAGACAACATAAAAAAGGACAGAGTTGAGATAGGTGACAGATAGTGAGCTAAAGTGAATGAAATATAATGCATGAAATAGAATGATATAAAAGATAGTTGGAAGCCCTCTTGTACAGAGTTTGAAAAGCCAGGCTGAGAATTTTGCATTTTTTCTTAGAGGCAATAGGGAGCTACTGAAGTTTTTTCAACAGGTGAGTGACATGAGTAAGACTGTTTTAGGAATAATAATTTGGCAGCTAATGTGAATGATGGGTTGGAAAGATGAGACATTGGAAGTAAATGACCAATTAAAAAGTTATTTCAGTAGTTCAGGTAGGAGGTGGACCAGGGTCTGAACTAGACTGAAGGCTCAAGGAGTAACATGAAAGGAACACTGACAAGAGATATTGTGAAGGTAGAAGTGACAGAACCTGTCAACTGATTCGATGAAAGAAATGGAAAAGACAAGGATGTCCACAAAGTGATGACTGGAAGGCTCCACTAATTAAACTAACTTTGTGGACCCAACTCTTAATGAGGGAGGTCACTTCCCAGTTGCAATGAATTCACACTTCAGCATATATGCTGTTAGTCCCATTTCTCTCCTTTGTACATGGAAGAATAATTAGGATTCATTTAACCACAACAGGCATATAAGTATTCCTGTGCTCTTCTCTGGGCAATTATATATAGGCATACTACACTTTTAGCATACTAGTAACTTATTTAATTAATTTGTAATCAAGTATATAAATTATAATGGACTCCTCCTCACTTCTAAGCACAGGAATAATGGTTTCTACAGGGTTTCTTAAATTCTTTCCACTTGTGACCCATTTTCACCTAAGAAATTTTTACATGACCCCAGATATATGGGCATATAAATAGGTATGCAAAGCAAACAATTACTGATAATAAATTGTACTTTTACAACCCCAACAATCAGTTACAAGACTCTATATGGGGTCATGAGCTACAGTTTAAGAAGCTGTGATTTATACTCCCTAAAACTTTTTTCAATTTAAACATTATGTATAATGGGGGAAGACATAGATAATTGTTATTTTGTAGTAGTTTTATTACCTTTCCTTGAAAGCTTGAAGAAGCAGCAAAATAGTATCAGTGGTAGCTGACGTATTTGGATTTCACAAGGAAAATGTGGCCTTCTGTGATCTTAAGAGCAAGAATTCATTTTGGAATTCTATTATTTTTACTTGACTACTATCTACAAAGTCAAAGGGAATTATTCATGAAGCCTTAGGATAAATTGTTATCTAGCAATGACAAAATATATCATTGAAACAATCTGTTGTGTTTGGGGTGATTTTAATTATACTTGTTTCATTAGAAACATTACTTCAATACAACAACAATCTATCTCAAAGCTAAAATTCCAGGCCTTTCATTTACAGTACAGGCAGCCTACCTGTAATATATAGATTGTAAGACTTGGAGCTAAGAAGATCTTAGTAAAAATCCTGCCTCACACATCACTTAAACTCACTCAGCCTCAGTTTCTTTATTTGTAGTCCAACTACTAGTGCCTTCCCAAACTACCTTGTATTTCATTTGTTTGTGCTCTATTTCTATTTCATTTCTCTATTATTCTGCATATTTGTATATATGCGTGCATGTGCATATGTATAGTCATCTCCCTTGTTAGAATATAAGTTCCATGAGAACAGAGACTGTTTCATTCTTATTTGTTTTTAATTTATGGAATAAAACAAGCATTTCTATAATATAGTATAATAAAAAGATTGCACATAAAACTGCAAATCTATTGTGTACAACTTGCTTTTTCTTTTAAATATGTAATAATCATAAAAACATCTTTTTCCCTTTTTTTCCCTCTGCTCCCCTCCCCACCTTAGCTACCATTAGACAATATATATGTTGTCTGTATGTGTAAAATTATGTAAAATTATTCTACACATACTTCTATTTATCAATTCTTTCTCTGGATACAAATAGAATCTTTCTTCATATATCTTTTATAGTAAATTTGAGTGGTTTTACTAGTCAAAATTACTTAGCCCAAAGAGTTATTATAATATCTATACCCTTTGACCCAGCAATACAGCTACTAAGATTATTTCCAAAAGTGATTGGGGAAAAGAAAAGAACCTATATGTTCTAAAATGTTTATAGCACTCTCTCTGAAGTGGCAAAGAACTACAAATTGCAGGAACCCATCAATTGGGAAATGGCTGAACAAGTTGTGGTATATGATTGTGATAAGATACTGCTGTATTGTAAGACATGATGAGCTCGATGATCTTTAAAAAACATGAAAGACTTGCACAAAATAAATGAAATTAACGGAATCAAGAGAACATTGTTACATAGTAACAGCAATAGTTTCCTTCTTTATATTAAAATTCTCAGAACTCAGTTTCTGGTGCTTAATGAATGTCTGTTTGATAGATTGAACTGAAAAATGGGGATGATAGGACCTACCTCACTGGCTAGTGTAAGGATCAAATAAGATAATGTGCAAAAATCATTTTACAAATTCAAGAACTATGTAAATGGTAGCTGTTATCATTTTGATGTCCTGGATCTGAGTATTTTCTCTTTTCTTTCAGGCCATGTACATGTTTTATGCTTTGGCCATTGTGTGTGATGACTTCTTTGTCCCTTCCTTGGAAAAGATTTGTGAAGTAAGTATCTTTCTCTTTTTCCTTCTTTCTCTATCCCTTCCTTCTTCCCTCCCTCCCTCTCCTCTCTTTTTCTCTATCTCTCTGTATGTGTCTCTCGCTCTTTCTCCCTTTGTCTCCCTTTCTGCCTCTGTCTCTGTCTCTCTGTCTGTGTGTGTCTCTGTGTCTCTGTATCTATGTGTCTGTCTCTCTCTATCAGTCTCTGTCTCTGTCCCAGTGTGTGTGTCTTTTCTCTTTGTCTCTCTGTGTGTCTGTCTCCCTGTGTCCCTCCTGCCCTCCCTTTCTCTCTCCCTTCCACCACGGATAATTGAGTCATTTACTGTTTCTCAATGGGATTCTAATAATAGTACCACTTGGAAGGGAACCTTCCCATTTCTGTTCACTTAATTTGGGACATAACAATTTAGTTATTTCTAGGAAATCTTCAACCAAAAGGGGAACTGTCCCCTAGATTTGGGTAAAACTCACTACAAAACTAGTTTTATCATTTTCATGGCTACAAAGCAATATAATACAATCCTTTTTCCCATCTCCATTTCCTCCTTCTTACCCTTTTCTTCCCCTTGAAACCTTCTTTTATAGCTTCATACAGGTCCTTGCAAAGTCTGAAACTTTCAGACACCAATTTTTCTCCCTCTTTTTCTTTCTATATGTATATATAATTCTCAAAGCAGAAGCTAGAAAAAGATAAGATGAAAGAGTTGGGAATAAAGACCAGGAAAAGAGACAGTGTTAGAAGTCATCATAATAAGAAGGATACTGAATACCAAGTTAAATCGCTTTAATCAAAAAATATTCACCATATCTTCAACTCTTTCATTCTTTCTCCCCTTTCATCTCCCTTGTACATTTTGAAATTCAATTCCCTTTATCTGGAAGCTCTTTGGCATTTTTTAAAATTCAGAATCCCAGTTGGGAAAAGGGATTTCTCTCTCCCACACCTCCAATCTGGAGCTCCTTCTGTGGTTTCTCAAAAATGTGGGTCCTCCAGAGAATGAGGCTGTTAAAAAAAATAACCTAGCTACTTATTGTTTAAAATGTAGCCAATACTTTTCTTTTAAAGCTTTATTATTGATATAATAACAAATAGTAGCATTTATATGGCTCTTTAAGGTTTGTAGAGAATTTCACAAATATTTCAATTTTTTCTTCACAACCAACCTGGGAGTTAGGTACTGTTATTATCCTCATTTTATAGAAGAGGGAAGTGAGGTGGATTGGCTTGCCCAGGGTCCCTTGGCTAACCTGAGAATAAGTCAGTCTAACTCCAGATTCAGAGCTTGATCCACTATACCACCAGCTGATATTGCTCATAATCCTTCACTAATTTCCTTCTCTAATGATTCACTGTGGGACAAAAACAAGTCTGAGTCCTTGAATACTCTGCCTGCCTATGGAGCTCAAGCACTGGTAGATTCCTCCCCTGGAAAGCCTTCTAAGGGGTACAAGGTGATGGATGACATATCTGTCTGTCTAAGGGCCAACCTAGATGAATTTGAAGAGGCTCATTACCAGGAAGATGTTGGGTAATTAATGTCTTAGTAGTTCTTAAAAACCATCGAATAAGTTGTGGCAAGATTATGATCTGGGCCTGTAGGGAGAATACTCCCTGTGCCAAAATGATAGATCTTTGAAGTTCTAATCTGAGGCTTGGGTTTAGAAGTATAATTTAATCAATATAGAGAACTTTTAATATGGAAACTTCCACACCCAACCTCATATTGGCCATTTGTTTATTACAATCTTAAAGAACTATCTAAGTCACACTCAGAACAGTCAGATGTCTCCCTGACTAGAAGTCCATGGGAGATACTCTACTACCTCTCTGAAGTAATAATCATAATCATAACAGGAATCCACATATAGAGTAGCAAAGGGAATATTGACTTTGATCCATGCAAAGAGATGAGAAGCTTATACGTGTGCTGGACTTGTCATCAAGAGACTTGAGTTCACATTGTACTTCAGATACCTAATTAGCTGTGTGACCCCAGGAAAGTTACCCAACTTCTCTCAGTTTCAGTCTCCTCATCTGCAAAATGGGAATAATAATAATAGCATTGACCTCATAGTCTTATTGTGATCAAATGAGAATTACAAACCTTTAAATGCTATGTAAATGCCATTATTACTTAATTATAAGAAACTGATGCATACGAGGATATGACTTTAATGACTCAAGAAGCACTTATTAAAGTGCCTACTATGTGCCAGACTCCTAGAAATTGGAGCTAGTACACAGATGAAAGTGAAAGTAACTACCTTCAAGGAACTTGGAATAGCACTTAGAATCTAGTAAAGAATGACAACATGAACATATATAGACAGGTGCAAAAGAGATAGTTGAAATGAGAAGTTGGGAAGAAAGAAGGCAGTCAAGAAAGGTCTCATGAATCAGATGGTTCTTAATGCCTACCCTTGATGGAAATTTGGGATTCCAAGAGTTGGTGGTAAAGAGGGAGTACATTCTAGGCATAAGTCTTATGAGTATTTAAGTGGCAACCATAAGATTCAAACTCACATGTGTGATTCTAAGATCAGCTCTTTTTCTAGAATGCTTCCCTTGAGGAGGGATAGTGTCCATACCATTTTGGGTACTATTTTGCTGATGGGACCCCTTAGCAGATAGGAACATACTTTATAAGCAAAAATGGATTTTATTTAATGATACTTGCAAGTCTAGAATCCAATTGGTTTACTCTTTTGTGTTCAGCTTTATTCTCTTCTTTCCTTTACCATTATCTTCTGAAATGAGATAGTGTAGGAGGGATCACGTGAATCAATCAAAAAAAAAATTCTGCTGAATTGGGCCAATCTAGCAGCCTCAGAGCATGGGCATCCTGTAGGGAAGAAGTATTGAAAAGAGAGAAAAAAGATAAAAATGGAGAGTTACAGGAACTTCAAACACTTTAGAGCCCAAATAGTTTTACTTAGGTTTTCCCTTGTCAGAAAATGACCAGAGAGGAGAAAGGAAAAGAAGAGAAAAGAGATCATCCCTAACCATGTTTTCCAAAGCACTTTGCTCCTCCTCTTCCCCCTCAAGTCTAATCTAATCTTATATAAAAATGGCTTTTGGGGAGTTTTTTTTACCATAAAAAGAACTGCTATGATTTCTCTGACCTGTCAGGATAGTTTAAGAAATATTAGACATGTGATTTGTGGGTGGTAAAGAATAAAGTTTACATTTGTGTATATCTGTATATGTTTACATCATATGGGGCCAATTTTTATCTAGAATTACATTTTCTCACAAGATTATAGGATTGAGATGAGAGGAAATCTCATGGCTATCTAGGAAGGTTTTTCCAACTAAAACTATTGTTACCTTTTTTGGCAGTTTGCTCTCTCCTAGAGAGCATAGCCCAGATGGGAGGAGCAGCTATCCTTGGGCAACAAGGAAGATGACAAATTTCAGTTTGAGAATAGTTACAGTGAAGAAGGATAGGATTAACATCCTTCATCAAAGCACAATGTTAGCAACTAAAAACCTGCAGCATTTGATATAGACAAGTTAGGATCAGAGAGAATCAGTGGGAAAGTGAAAGAGAAAATTAGAAGGTACCAAAGAGAGGAGAGAACAAATCAACTTTGGAAGTATGAATTAAAACCCATACAGAGACTCAGTTGTGAGATAGTTATTAAACATTTGTGAGGAGCAAAGAGATATAAGGATGAGCTCCTCAAGAAGCTTATAATCTAAGAAGAAAAACAAGATGTATACTTCTAAAAAGGTCACTACCACTATAATAAATGTTAAAGAAGTAGCATAGATAACTTATACTTTGTGGTAATCAAAGAAGGAAGAGGTCCTTGCAGCAAGCAGAGGCATTGCAGAGGAGATGTCACTTGGCCCTACAATGACAGAAAGGATAAAATTAGGCACAGTGCAGAGGGAAGAGGACTAAGCCACCAAAGATTCAGATTAAAGCTCTGGCTTTGGTTAGTTATCTGATGTACAACAAATCAGATAACCTCTCTAGACCTGTTTTCCTTATCTGGAAAATAGAGATAATAATACCTGTCCTGTTAACCTTATAGGGTGAGGAACCACTTAAATTTTATATATATATATATATATATATATATATATATATATATATGTATACTAATATATGTGTATATATATAGTATAGACATATATAGTGTATATGTGTAGGAAATAAAGAAAGGAAGGAGGGAAGAAAGGAGGGAAAGAGGTGGGGAAGGAAGGAGGGGGAAGGAAGGAAAGAAGAAAGAAAGGAGGAAAGGGAGGAAGAAAGAAAAGAAAGCAAGGAGGGAGGGAAGGAAGGAAGAAAAGAAGGAAGGAAGGAAGGAAGTTTCCTTTACACATAATATACATAATAAAGGAAACTTCTACACATAATACCTCTCAGTCTTGCTCTAAAGGCCAATTTTTTTTAAAAAAAATTGGTACCTATTAAGCTTGCTGAACCCCTCTTTACAAGTATTATCAAATCTGAAGAACATAACAACCCTAAAAGATAGGTATTATTATAATCCCCATTTTACACTTGCGGAAACTGAGGTATGTAGAAGTTAAATGACTTGCCTAAAGTTATGTAACTAGTAAATGTCAGCAGATGGGTATGAACTCAGACCTTTCTTTTCTAGGCCCATCCACTCTGCCACCCATTGTCTCAAGGAGATAAAGTTGCTAAAATCTGTTAAGGATCTTGTTGGGGAGAGACTTAAAGAAAAAGCTGAAGGAGTTGGATTTTACTGAAGGTTCTTGAGAAGGCAAATGGCAATGTCTAACTAATTCATCTTTCTGATTAATTAGTGGTGTTTAAACTCTTAGTAGTCACTAGGAGGTACAAGTCCAAGATCAGCTTAGAATCAGGAAAACTCATCTTCCTGAGTTCAAATCTGTCCCCAGACACTTGTTAGCAGTGTGACCCTAGGCAAAGCAATTAGCCCTGTTGGCCTTAGTTTCTCATCCATAAAATGAACTAGAGAAGAAAATGTAGGATCACTGTAGTATCTCTGCCAAGAAAACTTTAAAGGGGGTCATGAAATGTCAGATATAACCCCCAAAAAATAAATAACTGAATAAATCAAATTCTTAGAGCTGACAATAAAAAAATATAAGATAAAACAGACTGCCAAACTCTTGTAATCCATATTTGGTTTGTGGGGTGTTAGACAACTTCATTTATATAGTCTTCTCATGTGGGCCAAAAACCCAAATAACTTCATCCCCCTTCCTGTAGTCCTGCCTTCAGCCTCACAAAAATTCTCACTTCCAACTTAGACCATAAAGACCTCTTCTTTCCATAGCATGATGTCCATGTTCAATCAGCAGTAGGGACTCAGGTCTTGCAGTTTACAAGAATCACTGTTTAATTGTTTTCAAATTAGTATTGTTGTATCTACTGGACCACACTGCCCCTTGATGGTGGAGAAATGAAATACAACCAGGGAGTGGTTCCATTTGAGGAAGGATCCCATGGCTTCTAGTATCTAAAATATACTTGTGGGAAATTTGATTTTTACTCATTAGCAGTGGGTTATTTCTATTCCATGATTAGCTACTTGAAGTATTTATTTATGAATCAAATGGGTGAAATCATAAGCAAATCTTAACAAGCATTCTCCCATGTGACTTTCCTTCCTAATCAGCAATAGCTTTCAGTTAAGATGTAGTTAAACATAGGCTGTAGCTCTGAACTGGTTGCTGTACAGAGTCACTCATGTAAACAATTTGTGTTGGAATGCAGTAGTCTAGAGATGTCTCTATACTCCCCATTTCCAGAGTTTCCTCAGTATTATTCTCCAGGTCTACTTTCAATAATTAGACATTCACATAGGAATACAATAATCCTTTGGCAACTTTGGTTTCTAGAATATATCAAGATCAGCATTTGCCAGGACATTGGCTTAGTTCATAAGAACAGAGAGGGGAAATAAAATATTTTGCCAAGAGTGAAAAGCTTATTCCACTCCTCAGTTCTTAATGTGTTATATTAATTAATATCTTAATTGTGATATAATCCCAATGAGACATCTAATCATTACCAACACTTGTGAAATATTGTCATGAGTACCAACCCAGCCATGCACTGGTTTCCATTTTTCCATGATGAGTTTAGTGGTCAGAGCCAGGGCAATAGCATTTTTAAAATGTTATGTGTTACTGTCCACTGGAGGTTTCATGCCTCCTTATCACAATAGTGACTTAGCTTATCACAAAATATCTGCAGAATCTATGCCTTCTCCTTGACTGTCTCCCAATGCTTGGACTGTTCTTCCTCACTTCTACTTTCTGACTTCCTTGTCCTCCTTCAAGACTCAGCTCAAATACTACTTTTTGCAGGAGGTCTTTCCCTGCCTGCAGACCCCATTCCTTCCTCCCTGAAGTATATTCCCTTTGGGATCACTCCCATGTTATGCTGCATTCATGTTTGCATGTTGTCTCCTCCATTAGATTGCAAGCTACTTGAAAGATTGTTTTTGCCAGTGTATCTTCTGTGTTTAGCTGTGTCAAGTGCTTAATAAAAACTTATTGACTGTCTAAATTTCTTCAAAGCAGGACTCAGGTGCTCTCTTCTTCAAAAGAAAAAGATACCATTTCTGATCTTTTTACTTGCTCTTGCTCATGTTTTCTTCAAAATGAAAGCCCACTGAAGGTGGAGAAAGTTTTCATTTTTGTCTTTAAATCCCCAGAATCTATCATAGTGCTTCTCAAGAAGCAAGTGCTTAATAAATATTTGTTCAGATGATTACTTTTGTGCCTGGAAGGGTAAAATCTAGCATTTTAAAAAAATAGGCTTTTCGGTATCTCATGAAGGAGTTTCCCTGCTGATGCCTTGGGGACTTGTCTCCTGAACCACATCTCTCCAACACTAGGACATGGGGAAATGTTGGACCTCCAATTAAGCCACTGGCCTCTTCAGAGAGTTTGTTGGTGTTTTAATTTTAAATTTTTCATGTACAACTTGGCCTCCATGCACATAATCTTGACCAGGAGTATCTGGTAAACTTTTTTTTTAATGGAGAAAAATGTATGTACACATAATTTAAGCATATCCCTATTATTAACACTTTTTAAGTCTATATAATCATCAAAAACAATAAATCAAGCCCAGATTTCTAGAAAGTGCTGATTCATGAAGTGTAAATAATATACTCTTACAAGTGGTCATAAAAAAATAATAAAAAAAATAAAAATTAAAAAAAATTAAAAAAAAAAAAAAAAAACAAGTGGTCAGAGTTCACTCCAGCACATCCTTTCTCCTGAGTCTGTTATTCATTGCCTCTTCCTTGTCAGCAGATCATCATAGCTCAGAGAGTGAGGTGTCCAAAATAAGTGGAAGAGGATTCATCTGAGAAACCTGGGCTTTTCTGCTTTAATCATATTAATTTTCTCCCAAGAAGCAAGGGGTGTGTGTGTGTGTGTGTGTGTGTGTGTGTGTGTGTGTGTGTAAAAATCTATAGAATGGGTTGTAAACATGGAAATATTGATTGGCACTCACAAATTCTTGACTCTAACTCTAAAGCTCTATCCACTGGGCTACTTAGCTGCCAATAGTCCCTCAACCTTATGTATGGCTCTTTGAATGTTTGTTTCCATTTTTCCTTATTTTCCACCTTCCTCCTCCCTCTAGCTTTCATCTTCGATGTATCATTCTGTCTTCTATGAAGTCAGTCTTTCATGATTAATAATATTGAGTAATAAACCAATTGTGTTTAAGCTGGACATATCCCCAAACCCTTTTCCCAACCTACCCCCTCCTTGCATGTACTTCTGGATATTATTTCCATTTTTGTTCATTAAATTTTTCTGAGCTCCCCAACCCAATTCTCTATCCTTATCCTTTTCCTACCTCACTTAATGTAAAATTATTTTACCATGGCATGAAATTACAAAAATACAAAACTTTGGAAAATGTGCCTTTGTAAAGAATAATATTTTAATATGCCCCTTCTGTATATTTTCCCACTTAAATGATTGCCCACTTTTTTCTATTCTTTGTCATAATGATCAGGAACTGATGGTCTTTCTTATACTTTTCTGCAGCGTCTCCATCTCAGTGAAGATGTGGCTGGAGCCACTTTCATGGCAGCTGGAAGTTCAGCTCCTGAGTTATTTACATCTGTTATAGGTAAATATTTTTGTTATTGTTTTGGTCTGGACTTATAATTGCAATGTCAGTCTCAGATGTGAAATATCTTTAAACCAAAGCAGATTGATAAGTTCTGTAGATAACAGTCTTAAAGTTATATGGGATTCTCAGATATTAAATGACATGTTTAGGGTCCCACAGTTACAGTATTTAAGAACCTTCTAATTTCAAGACCAATCCACCATCTACTATGGTGCACTTACTCTTTTAAGTAATTGTGTCAAATCACTAGATATTTATATGTAAGTAACTATGTGATGACACAGTTCACCAAGTTCTCTCTCTGTGATGCCCCAAGAATGGGGAATGAATGATAAAAGCGTTGCCTTTAAACCTTGTTTTGTTGGAACTTTCACTAATGATGAAAGGTGATGTAAAGTCAGAATTCTTAATCAGTTCATCCAGCCTCCATTTTCAATAACTCTAATCAGCCTATCCTGTCTTCAGCTTATTAGCATGTTTTCAGACAAGTCTGAGGCTTGATCAGTCACACAGACTACATCTAACTCTTTGATCCTCTCTGTGGCCTCTTCCTACTTCCTCTCTGGTTCTTCCCTTTACTCCTCAGACCCTGACCCTGTTCCTCCTCTACACCAAAAGATGTTTGCTTAATGCTCTATGTTTCTGACTTGCTTAGACATATTTGATTAAGCCTGTGAGCTATTTCACATAATAAATGGCAAACCTTTGTGACCCATGATAGATCTGACAAGATTTTTTCATGTTGTGAACATGTCTCTTACAGTCTGAAACTCTGCTCTCCCACAAAATAACTATACTGTCTCAATTTCATAGCCTACTTAAGAGGGACACTCTTAATATCCTAGTAATTTATTTTAAGACTAATTATATGCCAACATGGAGGCCTAGAAACATATGTGTATGTATAGGTGAGCTATGTTGAGGTAGGTGAGTTATGTCAGTATAGTAGATGAGGACCGCCAGCTCCCCTTTCTGGTTTTTTGTTTTGTTTTGTTTGTTTGTTTTTAATTTATGGATAAGTTAACTTTATTTGACTTTGCCTCATAAAAAGTGTTGAAGATTCTATATAGTAATTCTGCTTTGCTGCACAAGAGAAACCTCTCTAGTTTAATCCTCCTAAGCCATGCTTATTTTCTATAAATACCAAAAAGTACCAAATTTATGAATTTGGGGACTAAGCAAATCTACATAAAGTAGTTTATTTCTTTTAATATACTTTCACTTATCTTATTAAATATTTCCCAATGATGTATAAAAATTAGCAATCATATAGTAAAATTTAGAGTTCCAAATTCTCTCTTTCTCCTTCCTTGAGAAGGTAATCAATCAATTTAATTTCTATTATACATATGAAGCTATGCAAAACATTTTCTCTACCATTTTCTAAAATCTAGATAATCAACAAAACAAATTTATCCCTGATGTGTAGCATTTGAGCTCATATTCCACATTAGTCATGTTGCAAAAGAAAAAAGAAAAAAAAGTAAAATATTGTGTTTCAATCTTCATTCACAGTTTATCAGTTATATCTCTGGAAAAAAAGGAGAATTTTATGAATCCTTTGGAATTGTCTTGGATTATTGTCTTCATCAGAGTATTAAATCTTTTACAGTTAATCATTATTACAGAAATGTTACCGCGAACAATGTTGTCCTTATTCTGCTTGCTTCACTTTGTATGAGTTCATATAAGTCTTTCCAGGTTTTTTTAAACCATCCTATTCATCATTTCTTAAAACACAATACTATTCCATCACAATAATATAGTACAACGTTTTTAGCCATTCTCCAATTGATGTGCATCTCCTCAATTGCCAACTATTGGCATCTAAAAAGGAACTGCTATAAAAAAATTATACAAATATGTCCTTTTCCCTTTTCTTTGATTTCTTTGGGATAGAGGGTTGTAATTGCCAAGTCTAAGGGTATACAGTTTTATTGCCCCAAAGGGTCTGTGTGTGTAGTCAAGTAATATTTCAATAACTTCGTCTTTGTTTTTCAGGTGTTTTTATCACAAAAGGAGATGTGGGTGTTGGAACCATTGTTGGCTCAGCTGTTTTCAATATTCTGTGCATCATTGGTGTCTGTGGGCTTTTTGCTGGGCAGGTAAGACAAGAAGCTGGACTATCTTTGAAGAAATTGCTGTTTCCGTAGCAGTTCAAATTGGTGAGGGATTTTAGCCAAAGAGCTGGCATGCCAGGGCTAAGACCCACTGTTCTAAATATATGTCAAGTTATATCAACTTATAGGTGTTTCACATTCCAAACCTGGTCAGTCATCCAGCTAAACCCAGAATAAAAACATCTCAGTGGAGTACTTTGAAACTCCAGTCATATACAAACTAGTTTGTTCAAGATAGCTAACTTGGAATTGGTGAATGAACCAGGACTCTTTCAGACAAAGTTTCATGGGAAAAGGAAATGACTGAAATAAAATGTCTCCTATTAAACTCAATCCTAAATAGCTCTTTCCCAAGTTTCAACTGCTTCCTTTGGCTGTTCATTGATCTCTTATCAATTTTTCATCCCATTTAAATTCCTACTTTACCTTGGTACCATGAATTTGGAACAACCAAATGCCATATATCTTCATTGGGGAAAGTTCTGTAAGCTTTGTATTTCATTCATGACTAAGCATGAATCTTTGATACCTATATACCTTTTGTGAAATTATAGGATATTTCTTATATAAGAAAATAAAGAGCCTTGATTGAAGATGGGGGAGAGCCGATAGGTAGCTAGGCCCAGGATGTGCTAATGTATGTTTAACAACTGAATCTTTGAAAGATAAAAAAGTATGCCTGAAAGATATTTTTTAAGCTTAAACTGCCTTGTTAACATTTTCTCCACCATTTTCTAAAATCTAGATAATCAACAAACAAATTTATCTCTGATTTGTAGCATTTGAGCTCATATTAAAAATTCAACAACTCTCAAGAGTCAGAGATGGTTTTAGCATACCCCTTTTGTTAGGAACAAATAAATTCAATCTAGGTAGATCACAGAGAATAGGACAGAGATTAATGTCCAAAGACATTAGAAAAATAGTTTGAAAAGAACTTTAAAAGCAAAAAAGAGAAGTTTATATTTTTTTATCCCAGGGACAATGGGGAGCCACTAGAATGGACTGAGTAGGGGAGTGACAGACATGGTCTTAAGGAAAATCAGCTTAAACACCACAGTATATAGTGTCCTATCAGATTGAGGCATGTAGAGGCTGCTGCCATGATTGAGGTGAGACGTAGCATTACTTCTGAACCTGAACCACAGTGGTAGGTACATAAATAGAGAGAGGAAGGATCAGATGTGAGAAACCTTGTGGAGGTAAAAATTGCAAGATTTAATGACTGATTGGATTGATGGGGTGAGGGAAAGTAAGGCATTAAAGAGATTCAATACAGGGCATTGTAGAAGGGTAACATCCCAGGTATAAATAACAGCATGAACAGGAGAACTGTTCGGTTCTAAAAAATATGTATTGTATCTAGGATATACTGCAACACATTTAACATTTACAGGACTGCTTGCTATCTTGGGGGGGGTGGAGGGAGGGAGGGGAAAAAATCAAAACATAAGCGAGTGCAAGGGATAATGTTGTAAAAAATTACCCTGGCATGGATTCTGTCAATACAAAGTTATTATTAAATAAATAAATAAAAATATAATTGGGGGGGGTGGGAATAAATAAATAAATAACAGCATGAACAAAGTCACAGAAGCAGTATGTCCTGAGAATGGCAAAATAGTCCAGTTTGGAAAAGAGTAGCTTGAGATAAAGTATGTATTGGGTGGCAGTAGACTATGGAAAATCATGAATGCCAAGTTTAAAAGTTTGAACTTTATTCACTAGACCACAGAAAGCTAACATTGAAGCACTTGGGACACCTGATTAATAATGTGAAGACTGCTTAGGAAATATTGTTGACCCAGCCATGGTTAACTTGCTGAGCCACCCTGCTCTTATTTGAATTCTTTCTTCTAAGTGGTGTTGAAAATAGTCTGATAAATTCTTCACCAGTCTAACCCCATCTTTCTTTTCTAGACTTCAGGAGGATCATCATTCTACTGCTTTATCTCCAGCATTCCTTCTTCCTTGTTTCAATATATTTGATAACATTATGATTTTAATGTTCGGTTATTAATTTTCATTAATTGCATTTGAAGTTGACTGCCTCTTGCTGAACCAGAGAAACACTTTTATTGGAACAAAGCCAACGTCATCTCCAGATGCTCCTGTAGGGTATGAACATAAAATATAGGCAAGATTCCTGTAGGTAGATTACTATTGATCCTACAGTCAGGGAATATAGAGCCATTTCAGCTTCCAATTTTTGAGGTTCCTTTTTCTTTTGACCTCTGGCTTAGTCATCTTTTATACTCAATCTCAGAGTTGACCTCACTTTGGGACCATTTTCTGTCTCCTAAATGCTTAACTGGAGCAAAAAGAAGAATATCCATCCAAGTTCTTGATGCTTTTCACACTTGACTTACCAAAGATATGTTTGGAATTTTTTCATAGCTTTCAAAGATTAATAATCAAGTCCTGAAGGAGAGTTTGTTTTTATAAGCATTATCTTAATTAGCACTGTCACTATTAGCAGTGTAATTATTAGTCTTGTCATCATTAGTTTGGTGATTAGTTGGTTACTCATTTAAACCTGGAATCTAACTCAAAAGCATATTGAAAAGGGAGAGGAAATGATGTAAAGACATTTTAAAAATGACTGGAAAGTGTCTTCCAAATGCCATCTTGCTTATTTGTAATGGATTGGCTTTGATGCATTTATGCTTTCTATTTCATTAACAGCATATTTTAATCACTGAGTTGGCAAGAACTCTTGCATATAGAATGACTGCTAGATTTCTTGGACAGTACTTTCTGTTTCTTATTAAGATTTTCCCCTCTTTCCCTAAACCTATAACGTCATAGAGACCATATAGATATTATATGACACAACAATTTACTTTTATCGGCTAGGTGAGTATGTGCCAGCTCTTCCTTTTATGAATCATTTCTCCATGCCCAATTAGATTTCCCAGAAAATCCATTCTCATTTGCCAAAGCTCAATATGGTCTGTTCAGAAACACTTTATTCCTTATAATCCATTCACCTCTACTTCTCCAGGCTTAAAACATCTTGGATATTACCCAAAAGATTCTCGAGAATGTGCCCTGGGAAACATTACCACTATTATAATAATTTCTCAATAGATTTCTTTCAATAACTTCACAGGACAAGTACCACAGGGATTGTTTCAGCTATTATTCTCATTTTTCAGACGGGAACACTGAGGGACAAAATGGTTGCTTGATCTATCCAAGACCATCCCAGTAGAAAGTAGCAGGGTCAATATGTAAACTCTCCATAAGGTTCAAGATCTTATTTCACCATTTTTAAATGAGCATTTTTTTCCTTCACCCCTACCCAGTGATATCAAATAGAAGAAAACTCTTTTTAATAGGCATCAATCTCTAAAACTCCACCAGTAGAACTTCTTTCTGGTGGTCTCATTCCATAAGAATTTGCCTGGCCCATTGAGTGGAAGTATCCCAACTCCAGGGCAACTAAGACACAGCTTCATGTTGTATTTTTTTTGTGAGAAAAAGAAGAGACAGTATTGTAAAATGAAAAATCACGCCAAGGGAGGGAACTATCATTAGCTCTCAGAAGCTCTCAGACAAATATTTGCTTTCTGAACCATCTGATCAGTGGGAAAGCAATTCAGAAATAAATGAGATGACACCATATTACATCATGGAAAGTACACCTGTTTCACTGTAGTATTATCAGAAATTGAGCTCAGAAATTGAATTAATTAATAAATCCAATCTTTTTTATCTATCAGCTTTATTATTTATGGTAAATGTAAAATACAGAATAATTGTCATTGAGGACCTGTGTACTTTTTTTGAATGCATTCTACTGTGTCAGACTTCCTACAATTAGATAAGTTATCCATCTGAAAATAAAGCAGACTAAGTTTGTGCTCCCATCTAAATTAGAGACTTCGTTGATTCAGTATAATTCAATATCTCTTGCTTTTGCAATTTTCAAACATGCCAAAGGTCCTATGTTCTTGTGAGATATTCTGGCTTTGAATGAGAAAAGAAGGCTACAGATGAGTACTCAAAGCAAATTCAAGGGATAGATTTTTTCAGGCTATTATGAAGTAGCAGAAGGATTACAGTCTTACAAATTTGTTTTCTAAAGCAAAAAGAAAAATACCACATCTCTTAATGCAACATGATTCCAGTTTGTTAGTCATGAATTTGCATGTTGAATTCAAGAACCCCTCATATTGGCTAACTGAAATATAAAATTATGTGCCCAGATTCAGTATTTAGGGAGCAATACAATTTGAAATACATAATCAAATTACAAATTAAATCATTTGATCTGATCACAGATTAGGTATCAAGTCTGTTTGTTGTTATTAGTATATGGTTCACACTTCTAGTGGGAAGTTTGGAAGTCAAGTTCATTTCCCAACTTTGGCCTTTCTTCCTAACTTGAAGCATTTTCACAGGCAAAAACACACAAAACTAAAAAAAATCCCCATCTCCACCCTCGCTATGTATCTATAGAAGTCACATATCTGCATATACCTGAGACTTAGGAACCTACAGCATCACAAATGGGCACCCTTTGAAGCTTCACCTCCAATTCCAAGTCATCTAATTTAAATATTCAGTCATAAGCACTAAGTTATAGATTGTGCAAAAACATCCTTTTCCTCCAAGGAATGTTTTGTATGGCATAAAGAATTCTCTTTTATATTCTAAAGTTCCCAATGTCATCATAATTCTCTTATCTCAAACTTCTCTTAATTCTAGTTGCTTCCCTCTATTCAGTGTTTCCTTATTTGTCCTAAATATACCTCGTTTTGCATATGTTTGTTTGCATGCTTTTTCCCCATTTTAGACTGCAAACTCCTTGAGGTCAAGAATGCCTCTCATTGCTTAACTCAGTGTGTGGCATAAAGTAGGTGCTTAATAATTGTTTATCAATTGATTGAACCCTCTGGGGAAATTGGCAAGAGGATGGAAGTAGAGAATTTTAGGGGGGCTGCAGGTGATCTGTGAATTCTTGTTCAGGAGTGTTGCATACAACAAAAAAGGAAGTTCTACAGGGGATTATATTATGTATATTTCTCCCCAAATGGTTAAATTATTAGAGTTTTTATATATTTCAAATGATGTCCAAGTATAGTGTTTTTTGTAATCAAGCAGCAGCTCCCCCAACTAAGTTTCCAGGAATACCCCTAAACAGATGGTGAAGATGAACTGCTAAACATGGTAACATAGAAGCAGCCCAGTTTTTTTTTTCTGTTTACTATAATTCCTTGATGAAAATCCCTTAACTAAATACCAATAGACAACACATGGCATTCAGAATTCGGAAATGTCTTAGAGGCCAGGCAAAAGTAGTAGTGGTAAACTCTGACTCACTGAGTAGCTTGACTTTTTGTCCACAGACCCTACTCTTATACTGGCTGAGTATCTGAAACCTGCTGCTGGATTTTTCTATTATCAATTATCTGCTCACCTTCTGCTGATTCCTTGCTCTTTGGACCTCCGCTAATCTTTTACTCTGCCTCAGCATTAATTCCTCAGATCTTCTAACTAATTTTTGAGCCCCACTTACAGTATTCTCAGCCATCCTTTCCCTATTCATGATTTAATATCTAGATTTCAGATCTTTTTTTCAGAGTTTATGTCCCTATAATCCTATCCCTATAATCCCTAGTCATGAGCCTTAGTTCAGATCCCCTTTTCTGAAAGAGTTAGTCTTCTCTAATCAGGCCCAACCAATTACTACTCTAGGCCCAGATAAGATACTAAGCAGGAATAGAGCTTGAAATCAAATTCTATTAGTATAGTACATGATCTTTGATTTTATTTTATATGATAAGATTGGTGAAAGGCAAGGATGCTTTACTCCATCTTTAAAAAGTCACACTTCAGAAGGAATCACAATTGAATAGTTCTATAAACTCAGGATGTATAATACAGCTTTCTTTGTGTTAGAACTGGCAGTTTTAAGGACTCTTGGGATACTTGAAGCCCAAGATCAAAATCTTCTTGGCTAATCCCTAAACCAATTTGGATGGCATTCTCAAAATGCAGTCCGGTATATCTGCTAGAAGGAATTATGCATAGTCTGGAGTAAATATGTCAGCCCAAATACAACAGAGTAATTTGGGATGGTGCAATTATATGATCAGTTTCTCTGTTTTCAGAAATCTTCAACCCATCATGTGTTAATATCAATTATAAAATTTTATACACGTCACCTCACAATAATCGTAAAAGATTAAGCAGAAAAAGATATTGCTTAAAAGCAGTTAGCTCAAATACCAAACACCAATTTTCTTAGTGAATAAATATAATTTGTGCTAATGTTAAGGGGGAATTAATTATACATGCTCCCCAAAGGACTAATAGCAATCTGCTTTGCTCAATAGAATGGCATTAGACAAAATGGTTGAGGTTGTACCATTTTCCTTTAAATTTCCTTCCATCTTCTCTTAGTTTTCTTGGCATCTTGGCTTAGAAAAACTTAGCCATGGTCTGGCTTTGCTTTCTGCTTTTTAATGAGTTGTGTGAATTTGAGTAAGTCAGTGAAATGCTCACCCATAGAGGTGAAGATAGGGAAATAAACTAGTTGACCTCTCTTGCTTCTCCTTCACTCCAAAATGCTATCATCCTTAATCCAAAACATAACCTATTCTTCCAATTTAAGCATAATACACAGCAATGTCTTTACCAATTATTAGCAAGGTTCTAGGAGTAAGTATTTTCCTAGAGTCCTAGGAGGAAGTCCTGTCTTAGATCCTAGGACGAAGTCCATCCCTAACATGGTAACCTCACTAGACAAATCAAGGAGGTGATATCAGGTAATAGAAAGACCAATTTTTGGTCAAAGGACCTGAGTTTAAATACCAAATCTGTCACTTATCTGTGTGATAACTCAGGTCCTTGTGTGTGATCACTTATCTGTATGATCTGTCACTTATCTATGTAATCTATTTCTGCTATAACTCACAAAACTTATGAACCTCAAATTCCTCATTAGTTAAAAAAAGAAGAGGTTGGAGTAAATATTTTCTAAGGTCTCCTCTACTTCTGAATCTTTAATTCTATCACCCTTAGAACTTCAGAGGTATAGCAGCAACCAAGAATAAAAAGAAAAATTATTCCTTGTCTCTGGAGCCTTGACAGATTACACATAGGAAAGGATTTATTTTTCACAGGAGAATATATTGGGGGAGCAGGATAGCCTTTAAATATCATGATAAAAGTAAGAAGATAGTAGCAGAGAACAATTTATATCAGAGCCAGACAAGAATCCTGGAATTGTTGTCCACATTCAGAAATAGGGACCCAAACAAGAGAAGGGCGTGCCATGAAATGTCTAACCTGCCTCAAATAAAACAGTTCATCGATGAGTGTGAGAGTCTTGGTGAATACTGCATTTCTTTCCCTGGGGCCAAAATAGAGGGGAGTTGTGCAGGACAGTAGAAAATGTGACCCATATAAGCAGTTACTGAAACAGATTTCCTGTAAATTGTCCCAGAATCTTTACATAAAAGCTACAGGGTTCTCTAATCCGGCCACAGTGTGTAAGCACACCACTCATGTCTTGGAGAACATGGCTTTTGATTGAATTGCACCATCTGTGCTCTGTTGTGATCCATCCTACCAAATTGTAGTCATTTTTAAATCAGCAGGTAGTGAGAACCAT
Source organism: Antechinus flavipes (assembly GCF_016432865.1). Classification (NCBI taxonomy): domain Eukaryota; kingdom Metazoa; phylum Chordata; class Mammalia; order Dasyuromorphia; family Dasyuridae; genus Antechinus; species Antechinus flavipes. Next base: position 158,782,750 of record NC_067399.1, on the reverse strand, counting down.
TAAAAATGATTTAAGGTGATTATGGCTGTACTTTATTGGTTTCATTACCTAAACTTGGGTTTACAGGGAAAAATACAAGAGAATGGGACTTTGTTTCATTTAATAGAATTGCAGGAAATCCAGGAGTTACTTGATTTTGCCCATAAGTGGCAGAAATTGTGTTCTTGGATAGATCGTTGAAGAAATGTGAGAAAGAGGACAGGAGCTTCAGGTAGGTGGAAATGATATCCAATCCCAGAGATAACTGATGGCACAGTGGGTAAAGTGCCAATAAGTTCCTTTTTTGCCAAGAAGGAAAATGGTGTTTTGTAAAGTATATGGAGGTGGTAAGGGTGTAAGGAGTTTGGAAAAAAAGCAAGGGAGCATGATGTGATAGATTTTAAAAGTCAAATAGGATACCAGAGATAATAGGGAGCTACTGAAATTTACTGAGTGGGAGGAAAATCTCCTACAATTTAGTACAGCTGAGTAGAAAATGAATTGAAATGTGACAGAGAGGCCAATTAAAAGGCTCTTGCATTAGCTTTCTGCTGAGAGCAGATAAGGGCTTGAATTAGAGTGGTGGTCCTGTGAGTGAAGAAAAGGGGATGTATATCAGAAATGTGAGAGTAGGAACTGCAAAATTTGCCAATGTTATCAGATATGTGGGATAAATAAAAGTAAAGAGTTGAGAAACAATACCAAAGTTATAGGCCTGGGTGACCAGGAAAATGGTAGTGCCTATAACTATAATAGAGGAATTTAGGAGAAAATGACTTTTCTATTTGGGATTTGTTGAGGTTTAATATGCCTACAGGACATTCAATTGAATATTCAGAGATACCCAAAAGGCAGTTGGTGATACATGACAATACCTCAGGAGAGAAAGTAAGGCTGGATATATAGACCCAAGAGTCTTCTGCATGGAAGGAGTAATTGAAATCATCAAAGCTGGTGAAATCACCAAGGGAGGTAATATGCTAATTCCTTCCCTCTTGATTATCTCCAAATTATCCTGTTTGTACATAGTTGCTTGTGTATTGTCTTTCCCATTAGTTGTAAGCTCATTGAAGGAAAGCTGTTTTTTTACCTTTCTTTTTATTGTTGTTGCTGTTATTTTTTCTTGTTCTCAAAGAGGACCATGACATCAGGAAGGTGATGCTATGACATGCAAGTGAATTGGATTTAAGTGAGGGAGGGATGTGCAAGGTTACCTCCCATCTGGATCCGGGGCAAGATATATGACGGGAGATGGCCTTGGTCATAGCACTCTGCCTAGTTTACTTGTTAACTTCACTATATAGTTTATGGGGTAGTTTGGTGATGCAGGGGATGGAGCCCTGACTCTGGAGTCAGGAGGAACTGAATTCAAATGTGACCTTAGTTATTTACTAGCTGTGGAACCCCAGGCAAGTCACTTAACCCTGTTTGCCTCAGTTCCTCATTTGTAAAATGAGCTGGAGGAGGAAATGGTAAAGCACTCTGGTATCTTGCCAAGAAACCCCCAAATGGGATTATGGAGAATAAGGCATGACTGAAATGACTCAACAAAAACAATATGATGACAAAAAGTCATCAACCTGTGCATACCCTTTGATCTAGCAGTGTTTCTACTGGGCTTATACCCCAAAGAGATACTAAAGAAGGGAAAGGGACCTGTATGTGCCAAAATGTTTGTGGCAGCCCTGTTTGTAGTGGCTAGAAGCTGGAAAATGAATGGATGCCCATCAATTGGAGAATGGCTGGGTAAATTGTGGTATATGAATGTTGTGGAATATTATTGTTCTGTAAGGAATGAACAGCAGGATGAATGCAGGGAGGACTGGCAAGACTTACATGAACTAATGCTAAGTAAAATGAGCAGAATCGGGAGATCATTATATACTTCGACAACAATACCGTATGAGGATGTATTCTGATGAAAGTGGATTTCTTCAACAAAGAGAAGATCTAACTCAGTTTCAATTGATCAAGGATGGACAGAAGCAGCTACACCCAAAGAAAGAACACTGAGAAATGAATGTAAACTGCTTGAATTTTTGTTTTTCTTCCCGGGTTATTTATACCTTCTGAATCCAATTCTTCCTGTGCAACAAGAGAATTGTTCATTTCTGCACACATATATTGTATCTAGGATACACTATGACATATTTAACTTGTACAGGACTGTTTGCCATCTGGGGGAGGGGGTGAAAGGAGGGAGGAAGAAGTCAGAACAGAAATGAGTGCAAGGGATAATGTTGTAAAAAAAATTACCCAGGCATGGGCTCTGTCAATAAAAAGTTATAATAAAAAAAAACAATAGCAACAACAAAGTATATATATTTTTACATAGGGAACTGTTAGCAGCCTGGTTAGACTAAAATGAAAAACCATATAATGAGGTGCAAAGTAAGACTATTTAGGTAAGTGAAAGCCATATTGTAGAGGGCCTTAAGTGTCAACCTGAGGATTTTCGGTTTTATCCTAGATGTATATGGAGCCATTGAAGATCTGTGATTAAGCAGAGTGATATGGTCAGGTCTTTTTTTTTTTAATAGCTTTTTATTTACAAGTTATATGCATGGGTAATTTTACAGCATTGACAAGTGCCAAACATTTTGTTCCAATTTTTCCCCTCCTTCCCCCTACCCTCTTCCCCAGATGGCAGGTTGACCAATACATGTTAAATATGTTAAAGTATAAATTAAATACAAGTATGCATGTCCAAACAGTTATTTTCCTGTACAAAAAGAATTGAACTCTGAAATAGTATACAATTAGCCTGTGAAGGAAATCAAAAATGCAGGCAGACAAAAATATAGGGATTGGGAATTCTATATAATGGTTCTTAGTCATCTCCCAGAGTTCTTTCGCTGGGTGTAGCTGGTTCAGTTCATTACTGCTTTATTGGAACTGATTTGGTTCATCTTCATTGTTGAAGATGGCCAGGTCCATCAGAATTGAACATCACACAGTATTGTTGTTGAAGTATATAATGATCTCCTGGTCCTGCTCATTTCACTCAGCATCAGTCCATGTAAGTCTCTCCAGGTCTTTCTGGAATCATCCTGTTAGTCATTTTTTACTGAACAATAATATTCCATAATATCCATATACCACAGTTTATTCAGCCATTCTCCAATTGATGGGCATCTACTCATTTCCAGTTTCGGTCAGGTCTTTGTTAAGGAACATCAGATTGGAGAGATGGAAGACTGGAAGAAAGACCAATTAAGAGATTATTGTAATAATCCAAAGGGCCTGACTTGGGCCTGAGTAATTAGAGAGGAGATTGATACAAGAGAATAATGGGATTTTTTTTTTGGTGTCTTTTTACTTTGTCTGCCATCACATTATTTTTCCAAAATAGACACTTCACACACAAAGTTTGGATGAGATTTGACCGTATGCAACACTTACCTAGCTTGTTTCCTCTAATTTTAATCTATTCACATTAAACCAAGATCATCAAAATCAAGATGTTTTCTTTCTAAATAAAAACATTTCAGATGGAATTCTTCTTCCTCAGGAAGTGGATGGCATGATTCAGGTCAAGAGAAAATATGAAAATGGCAAAGGCATTTTTCATCAGCACCTAAGTTGTCCCAAGTGCTGCCCTTATTTCTAATGGGTGCTATAATGCTTTAAGCCAGAGTCTGACTTCAAATAGTTTCCAAAAGTATGTAATTTACTTACAAGGAATAAAATACAGAATGTCAGTGAACCATTCAAAACATGAAAACAAGTTCATAACAATCCCAAGAACCATGGAAAGAATGTGCAGTATCACCTTAGATAAACTTTATCTAAGTTTAAAGTGAGAAATAAGGTAGGGGCAGTAATGTGATGTGAACAATATTAAGAAGAAGGAAGATAGACTCAGATTTGTAAGATATTTTACCATTTGCAGTTTTCCTCATAGCAAACTTATGAGGTAGATATTGTAAAATACCAAAGGAAAAAAAGAAATAGAGTAACACAGAGAGACACAGAGATAGACAGAGATAGAGACAGAGAGAGAAAATCTTTATTTTACAGATAGAGACATTGAACCTCAGGGAGTTACAGATGGGGAGAGAATATCTTTATTTTATATATAGAAATATTAAGGACTAGGGGTCACAGAGCTAGTATATAAAAAAAGTAGGGGTCAAATTTCAGGAAATTTCAGAATTTAAAAATAGAAGAAATTCTATTCTAAGTCTGATTTTTCAGATGAAAACTTAAGGCTCCAGGAATTTTAAAAATTCACTGGTAGAACTTTGATTCCTAATTCTCACTCTAGGACTCTTTCAATGTTATCATGTGGTCATTCAACTTCTACTTGAACACATCAATGACAGAGACTTTACTACCTTTCAAGACTACACATTCCATTGTCCAAAATTATTATTAGGAGACAGTAAAAATAATAAATTAAAATTTAAAAATAATTATAAGGAAATTCTTTTTTATTTAGCCTGTTTGTTCCCATTATTTCCAGAAAACAGTCCTAGTTCTCATCTCTGTAGCAACACAGATAAATCTCATTCTTCTTCCACATCACAGCTTTTAAATATTTGAAGACAGCATTCATGTCTCCATTTAGTCTTCTCTTTTACACATTACCATCCTCAGTTTCCTCAACCATATCATGTAGTTTCTAGATTCCTCAACTATCCTGTTTTCCCCTCTCTAGTTTTCTAACATTCCTCTTAAAATGAAGTCCTCAGGACTGGACACAATATTCCATTTATTAAGTAATATGTTTGCATAAAATAAATACACAACAGGAATGTACCAGAAATTATGGAATGATGTGGAACCTGATAGGGAATGTTGATCCATTCTGTTGCTGGTCTTTATTTTTTTGCCCCCAGTTTCCTAGTAAGAGGATCATTGCTTCATTGCCATGTCATTGCTACAGCTGAGTTCCTTCTTTACTCAACAATACCCAGGCTCCTGATTTGTCCATGCCAGTCCTCCTCTCCCAGAACTGAGATTCTTTCCTCTAAACTACATCCCCTTCTGAGCAGTTCTCACTACCTGTTGCCCCCACTTTACAAATACTGACCATGTGACTATCTAGATGAGCCTTCCCTGCCTTAACCTCCCCTCTCTTGCTTCTCTGGACTATGTTTAAATATGTTTCCTGTTCTGGACAGGAATTAAAGTGACATAAAGAATAATGCATAGGATCTAGAGGCACTTGATGTAGTTTTGAGGTCTGATTCTGACATTTACTATGAAACCTCAGGCAAGATACTTCATTTTTCTGGTCCTTACTCAGGTCCCCCACAAGTATGGATAATAATGTTTGTGCTACTGAGGTCTAACAAGCAGCACTGTAGAGAAAGTGGTTTGTAAGCCACAAATATTATGTAGATATATTATCAATAATTGCTATATTAGGTTTGAACTTTGGGCAAGTGGTATTTCCATTCCAGGTAGCCTTTTTTCCACATCAAATGAACATTCGATAATGACACTTTGATAAATGGTTGGTGGCTTCTACCTAGGACCCATTTCCTTATCAACAGCCCTCTTCAAATTTTGACCAGGCTAGTATCATCATTCCTGGTGGAAAACAGAGTCACAGATGAGTATAATTCATCACTAAACAAGTATGCCTAGATTAAACAGGTTACACCCAAGATGTTTTTATCTTTTTCATTAAGACTTTAGTCATTGATACATCTGATTTGTTGCATGGTATTAAGTCCTATCCATTTCAAAATCATTATACCTGCACTCTAGCTATTTTTTTCATGCCCCTCTCGCCAGAATCTAGATTGTCCTGCCCCAGCACCCTGTTATATAAGTTTTCACCTTATCTTGCCCTTACTTCTCTTCCATTTTCTGTGACACTTTATATCTTGTCCGTTGGCTTTCTCCATTAGAAGGTAAGCTCCTTGAAGGAAGAAACGGACTTTCTTGCTTGTATTTGTATCACTGACTTAATACAAACCTTGACACTTAGTAAGCATATAAGTGCTTTTTTTATTCATTCAATTAATCAATCAATTAGCATGAATCTATTACCCTTAATACTCACGTAGTTAGAATCGTCACAGTTCCTTTCTTCTCCTTAAAACTTCCTCAACTCTATCCTTTTTGAAGGGGCTTGAGGACTAGAACCATTTAAAACTTGGTGGTTCAGGATCCATGGAATCAGAAATCTGTTATGATCATATCATTGGCCATATGCCAAATCTAAGAATGCTGGGGGAAAAAACAAACTAGCTCTTTCTGTTTGTTCAAATGAGAATCTTGGCTTCCCTCTGCTACTCAATTTAATAACTAGTCATTGCTTGATTCTCTTTAAGGTTTAGCAAAGAACTTTCAAACTTGTCCAAGGAGGGACAGGTTGGAATGAAATAATTGGGGTAATGTTTTTATACAAAAGTTTGCTATCAGACTATCCCTTTCTCCTCCCTCTTTTTATTTATGTGAAATATGAGGTTAATTTCCTCACAGTTGAGCTGTTCCTTTTTGTAAGGAAATGCAGTGTTGTATTTATAGGGAAACCCTGAGTCTGGGATCAAGGCCGAAATCATGAAAGCAAATGGTTCATATTAACCTTTCCAAGGCATTATGGGAAAGCTATTTGGAAAAGCAAAGGAATCCTAACTGCCTATTTCATCAGGGTCAGGCAAAGTCAATCATTTCAGTGAGCTTACCAAGGAACTCTCTAGTTGTCCTTGGAGAATAATGTTCTTACTTCAGCCTCCCAAAATGGAGATATCTGAGTTGCCTCCCACAGAGCCTCAGAGAAAAGTTGACCTCAATGTGCCATATTGATTTGTGGGGTTTTTCAAAGTGACAATTGTGTGTCTTTGGCCATAGAAAATAGGGTACAAAAATAGGTACAGAAAATAAAAAACCTGGTACTTAATAAGCGACATGACCAGCAGCTGGTGGGTTCACTGTCCATGCAGCTGTTGAATGATGGCAAGCCCAGAGCCAACCATATGTCTTAGAAGTTTTGTTAGTTTTTTTTAAGTACTTTCATCACTGTATGATGAAACCTTGCCTTATCTTTATTGAGATGAAGTATTCCAAAAACATAAGTCTTACATTACTATCATATATGGCTGCTCCCTTTTTTTGTGTTTTAAAATTATTTTTCTCCCAGTGATTATCTACTTTGCTTTTAAGTTGAGTAATGGTTTGAATGTCAAGTGGCAAATAGAAGTACTGTAGCAAAAATTCCCCAGTGGAAGCTCTGAAGAGAAGAGATATTGTATCTGAGGTTGCATTTGAACACAGTTCCTCCTTATTCCAAGGCAGATGCTCTTTCTAACTGGGCCACTTAGCTATCCCTCAGAATATTTTAAAATATACAAAATACATCAAATTATCAAGAAAACCACTTATAGTTATCAAAATTTTTATCAAAACAAATTAATGTCCAGACAAAGTTGAAGCTAAAATAAATTTAATCAAAAGAAAAAAATTGGGAAACTACACTGTATGGTAGCCATATTAATCAATATTGTTTTAGACTATTTAAAATAACTAGACAGCATAAGGTTAGAATATTGCTGTGGTGTAGAAAATAAGCTGGTGGATTTAGGAAAAAATTGAAAAGACTTGAACTTATGAAAGAATAAATTATCCACCTTCAGAGAAACAGAGCACAAACAAGTATAGTATAGTCTTACATAGATATACATATATACATATGTATGCATATATTTGTGTGTGATTTATAGGAATCTATGTATGTGTATGTATATGTATAAGGTATATATATATATATATATATGTCTATATATATATATATATGTATGTGCGTATAGACAGAGCTATGTATATATGAATGTGTGTAAATCATGCTTAATTGTAACCTTCTGAGAGGAGAAGAGGGGAAAAGAATAAAGTTGAAAGTGTACAGCAAAGAACAAAGAAAATCTACAAGGAAACAAAGAAAACATGGGCCACTCTGAATACAATGTGCAGTTTTTTATAAAATAGGCTTTCTTGAAATGTTTATTGTTTCATATTTTAAATAATACCTTGTGTTCTACTGTTCACATGACCATTTTTCTTTTTCTATTTTGTGTTTGTTTTAAATAAATTAATTTTTTAAAAAGAGGCAACAGATCAAAAAAAAACCACAAATTAGTAAAGACTTCATTAAGAATCTCTCTTGTGGAGTCATCTTCATCTTAAAACTTAACTCATTTTTTTAATCAAAAAATAGCTCAAATCTCTTCTGAGTTAACTTAATATGTACACTGATTATGAACTATTCTAGAAATGTCACCTGAAGGAAAATCTTAGTGTTATAATGTGTTAATTGAGGTTTCTTTATCTTGTTGTTGTTTTCCCCTTCTGATCATGGTCAGAGTCTTCCCTCATTTATCAGGTGCACTATTATTGAAGGAATGTAATGGAGAGAAATTGTGATGCTAAGCATCCAGGGGTACCAACTTATGTGACAAAAGGTTCACGGACACAGTTGGTCTCGTGAAATTCTTGAGTTCGCTTTTGGAATCACCTTTCTAGTGTGAATTGGAGTTCTTTCTAGTTTCCCCTGTGCTAGTATTTTTATTACTAATATCTTCCAGACTTAAGATTTGAGTCTGAAGAGTAGTGTTCTTATTCTCAAAGGACACCTCAGTGCTTAAGGCATTGAGATGTGAATTGAGCTAGCCTTTTAAGTATTACAGCTTTCAACATAGAGAAGGACACTCAGTATCCCAGGGATTATAATCATCTTGATAGCTCCCTGTATTTATGTCCCTATAACCTTTACAGTTGGTGCCACTTGACTCTAAATTGCAGATTAGACTAGAGGGGCTCAGTGGTACCTTCCTATTTTGAGATCCTGTGATTCTGTGTTTCAATCTGGATCTAAAATGCTGGGGCCAGTGATCTTTCTAGGCTGTAGTCAGAGACAAGAAATGATATGGGAAATCATATGAATTATGATATATATTAAAATATATTACAAACTACAAAAATTATATTACAATATATTTTCATATTGTTTCCCTCATTAGACTAATAATCTCTTTGAGTGTAAGGGATATCTTTTGCTTCTTTCTATATCCCTAACTCTTAGCATAGTGCCTAGGACATAGTTGGTGTTTAATAAATGTTTGTCAATCGATAAACCAGATCATTGAGTAAATCTTGTTGTCCACCCCTTTCTGGCTTTTTTTTCACCCCAGATTTCTTTAATATATGATTAATGGTTGCTGATGCCCCCTACCTAACCTGCAGAGTTGTAAATAACTAGGGATGGAGTAACTAAGAGATTTACTCAAGAGAATCAGAATTTTGGGGATACAAAAATGGAAGCCATATACTCCTATAACATCATGGAATCAAGAAGTCACCAACTCACTCTTCAACCTAGCGTGTTTGTCTTGATTTCTTCTTATATTATTGTTATATAGTGAATTATAAAATTAACATGTTAACAATTTTTGTGTTACCTTGGGCAGGTTTCATGCTGCTTGCCCCAAAGTATATAGTTATTGCTCTGCTAACAAGGCTAATCTGAAGAAAGTTATTTCACAAATTGCGAAATACTTTCTGAACATGAGGTATTCTTTTCATTGTAATTTTAGATTTTGTGGAAATGATGTTACTTACTCCTCTCCATCTCCCAACCAAATTAATCTCCCAGGATACCCTTTTTTGGACTCACATATTATCTTGGCCCTTTAAATAACCAAACAGCTCTAGAGTTGAATAAAACCTCAAAGGCCATCATCCAGTCTAGTCCCTCTTATTTGCAAGATAAGGAAGCTGAATGACAAATATGGAAATATGTTTAGAAAAAGTGTACATGTTTAACCTATATTGGCTTGGTTGCTGTCTGGGTAGGGGAGAGAGAAAATTTGTAACACAAAGTTTTGCAAAGGAGAGTGTTGGAAACTATCTTTTGTATGTGTTTGGGAAAATAAAATACTATAAAGAAAAAAGGAAAGGAGGCTCGGTAGCCTAAAGCCACATAGGAAATAAGCATCAGAGATAAAATTTGAACCCAGATCCTCGGTGAACTTTCTATTGTACCACATTGTCTCTAGATGACTCCCCTTTCTGTCTTTTCACAGGTTTGGTCCATTCTCTTGCCCAAGTATTGGTTATAATAGAGATTATACTTTCATTATCACCTTCAGTTTGAGATGGGGATTTAAGTATGTTAAAATTAATAGAAAATCCAAAATACCTAAATTTTCTCAATCTGTCTATTTCATATGTCAATGAGATACCAGCATTGGGCTAGATTTCCAATATTCACCCATTCAACCACCAGTTTCTACAAGGATCTAAGGAAATTCCTGGACTTATTTATACTTCCCGTTTCTCATCTGTAGAGTCATTATTTGACAGTTACCTTTTTCAGTGAGGACATGATAAAATTTAGTTGCTGCAAAGGTTTTGGTAGTTTAAAAAAAGAATCATAGATACTTTCAAGCTCTGTAAATATTTTATAGGTCTGATCGTATCAGCAAATCTACTGTCATCAATTTCTGGTTCACTTTACAAGATAAGTGTTTTCTAGAAAAGTTGAGATTATTATTATTATTTAAATAGAAATCATATTTTAAAGGCATTTTGTGGTTGACTCCATTAAGGCCATGGAATTATAGATTGTACAAATGAGGGCTTCAGGTAGCAGGTTTTCTTGAAGTAGAAATACCCCTGTAGATGCTACGGTAATGTTAGTCTCTTTTCTAACATTGGTACAATAAAGAGTTCCCCTGGTCTTCATCATTAAAGTATCTCTCTCTGAATACGAGAAGTCAAAAGGTATATTTTCCTTTTATTGAACCCAAATCTTAACTTAGCCAATCTTTGTACCACTAGGAACATTTCTATACTCAGTTTCAGGGGAAATAAGTTCACTGTCCTATATTGGGTCAGCAGATTATTATGTAAGGGGACTAAATCCAAGCCATTATGTTATATAAACAGGTCCCTTAATGCCATCATTTGGAGCATCAGCAAGCTAAGGAAACTTTTGTCCAAGCCATGATTGATGCTGAGAGGTGGATTTCTCAGGAGCAACCCCATATGTACCAAGCAGATTCAATATTTTCCTTTGGTACAATATAGCAGAGTCCCAATTCTTCATCTGGAGCATTTCCAGTCATATGACAATAACTGTCATTTATGTAGCTCTTTAAAGTTTGCAAAGCCTTTGCAAATCTATCCCATTTGAGCCAAATAACAATCCTTTGAAGTAAGTAGAGATAATGATACTTGTAGTATTATTGTCCCCATTTTTCAGATAAAAAACCAAGATTCAGAAAGATCAAGTGATTTGCTTAAAGCCATACCATTACTAAATACTAGAAGCAGGAGGCAAATCCACAACTTCCTTACTTCTAGTACAGTTGTCTGCCCATTCTGCCATTATGTATCCCTCTAGTTAGAAATGTTCAGAAAATAAATCTATCACCATTTAATGTTACCATTGATTTCAGAATTTAAAAATCAGAACAATTCCAAAAAGTTTTTAGATTCTGTTTCTGAATCCTGCTGCTTATTTCAAATGTGATTATCCATTATATTGTAAACTCTTTCAGAATGAGGATTGTCTTTTACTTATCTTATAGGCACTTAATAAACATTTATTGAATTGAACTGAATTGAGATGAAAATCTCAATTGGGACTCAAGGTGATAGATGGAGTTAAGCTCTCTTTAGTCGCTATATTTGATGTGCATCAAACATCAGTGATTTCACCAGCATGTGCACAATCCCTCACTGCCTGAATAGGTAAATCACCGTAATGCATTGCTGGACCCAGAAGGCTGCATCATCTGGTAGACCTCCTCTGGCAATGAGTGTGCCTGAACCTGACTAGCCAGATACATAGTCCATTGCAAACCTATACTCCAGTCCTTTCCAGTTTGATTAAATCTTCCAGAACTTGAGCTCTACTCACATAGCCTTTGAAAAAAAAAACAAGGCCACCCTCACACCACAGTAATTGAAGCATTGGAGTAAGACTTCCATGGAAAAAAGAACTTGACATATAACTTTAAGGCAGATGGAGCTAGATGTCTAAGCTTCAGCTTGGTAGAGGGGTCGTTTGGGGTTCTTTTCATCATCCACTTTCATATTCTGCTTTTCTATTTCTGAAAGAAATTTAAAAAAAGAAAGATCAATGTAGAATGAAGGTCCAGCTTATGATAGTCAATAGTAAATGTGCTTGGGGCTTTTTGCTTCTTTTTGTGCTCACACATCAAGCCAGCCTTTTCAAAGGCAGAATCAATGTGCTCCAGAAATAGTCCTAAATGCATTCACATTTGTATATAATACTGCATACACTGTATGCTGCTTTCTCCAGTCGAGCTGGTCATTGTTGAAGTACTTACTCAGACATTCAAAAGCAGGAAGTAATTTTTTTTCCATCCTTAAAAAGAATTCCTAGGGTGTTAGGATTGAGGATGTTTCTCTCTCTCTCTCTCTCTCTCTCTCTCTCTCTCTCTCTCTCTCTCTCTCTCTCTCTCTTTCTCTTTCCCCTCCCTAAAACCCTTTCTTCATTTATTAATGAAATGTGTTGCTAATGATTTAACTGCAATATGAGCATCTGGAATGAAATGATACAAAAGGAAATTAAAAATTCCTGGAGATACCTGGTACAGTTGAAGACTTAGTGACCCACAATTAGCAAAGTATTGTGTCTTGATAGTTAAAATGATGCTGATTGACCTCTCCCAACTTTTAATACACTGGAATCCCATTCTGTCTCACTATGTATCAGTATAAGGATTTCCAAGAGAAATATATGGCTTATGCTAATGGATATTAATAAGAAGTTCAATGATTATTTTAAAGAATAGTGAAACAAAGTGGTATTGGAAAACTTCATAGTTCTCCAAACTATAATAGACTTCAGCAGAAGATTACATTTATTCTTTTTCAATATTTGGTAGAAAGGGTGATGAGAAAAGTTTGTCAGGTGGCAAAAGATGACATATATCTAGTTCTTTTATCTGAAACAGAATCTGGCAGATTCTAATCCAAATCTCTCAGGGCAGCACACTGGTTTTTTAAAGTAACTGGGAGTCATATCTATACAAAAAAATGTGTTTTAGCCATGTGTCTATTAATATTATATATTATAGCCACGTGTCACTCCCAAGAACTGCTGATGCCTTTGAATGTTAGCTGACATTCTCATCTATTATACATCAAATCCCAATCCATCACACTTAGCTTTAAGGGCCTCCAACAATTAACCCCTCCTCTAAGCATGTCAACCGTGCACAGTTCTTTTTCTGTTTTATTTACTATTGATTTCTGAGTTTTCCTTATGTATGCTTACTGTTGTCCTGCTCCTCAAGGGAATGTAGCCTTTACGTTCCTGGTAACATTCTGCCTGCCAGTCTCCTCCACATAATGCTTTCTATTCCCTTTAAAATTCGGATCAAGAATCACCCCCACAATGAAGCTGATCTACAATAGTCCTAACTACTCCATGATCCTTCCCCAATCTTTCATCTTTCCAAAGTTAGTAAGCTCTTACCTAGGTCTCTAATTGCTGAAATTGATATAAATGTTTTTGGTTTATATCTATTTATTTTGTTATTTTCTTGTTGTCTGTTCTCCTTGTCTGTCTCATGGTACCCAATATTACATACCATAAATAGTCATCTCTAAGATTTGCAGTGCAATTTTGCATGGGTTAATTCAATTGATCTTCTCAACAACCCTAGGAGGTAGGTATTATTATTATCCATATTTTACAAATGAGGAAACTGAGCCTCAGAATGGGTAGATGATTTGCCCAGTCACTTGTTATCATCATCATCATCATCATCATCATCATCATCATCATCATCATCATGACCGACTAGTATTATGTAGCTCTTTAAGATTGGCAGAGCATTTTACAAATATTATTTCCTTATATCTTTACCACAATCCTGGGAGGTAACTGCTAATATTATCTCTATTTCAGCTAATAAGTGCCTGAGATAAGATTCAAAACAAGGGTTTCTTGACTCCAAGTCCAGTATGCTTACCATGATGCCATGATGACATTTTTTTCATCATCATGATAGCTAAAATCTTATATAGATGTGGTATATGTAGATAAAGTGATTTAAGTAGTAATAATAATAGATAACATATAGCTCTTACCTACACTAAATATTATTAAATTGCTATCCCATTTGAAATTCGCAACAACACTAATAAGAAATATTATTCTCATTTCAGTAAACTGAGGCAAATAGAATTTAAGTGATTTGCCTATGATCATACAACTAGTAAGAGACTGGATTCAAACTCAGGTGTTCTTGACTATAAGTCCAACAATCTATCCACTATACCATCTAATTTTCCATAGCAGCTACGTAACTTTTATAATGCATTTACATAGCTCTTTTGGTTTACATCATTATTCCCATTGTACAAATGACAAAACTGAGACTGAAAGAGGTTAAATGATTTCACCAGGTTCACAAAGATAATGTGTCTAAACTATGATTTGAATTCAGATTTTCTTGATTCCAAGTCCAGTACTTCATCCAGAATGTCCACCTGGCTGCCTCATGTTTTACAAAATATTTTTAATGCATTATCTCATCTGTTTCTCACAACATAATTTGGAGAAATAATATTATCCTAATTTTACAGATGAAGAGACCAGAATAAGTTTGTCCAAGGTCTGTCAACTTATGAAAAAATAAGCCCTTGAAACAAGGTCTTCTGGTTGTAAATCACATGTTCTTTCCTCAGCATCTAGCAGAGTGCCTGACACATAGTAGGCCCTTAATAAATGTGTTCTAAATTATACGGAATATGCTGCAAGTGACTTAATGTAGTTCACCAACACTAGTCTTTTATTTAATGGTTTTGATAAGGTAAAACATATCAAAGAAGAGTAATGTTTTATATAAAACTTAATTCTGCAATGAACCAGAAATTGAGGACCCTGTGCTATTCAAGATAGGTTGGTTCATGGTCAACCCAGAACGATGAGCATCATAATTCTTGTAATGTGTCTAGCTGACCAGATTCAATCCAAACTCCAGACATGGCCAATTCAGCTCCAACACTGCAGTGTTTATAGAACTTTACATTGTGTTAATTTCAAATCTTTCTCTCTTGGCTAGTCTAAATCATTTGGAGACACTGCCTAAACAATCTGTTTCTGATCAGAGCTTGTAAAAAAAAATATTGCCGTCCAAATGAGTTTCATATAAAATGTAGCCTTGGTGTTAGAATTTAATACCAACATGTGAGTTTTTGAAGGTTGACATCAACCAATTCTTACAAAATTATTTTGAAGGCTTTTAGGAGGTTATGGACAATGATTTAAAAAGCCTCTCAGCCTAAGTATCTCCAGATTTGCTTATCTAACGAGAGCAATAAAGTTTACAGCCTCCTTTTCAGAGGGATATTGTTTCAACATATATTTCCTGACATATACCTGAACACTCTTTGTAATAGCTTGAATTTTCTATATCTTTTTTACATGATAGGTATTTAAAATACCATTCTTCTCTCTTCACTAACTATCTTGTATTCATTTGTATGTACTTTTCTACAGGAGAGGCAATGTACCATAACGGCATTGACTCTGGAATCAGTATGACCCAATTCAGACTCCACTTCTTAACCACAACAGTTATGGCCCTTTCTTATCACTTAGTCCCCTAGGCAACTCTCTAAGATTATAGACTACATGGCTAGTACCAGTTTCTAAAGATAGAGAGAGTTTCTTCATTTCAAGTTACCTAAAGCAATGAAACACTATCGTACAATTTTTAAAAAATTACTGGGGCAGCTAGGTAGCATCATGAATAGAGTGCTAGGCCTGCAGTTAGAGTTCAAATCTGGTTTCAGTCATTCAGTCAGCTATGCTACCCTGGGCAAGTCATTTAGCTCTGTTTGCCCAGTTTCCTCATCTGTAAAATAATCTGAAGAAAGAAATGAAAAATCACTCTAGTATCTTTGCCAAGAAAACCTCAAATGAGATCACAAAGAGTTGGACATAATTGAAACAACAAAAAACAAACCAAAAAGAACACACACACACACACACACACACACACACACACACACACACACACACATAGAGAGAGAGAGACATATAGGGTGTCCCAAAAGTCTTAAGCAATTTTAAGCTTTAAGAGATTAAAACTGCCCTAAGACCTTTGAGATACTCCAGATAGATGTTTTTTCCCCACAATGAATGTGGGAGAAAGGAACTAAGGACAAAGAATATTTCATTTTTCTCTTTATATTCCCAAAATCCAGAAAAGGCATAAGGTATGCATATAATAAATATTTGTTGATTGGCAGACCTTTTCAAATTTGGATGTTTAGATTTAGATACTTCTTTAGCTTTAAGATTTTCCTTGATCTAGTTGAAAAGGCAGCAGAACTCCCAGCCCCAAAATCAAGTGATAGTAGACCTGAGTCCATTAGATTGTTACCCTTTAAACCCTTCCTTACAGTCCTAGCTGAAAAACATTTCTTCACTGGCAGAGAATCTTAACCAGTTTTTGTGTGTATTATGGATCTTCTTTGGCAGTCTGGTGAAATTTGTGGATCCCTTCTCAGAGTAATGTTTATCAATGTATAAAATAAAATATATAAGATTACAAAGAAAACTATATTGAAATATAATTATAAAAATATATATTAAAAAAATAACAAATTCACAGATCCCAGGTTAAGAACCTTTACTGTATGGCAACTAGAAGTAGTATTGGGAGAAGGAAAACATCAGAAGAAACCCTCCTTCTCTCTGCTACCCCCATTCTGAGCAGCTACATCACCTCTCTGAGCCAATTCTGACATTCTGAGACCTTTATTATTACAACTTACCAAGGGAAAAGTTATTAAATATGGGACTTGGGAAGAAGAATCTTCAAATTAGGCCCCATACCAAATAGTAATGGTTGGAGAGAGCCCTAGCTAGTGTTTGTGATAATGTTCCTGACTTGCCATGGAATGGTTGCCAAAGTGGTCAACTTTTTGTCATTTCTTCTTTCCAACTGGGAATCAACTTGTGTCTTGATCCAAAGCACCATGCTCATAGCAAAAAGGTGTAAAGAAGTAGTTCTACAATCAAGGTAAAATCCAGCTTCTTGTCCACAAAAGCACATTTTGCTTTAGACAAACTGTTGGTAGGCAGGGACTATTTTCACTCTTGTCTTTTCATAACTTGTGCCAAACACAGTTACTGACACATTTTAATCACTTAATAAATTCTTGTTGCATTGAATTGGATTCAACAATTTATATCTTGTCAACTCTGTCTCTAATTTACTAGACACTTTCACCTAAGAGTAAGGGTACCTTCTATATTGAAAATATATGCTATAGAGGAAATAACAGAAGCCAAGATTGGTTCAGGCAATGTCTCTGGTAGCAATAGTTGTTAATATTGATTTTTTTAAAAGAAAATCCATAAGCCTGCCTGTTTAAAAATTATTTGGTGCTGAAATGCAAAAATGCTATTTTATTGTAGAGACATTTAAACACCAATAAAACCTCAAGAATCTAACATTGAATTTCAACCCAAATGTGCTTCACAGAGATTATTTAGGTGATTTTGATTAGTAGATTTTCTTGTGACAGTATACTAGCTTAAGTCTTTGGCAACCAGGAAATCAAAGAAGCCGAATCTGAAGCATTTATCAAGCTCCTAACATGGGCTAGATAATGAGCCAAGTTCTGGGGCTACCAGAAGAGATTGAACTTCTTAGTTCTTTAATAGAGAGAACTTCTGGGTGAGGAAATTTTACCAATGAATATTAGCACCTTCTCTGCAATTAATAGTCTTAGAGATTTGCCTAAAACACTGAAAGGTTGAGCATGTGTCAGAAGTGTTACTTGACTCCAGCTCTTCTGACTTCCAAGTCCAGTCTTTACCCATTACTCCATACTGTCTCTCATACAAAATACATCTCAAGTAAATACAAAGCAGTTTCAAGAAGCCCAGAGGATGTCAGGTGATAGGAAGGAATGTAAAAAGAGATAAGTGTGGCAGATAAAAATCAAAAGCTTCAAGGCACACCAGGTCTGCAATGCCAATCTAGATTTTCCTTCATCCAACCCCAGTGTTCTTTCCATGAGCATCCATTAAGAGGTGAATGAAGAATGGCCAGATGAATTACTGGATGGCTAGAATTCCCCTTAAAAGAAAACTGGAAACTGAGGCTGTCTGACAGTTGGAGAATAACTGAATAACTCATGGTATATGAATTTTATGTAATACTATTGTTCTATAAGAAAAATCAGCAGGAGGATTTCAGAGAGGCTTATATGAACTGATGCTAAGTGAAGTGAGTAGAACCAGGAGATCATTGTACACGGCAACAACAAGACTATACAATGATCACTTCTGACATATGTGGCTCTTTTCAACAATAAGGTGATTCAAGCTAGTTCCAATGGTCTTGTAATGAAAAGTACCATCTGCTACTAGAGAGAGGACTGTAGGGACTGAATATGGATCACAATATAGCATTTTCACTTTTTTATTGTTGCTTACTTGCACTTTGCTTTCTTTCTCTTTTTTTTCCTTTTTGATCAGATTTTTCTTATGCACCATGATAAATATGGAAATATATAGAAGAATTATGCATGTTTAATATGTTGGATTACTTGCCATCTTAGATGGAGATGGGGAGGAAAGGAAGGAAAAAAATTGGAACACAAAGTTTTGCAAAAGTGAATGTTGAAAATAATTTATGCATATGTTTTGAAAATAAAGTTTTAATAAAAAAAAGATTAAAGGAGAAGCAGAAAGGTAGGATTAGGAATAGCAAAGAAGGCTAGAAGGAAGAAAGAACAGGAGGGTCAAGGATTGAATATGTGTGCATATTCATGGGAACACAACAGAGCATGTTGATGCATGAGCAGCAGCCCTTAGCACACTGAGAACAGAGCAGACTGGTGGTAGCTGCTGGCTTGCAGCATCCCCCTCACTGCATCTTAGCCTCAGGGTGCTTAGATGGTGTGATTGATGTCTACTCTGCCTCTCCAATTGTTCAGCTGCATCCATCTGTCTCTCAGCAAGAAATAGCTGTCTCTTTATTTTAAGTTGGATATGGGGATATCCCCATACATTTTTTTGGCCCTTGGCTTCTTAAATTCACCATACTTCATGCATCTTACAGCAGCTGCTTTATGAGCTTGTACTCCTTTACTTTAGCCAGCTTTGTTATTTGAGATGGTTTTTCTGTGTCTAACTCAAGATCCCATATCATCCAGACTGGGTCCTTTCCTTCTCCAATAGTTTGCCCTGGATTTCCAGAGAACAGAGCTAGTCTCATGCTCAGCTATTCTCGTGACTATGGTTTACTGATCATACTCAAATGATCACACACAAAAGAGATACAAGAAGGCAGGTCCTAAACTACTTTGTCACTACCCCAGGTATCAGTTTTAGTTCTAGTCCTGAGAAAAGAAAGAGTATGTGTTGTACTTCCAGGAAAGTAGCTCTTCACTAAAAGGTAGGCTTAACTTCCAGTAAACCTCAGTGGTTAGGGGAAAACTCTTTGATATCCCAGAGGAAAGGACAAAGGGAGCTAGATCCCTTTACAAATGTTCCAGTCTAGGATAAGAAGGCCCCAGGCATCTCTGAACATACCAATTATAAATAGGCTAGATAAAGGATGAACATGGGGACGGAGAAAATTCTTTGGTGCTTTATGGACCGAATAGTTGTTCTAGCTATTTCTGTCTCCTTGTCTCCCTTCCTCTCTTTAGGAAAAGGGTCTTAATTTGACTGGTGTGTATCGCTATATTCTTTCTCTACTTTTCATGTGTTAAATCCCGTATGACCTAAAAGGGGATTATAGGGCAAAATGAAAGGACAGAGGTCAAGGAAACAGAAAGCTGTTTAATGCAGTGGGCTTTTCACATGGTGTCCATGCAATGGTAGAGCTATAATAATAATTACTCACATTTATATAGCACTTTCTTCACAAACTCAATGAAGAGGGAAAGAGATGAAGCATTGATTCATTGATTAAGTGACAATTTTATGCCAGATAATGTTGTAAGCATTTTGC
Source organism: Antechinus flavipes (assembly GCF_016432865.1). Classification (NCBI taxonomy): domain Eukaryota; kingdom Metazoa; phylum Chordata; class Mammalia; order Dasyuromorphia; family Dasyuridae; genus Antechinus; species Antechinus flavipes. The sequence continues at coordinate 158,762,801 of NC_067399.1, read as the reverse complement.
AAATATTATTTCATTTAACCCTCATAACACTCCTATAAGGTAGATGATATTATTATTATTACCATTTTATGTTTGAAGAAACTGAGACAGAGGTTTAAGTGATTTTTCCCAGGTCACACAACTAATATGTGACTGAAACAAGATTTGATTTCTAATCTTCCTGCTTCTAGGCTCAGTTCTATCTACTATACCCCCTAACTAACAGTGCGTGAAATATTGCAAGCAATATAATCCCCTTAACAACCATACAGCACCATGCAAAGTTCTGGAGGATGCCAAAAAAAGTATAAGACACAACCCTTATCCGCAAAGAACCTTGATTTACAGATAAAGAAACTGAGGTCAGTTGTTAGATGACTTCCACAAATTGGTTACAGGATGTAAACTACTAAGCAAGTAATTGGAGGTCCAGATCAAAAGAATATATATTTATTGATTGTCTCCATGTGGCACAATGCCAAGCTTTGAAGTCTGCTCAAAGTATAACTCAGAATTCCTACCCACAAGAAATATGGAGTCTAGTTAAGAAAACAATATACAAATATATGAAAATGTGGTTTATACACTTGTTGAGAAGATTACACCTAATTAAATGTGTGGAAATTTATTACAGTATGAAAGATATCATAATACAGGATGTGATAATTCACCAAATCATTCATGTAGTTCAGGCATTCATGCCAGTAGTTAATATTATAAAAGAGACATGGAATTATGGTTTTATATTTCCTTTGGCATTTGTGGTTAACTGAGTGATGTTCAGTTTGCAGTGTATTATGTGAGATGTAATCATCTCAGAATAGATAAGGACTAGATGTTTCTAATCAAGAGCCTCTGTCTAGGATCTGAGAATTACAGACCTGGTACTAAGTGAAGGTTAATAATGATTTTTACATGAGTGGAGAGAAAAGGAAATAAAATACATGTTTCATAAATAATACCTTATGATCCACATTTGTTTAAGCAGGATGTGATATTCTCAGAGAAAAAATAGGAGTATGGTCCTTGTACACAAGCATTTTGGATGGGGGCCACTTTATTCCTTTGTGACAAATGGAAGTTGAGATGTTAATATTCATTGTGTGTTTTCCTGTTGACTTAATAGACATTTTCCACCTTGGCCACCTACTTTATTATTAATGAACCAACATGGTGGCACTGAATTCTAAGACAGAACTGAGATTGCACATTTCAGAACTCAAATAGCATATCATTTTTCTTAAACTTTCTTGACTTGATTATATCCTTGTCTTCAACAAAATAAGTATTGTATGTTCTTTGTTATTATTTTTCTTTTACCTGAGGACCTTCTCTGTCCCCAGTAAAGTACTAACAAACTAGTTAATGAAGTGACTAACAGAAAAACATACTGGGATTTTCCAGCCAGCCTTTTTCTCCTTTGCTTGTCCAGATGCCACCAAATGGTTCTTGTGTATCAGGGCTGGATATTGCAAACATGACATTATGTCCTCATATCTACTTTTTAGCTAGAGATAATTCCAAGAATTGGTTCAGAGTGTCTCAGTCTTAGTGGTTATAAAGAAAGGAGCACTTAGTCAACTCCAATCTGAAAGTCAAGTTTGAATCCTTTCTCTGACATTCATCTAACATTTCTGTGATCATTTCAAAGTAATTTCAGAATTGGGAAGGACTTCAGTGGCCTTCTAGTCTAGCCTATAACCTAAAAAATAATCTCGATGTGCAATATAACCAACAACTGTTCATCTAATCTTTGCCAGAAGAATTCCAATGAGGAAGAAGCCATTTCCTTCCCTAGCAACTCACTTCACTTTTTAATAGCTCTAATTATTAGAATATCTTTCTTTACATCAAGTCTAAATCTAATCCTTTCTAACTTCTACTCATTGCTCTACTTCTACATAGTATTTTGCCCTTAAGGGTCAAAGAGAAGAATTCTAGCCTCTTATACAACCTATCAGATTATTATCAAAGTTAAATATACCAAGATCATTCAAAGGATTGTTTGTCATTGTCATTTACAATGGAAACCCAAAGTATCATGAACCTCATTATTCTGTAAGATCACATCAGTATTGGTACTCATACTTCATTAATACCCTCAAATTGGAAGGTGGAACAGGAAATTTCACCAAAACTACATTTACGGAGGGCCCCAGGCAAACTAAACCTTTATTTCTTACCTGACAATGCTTATTTGGAATTCTTCATCATACCCCATCTTGTACAAGGTATTTTTCCTTTCCACCTTTTCTCCCCACTTATCAGCTTTTTTTGTATGTTGTTCTCCCACACACCCCATGAGGTTGTAATCTCCTTGAGGGCAAAGGCTATCTTTTGGGGACCTTTGAGTTTGCATAATCAGCTTTATCACAGTGACTGGACTATAATAGATACTTAAATATTTATTGATTAACAAGCCATTTATTAAATCTATCAAACTATGTATCTTGCATAGATATATCAATACACTGGGTACAGAATTGAGTAAGAAAAGAATATCAGCCTGGATTACATTTGAGATGTTGTAATACTAAACTACCTGCTGCTGCCAAAATCTGCCTTCACCCATATTTAACCTTTTTTGGCTAAGGTCATTTTTGATGCTGTTAACTTGATTTTCTTCTTTTTTAAAAATGAAATTAACTAATGGTTTATGATATTGGGTTGTTGATTTTTTTTCATAAAACCAGCTCCTAGTTTTATTTATTAATTCAATGATTTTCTTTCAATTGTATTAATCACTGGAGATTTTTAATTTATTCTTTTTCTTAGGTTTTTTTTTTTTTGTTCCTTTTCCACTTTCTTGTATGGCAAGATAAATTTCTATACCCAATTGAGTCAATTCCAATGGGAACAGGGTTCAAATATTCCCTGATCTCCTCATCTTTCCTTTTATTGTAAAACTCTTCCTTTCATGCTTCTTTCATGTGAGGTTATTTTCTTCACACTTTTACTTCCTTTGCCTTTTTCTCAGTGAATCCTTTTTCACTCTTTAATTTTATTTTTTTTAAATCATCTCATCACAGTCAACTCACTCCTGTGCCCTCTGTCTATATTTGCTCCTTCCAACTGCCCCAATAATGCTAAGATACTTAAGAATTACAAGTATCATTTTCCCACATAAGATAGGAATCTTTTATAATTTCTCTATCATGTTTACCATTTTAAAGCTTCTCTTGAGTCTTGTATTTGAAAGTAAAATTTTCTATTTAATTCTTTCTTTTCATCAGGAATGCTTGAAAGTCCTCTATTTCATTATATGTCCCTTTTTTCATCTAAATGTTTACATTTAATTTTGCTAGGTAGTTCATTCTTAATTACAATCCTAGCTTCTTTGCCTAATGTCATCTTCCAATCTCTCTGATCCTTTAATATAGAAGCTGCTAGATTTTGTGTTATCCTGACTTTGTTACTTGATTTTTTTGGCTGCTAAAGTATTTTCTCTTTGTTCTGAGAATTCTAGTATTTGACTGTAATATTCTTGAGCATTTTCATGAAAATTTTCATTTTCAGTCTCTTTCATGAGATTACCATTGGATTCTTTCCATTTCTCTTTTACCCTTTAGTTCTAGGATATTAGGGAAGTTCTCCTTTAAAATTACTTGAAATATTACATGTAGGCTGTTTCTTTGATCATGGGTTTCAGGTTAATCTAATAATTCTTAAATTATCTCTCTTCAATTTGTTTCCCAGGTCAGTTGTTTTTCCAATTAGCTACTTTACTTTTTTTCCCCATAAATATCTCATAAAATCATTAGCTTCCATTTGCCCAATTCTAATGTAAATAATTATTTTCTTCAGTAAACTTTTTTATCACTTTTTCCAATTGGTTAATTCTGCTTTTTATATTCTTTTTTGATGTGTTTTTATGCCATGTGACCAATTTTGCTTTTTAAGGTATTATTTTTTTCATTATTTTGTACCTCTTTTGACTGTCTTTTCTTGATTTTCTTGCATCATTCTCATTTATCTTTCCATTTTTTCCTTCATCTCTAGTATTTGATTTTTAAAATTCTTTTTGAATTCTTCTAAAAATTCTGGGGGGGGGGGAGGAGGGTGTTGTGTCCAATTCACATTTTCTTTTGAAGCTTTGTGTATAATTGCTTTAATTTTGTTTCCTTCTTCTGGGTTGTGTGTCTTGATCTTCCCTGTCTTTATGATAACTTTCTATGATCATTACATCTCTTTGTTGTTTTCTTCTTTTTTCTAAACTATTTCTTGATTTTAACTGTATGTTAAAGTTCAACTCTGCTCCTGAGTAAGAGAGGACACTATCTCAAACTTCAGGGTTTTTATGCTACTCTTTTTAAAGCAAGTTCTGGAAACCTGAATATGATCTTAAGAGAGGTCAGTACTTTCCCATCTGCTCTGCCCCATGAGCTTCCACAAGTACTGCTCTATACTCTGAACTCATGAATCTGACCCCCAGTCAGGGGGTTGTGAATGCTCTCACTTACTCTGGTCTTGTAAATGAAACTTGAACCCTGTTCCTCTCCAAACTGCACTTAAAACAAGAGCCTCCCTTCTCCAATGAATAGCCACAAGTACTCTTCTGCCTTTTTGCCCTGGGACTGAAACCTAGAATTATATATGGGTAATACAACATGGTCCTAATCCCAGGGCCAGCATGTTATTCCATGTAATCTCATTCTGACCACTTATCCAATTCCCCTACTCTCTCTATGCTTAGAATTCTGGAAAATGCTGCCTTACTGATGTAGCTGTCCATCTGCATTGCATTCTCAAGACCTATTACTACAATAAGACAGACCTTTCCTGCTGTCCTCCTCCTAAACTGTCAGGCTCAAAAACTATTTCATCCCAATCTTTTGTTGATTCTATCACTCCAGAATTCAGTTTGAGACATTATTTGAAAATTGTTTGGAAAGGAATTAGGTAGAATTCAAATTAGTTTCTGTTACTCAATTATCTTAGCTTTACCTCTTTCCTAACTACTATTATATCTACATGCATATATATGTTTATTTTCATGTATTTTATTTGCTTTTACATATTCACAATGTCTTTTAATTAGAGAGTGTTAAGTATATGAAAGCTTTTGAAATCTAAAGGAATTTGGAGCTATTGTTGTAAGCCATGACTATTGTATCTTTTATCACATACAATTTTTTAATCTATTCTTATCATTCAATGAATCACTGAATGAATGAGGGGAAAAACATGTATTAGGCCTTTACTAAGTGTCAAGCATCTGTGCTAAGTGCTGGTGATGCAGATATAAAAAAGCAAGACAACTCTTGCTTTCAAGGAATTGAATCACATATAGGGGCACTGAAATTTTAACTATATGTTAAAGTTCAACTCTGCTCTTGAGTAAGCAGAATGGGGACCTGGAGCAGGAAATATGGTTATGCTGTGACAGGAAAGTAACTTTGTGGGCCTGAAACCAGGAAATACAAAGTAGAATCTCAAAAATCAGTGTCTAGGTTCCAGGGATAAGAGTGCAAGTTCTGATGTATAAGAAAAGAAGCAGAATCTGGAAGGGTACTGAGTCTAAACTGGACAAGATAAAGTGGAGCTTATCAATCAGAGTCTGGGACCCCAGATTCTAGAAAGAGAAAGAGGAGGAGAAGGAAGAGGAGGTGATAGTACTGATACAACACAAGTGTTCTAAAGAACATAGACATAAGTAGACTATAAAGAATGATGTTTTGTGTATAATGAGAATTCACATAAAAGACACCATCAGAAATACATATGATCACAACACTAGTTGCACCATGTATCAAGAATGAGAAAGAGTTAGTTGATAGGTTTCACAAGTGCTACAGTGGTATCCTTGAGAGATGAAAAAACCAAAGGGAGACCTCCACTGGGCAGGATAAATATATGGAATATGAAGGATTTGATGGAAGACATGATAAACTCCACTGAGAATAAGAAGGGGTTATAGTTTGTACCAGTGGAAAGAGCACCAACTCAGTGACATCACAGAAACTTCAAAGCATCAAAGCAAAATATTATTATTATAATTCAGTCCTCTGTGTCTGTCAGCCTTCTACTTATGAATTCATTTTATGCCAAGGAGAATATACAGCAAATGAACAGAAGGCAAAGTTTTTTCATTGCTTAAAATTTGGAGATTGGTTTGATCCCCCAAACACTAATTTTACACAACTATTTGGCATGGAAATGCAATCATTTAGAGCAGACATGAAGAAATACACTTTTGCCATAGCAACAATTAAGTTTAAATGTAGAGAAGACAGAAGTAAATTTAGGGTCATTTTTGTAAAACTGATCATAGGTTCTTTAGGAGATAATTTGTTCTTCAAGCCAATCATTTCTAATAAATATTTACTGAGTACTGTACTTTCACACCTGACCCAAAGAATTACTTCATATTTGCCATCTAGGGGAGGAAGTAGGGAGAAAGAGGGGAAATTCTGGAACACAAGGTTTTGTAAGGATCATTGTTGAAAAATTACGCATGTATATGTTTTGAAAATAAAAAGCTTTAATAAAAAAGAGACATATAAAGCACCATAGTCGTTAAAAAAGAGAGAGATTATGTCCTGTTATTGCTGTTGTTCAATTGTGTCTGACTCTCTGTGGCCCTGTTTGGGATTTTCTTGGCAAAGACACAGGAAAGGTTTGTCATGTTGTTCTCTAGCTCATTTCATAGATGAGGAACTGAGGCAAACAGGGTGAAGTGCTTTGCTCAGGATTACACAGCTGGTAAGTGTCTGAGGACAAATTTGAACTCATAAAAATGAGTCTTAGTGACTCCAGGCCCAGCATTTTATCCATTGTACTCCTACCTGCCCATTATGTCCTACCAGATATAAGAAAAGCACCATGGAGGAAATGATTTTTTGTCTGAGAGTTGAAGAAATTAAATAAATGAAACTTTGAATACATGGAAAAGTTAGGTTTCTCTATTTTATCTAAAGTGCTTATTATGAAGGGAAAGATAGATTAGAGCCAAGTCCTGGAGGGCTTTGAAAGCCAGGCTAAGGAATGAAGATATTCCTCTTGCTAGTGATTCTTCATCTCTTTATGCCAACATACTCTCTATCTACGTGAATCTTAAATTCATTTTTCAAAATTTAAATATGATAAGAACTAGAAGAAGAGAGAGGGAGAAAGAGAAAAACAAAGCAGAAGGAAGGAGGAAAGGGAAAGAGAGAAGAGAAAAAGAATGAAGAAGAGGAGAGAGTCAGAAATAGAGAAAAAGGAAATGATGGTGATAATATTCTGGGATGCCTTAGTGGAATAAAATTTACTCATTACACTAGTTAATATCAAACAACCAGCTTGAGTGGGTGTTAGTGTGAGAACTCCCTGCAGCTGTTTCACAGTTACACACTTTTCTATAATTGGATCTATCAGTCTGGGATAGATCAGCTACAGGTGGTTTCACGTTGTGTAAGTTCCTATCATTCTTTTTATGTCTACAACAAACCTTGCAGATGTCCCAAGGAATCACTTTCAGCCTGGAGCAATCAGACACTGTCTGGTATTTATGCCCTTATAATTTATGTTGGATGGCCAGGGTAAGATGTCACAGTGACAAAAGTAAATTGAAGGGACCCTAGTCAAATCTTTTTGTCTGAGATTTGGATATTTATTTGTGTAGTCATGTATCTTTCTCCTTTGTATTCCTCTCCTGTCCCTTTTTCTGGATTAGAACAGTAGTTAGCTATATCATTCTGGTAGCAAAGATTAAATCATATGTTTTGTGCTTGAAGTATACCATGCTTGCCCCACTCCCACCCTGTGATCATCCCTTAGTCCACAAATACTAGCAATTTGGAAGCAATAGCATTGTTGTACATACCACTTAAAACTGAGAGCATGTAAAGATTAGTGGTAAAGATTTTGAGGTTGGGAATATTATGACTATAGCACCCCTCCTATCCATGTAGAAGTGAAATAATAATAGAAAAGCAAAACTAAATGTGGTGGGATTTCTGCAAGTCTCAGATGTTTGGGGTGTATACAGTACAACAAAAGATTTGGAGAGTAGGGTAAAAGTTTCTCATTTCTGCAAGATATTGTCTCAGGTTGTTATATAAGATATCAATTGATAAAGTTGAACATATTTTGGATGGGGAAAAGGGTTCATTTTAATAAAAGGTCTCTAAAGACATGAAACCCTTTAAAGCACAAAGAAAGAGAACAGTAATATATATTTTAGGCAATATTGAATAATGAATAGAGCCCTAAATCAAGAGATCTGAATTCAAATCCTAGCTCTAAAACTCATTGTTATATAAATTTTAGCAAGTCTCTTCACTGTTTAAAGGCTAAATTTTCTCATCTGGAAATGGGCTCACCTGGAATATTTTCTTCACATGACTATTGTGGGATTTCCCACACAGCTACCCTCCTAGTTTTTTTTTCATTATGCCCCAAATATCTCCTCATCTTACAAAATGACTTCATCCCTTGAATTCACATATCTTCAGTATCATCTGCCAACCAAGCACTCCACCTCTCTCTGACTACAATGCAGATATCTCCTCCCAAAACCTTCATATTAGAAAAGAGTCCAAGTCAACCACCTCTTCATTTCTCATCTGATGGCAGTCCTTCAGATTTCTCCATCATACTCTGGGAAACTTCTTTATATCCTTCCCCTCCCCTAATCATCTTCTTCCTTTCCTATGTTTCTTTCCCTATTAAATTATAAGCTCCTTGAAGAAAAGGACTGTCTTTTGATTTTCTTTGTATCCCTGGCACTTGATAGAGTGCTTAGCACATAATTTAATAAATATTATTGACTGATTAACTCAAATGAGATAATGGATATAAAACTCTTTTCAAAATTTAAAGCACTACATAAATTGCTGTAAATTTGTCTACATATTTCTGACATAATATATCAGTAAAATTATAATATTTGTACCACACACCTCATATGATATTTTTATAGAGTAAGTTTATACGTTGGCATCAAATTTTGATCAACCAATTATAAGATCTCATATCTAAAGTTGGAGGAAATGTTAGAGACTACTCCACATCTAATTTGAAAATTAAGTGACTTGCCTAGGGTCACATTGGTGGTAAAGATAAGAAGTGAAATTTGAACTTATATACTCTCATTCCAGAGCCAGTATTCTTTCAACTGCATCTCTTTGCTTCCCAATTTCATAGAAAATTTCTATTATTACCTTAAGATGGTAGCAGACAAGACAATAGCTAGAGAATACGTATATTTTGTCTTTGCCCATATGGTTTTATTTTCCTCTTCTAAGTATCTTATTTTTAAAGTTTTTAATTCCATATATCTTGAAAATCATGAGTATTTGCATGATTACAGCTATCAAAATAATTGTTTTTAAATTTTTGTGGGTCAGTGCTACAGTATGCCCAAGGTTTAGAAAAACAGTTTGGTCTATGATCATGCTTTGATTCCAGTAAAGTTCATTTGAATTTTCAAGTATATTTTAAATTTGTATTGGTAATACAGAAATTTGTCATGTTTAAGTTTACTTTATAAGTAAAGTAATCCTCTGATTGTATCTTTCTCAGTGTACAGTAGATACCAATGTTTTTGCGATGGATAATGGAACATTACGCAGTTTTTACAAGTTTAAAACACAATCTCTATTGACCAATAAATCTGGGAACCTTAAGAATAATATTTCTAGTTTCCAATGGCAATTATATGATCTTGAACTCTTATCTATAAATCCCTCTATTTAAAAAAAAACTTCATAATTCTGCTTTTTATTTGATATTTCTTTATTAATATATTTTTGATTGAGTTTATATTGATGTTACTAATAGATTCCACTCCTAGATCTTAATGGCTTCACGGGATCTATTGAGAGAGAAATATTTTCAGATAGATGTATTTTGGTAATCTTAAATATTGCTTTTGGAATTCAAATGATATTTTCATAGTATTGTTGTAAAGTCATGTCTGACTCGAAACATCCCATTTGTCATCCCATTTGGTGCTTTCTTGGCAAAGATATTGAAGTGGTTTGCTATTTCCTTCTCCAGCTCATTTTACAGATCTTACAGAAACAGGGTTAAGTGACTTGCCCAGGGTCACACAACTAGTAATTGTGTCTGAGGTTGAATTTGAACTCAGACCCTCCTACTCTAGGCCCAGCATTCTTGTTAAAGAAAGTTATATGTGGGATTACGTAGGTGTTTAATTTTTTCCAATAGATTTATATAATTTTATATTATTCATGAGCACTGCCCCTTTTAAATTGAAAGCTATGCTCAAGTCTATAGTTATCCTTTTCACATTGTGACTTTCCCCACCATGGTTTTGATATATGATAAATCATAATAAGAAATTAAATGGGAATTCATGGGGAGTTTTGTGAAAGCTGCAGACAATGTAAAAAGGCCAGCAGACAACTCAAAATCTATGAACAAATACTTAACCCAAATTTTACAATAAGATATTATAAACATCCCATAAAAGAAAATGAAAAAATTCAAACTTCTGTGGTAGGAAAGGAGGGCCAAAAATTTTTACACAGATTTTCCAGATTGTGGGGCACCATGCCCCAATCTCCATAACGTGAAAGGGATATCTGTATTTAGGAATGATGATAAACTTAAGCTAGTCAGAATTTTAGAATACTTTCAGTGTCTCTCTGAAAAAAATTCATTTTTAGATCAATTGTTCTTGATATTATTGTGTTAATATATTTTAAACAGAGAATAGCTTTCCTTGAGTATATCAAATGCTTTAGTGTTCTTACCATGCTTGAATCTCTCTTATATGTGCAGTATGTGATTGAGCTATGAGTGCAGAACAGAGTCAAAATCCAGAGCCATAATCAGTACAGGCAGTGAAACTGTGACGTTTAATAATCATTGGATTCACAATAGTCGCTCTTTATACCAAACAGGACTGACCAATTCTTACATTTGTATGGGGATAGAAATCCAAAAAACCAAACCATCCTAATGCACAAGATTGCACAAATCAGAAAAAACCCACCTGCTACAGATGATTCACTGTATATCACACCAAACACTAGAGAGGGCAAACCACAAGTAAGCATAAAACAGAATACATAAACATCTTTTTGCTCCATGGCCATAATTTTAAAGTGTTTCTATTTTAAGAAGTACATGCTATGAATGCTTTATATAAAACACATAAACATATAATTAGCTTATAGCAAAAGAAGTAGTCTCATCTTTTTCTAATAAATATGTGATGCTAAGAAAGACAAGATCAGGCTTGCATCAGAGAAAAAGCTGGTAAAGTACTTTGTTCATAATATACCTATCACTGTGAAACATTTGAGCTAATAATCTCTTAAGACATGCAACTTCTATAAGCTAGAGTTTCCATTCCCTGTTTTAATATACTCACTTTATCATTAATTACATTAATCATCCTCAATATTTCTGTTTTGCATTTCAATTTTATGTGTACTTGTTGCACTTCTTTTGTATTTAGAAATGTTACACAGCCTTCTTCAGGGGAGCTCTCTCTCCTCTAATTTCTCTGCTTTTCAAAGTCCAATATGATTATTGATTAATATTAAATTGTTTATTTTGTTATTTGCATTGATTTCCCACTCCCCCTTCTATCACATTAGCCTTTTGGCTTTCATTTTTAGTTTATAATTAAGGGTATCAAAAATTTCTGATAAACTTTGGTGTTCTAGATTTCTTTGCATGTTTCTTTTTAATTGTCTTTAATTAGTGATATGGTATTCATGTTTTCTACTGCACAGCTAACTAGATATTAATATGATTAATATGATTTTCTACTGTATTTCCATAGGTTTTCAATAATTTTTTTTTGCTTTTGCCATGCTGCTATTTGTCACTTGTCCTCGGGAGATTCCTTAGATAGCTTTATATTTCCTTTTATGGTCCCATCTGTGGCAATGGATATAAGCTATTAAAGGCTGATCCTAAATGTTTTTGAACTCTATCAAATCCTATAGGAAAATGCTTCTATTCACGATGGCTATAGGAATTCTGAGTTTTAAGGAATTATTTGTGTTTCAATATGTGATCTTTTTATATAAATGATCCTTTATTTAAATTTGTGCTATCAAACAAAAAAAACTTTTGAAAATTCCTTTCAATGCATGCCTGTCTCTTTTACAAAGTCCTTAAAGGCGCAGGCATTTTTCTACTCATTTCATCATTAAGTTCCACTAATGTAGAAAGTATAGACTTTCAATGTCTTCAGAGTCTTCAACGTTTTCCTCTTTAGATGTAAATAACATCTTGGTTTCTACTCTTAGTTCATCTAAATTAAAGGTGGGGTCAATGTCTTCAGAGTCTTCAACGTTTTCCTCTTTAGATGTAAATAACATCTTGGTTTCTACTCTTAGTTCATCTAAATTAAAGGTGGGGAACCTTTGGCAAGCAGGTCATATAAGGCCTACAAAATCATTTGCATTATCAACCACAAGCAATGACGTGGTGAGAGCTAGGTAGAACAACCTCCCACAACTTGAGCTCTATAAGTTGAAAATTTTGTATGACCTGTGAATGATTTACAAAAATCCAAAGAGCCCTTGGCAGAAAAAAGGTTCTCCACTCCTGATCTAAACTCTGCCTGGGAATTAAGTTTTTTCTTAGTCTTGCCTTGCATTGTAACTTGATACTACTACAAAAACAAAAACTAATACTATGACGCTCTTGCTGATAATTAGTAAGATATTTCTAATTTCTAATAATTTCTAATTCTGTTTTGATGTAGTAGTGACATACAATAAAGATATTCATGTATTCCCTTTTGGCTTACACATGGTTTGCTTGTGTTAATACTCAGTGCGATATGCACCAAATCACTTCAGACAGGTTGGATATTTCTGATTTGTGCAAGTTTCTTAGGAGTCAATATTGTTTCATTCTTTGTGTTTATATCCCAAACACCTAAACCAATATCTGGCATATGATAAGTACTTAATAAATGTCTATTGATTTGATTTATGTTGATTTTTTCTGATGTTTATCCCCTTATGGTACCTGAATATGAAAGAATGTTATTTACTCTGCTATCTTATTTGTCAAGCTTATTATTATGACAGTTCCAAGTTGGGGCAGCTGCAAACTCTATGTCATAGATTTCTCAGATTTCTAGGGGCAACATTATCATGCTGGTGAAGACTCTCATACAGGGGAGTTGTAGAACCAAAAGTCAACTGACCTGAATTTCAGGATTCCTGACAAACCTTCAGAGCTATCCTAGTGATCTAAGGGTATATACAGGGTATCCAGCAGGGCTATAGTTACCTTACTTTGCCACACCTTCTAAGTCCCACAAAATGAAGAAGAAGTTAACTTTGAGCAGGCTTTTATTTGTGGTATAATAGGTCATAATATTCTCATTTCTGATTCAGTGGAGTTTAGATAGAAATAGTCCTTCTCAGACTTGTCACAGTTCTACTATTATTTATATTTAAAGTTCTATGGATTACTTTGCAGGTGGAGTCAGTGACTTCATTTTGTATGTTGGCTAATTCTGTACACTCACTGGGAAGCATTTTTAGGGAAGTTACAATGGAGCCAGGCTTGCAGTCAAAAAGCATTGAATTCAAATTTGACCTCTGACATTATTATCTGTGTAACTCATAGCAAGTTACTTAATCTCGACCTCAATTTCCTCTTAAGTAAAATGAGAATAATAATAATAGCACTATCTCCCATGGTTATTGTGAGGATAAAAATGAGGTAATATTTGTCAAGCATGTTAACTTTATGGTGCTATATAAATACTAGCTATTATAATTTTTAAAAGAAGTATAGTAGCATATGAGACTACAGGACAACATTTGATTGTCTTAATTTCCTTTTTTAGGCTGCTTTACTTTCAGAATTTTTCATTCCACATACACAGGAAATTATGATATTTTCTTTGGCAGTGTCTATTTAAAATGTTTTAAATTCTTTAATGAGTCAGTGTAATACTTGGGGAATTGTGGATAATGGTTGTCTATCACGATGTTTTGGTACCCCTCCTGTTTAAGAATTGGCATTATTATTTTGTGGCATTTCTGACTAGCATCCTCCTAAAAATCAAATAATGTAGGTGACTACGAATTTGATCTCTTTGTAAGTCAGTTTATAGAAGTGAATACAACAAGGCAAAGAGAGAATGTTAGGGAGCACAAGAGGAAGTAGACCTCAGAGCGAATTCTTTCTCATACCAAAAATGAATTTCCAAATGATAACTTTCCTTTCTTACACTGTCATGTGACAAGAATATCCTAGATTGAGAAGAAATAGAAGATGGCTGAAGAGAGAAAGAGACATTAGAGCATTTTGACAGGTCTGAATCTGTTTGCTATTAGATTCTCATTGAACTATTCTCAGATTTCCCTTGGGGTAAATCTGATCATTGGAGGACTGGTATACTTAATGCCTCAAAATCAAAGCAGGTTTACTGGACTGAGTTTAGATTTTAAAAAATGGATTCTGATCCACTCCTGAGATGGAGCTCCTCTGACCACTTCTCTGTTTGGCAAAATGAAGGTCATTGTTGCCACTGACAACTCCTGGGATGAAATGAGGAACAGCAAGATGAAATTCTAAATAAAAAGAAATTGATCAAATAATACATATTTCTAGAAACCATCTATTTAAGCCTCTAAGCTCTAGGAAGTAATCTATAGATAAGTTTGTTTCTTTTTCTATAAATGTAGATATTTCATTGGTAAAAACAGTAGGTGGGTGAGGTGAATTTTTTTAATTGCTTCCAGCTGCTGCTACTGACAAGTTAAACCTCAAGACAGAAAGGATTGATGCAGGACAGAAAGGTTTGATGCCCAAACCATTTATTGTTCATTCAGTCATGTCCAACTCTTCATGACTCTATAGACCATGCCATTGCAGGATTTTTCTCTCTCTGTCCTTCTATCTCCAAAGTCTGTCCAAGATCATATTTATATGACAGCAGTTATTCATTTCATCCTCTGCCATCTCCTTCTCCTTTAGCCTCCAATCTTTACCAGCAGCACTCTTTTTGAATGAGTCCTATTGTCTCATTAAGTGGCAAAAGTTTTTAATCTTTAGCTTCATTATTTGAATATGAATAGTCAGAGTTGATTGATTTAAATATTGACTGATTTGATCTCCTTGCTGTCCAAGGAATTCTCAAAAGTCTTCTCCAGAACCACAATTCAAAAATATCAATTCAGCAGCTCTTAGCTTTTCTTAAAATCTGACTCTCACAATTACTACTGGAAAAACTATAGTTTTTACTATATGGATATTAATTTGCAAGGTGATGTTTCTGCTTTTTAGTATGCTCCTCTCTCCCTTGGACTATTTCAGTAACTTCCTGCCTTGTCTCTATATCTATAGTCCACAATAATAAAGCTGTTGAAGGTCTTTTGCCTTTCTTTCAAGAGTTTCTATGATCTGACTTCATCTTAACTTTGCAGCCTTATTAGGCTATGGTGGCTTTACTAGAGAGATGAAGTGAGCTTTGGATAGAAATCATATTGCAATTATAGTGAGCTTTGAGGGGCAAAGGAGAAATAAGAATCCGGGTGCCAGACTAAAGTAAAGGAAAAAGTCAAGGTTAGAATACAAGTGGATGGGCTAAGTATTGTGTTCAGATTTTCAAGCAGAGCAAGAGCTCTTTGGAAGAAGTGTGTTAGGCTTATACAGTCAATCAATAAATAAATATATACTAAGTACCTGCTATGTGCTGAGCACTAGGGATGAAGAAAAAGGCAATAGACAGTGCTTGTACTCAAGGAACTTACAATCTAAAGGAATAATAATGTACCAAGCACTGTGCTAAGCACTTTATAATTATTTAATTCATTTTATCCTCACATCCACTCTATGAAAAGTAGGTGCTATTATTCCTTTTAATCAATGAGAAAATTGAGGCAAATAGAGATTATCTGACTTGCCCAGGGGCACAGAGCTACTAGGTATTTGAGACCATATTTGAATAAAGGTCTTTCTGATTCCTGATCCAACATTCTATCCACTACATCTGAGATTCAGATTGGGATACTAGAGAGCCCTGGATAATAAGCCACAGCCACTACCCCACTTCCTTGCAATTAGGACTGGGAAAATTTAGGTTAGAAAAGAGCCCAGGAAAACCTTGAAGCTCCAACTCCCCTTTACATACAATTGTGTCATAAATGTCCAGCTGCAATATCTTGCTAGGATAATTCCCCCTCCTTTTGAGTTTTGTCCCATACCTCACTTTCTCCTCTCTCCTGTCCTAGACCTTCTTATCTTGACCCCTATCCTGTCAGGTTTAAGTTATGATCCTTTTCTGGAATTATGGCTTGACCATCCTCCCAGTGTCCTCGCCCTCCTTATCTGCCTTTGTTTCCCCTAAAGCTGTAATATGTTAGGATAAAATTGTATAATCAGGTGAAGTATTCTGTTTACAAACCCTTGTTAGTTAAAACTATATAAGCTCTCTGTCTCTGTTTATCTGCACCAAATGCTTTAGATTGTAGTCCCATTTGGTCAACTAGCTTAAACTCTCCATATTAAAAATTAAAAGCAATCTCTACTTGCCTTAGTTTTTCTGGTATTACAGAAACACCATTTCATAATACAGAACATCCTGCCTGATCCAGGTGGTCATGATCAGAATTTATGTAATGGTAGCATGAGTCAAAATAAGGATTGTCAAAACTGTAGATCTAAGCTAACCCAAACATTCAATAAAAAAAACTTGTGTCACAATGAATATAAAACCAAGAATTGCTTGGATAGAATATAATGGGACATAATTTAAAAGATAAGTCTGGAAATTGAGATCAGTACATAGGGAGAAAAACTAGGCAAGACATAAGCCCCATTTTAGGTCCAAACCCAGTCCAAAATTCAAGGTCCAACATCAGTAAGGTAGACCAGTGACCATAAGATCTATGTAAGTAGGTAGTTAAGAAAACCTAGCAACTGACACAGACATGGGGATAATGAGTTTGGCTACACTAATCCAATCCATCAAGAGAATTTCTAAGGACACAAAGAAAAAAAATCTAAGAATTGGATTTTAGGAGCCAAGTTATGGAGAGAAAACGTAGGAATTTGAGAAAGTGAAATATAAGGTAAGACCTTAGTCAGTAAGATTTATTAAACATCTGCCCGGTGCCAGGCACTGTGCTAAGTCCTGTGTAATATAAAGAAAGGCAAAAACCAACTCCTGCTCCCAAGGAGATCACAACAGCTATGTAAAGACAAACTATTTTGCAAACAGTCAACAGAAGAACATTAGAAGTAAGAGGGATTGAAAAGGCTTCTTGTAGAAGGTGAATTTTAACTGGGACTTAAAGGAAGTCAAAAAAGCCAGTAGGTAGAGATGAAAAGGGAGAACATTTTAGGCATCATGGATAACCAGAGATAATACCCAATGTTGAGAAATGGAACAGATCACAACAGATGAGAAAAAAAGAATTCAAGAATAGTCAGTGACCTCTGTCATCCTCTATCTCCCCCTTGCCCAGGAACAGAATAGAGTCAGAATCCAAAATACAGCTAATATTCCCAGCAAGTATGACATGATCCCAGATAAAAAGAATTTTAAAATGTAGTAATAGGGAACCAAGCATTTGTTGGTAGATAAAACTGTCAAGTCCAAGAAACAGATTATTATGCCCTATTATGTGCTGGTTTTCACCACCAGCCAAATTCAGATTAAGAGATATTTACCATTTCCCAAAGTGAGACAGGATTATGTTACTATTGGTGACACTTATGCCTTTCTATTCTAGTCAGATCATTCTTGGCCTTTGACCCCCAATAATGAGCTTGGTCGTTGCTCAGATGTCAAGCTCATCTCTGCCTTCAGTGACTTTCTATTACCTCTAGGATAAAATATAGAGCATTCAGCCTGATACTTAAAATCCTATATAGGGGTAGCTAGTGGCACAGTGTATAGAACACCAGCCTTGAAGTCAGGAGGACCTGAGTTCGAATTTGAACTCAGATACTTAACACTTCCTAGCTGTGTGATCCTGGGCAAGTCACTTAACCGCAGATTGCCTCAGCAAAAAAAAAAATTAAATTATTAAATTTAAAATCCTATATAATCTGGCTTTCATTCACCTTTTTTCAACTTTATTTCATATTGTTTCTCTTCATATATTCTCCATTCTATTTAATGTAATCTATTTGGCATCCCCTCGATTATATTTGATTTCCACTTGTCTCTCTTCACTTTTTCACAGGTATTTCCTCATATCTGGAATGTTCCCCCTTTCCACTTCTGTTTCCTAGAATTCCTAACATTTTTCTAAGCAAGTCCCATGTGCCACCTTCTCTAGGAAGTTTTCCTAACTCCTACTCCCTCTACAGTTACTCTCCCTTGGGAAATTATATTGTATTAATATGTATATTTTTATGTATATATTGTATCTACTTAGTATAACAACAATAACAATAGCTAATATATATATATATATATATATATATATATATATAGCACTCGCTGTATATGTTGGGTACTGGGCTAAATGCTTTACAAATACTATTTCTTGATAGTATTATTATCATTTTCATTTTATAGATAAAGAAATGAGATAAATGAACATTAAGTTACTTGCCCAAGATCATACAGCTAGGAAATGTATAAGGCTAGATTTGAACTCAGATCTTCCTGAATGAACCCAATGCTTAATCCCTTGTGATGCCTAAAATTCGTCATCATCATCAAATTATTGTTATTGCTTTTGCTTTTGTATACCCTTTGCCCTCGTACAATACCTTCATGTGGAAATGTTTATTAAATTAATTCCCAACCCTTCAAATTTCAAGACTCAGATCAAGTCATCCTTCCTTCATGATGACTTCTAACTCAGTCCCTGAGCAGCATTCATTTATGCACAGAAGAGCTAAAAGGGAAATGACCAAACCTTATAATTTTGACCATGGTAACCATAGGGCAGCCCTAAGGTCCTATAGTTCCCTTTCTCTCTACCATTCTCTCCCTACTGGACCAGATGGGTGATGGATTCTGTGCCCAATTTTTAGAAGTTGTCTCAGTCTTTTAGACCATATACCCCAGCCTTTCTCTGCAGGTGCTGATCTCAGTAGAAATGTCTTTTCATCTCAGCCAGACAGGCTGGGATATATTCCATCCCATCTGACACCCACCTCAAGCTCAGAGAATTACAAAGCAAGCTATATTGTCAACTGTATAGAGCAGCAGGGTAGAGACATCACAAAGTCAGAGCAGCTGCAGCAGCCTGAAGCTAATTGCAGGAGGATGGCACTATGTTTATTCTCTAGGATTCTGAACCAAAGGGATGCAGGTGAAAGTCTGCCTATTCACTCTAGTTTCTGCCTATCATGTTCCATTCCCAGATAATGCTCTACCCAAGACTGATTAAAAAACCTTTTCAGACTTTGCAAAATGCATCCCCACATAAAGTGCTCACCCTTTGCATTAGCTTAGGATTTAACTATCACAGAAAGCTAATAGCAATAAATAGATCCATATGGTCTCATGTATGACAGGTAGAGTCTAGTGGGAGTTTCCTTAAACATGTGTGCTTTTAGAGATGTAATAAAGAACTATGCTCATTTCAGACAGCTGATGAAGGAAAATGGGAATTGCAAGGGAGACAAGGTAAAAGCTAGATACTTCTTTTCCTCTCATCATGCTCTCTTCTCTCCCTCTCCCTACCCCACCCATTCTCCTTTTCTTCCTCTCTTTCACCCTTTCCCTCCTTTCTCTCCCTCCCACCCACCCCTATCTCTGTTTCTGTCTCTGTCTCTGTCTCTCTGTCTCTCTCTCTCTGTCTCTGTCTCTCTCTCTCTCTCTCTCTCTCTCTCTCTCTCTCTCTCTCTCTCTCTCTCTCTCTTCTTCTCTGTCTCTCTCTGTTTCAGTCTCTCTCTCTCTGTCTCTCTCTCTCTTACTCTCTTTCTCTTTTCTCTCTCTCTCCCCCGTCTTCCCTTCATCCCTCCCTCATTTTTCTCCCCCTCTCTCCCTCTCTCTGCCCCCCCCAACACATCTTAGCATATATATAAGGAGTTAATAAAAGGGAAAGCAGTGGTGCTCAAGGAAGCAATTTCTGTCCCACAGGTCAGAAGGAGCTGCCATATTATATAATTATGGTGTTATGAAAAAAAGAGGGGGAGGTATCACTGTACTATGTGCTTTTCTCTTTGATTTTAGGCTTCCTAGGAGACTTGGGGAGCTTTTATACTTTCTCTCGACCTGTTTAAAATTAGCTGGTGTCAGTTTTTCCCCTTTTCTCTACTTTGCTACAAATTAGCTGCTCTTTCTTTCAATATTTCTACTTCAAGCTACCTTAAGATTGTTAAGAAAAGAGTTGTGGGCCTCTTCTTAATTAGGTTTGTTTTTAGCAGTAGAAGAAACCAAAGGAAGAAGCAAACATGAACTCCTGAGGTAATGCTCCTCCACCCCTTAATCATTTATCTGCCACAATTCCCACAATGCACCACTTTCATTTCATTGATGGAAAAGAGTTCTTAGAGGCAGAATCCTTCAAGAAAGAGACATTTATTTGAACTCAACTGTAGGGAGCAATGGTATACAGCCCAAATCCCCACAAACCAATTTCAGATAGAATAGCTACCTGAAGGAGAGCTGAGAGATTTACCCCTTTGGGGAGTGTGGGGGGGGGGAGGGGAAAGAGTTTAGGTCTTCAAGTCCTATCTATACTTCTCTCTTATGGGGTCCTTATGACCTCTCTCCCCACTCTTACTTGGAGGAAGTTCCTACTACTTGCTAATATCCTTCATGAAGTGCTTCTATAATCTTTTGAATAATGAAGTGACCATATCCCATAATTTTGTGGAAGAGGGGAAGAGAAATCTGCAGTTTATTGCTATGTGAGGAAGGGGAAAGAGGGTTTATGGGTATTCTATGTAAACATTTATATATTCTGAATGGGGCTTTTGTTTTTTACTTTTTAATCAAAAATGTAACAGAGTTATAGATGTAAGCTGGAAGAGACCTCAGTTTTTCCATTTTGTAGGTCATGGGATCAGAAATTTCAAATTGTAAAGGACTAGATCCTAAATGTCACTAAATCCAACCATTCTTTTTCTGGTGAAAAATCTAAGACCCAAGGAGATTTTGGGATTTGCCTCACTTCATAGAAAAGCATAGAGTTAGTAAGCATCAAAGATAGGATTTGAACCCAGGTTCCCTTTACCTTGCTGTCTTCCATGAAATGACATGAAGTCATTTGCAAGGTGAGTCATGAAAGGGATTTAATTAGGGATTGGGAAGTGTGTACATGTAGCATATGTTAACGATGTGAAATTATGATATTGGAACCTTGAATGGGGGATCTCTATTTGGAGGGAAAATGGATTATGGAAGCAAAGGTCCTTGGAAACCTGGTTAAAGACTCCTTCTCTTCATTAGAAAGCTTAGCTTTTGTAGCCAGTCCAAACATGGGTTGGTTTAACCATGTGGTAGATACTCCATTCATGTAAAAATGATACAAATCTGCTTTTGAGATTTATCCGGCCAGCACAGTGAATAGAGGACTTGGCTGGGTATCAGGAAGACCTGAATTCAAATTTGGCCTGAGATTCTTAATAGCTATGTGATTCTGGGCAAGTCACTTTACTTCTGCCTCAGTTAACTCATCTATAAAATTATGGTGATAATAGTACCTATTTCATTAGGTTGTTATGAGAACCAGATGAGTTAATATTTGGAAAGCACTTTGCACAATGCCTGACACATAGTAGATGCTTATTAAATGCTTGTCTACTTTCCCCTTCACTACCAGAAACAACTCCAGACAGATGGAGACAATTATCCTTGCAAAGTCTATAAATACCTAACCTAGCTAATGGTAGCATGATTGTGTCCTCTCAAATACTACTATAGAAGATTTTCCATCATGGCGGAGTCCTGGTAGAGTAGAAATAAAATGAAAGGACAGACTGCTTCCCCACAATGAACTCTACTCCTCCTTCCTATCTCTACTCCATTCAGAATATTACTCTTTATGACTGTTGTAAGGATCAAATGAGATAACTTTTATAAAGTGCTTAGCACAGTGCCTAGCACACAATGGGCACTATATAAATGTTTGTTTCCTTCCTTACTTTCCTTTCCTTTCCTTTCCCCATAAGGTAAGAGAGATCAGGAAGGGCAGGAAAGATGAAGCATTTTGAAAACTGATATATTATCTGTCTTTTCTTGTGAATATCTTAAAAAGATAATTATGAAATATGAACCTCTCCAGATTCAAAGCTCACTGAAATCAAGTCAAGCTGCCAGTGATATTCTGTGGGATAAGTTCTAGATCAGAAGCACTCGGCATCCCTGAGAGAAAAAGACTGAAAGAATTACAAAACGACATTGCCAAATAGTTGGTGGTTTACCATTTAAGTCTGCAACAGAGAGAACGTTCTCCTAAGGGGAGGCAGCTGAAATTTCAACATCAGCTGTTGTCGGATGTCATGGTGGCACAGCACATTGAAGTGGGAAATTGGATAAGATCCCCCTGCTGTGGTGTTATTAGCTCTGCTGTCTTTTGTTTGCCTAGTGGTTTGACAGACTAATCGCTCATTCTTCACCTGAGAGATGGGAATTCAAATCTTATCCCCCCCACCAGAAGAAGGCAAAGTTTGCATTGTGATTTCATAGCCTGAAGGTCCAAGCTAGGGTTCTGGTTTCATTTCAAGACAATTGTGCCTCGGCAAGAGAGGACAATAATCAATGAGTTTTCAGCTCCCATTTCATTTGCAATAGCAAACATTAATGGAACTCATAAAGATGCTCCCATAGCTTTTTTTATCCCCCTCCCCTCATTTCCTCAAAAAGGTCTCTTATCTAAAAAAAGAAACTTTCTAGTCCTTCTCCTTCAGTCTCAGGATAAATTGATGGAGGGATGAGAGGCCAGGGAGAGAGAAGGGATAGAGGATGGTAAGATATATTTTAAACACTAGACCCCTTTTCTTCTGTTCCAACTGGTACCAAGAGATAAACTGCATTCCAACAAAACCCAAAGGAATCAGATTTAGTTTATATGTATGTATACACACATATACATCATATATATATATGGATCCCTTCTATTTAAGCCTATATCATACTTGAGATTTCCCCCTCGACTTTCTTTCCTTAGAAGAATCACATAGTTTTGTTGTGTTTCCATTGACTAGGCCCAGTCAGGTCAAACTCTATTCAACTTTTACCCAGATCTTTTATTCTCAAGTGAATAAGCCACCCATCTCACTTGTATGAGTGTATTGTGTTGGTAAGGGGAAGAAGGCAGGGTGGGGACAGCCAGCTTTCTGCAGGTCTCAGAATTGTCTATCTTGAAAGGGATTCTTAAGACTATTCTCCAGAGAGAAATTGATCCTAAAAGCCTTGGCCTAAGTGCCTGGGGCCTGGACATTTTAGGGAGAATATCTAATTCCCAAATACTTTCAGTCAAGTGATCTTTTTGGCAACCACCAAATTCCATTCTCTTACCCCACATGTTTATGCTTTTCTTCTACTCCAGGCTTCTTCTCTTTCCCTTTCTTTTCTCCACAACTGCCAGATCCCATCCTTTCCATTCAAATGAAATTCTCTCTGCCCAAAGTTTTCTATCCCCCAGTTTCTAACCTTTTCTGCCAAAGTCTTTAGGATCACGAGACCATTAAATCAGATTCAGTTGTAAGAAACCCTAAAGATTATCACGTCCATTGCCTCCTTCTTGTAGTTGAAGAAACTGAAGCCTAGAGGAGACATCTCAAAGCCACCCAGGAGTAAACGGCAGAAAAAGAATAAAATTCCATGCTATAAATTCCAAGGAAACCAAATCAATTTAGAAGGTTAAACATTTAAAGAGCTTCCTAGTTAGTCTTTCTTTAAGATTATCTATCCTATGCCTAAAACCATGATAGATACAATGGCAAATAAAAAACAACTGCCCTTAACAAACTGATAGTCTTGTCTAAAAGTACAGGGTCCAAATTACATGTTTTAGAACATTGGCTATAAGAATTCAACAAAGACATAATCAAAGAAGGCTTTATGGAAGAGGAATTGAGACTTAAGCTAGATACCAAAGGAAGAATAGGATTTGGATGGGAGGAAATAAGGTAATTAGAGAAAGAAAGAGGGCAAAGGATATCATGAGCCATAGTTTATCAAGAGAATAAATATGGTGTTGTGCAGGATTGGATAGAGACTTGTTACTGTGTTGAGTAATAATAAGCAATAAGGCAAGACACAGAAAAACCTGATGAAAGGAAACTAAGGTGTGCAAGCCAATTAAAGTTTCTTTTCTCATCTGTAACCTGGAGGTAATACTAGCACCTACCTTCCAGATGAAGATCAACTGAGATCACATTTGTAAAGTGCTTTATAAGCCTTAAAGCACTGAATAATTGCTAACCATTATTATTAAGCAGTTTTAGAAAGATTATCCAGTAGACTGATAACAAACCTTGAAAAGAGCTTTCTACCTTTTTCCACAGTCAGCAGCCCCAATTCCAACCCACTGGGATTGTAATCCAGGCCAGAAGGGAAGGCAAAATGGAAAATCTGCTTCAACAAGCTGAGCTGGGCATGTTTTCCACCCTCATTTGAAAAGTTTGGGCAGCCTACCTTCTAAATTGGCCATTAGCCATTCAGTTCTTTTATCCAAATTGGTATGTGGAATACTTGAAGGAAGTTGTCCCTTATAAAGTTAGCATTCTGCCTCTGGCCAAGTTATTTTATTACACCGGAATATAAAGGTAAGGTTAACATTAAGAACTTTTTTAAATGAAAATGCTAAGCAGTGCTAACAAATGACATGGCTTAGAGTTAGAGAAACTTTAATCCAGAGATTCTTAACCTTTTTTGTGTTGTAGACCCATTTGAGAGTCTGATAAAGAGTATGGACACCTTCTCTGAAATTGTTTGCAAATGAATGAAATTAAACTCATGGGATTACAAAGGAAACCAATTACATAGAAATATGGTTACTAAAATACATTTTTTTAAAAGTTTGTGGGCCCCCAAGGTTAGGAACCCCTGCTTTAATCACTCAACAAAATGGGTCTCCAGTACTGGCTCACTTCATGTCCTATTCTGTACTTGGGATAACTTGCTTTCCAGTCTCACAAAACCTAACATTGTAGAACTGTGTTTCTATTTTCCATTTTATTTTTGGTAGTGGTATTTCACACACCACAAAACATTTCACAAAATGTGAAGTACTTGGCACCAGAAACTTAACCTTTCGAGCTTTCTTTATTGGCCATAGCAGTCTGAGGCAGCTATGAACCAGGTGGCTTTGAAGCAGGATAGTAAGCTTGCTGGAGTCAACTGTGAGAATGGCCTTAGGAAAAAGTTACTTTAAAGAGAATGAGACCTCACAGAATCAAGAATAGACTTATGGTTTTGGAGGGTTTTAGTTTTTTTCATTTTTTAAAATGTTGTCCCCATCACTTTTGTGGGAAGTAACCATCAGGAAAGAAGGAGGATTTCTGCTGGTTTACAAGCCTTCAAGTTTGGAAAAAATGATAGATAGGATTGATGTTACTATCACAGGCTTTCTTCTAGACTTAACACTGTCCCTGATGACAATTAGAGAGAAAGCTTCTGTCAAGTTCACAGCAGGATGGAGTAGGGACTGATTCTTTGTAGAAAACAAATAATCTTAAATTGATGCCATAGGTTCCTCCTTTTAAGTCAAGGTTTCAGAACTTAGGTGGTCTGTGAATACACTTATTAAATATATTGATAACTGTATTTCAGTATAATGGTCTTCCTTTGTAAATCCTATGTATTTTATTTTATGCACATTAAAAAACATTATTTTGAAGTGTTTGTAGGCTTCACCAACCTGCCAAAGGTCCTTTTTCTAGCAAATAAAAATAAAAATAAAAAAGGTTAATATCTGCTTCTCTAAGTAGTTTTCCTGCCTTTCATTATGAAGATATATATCCCATATTTACATGAATACATACAGATTCACATATACTGTTGTCTTAATCTCAGGCCATGTTACTCTCCTATATCTTATAGATTACTAATTTTGACTTTTATACTGCATACAGATTGCTTTGGGTTCTATAGGGGATCACATCCTTTTCCAAAATCTTGTCAACTTTACCCTCTGATGTTAATCACTTGCCAGTGAAAATTATTAGGCACTAATTAGGAGAGAGAAGGGTTATGTCACCTCACAGTTTGTTTTGCTCTATTAGCTGAATACTAGACCATTGAAGGCATTGGTATCATCCCGTAACTCACAGATTCAGATAGAAGTTATTCTTGTCCTTGAACTCATTCAAGGAGCATTAACTGCTTATCACTTGCCAGACACTGTCCTAGATACTTAGGATTTCTTATTTCATCAGTATAAGATACTCCTCAAGAGAAACTTTGTATAACTATGTAGATCAATACTTTCATTACAATTTCTAGTCTTAGAATGCCTTGGGCACTAAGTTAAGTTCCTTGCCCAGAGTCACACAGCCAATATGTGTCAGTTAAAACTTTGAAATCAAGTCCTTTTGCTCTGAGGCCAGTTAGCTATCCACCATTCCGTGCATCCTCTCAGGTCCCTAAGGTATAAATGCAGAAGACAGATAGTCTCTTTCCTCAAGAAGCTTACTAGCCATTGGTTTCTTAAATATAAATATTAGAAAAAACTATCTGGTCTCTGAACTCTGTGAAATATCCTTCCAGGGAGTTAGTCACTTATATATAGATTGAAGAAGAAGAAATTTCAAGACCTCTGCCAATACAGAGCTTTTCTGGGATGTCGAATCTTGTTTTAACCTCTTGGGCCATAAGCTACTACTCTGGCATAGTCTAATCTTCCTGACTTCTTAAGAATTAAGAAGTCAATCCAATAATCATCATCAGAATCAGACTTGGTTTATATAAGGTATCACAAAAGTCTTAGTGCCTTTTTTTTTTCATTTTTAAACATATTTGATTTATTGTTGAGGTCAGCAAAGTCAAGCTTGGCCTAAAACCTAATTCTTACTAGCTTACCTCAACCATTGTATGTTTTCTGATTATATTACTAACATTTATTTCTTATTTCCTCCCTAGATCTTCATAACTCCCACCATAATTCTTGAATGAAATTTGAAATTCTAAAGTGGACTAATCATTTAACCTAACTTGTTAAAAAGTCAAAGTGTATAAACTAAAATCCCAGAATAGTATTAGAATTAGAAGAACAATTTTCAAAAAGGGGCTCATTAGTTAGAATTCTTTGTTCTATTGATTTTGTTTTTGCATTCAAGGGAAAAAACAGTCCTAAAAGAGAGTCCTAAAACAATGTCCATCTGATACTTAATCTAATACTTTATTATAGAAACCTAGTTGAGATTCTCTTAGGAATCTTTTGCTTTACCACACCAAAGTTTCTTATTGATAGAATTCTCAAATAAATCTAACAAAAACATTCCTGAGGATATTTCTTTTTTTCTATTCTTAGTGCCTTTTAAAACTCTAATAGGCCTTCATAGAATTGTTCTAATGTGTTCACTAGAGTATAATTGAATATAGGTCCTTCTCCAGGATCTGGCCCCTGTTGCTTATACCATAGCATCCACCTCTCCATAGGTTTCCTCGGCTTCCCAGAGAGAAGACATAATACCCTATTTTAGATTCTACCCTTTGTCAAGGGATATTACCATTTTAATTGTGATAGGATCACTGTATTCTGTCCTACTCAGATCATACCTAGAGTACTGAATTCATTTTGGGCTGCTGCATTTTTGGAAGAACATTGATAAATTGGAGAATATCCAGAGGTTCACCAGCTGTGTAAAGAACCTCAGGATCATAACATGAGGGGAAAAAAAGAAGTAGAAATGTTTAGCCTGGAGAAGAGCATATGTAGAAGAACATAAGGAGAGTCTTCAAATATTTAAGGGGCTATCACATGGAAATAGTATTCTTGGTCTCCAAGAGCAGTAATAGAAGTAATAAATGAAAGCCATCAAGAAACTGACTGAAGTAAAGAAAAATACATCCTATCAATTAAAGCTAAAGAAAAGTAGAAACTATGCACTATCTTTGGAAATAGTTCTCTCTCAGTGGAAATCTTCACACAAAAAGTGAATGACTACTTGGGTCATTGTTGGGTCTGTTTCTTATTCAGGCATACCCACTTAGGTCCCTTGTAGCTTAGAGATTCTGTGATTGGTACTTCCTTGTGTTTCTACAAAGGAAAACGGCTGTCTCCTATGTTCAGAATTTCTTCTTCACTTTTCCTTACACTTCAAATTTCCACTCCTTGTGCTATTCTTTGAATAGTCTCTCCCCTCCCTGTTATGACTGCCATTCCCTTTCTCTTAACACTTTGATATGGATTTGCTGGTCAAATATGGGACCCCCTAAGATTGTTGCCTGCCTCTTTCTCTTCTTCATAGTTTGATATATGAGTTTAATTACCCAAGTTAGTGATTTAGTAACTGAATTATCTGGAAACATGATTTTCTACCCAACACTGTTGTTGGTCACTATCTATTCAGACTCACAGTGTGAACAGGCTGGACTAAGAATACATCTAATTTAGGCATTGTCCTACCTTAAGACCAATGTGAGAATGACTCAGCTGTTCTTAAAGACATATAATGACTGATAAAAAGACACACCACACTGAAGGGATTGTTGTTGGGGAAAAAGTGAATGGTAGGCAACATGCAAGGTGAATGTGTTCCTGTGCCCCAATGCGCTTAATAACTGGTGTACCCTATTTGGAATCTGAATACTAACACAAATCAAACACAGTCCTGTGGTACTTTTGTGTTGCACCCTCTCTGGATTCACAGCTTGAACTGGACAAGCAGGTTAGGTTTCCAAAGGGAAATTAGAATATCTCCTCTTTAGGCTTCTACCATGGATTAACCCTGAAGAGTTTGAAACTTCCTGACATTATCACTTCCGAGCCTTCATCCATTTCAATTTACCAATACACCAATTAATTTTTATGAAGGAATCATTGCTGAGAAGTTAAAGCAAGAACAAATTAGATTGGGAGATGGGGGGGAATCCTCCAAGGCACACAAGAACATGTTCTCCCATAGTATTCATAGGGTCCCTAAGAAGAATGGATTCAGGCTTAAATCAGTGCATACAAAGATAGAGGCCCATGTGTTGCAAACATTTCTGGAGCTGAAGATAGAAGAGTAACTCCCAGGCTTATTTTTCTCTCTTTTTTTTTTCTCTTTTCGAGGAGTTCCCACCAAATTAATTTTTGATGAGTTGCTCCCTGATGTTAAATTCCTATGTTCTCTACTAATAATTTTAGTTGGTCTTCGGTCCTTCTGGCTCCTTAGCTACCCAGAAGACTCTTTGTTACTCCATGGTACCAACTTTTCATCCACTCACGTCAGACAGAGACTCACCAACCTTCCATGTGTTGGGGTGAAATTAAACAGAAACTATTGTACAAGCTCTGAAATGAGATCGCTCTCTATGTATTACATCATGCTTTCATGAGTTTGTCAGATGACTATACCAAAGGATTATTTAGCAAATGTATCCTCACATCAAAACTTGCTTCTTTTCAAATTTCATCCATTATTTTTAATTTTTCTTTTGGGGGAAAAAAAGAATAAATTGAACAATTCTTCTATATAACAGTCATTCAGATATTTTAAAGATACTCCTTCAATTCTTCTCCTCTCTTGGTTAATAATCAGTCCGCTGCACCTATCTTGATTTGTAATGAATAAAGTTTAAACAACCCTCTGGCATCTCCTGCCTGTGACTGGGGATTCAGAACTGAACAAAATACTTCTGGTGTGGTCTCACTAAGACAGAGTACAATGGGATTGAGAGATAGGCCTCTGAATGCAGAATAAGATAACAGCTTTTTTTGGCTACCATGCCACACTGTGGACTTGCATTGCATTTGCAATCCCCTAAAACTCTTAGATATTTTCTTCAAACAACAACAACAACAACAACAACAACAACAACCAAAAAAAAAAAAAAAACACTCTGTAGCCATATTTTTTTCATCTTGTATTTTAAGTTGTTTTTTTAAAAACCCCACAATTATGTCTTTACAATTTTACCTATGGGATTAAATCTAATCTAATTCAGACCAATGTTCTAGTCATTTCTGGATAAAATGTGGTAATAGCTACTAATATATATTGGGAAGCAAAATGTACTGTACAAATATGAAATGTCATGAATAGTAATGATGATTCATTAGAGTCAAATTTCTCAAGATAAGTTCCACAGACATATGTCCTGGGTCAACTCATGTTAGCAGCTGTTCTTAAAAGTCTAGAGCATACAGTTGTTCAACAGCAGCTGCAATAATAAGAATAATACATTAAGATGTTAGACTATATTTTTGACTGGGAGTTAGCTTCTCATATACTTCTCATTTATTCCCAAAGAGTATTTTTAATTCAAGAATATTTGGATAGTGGGACAATACAAATTATAAACTAAAATTCTTATAAGTTATTTCCTTATAATTCTTTGATTTGTTTTCACTTAATCTACTAATGTAACACTTCTCTATTAGACTTAATTATAGCAGATTAATCTCATTTAAAAATTTCTTCAAATATATACCTAGAAACAATAATTCATTAAGTATAACATTCCTTTCTCACTTCTTCATTACTTTCTAAAAATAGAATTCATGCAGCATGATTCTGAGTGGCTTTCTATGGGGCACTTTAAAAAAGGACTTTTCTGAATTCACTATTAAAATATTCTCTCCCAATTTGAAGGTTGAGAAAAATCTCTTGAAACTATTTGCTTTTCTTGGTGGAAGATTAAGAAGTTCTACTTAAAATAATCCAAAAAACCCAAAAGTCTGCTAATCAGAACTCTGGGCCAGATTATAACCCCTAATGAAATCCCTATCCCTACTGAAATATCTATCGGTGTGGATATTTCCACAAAAGAAGGAAATTGCAAACCTCCCAGAACCTTAATAAACAGTTTCTTAAATTGTTGTGGCTGAGAGGCCAAGCTCCTAGAGCTTAGCAATTCTGAACTTGATTCTTAAAAGACAGATTTTCACTGGGCCATGCTAAGAGATTTTCCATCTTGATAGGGCATACCAGAACTTCCCACTCCTCTGACATAACCTAAAAAAAAAAAAAAAAACCCTCAGGTCTTCTTGTTGTTGGGTCATTTTTCATGACCCCAATTGGGGTTTTCTTGGCAAAGGTACTGGAGTGGTTTGCCATTTCCTTCTCTGGCTCATTTTATAGATGAGGAAATTGAGACCAACAGAAAGATTAAGTGACTTTCTCAGGGTGATAAAGCTAGTAAATCTGATGCCAGATTTGAACCCAGAAAGATGTCTGCCAGATTCCTAGCCCAGTGCTCCATTCACTGTCCCATCACCTACCTCAAACTCATCTCTATCTCTATCAAACAATAATAACTAGTTCTTACACAACACTCTAAGATTTATAAAGCTCTTTACATATATTAGAATTCAGGATTTCTTGATTTTCAGTCTAATGCTCTAGTCACTTCTCTATCTCACTGCCTCCATCATAGGTGAAGTTTTTAATGCAAGTTCTCCATTATTCTCTAAAGATCATCTGTCTTTCCAACTATCCATGAGAAAAGTTTTGTCCCTCCTGGCAATCAACTCAGCCATTTCTGACCATTTTTTAAAAAAAAAATTTAATGGTATTTATCTTATTTTTATTTGTATTATTAATTTATTTTATATAATAGAATAAAAATTATTAATTTATTTTAACAATGTACTGTTGTTACATTATTACTCACACAACTATACACACCAAATAGAGATACATGGGCAAAAGAACATAGGTCTAAAAGCATGGAAATTTTGAGGAACAACAAGTAACCCAGGTATATAGATTTTAATGTTTACAAAATGCTTTTCTCACACACAAGAATATACTGTAGGGCAGGCCTCCTCAAACTATGGCCCGCAGGCCAGATGCGGCAGCTGAGGACTTTTATCCCCCTCACCCACAGCTATGAAGTTTCTTTATTTAAAGGCCCACAAAGCAAAGTTTTTATTTTTACTATAGTCTGGCCCTCCAACAGTCTGAGGGACAGTGAACTGGCCCCCTATTTAAAAAGTTTGAGGACCCCTGCTAGGGAATGTATCAATCAACTGATCAATAAAAATTTAAGTTTCTACTGGACTTCATTTTTTTATTTGGAAAAGTAAGGGGTTGAAGTTGATGACCTCTAAGATCTCTTCTGTACCTATAAACCTATGACTATGACAAATTTTGTGCAAGCCTATCATCTTACTATGTACCAGGCATTATCCATGCCAAAGAGTAATGATAGTGGAATGGAAAAGTAGGCAGATGTCATTCAAAGCCTCTGAACACCAGCCTAAGAAATTTAAGTTTAATTCATTATGAAATTGAAAACTGTTGAGAGTTTTGGGCTATGAAAATAACATAGAAGAGTAGAATATTAAACTGGAAGCAACATCAAGCATCAATTAGTCATTCCTCCATCCCTCTTATTTTACAGGGACTCAGACAAGTTAGGTGTCTTACCCAAAATTACACAGGTAATAAGTGCCATAGGCAGCCAGATCTTCTGATTCCAAATCTAGTGTTCTGGAATTTCCACTATTCAAAAGTGGTAGTTAAGAGAACACACAATTTGTGGTCCCATTTCCCCCCATACATACACATATCCCCAGTGTTCTGCTCTGTTGCTTGGATTTTCACTAATGAATCATGTGCACCCACATCAGCCCATCCTAGCACCTTTCACTTCCTCTGACTCTTAGAAAAAACAGAAGGAATACTTCAAAGAACCAAGCCACCTTAATTGATTCATTGTAATTTTTTTTTATCCATGAGGCAAAAAAAAAAGTAGAAATAGAATGAAAATTTTTATTTCAAAGTATAATATAATAAAAAAATTTGAGTCAATCGATACTTCTAGTGCTAGGCAAGAGATATTATTCAATAATTCTAAATGTAATCTTTGCATTTATATGCCATTCCTTCCTGGGAATTTTTTTTTTATTATCCAAGATTTTGGCTAGGAAAAGAAATTTCTCTTGATGGTTTTCATTCTCAATGGTTAAGGTGAATGTTGATCCAGCTCCACAGGAGTGCCTTCACTTGTGTGGGGAACATGGTTAATTGGCAGCAAAGATGGGGTTGGGGTTGGGAAAAGTATAGTAGAATGAACAGAGTTGAACATTCTGGAAAAACACAAATCTTTTAAAAAAAAAAAAAAAGTGTCTTTCCACACCCCAACAGGAACCACAGACAATCAACAGCAGAGATAGGCTAAATTGTTCTAGAATAGCATGATTCTTTTTTTTTTTCTTTTCATCTGTCAAGTACATTAGCAAGAGAAGGAACAGAGAGGCTATCATGTGTCTTCATTTTAGAAGAATATTCACTTGAGGAAATTATTATTTACCAATCACACAAACTAAAAGCTAAATACAAAGTGATAAGCATTAGATAATGATTTGCCATAGGGATTTTATTAAGTGATGTACCGTGGCCCAGGGTTCTGATCAGTGTATATTTTTTTGGTTTATTTTTTTGTGGGGAGAAATAATGGATTATCTTAATCTTCCACCAAGAGAAATAGGGTTAGGCAGTAACTTTTGAAGGCATAAGGAATCAAGTAAATATTTTCAGTAAAATCCTTCACCTAGACAGGTAAGGTAGCATAACTTAAAAGGAAAAGGAAAAAAGGAAGATTTGGAAGTATGTATAATGTAAAAATGACTTATGATATCTCTGTTCAGGATGCCTGGATTAGGTACCAAGATGGAAAGAAACAAAGCAGACAAGGAGCCTACTGGGTGGTTCAGATAATTAATCAATAAGCACTTATTAAGCAGTTGTATGCCAGGCACTTTATTGGGAAATACCAAAGTTTATTTAAAGTTAAGTTAGCTAGTTAAAGTTAAGCTGAAAGTTTTAATTTTCAAGAGGTCTATGAGAATTTCAAGGGCTGGTCCAAGACAACAGATCCAAGCAGAGAAAACGAGGCAAAGTCCAAAGTTGATGACAGGAATTAAATACTCACATACGAGTCTCAACCAGTGGCACAGAAGAAAGGTTTTCAGAAGTGAAAAGTAGTCATAAATTAGCAGGAAATAAAGGTATATGGTCAGCCAAGTTACTTTGTTTTATATCCCAGACATCCTCTTTCATATTAGGGCGACACAGGTTCTCACTCAGTCCCTATCTTGGGCCTAAGACTAGCAGAATTTAGTGTAAAGAAAAGATGCAAAATTAGACCTATTTTTTGAAAAGTGTCAAAAAACAGTTTTAATGGTAGTCTGACATGTAGTAAAATAATTTCCACTTGATTTATAGCATTTCATAGTAATACGTGAAGCACTCTCACAAGGACAAAGGTGATTCACTTGTCAGCCTCCTCCTTAAGGAAAGTTCAAGAGTACATATAGCTAAGTCACAGGAGGAAAGATTACAACTAGAGCCTTATTTATCCTTAGATTGGGGAAGGATGGAGAATTTTCCTTTCAAGAAGTGTTTTAAAAGATGCTCAACTCAAATATGGTTCTTTCTGGAAGCAATCCTTGGATTCTTTCAATTAGGGATTATCTATTGGTCTTCCATTCCATCCCCATAATAATACAAATGCCTAAAGCACTTGAAAATTTACAAAACACTTTCCCCAAGACAGCCCTAGGTAATAGATAGCTATGAATTAGTGAAAGAAAATTGATTTTTTTTCTAATTTGGAGCACCCGTGATGTGCTAGCTTCTTCTATTAACACAAATCATGATTTGTGACTTAATAACTAAGGTCCTAAGCTGATTTAAGATGCATAGTAATTCTGTGACTTGCTCAGGAATATACAGCAAGTAAATATCTGAGGGTGGATTTTAACTGGCATCTTTGCCAACTCCAGGTTCAGCACTCTAATGATAATCTCTAATGAGATAATAACCTTTTTCATGCTGGAGAGTAATTTCATTATTTTTTATTCATATATAGCAAGGGCCCTAGTACTTCCATAGATCCATGATTTGCTATTGGTACTTAATATGGAAATTCTTAAGAAATAGGTGCAGGTAGTCCATCTTTTTCTATCTAAATGGCCTCCTTCCTTTTCTTGCCATACATATTCACAATGAAGTCATTTCTCATATGCCAATCATCACTAATAAAATAGAATGAACTCAACATGGGACCTTCCATGGCCCTTTTGATCACTTGTATTCATAATGCCTCTGAGATCATAACTCCACAATTTACATCCATGTAGCACGACAGACAAATATTGACCTTTTTTTAAAGCAACCAACAGCTTGTGATTGCTGAAAATGACCCCTACACAGTTTCTTCAAATCAATTCAATGTAATCATCTCTTTCTGCTCATTATCAATCTGTAGCTCCTGAATAAGACATGCATACTTATAGGCTAACTCAATGTGTTGCCCATCCAACTGTATGTCATAATCTGGAGAAAATATGTTTTTCATCCACTTTGCTTTTTCTATATAGATATCTGGACCATTTTGGGATGACTGTGGCTCTCCTTAAGAAGGTTACATAGAAATCAAAGCTTAATGCAACCAGCAAAGTGTCAGCCATGAACAGGAGCCTCCCTAGAGCCTCACCATCATTCAAGAGTCCCTTTTCTAATGGATTTTTCATAGGACATTTTCCATAACACTGGTTATAGAGAACAGCTTTGGCAAGCATATGTCACCTACCCGATGTTGAACAGGGTTATATATATAAAACAGATGCATAATATCTCTAGAATTAAATAGAATTTAGGTGTATAATTTCATGAAATATGTCAGGTGTTGAATGAAAACAGCTTTCTGTTATTTCCATTCTCTCAGAAAGAATCCTTGTCATTTTTTTTTGTAGGCAGAACTATTCATCTTTGTTGAGGAGCTGTCAGTCAGAAGGAATCCTTTTTCAATCTTTTGCTACACAATAGTAGTGTTTATATGCAGCACTTAATTGAGGCTTGCTATCTCTTTGAAATACTTATTATCAAATCATGCCTGGGCCAACTTTGATTTTCAAAGCCTATGAAATGCAGTGTATGGTTTCATTTTCTGGGCTCATTTGTTGTACCTCCTAGAATCAAGAGTCACATCATTCAGATGATACCCTCCCAAAGTGAGTATTACTCATTTATGGTGGGCCCCAGGATATTCTCTCTAGTTTTTTCAGCCAATGCCTGTAATTGTCAATGTTAATTTGATACATTTTTTTTAAAGAGAAAATAAGGAAAATTTTTTTTTGTTTTGGATTGAATGTCTACAACACCCAAACAACAGCCAGCTGAATAAGATAGAGGAAATCGGGAATCTGGAGTCATCCGGAATTGAAAAATGTTTAACAAAAAAAAAAAAATGATACAACATAAATAATAGGCAAATAACGTTGATTTGTGATTTTCTAATTGTAGAAAATTCTAATCTTCTATTGTAAGGCAAGGATCCATATTTTTTGCTGAAGCAATTAGGGTAAAGTGACTTGCCCAGGGTCACACAGCTAGGAAGTGTTAAGTGTCTGAGGTCACATTTGAACTCAGGTCCTCCTGACTTCAGGACTGGTACTCTATCCACCTACCTGCCCCTAAGGATACATTTTTATAAGAGTTTGAATCCACTATTATAGACTAAATCTTTTTGATGAGGAGAAACTTTCTCTCTCACTGTTAACCAGGCCATTATAGATGCCTAGTAAACCCTGAACAGTAGCCTTCAACATTTTTTAATGAATAAAATTGTGTAGACCTTTCAAATTTCAATGGTCTCTTTACTTGAACCCCATGATGGAAATGTAAAGAATCCTATGGAAATCCAGTCTCTGGCTCTCTTTCCCCCATCAATTTAGAAACCATTTTTATAAGTTTATATTAAAATGGCTATTGTATAATCATAATTATTAATCTATTATGATAAGATTTAGTGGAGGTTACCAAATCTATGATTTCATTGACATTAGGAATCCCTGTCTACTAACAACTCAATAACTGTATTGCAACAATTCATATTATGTATCAAAGGTAGAACTTGAAGCCAGTTCTTTCTGACATCTAAACCAGTTTTAGATGCATGATATTATATTGCTTTTCAATAATTGCCATGCTCAACTCAAGTCATCTTCTAAATAAGGACCTTCTTGACTTTCCTAGTTATTAGTACTTCCCCATTCCAAATACTGTTAGAGGTTGTTCACTTCTCAGAGTATGTATTTACTCACACTAGTGGAAAATAAGCTTCTTGAAAGTAAAAGCTGTTTCATTCTTGTCTTTGTGTCACTAATGTATTGCACAAGGCTTGGTATATAACAGGGACTTAGTAAATTCTTGTTGAATTGAATTGATTAATATGGCTCCAATTTCTAGGATTCTTTAAGGTTTACAAACCTTTCCTAAGTATTTTAAGTATCCTGTAAAGAGAGCAGTGCAAGTGCTATTTTTCCTACTTTACAGATAAAGAAACTGAGCCTCAGATGTTAAAAGACTTGCCCAATGATTGCTGAATCTGGATATAGAATCCACTCCTCTTCATGTTCTAATAAAATAATAATAATTAAGCAGGGGAAGAGCCAAGAGAAATGGCAGGAACTTGCCTGAGCTCTCCCAAATTCACTTCCAAACAACTTTAAATAATAACTCAAAACAAATTCTTGAGGGAGAAGCCACGAAAGGACAGGATGATGCAATTTTCCAGCCAAAGACAACTTAGAAGATTGATAGGAAAAGTCTCTCACACTGAGATGAGAATGGAATGTTGTTCAGCTCAGGCTGTGCCAATTCAGGCAGAATCCCAGCAAACCAGGAGCAGGCCTTAGGAGTGACAGAATTAGTGGTTGCAGTGGCTGCTTTGGAAGCTGTCCACCTGGAAATGGAAAAGGACTTAGATGGCTAATTAGAAGGAAATTACACATTTTACTTTGCTGGTACTGAGTGCATGACTCTTTTACATTACCCATATTCAGATTTGGATCAAAGTCCCAGGATGAGGAGGAGTCCTAGAACTCTAGTCCTAGAGTTTGTGGCTACAGGGAATTGAGACCGTGGTCACAGTTTCAGTGCAGAAATACAGTATTTGTGTCATTTTAAGACCAGAGAAAAAAACAGGGGGGAGTAAACACACCTCTCCTTAGATCATACCACCTTGTAAGAACTGAAAGCTTACAGACCCCAAGAACTAGCTCTGAAAACACAGCCACACAAAAAAATCTGAAGCTTGGATCAATGCCTCCTCCAGCCCAGGAACAAAGCCCAAATTTAATATAAAGTTAAAAGTCAAAAAATGTGTTGGAAAATAAACAAACAATAATAACAACAAAATGCTGACCATTGAAAGTTACAGTAGTGACAGAGAAGATAAAAACACAAACTCAGAAGATTAAAAAAATCAAAACTGCTACAGCCAAAGCCTCAAAGAAAAATATGAATTGATCTCAAACTCAAAAAGAATTTCTGCAAGAGTCAAAAAGGAT
Organism: Antechinus flavipes; assembly: GCF_016432865.1. Taxonomy (NCBI): domain Eukaryota; kingdom Metazoa; phylum Chordata; class Mammalia; order Dasyuromorphia; family Dasyuridae; genus Antechinus; species Antechinus flavipes. The sequence goes on along the minus strand of NC_067399.1, from coordinate 158,724,522 downwards.
TTTTAAAATCATATGAGTAGAGAAAAAATTGGGGAGGGGGGAAATGACAGTAATGGAAAAAAAATCATTTTTTAAAAAAGCTAACAGTTTGGTAAAGTACACACACACACACACACACACACACACACACACACACACACACACACACCTGCAAACAACTGAAGAAAATGATATCTTAAAAACAGAATGGGCCAAATTGTAAAAGAGACCAAAAAAAAAAAAATCCCAGTGGAGAAAAGAACACTTCAAAAAGCAAACTTAGTTAAATGGAAAAAGAGGTACAAAAATTCACTGAAGAAAAGAACTTTTTAAAAAACAGAATTGGCCAAATGGAAAAGGAAACACAAAAGTTCACTGGAAAAAATTATTTAAAAATTAGAATTCTAGCAAGTAAAAGATAATGATTCTATCAGACATCAAGAAGCAATAAAACAAAATCAAAACAATGCAGAGGAATTTGAAGTATCTCTTTGGAAAAACAACTAATCTTGGAAATTGAGCAAGGAAGGATAATTTAAGAATTATTGTTGATAAAACCTGAAAGTCACTATCAAAAAAAAAAAGAGCCTAGGCATCATCTTTCAAGAAAATATTGAGGAAAAATGACCTGAGATTCTAGAACCAGAAAATAAAATAGAAATCAAAAGAATTCACTGATCATCTCCTGAAAGAGATCTTAAAATGAAAACTCCCAGGAATATTATAGTCAAATTCCAGAACTCCCAGGTCAAGGAAAAAATATTACAAGCAACCAGAACAAAACAATTTAAATATTGTTTAGACTATTTCAGAATCAGAAAAAAGCACCTATTATATACAAAATGTTGTACTGCATAGAAGAAGGTACTACAAAAATAAGTAAGTCATAGCTCTTAACGAGACACATTGTAGAGGAAATATGACAAAATTAGAGTACAAAGTATCATGGGATAAATGCATCAGGATATACTCTTATTAATATTAAATATATTGATTGTTAATTATTAAATTGCATATTTTAAATTTTATATATATATATAAATACATATATATCTCAAGATTTCCCTTTCCAATATTTATTCCACCAAATGAACAAATTCATAACCAGTAATTAGTCTTAGCTTGAATTGGGAAGGAGGGGAAAATTTTTGCATTTATTGGCTTTATGCTTCTCTCCCCATCTTCAGTCTTTATCAAATGATTTCCTATCTCTTTACACTAGCCTTTCCTCAGTTCCTCCATCCCCTACTAAATACCTTTGTTCTTCAGAAACACACATTTTTATCTAACTTATGCTCCAAAATCTCTTTTAATTGTTCTCCTAAGGGAAGCCCTTCTCCTTCAAAGTCACATTTTGATGCAATTGTACCCTAAGTGTTGTGATTTCCTTTCTAGGCTTTGGAAATGGCATTCCCATAAATGACCAAGTAGTCCCTTGACAAAAAGAAAATGCCTATATGAAGGATTTAAAACCATGGAATATTCTCACTGGGGGGAGTTGCGGTGGATTTCTCTTTCATTTCAAAACATGCTTTCCCTTTTTTTGATCTTCTCCAGAGACTCACCATAAAGTACATGTGAACGTTACACTTTAGGCTTTTAACTTGAAAGTCAATAACTTTTTTGCTATAGCACACAACAGAATGTTTGATCTCCTAAAAAGATTTAGATTCTGAAAATGCTGGTTTCTTAGGAAAGAGATGAACTTCCCAATACTGTTAGCTAATCAGAGTAGAGTTTCTCTGTAGCAGAAAATGGAAAATCATGGCTGTAAAAAGGGAAGAAGACATAGTCATATCTGCTCTGTCATTTGGGTTGAGTGGCCGTAAAAATGGAACTTATTAAATATAAATTAGCCTTCCTTATTGGTTTTCCTTTTATGACTCAGTTTTAAATAAACCATACACTGAGACTTGAGGTGAATCCTTTCATCTCTGCATTTCAATTCCACCTTAATAAAAGGAGTATGTAGCTTACCAAGTTATCATGAGGATCAAACAAAATCATGTATATGAAAATGCTTTGAAAATGTAGCATGTTATACAAATACATGATATTCAATATTCTGTATTCATATAGGGAAATGTAATCATATCCATATCAGTGACATAGAGTCAAATTCAGGCAGCAAATTGAATCACTGTATACCCGGTTAGCACATTAAACTAACAATGGTTATTATTAGCCTCATCACCTAAACACAAAGCTTCAATTGATAACAGTTATGATTTGAAACTTTATAGGATTCTTTAATACCTTTTCCTTTTTTAGAATCTATAGCATTTTGACTTAGAATGGTACACAAGTATGTACAGGGAGACAGGAAGGTTTTTGTTCTGGCCAAAATACAATACAAAAGCCAAAGTGCTATTGTTATTATTGTTGCTGGAGACATATATATATATATATATAATGAAGGCAAGAATGTGGGCCCAAAATTGTGACAATGCTTTAAACCTGGGATATCTCATCTGAGTGCCAGTGTATGTTTGAGAAAAATGCCCTGAGTGCTCTACAGATATAAACAGCAACATTTTGCTTAGATTTTCTTCAACTGAAAAAGAGGCACTTATAAATAAATGTTCTACTTTAAAATGCTCTTGAGGATAGAGGTAAGAATTGGGGGATGTTACTAAGATACTATAGATCAGACAGCTGAAGAAAATCATTTCATGTATTTATTTATTGTATTTTAAATTACATAATAAACTCCTTAAGGACAAGGGCCTCAAAGTCTCAGGATAGGACCTTTATAACAACCGGGAATTGTGCCTTCCAAGTTAAAAATAATAATCCTTTTGTGCTCTGCCCTTGTCACACTTCATCTGTAGTATAAAGTTTATTTTTGGGCACAAGGTTTTATAAAGCTCATTGATAAGCTAGAGAATGATCTGAGTGGGGCAACTAAGGCATAAAGGGCCTAGAGTTCATGTCATATGAGAATCATTTGAAGGGACTGGGCATTATTTCTCTCCACTATATCACATTGAGTAGCTTAAATTAAGGACAACAATCATGTTAATCTAAAACAATGATCAAGTGTACACATTGTATGTGGTATTTTTGTAATTATATTCCACTCCTTGGAACACAAAGTATCCAGACTTAATATTTGTAAATGAGTCCCACATGATTTTCTTTTGACTCATGGATGAATAACAGCAGAAGTATTGTAGTAGATATAAAGATATAAAGGAAGGTAACCTCACTGGGTCTCAGTGGCCTCATGTGTATGTAAATTGACCATCTAATAGCTTGAAAACATTATTTACTACTGCTTATACAGAAGGAGACTAATTCCAAATTGGCAGAAAGAACACAAGTACTTGGGTATGGGTTGCATGGAATTGGTGCTAAAGCTTCTTTGAGGTGAGATATATCTGGTATCTGAATGTACAAACATTTAAGAGAAGAAAGTTCCCCAGTATGCTGCTGATTTCTAGCTTATGTACCTAAAGTCTTTAGGCTGAGATCTTATCTTGCTTCCCTCTCAAGAGGTCATTCACTCATGTATCTGCTAATATATTATAATCTGTGTAAATTCTGTGGGCTCTCTTTGCTTGGATATGTGGCTTTATTTACTATTTGTGATGGTCTTTTATGTAACTAGCAGTTGGAAGAAAGGGGCTAGACTAGCAGGTAAAAGCCTTGGACTAACTTTCTTTAAAAGTGACTAGAAATATGGCTTTGTTTTAAACTAACTGAATTCCAAGACCAACAGAATTTGGAGAGAAAAGATTGGTATCAGCCTCTTAGGCAACAATAACTTTCTTGGAGATAGGCAAGAGAAGAAACAAATTATCTAGCCACAGTTCTCATGCTTTCCTCAAAACAGAAATAATAATCTTAGGAGAGAGAGGGGCCAGGTTATAGAGATATCTATCCATATCATTTACGACTCTATGCCTATACATTTAATCAAACCATGTGGCCATTAATTTCTTACAAGGGCACATACACATGCACACACACTTTTTTATAAAGACTGATTCTTCCTATCTTGTCTATGATGTAAGTACAGAGGCTATTCATGAACCCAATCCCAACACTAATCAGCCCAATTGTTTTGACCTGCTCTGCTTCCACCTGGGCCACTTTGT